>NW_027555847.1:503250357-503850357 GCF_003287225.1 Phascolarctos cinereus
ATATATATACATATGTAAAAATTTTTATATATACTTTTATTTATCATTTTTTCCTCTGGATCTAGATAGTGTCTCTCTTTCTGTGGACTTTATTTTTAATTAGTGTATTTATAATGTCTAAATGACTGTCACTCAAAGTTGTTCTTAATACAATATTGTTGTTACTGTATACAATGTTCTCTTGGTTCTGCTCACTTTGCTCTTCACCATTTCATGTAAGTCTTTCCATGTCTTTGTAAGATCATTGAATTCATTCTTTCTTATAGCACAGTAGTATTCCCTCACAACCATACACCACAACTTGTTCAGCTATTCCCCAGTTGATGGGGATCCCTGCAATTTCCAGTTCTTTGCCACCACAAAGAGAGCTGCTATAAACATCCCATTCACATTCAGAGTTATATTTACTATTTGTGAATTCCCTTACTATTTTTTTTGGAGATTGGGATTGAGGGAGGGGGAGAGGGTAAGGGGAACCTCTTAGAAGGGTGGGTGAGATGGGGAGTGGGAGAATGGGGAGAGAACATAAGGTAACAGGGATAGGATAAAAAGAGATTGAGAAAGAAAACAAAGTGAATACTGCAATAAAACAAGTCACATTAATTTTTTTGTTTCCCAGTGTATATAAAAGTTATGTTTACACTATACTGTAGGTTATGAAGTGTGCAATTATTTTATGTCTAAAAATACAATGTACATGTCTTAATTTAAAAATACTTAATTGTTAAAAAAAATGTTAATCATCATCTGAGCCTTCAGTGGGTCATAGTCTTTTTCTGGTGGAGGGTCTTGCCTCAATGTTGATGACTACTGGCTGATCAGGGTAATGATTGCTGAAGACTGGAGTGGCTGTAGCAATTTCTTAAAATAAGACACAATGAAGTTTGCCACATTGATTGATTCTTCCTTTCACTTGAACACTTAGAGGCCATTGTAGGGTTATTAATTTGCCTAATTTCAATATCATTGTGTCTCAGGGAATAGGGAGGCCCAAAGAGAGGGAGAGGGATGGAGGAATGGCTAGTAGGTAGATCAGTCAGAACATACACATCATTTATTGATTAAGTTCGACATCTTATATGAGCATGGTTCATGGCAATCCAAAGCAATTACAGTAGTAACATCATCCCTGATCACAGATCACTATAAGAGACATAATAATAATGAAAAAGTTTGAAATATTGTGAGAATTAACAAAATGTGACACAGAGACATGATGTGAGGACATGCTGTTGGAAAAATGGCACTGATAGACTTGCTCGATGCAAAATTGCCACAAACCTTTAATTTGTAAAAAAAAAAAAACAACATAAGGCCTACAAAGTGCAATAAAATGAAGTGCAATAAAACAAGGCATGCATGTATTTAACTGCAATGTTTTTCATGTCCTTTCCTGTTCTTGTTCCTTATTCTGGTGGCAGCTCTAATGAGCAGGAAAATGATGGGGAGTTAAAAGTATACTAGAAAAACAGAGTGTAGACAATCTACAGATTTGGATAATTATCACTTTTCGTATTGCTTACTTCTTAATCTTATGATATTTCCGCTCTTCCTTTTCCTCGGAGTTCACATTATTGTCCATTGTGCTGGAATTTCATTAGTTTGCCACTATTCTCTCTCCTTGCTCAATATTAAAAATGTCCAACAAAGCTACATAGCTGATGAGACTTCTCCAGCTGGTATTTTGTTCTTACAACTTCCTTTTCTTGAGTCAAGAGTTAATCTATTAATAATATTAACTGTTTTAGTCATTTGACTGGTTCTTTCCAAGGGACATTGTATGGATTATGGGACTTGGAAATGCTTTACCTCAATCTAGGCCCTTTCCTTTGCATCTCCAATCTTTCTTTAGTTTAGTAAGATAAATTGGTAATATAACACCAAAAAAAAAGCATCTATCCTCCAAATATTTGAAGAAGCTATGATAGCTTTTAGAAAAAAAATGATAACCTAGTTTTGTCCCCTCTCAAAAAAAAGTACAATAACAATTGTAATGCTCATCTAAAAAAAAAACCTTTGGAGACACTGAAGACTCTACATTTTCCTTTCTGAAAACAAAAGGGGATCGAATAGTTATACTGTTCACAGAAATTAAAAGATATGTCCAGTTAAGCAGTCATCTATACAGAAAACTATCCTTGGCTCTCAGTAGACAAGAATCTCACTAGTTTACGACAAAATTTCATATTCTCTGACTTCAAGAAGTTTATGTGTGTCTTTGCACCCTCTGATGGCACCCATTACATATGTTGTTGTCATACAATTACTCTTTTTGAGGGAAATAAGGGTCAATTATCCAGTTTGTGAATGATAATAGATCCCTTTTTTTTTGGTCTCCCTTGAGCTCCCCAACTTTTTAAGCCATTTTCCTTTTTATTAGAACTTCCATCAGAGTAGAGAACAAGAGCAGAGAGAGGAAATAAATGGCAAGGTATATACTTTGAAATCAATTCTGGTGAAAAGAGCACAAGAACTGTAACAATTTGCTGGTATAAAATTTGGGGATTATCTATGGATTATAATTATCTGAGTCATGTTTATTCCTTGTCATCACGGATAATTAAACATTGGTTATAAATATTTCTTTTTTTTTTCTTTTTCTTTTTAGGCAATTGGGGTTAAATATCTTGCCCAGGGTCACACATTAAGTAACTGTCAAGTGTTTGATCTGAGGCTAGATTTGAACTCAGGTCCTCCTGACTTCAGAGCTGGTGCCACCTAGCTGCTCTGGTTATAAATATTTCTAAGGAGAAAATAATATAGCAGGTATTAAAAGAATATTTGTTGATAATGCAGAAGCCATCTCCGGGGACACACTCTTAACTCATAATTACTCTTGTGGTTTGGGGTCCCCAGAGGCGTGACTCCTACATTCAATTTTTATTTTGCTTCTATTTTCCCTGTCAAGGAGAATGACCTTTGGATGGGAAGGGAGAAAAGAAAAATGCCTAATAAGGAATTAAGACTCAAGATAAGGAATAAAAGGATATTCTTTATATATTCAAATCACCTTCTCAAGGTGAACTTTACACCTAGATTATGAAAGAACTTGCAGACGTGGTTGCTAAACTACTGTCATTAATATGTGTAAGATCACAGAAAATGGGAAAGGCATCATATAACTGGAGAAAATGAAATATTTTCCTGAGGTACAAAAATGGGAAGAGAATAGTGCCCCTCAACTATAGGGTTATGAGCTTGAATTATATTCCTGTCAAAATTGCAGAATGGATAATTAAAGAGGTGGTTAATGAACAGTTAGAAAAGGAAGCGATAATCATATAGAATGAGCATAGATTTGCAAAAATCCAGTTGTATCAGACCAAACTTATTTTTTGTTTTGACAAGAAATTTCTTTCCTTTGTTTAACTTGTAGATCAGGTGAATGTTATAAGCATATTTTACCTAGATTTCACTGCAGTGTCTTATGCTATCTTATGCTATTCTTGTGGAAAAGATGGAGGATGAAGTCTAGATAACAGAACAAGAAAAGTATTCAGAACTGGCTGAATGGACAAACTAGAAATTGTCATGAATAGTTTAATTTCAGTTTGAAAGTGGGTTTGAACCAGAGAAAGAACTGATGAAGTCTGAATGCAGATCAAAGCATACTATTTTCACTTTATTTTTTTTGTAGTTTTTTCCTCTTATTCTGTTTCTTCTTTCACAATGTGACTAACATGGAAATATGTTTTAAATGACTGCATACATATAACCTATATCAAATTGCTTACCATCTTAGGGAGGAGGCAGGAAAGGGAGGAAGGAAGAAAACCTGGAACTCAAAATTTTTAAAAAAGAATGTTAAAAATTGTTATTATACGTAATTGGAAAAAAATAAAATGCTAGATCAAAGTATACCATTTTCACTTGGTTTTTTTTTTGTTGTTTTTTCTCTCTCGTCATTTTTTCCTTTTATTCTGATTCTTCTTTCAAAACATGACTACTATGGAAATACATTTAACATGATTGTATACATATAACCTGTATCAGATTGGTTTCTGTCTTGGGGAGGGGCAAGGAAGGGAGGGAGAAAATTTTGGAACTCAAAATTTTATTAAAATGAATGTTGAAAACTATCTTTACATGTAATTGGGAAAAATCCTATTAAATTTAAGTGAATATGTCCAAAACAGACATAATAACAGCGTCTAATTCACAGAGTTGTTGTGAGAATCAAATGAGATAATATTTATAAAGCACTTACCATAGTGCTTGGCACGTAGTAGGTGTCTTATAAATGCTTATTCCCTTCTCCTGTTGGCCAGAAGAAATGCTTAGTCATGTGTATATTTTATTCAAAGCAGACAAATAGAGTACATTCCCTCTTCTACAGCACGGGTTCTTAACCTTTCTTTTGTGTCAAAAATGTGTTCTATATCATCACTAACCTCTGACTGCCTTTGGCAATCTGGTGAAGCCTATGGATTCTTCTGAATAAAATAAAATATATGATTATAAAGGAAACCAATTGTATTGAAATAGTTATTAAAATCTGGAAGAAAAAAAAACCAACCAAATTTGCAGAACCCAGATTAAGAACCCGTGTTCTAAAGAAAACAGCAGCCAAGACTAGCAACATATTAGTCAATCAATAAACATTTATTTAGTTCCTAGTATGTGCCAGTTACTGTGCTAAGCATTGAGGGTACAAAGAAAAGAGAGAGTAGGGTCCCAAAAACCTAGAGAGAAGAGAGTATCAAGGAGAAGAGAGTGACAGACAGTAAAAACAAAGAAGGATGAGGATTGAGAAAAGGCCATAGATTTGGCAATTGAGAAGTCATTGATTGTCATCTCAGGGAGGGGGGAGGGGACAGAGAGGAGAGGATAGAGTTTAGAACTCAAAACTTAAAAAAAAAGTTATTGGAAACTTTGGAGAAAGAACATAAATTTTGATTGAATGAGGAGGTTGGAAGCCAGACTCTAGAGAGTTAAGAAGAGAATGAGAACAGAGGAAGTAGAGGAATCTATTATTGTAAATTACCTTCTCAAGTTTAGCCACAAAAGCAGGAAAGAGAGGGGATGATAGTTAGGGATGGATGGATCAAGTCAGGTTTGGGTTTTTTGTTTTTTTGAGGATAGGAGAGATGTGCACAAATTTGTAGACAGGAGGGAAATGTTCAGTAGACATGGAGAAATTGAAAATATAAGTGAGATGGGATCATTTGTGTGAGTAGAAGCATAGAAGAGAAAGGCCACATCTCCATGTGAGATGGGAGTGAAGAAGATAGGAGCAGAAGGCTCTTGAGTGATGTTTGACAAGGAAGAGGGGAGAAGAAGGAGCTTTTGGTGAATGGCCTCAATTATTTCAGTAAAAGATGAGGCAAGATTCTTAGCTGATGAGGACAGCAAGAGCCATAGGAGGTTTGAGGAAGGATGAAGAAGTTTGCAGTGAGTGGGGCAGTAAGTTAATAAGGGAGATGTAAAAGGATTCCTAGCAGCAGTGAGGACCCAGTTGAGATTCCATAACATAAATTATGTTATGTAACATACATTTGCAATGTGACTATGCAACATTAATTCTGTCCTGACCCAGTCAGGACAGAAAGCCATTCCTCTATAAAAGAGGCATTTCTCCATCCCACTCTAATTGTTACCCCCTCCCCACAGTGAACTGGTAACTCAGCCAGTCTTGCTCAATAGCACAACCTAGTGCTTATATTTTTAATTTTAACACACTCACCCCAAATTGTTTTATGATTATGAATCATAAAACATCACAAGCTCAAAAGAATCAAAATCACTGATGACCCAAAGAAAAATGAAAAGATACATGACAGTTTAATATATACATACATATATATATAATATATATAAATATGTATAAGCTGTACCATATTACCAACAATGACTTTCATGAAAGAAGTTGTACAAAATACATATATATTAGAAAAAGTTAATCAGCAAGCATGAGGAAAAACAGACACATTAATATCTTGTTGTCCATTCTGGAAAGCAATTTGGAATTATATGCAAAAAGTTGCCAGACAGTACATTCCCCTTGACCCAGCTATACCACTCATAGGCCTATATCCAAAAGAAATAAAAATAAAGAGAAAAAAAGATCCTGTATGTACAATATTTATAGTGCTCTTTTTGTGGTAGCAATAACCTGAAAACTAAGGCCGTACCTGTCATTTGGGAAATGACTGAATAAACTGTAGTATATGAATGAGATGGAATTCTATTATGCTGTAAGAAATGAGGAACTAGATGGTTTCAAAGAGACATGGAAAGACTTGTATGAACTGTTGCATAGACAAGTGAGCAGAACCAAAAGAACAATTTAGACTACAATATAAATGCTATAAAATGAACAATTTTAAAGATATAAAGTCTGAAAGATGAAGTGTAAGAAGGAGTGAGGGAAGGAAGGAAGGAAGGAAGAAAAGAAGGAGACCTCAGACACTTGACGCTTACCAGCTGTGAGACCCTGGGCAAGTCACTTAACCCCATTGCCTAGCAAAAAACAGAAACAAAAAAAAAGGAAAGGAAGGAAGAAGAGAAAAAATGAAGAAGAGAAATAAATATTTATAAAGCACTTACTATGTACCAGGTGCTATGCTAACTACTTTACAAATATTGTCTCATTTCATCCTCGTAACAAATCTGGGAAGTAGGTGCTATTATTAATCTCTATTCTACAATTGAAGAAACTGAGGCAAAAAGGTTAAATGATTTGTTTAGAGTTAAACAGCTAGTAATTGAAGTCAGATTTGAATTCAGATCTACCTGACTCCAGACCCAGCATTCTATCTACCATGTGATCTCACTGCCTAGATACAGTTTTGTTGATAAGGAGCATACACATGAGGTGTTACAAAGGTAGGATTAATAGGATTTGACAACAGATTGGACATGGAAAGTTAGAGAAAGAATGAGGAATTGATGATAACACATACACTGTGAGTCTGAGTCACTGGGAAGATGGTGTGCCCTCAACAGTAACAGGAAAATTTGAAAGAGGGAAAAGCTTGAAAAGAATGAGAATAAGTTCAGTTTTGGGACATGTTGAATTTAAGATGTCACTAGGACATCAAGTTCAAGATGTCAATAGGCAGTTGAAGATCTGAGACTATAGCTCAGTAGAGAAGTTAGATTTGAGATAAGTAGATTTGAGAATCATCAACATATCATTGAATTCATGGGAATTGATGAGATAACCAAGTGAAAGAGTATAGAGGGGAAGGAGAAGGTCCAGGACAGAGCTTTGAGAGACATTTACATTAGTGGGCATGGCCTGGATGAAGATGCAGCAAAGGAGTCTGAGAGGGAGTGCTCAGGCGGAGGACTCAGACAGAAGAAGAATCAGAAGAGAGAAGTATCATGGAAACCTAGAAAGAAGAGAATATCAGGAAGAAGTCAACAGTGTCAAAAGTTGAAAAGAGGTCAAGAAAAAAGAGGACTGAGAAAAAGTCATTAGACTGGGAAATTAAAAGATAATTTTTACGTATGGAGAGAGTAGTTTCAGTAGAATTATGAGGCTAGAAGCCAGTATATAGAGATTTAGGAGAGAGTGAGAGAAAAGAAAGTGGAAGTGTCTATTGTAGATGGCCTTCCCAAGGAGCTTTGCCACAAAAGCGAGGAGAGATATCGGATAATAGCTAGAGGGGATTTATGGATAAATTGAAGGGATTTTTTAAGGGTATGAGAGATGTGGATATATATGTAAGCAATAAGGAAATAGACAGGGAGAGGTTTGAAAATTAGTGAAATAATAGGAATGATAGAAGGAGCAATCTGCTGGAGAAGATGGGATAGAACGTCATCACCTTCTATCAAGTCATCACTTGTGTATGTAGAAAGGTTTAGCTTGGCAAGGAGAAGAGCCACTTTTTCTTGCAAGACAGGTAAAGAAAGAAATAATAGCAGAAGGCATCTGAGTGATTTCAGATCAAGAGGAGTGGATAAGAGGAAGAATTAGGCAAATTACTTTTTTTTTCAGTGAAATATGAGGCAAAATTCTTAGCTGAGAGAGTGAGGGAACAAGAAGCTATGAGAGGTTTGAGAAGGGGTGAAAAGGTTTGGAAGACCTACCGTGATGAGTGTGATAGTGAATCAGAGAGACATAAAATGTTTGCCTTGTCTTAATGAAGGCCCAGATTACATAACATAAATTTGCAGTGGCCTCAGCTGAGTTTTAAGACTTTTCTACAGCTTCATTCAGTAGCACATGAATTGGAGCAAATCCATGCATGGGAGTAATCTAGGGCTGAGGCTTGAATGGGTGGGATCTGCAATAGGATAAGGAGGCAAAGGACTTGAGAGAAGAGGATAGTATAGACCTTAACTGGTTCACCAAGAGATCAAAATGGGGAAGAAAGGAGACTATAGCCAGTCTAAGGAGAAAGGTTTAGAAAAGAACTGAGGGTTGAAGGGAGTAGAGACTCTAAGGAGAATAAAGAACAGGGTTTGGGGTTGCAAGGCAGATGAAAAAAATGGAATGACAACAGATTTTGCTCAAATAAGGGAATTCCAGAGTTCTTGAACATGGAAGTGGAACATTTGTGGGTAACGGCAGTACCAAAGGTATGGCCATTTCTGAAAGTGAGAGGGGAATATAAGTTGGTGTTCCTAATGAACTGAAAAGTGTTATTTACAAATCTGGCAATGGACTATTTGTTTGCATATCTGACTAACTTAGTTTGCAGAAGCTTGTCACCACAAGCCACCAAGTCATAGATTTTCTTTTAAACCAGAGCAATTCATTAGACTCTCTAGAATGGAGTAGTTGCAATCTGTGTTGCAGATGAAATCACAGATGCTTGAAATGCTAAAGATTGTTTTTCTAGAAAAAGTTTAATTGAGTAGAAGCATACATGTGATGGGGTCAGTTAAGTGGTGCAATGTATAGAGTGCTGGGCCTGCAATCAGAAAGACTCATCTTTCTGAGTTCAAATCTGGTCTCAGACACTTAACTAGCTGTGTGACCCTGGGCAAGTCACTTAATCTTGTTTGCCTCAGCTTCCTCATCTGTAAAATGATCTGGAGAAGGAAACAGCCACCCACTCTAGTATCTTTGCCAAGAAAATCCCAAATGGGCACAAAAAGTCAGACAAGATTGAAACAACTCCACAACAACAAATACATGTGATGCAGTTAACCACACCCAGGGGAAACTTAGCTGGTTGGAGCACTCAACCATAGCTTAGGTACTTCTTGGTGACTATTTAAATTTCATTCCTACTTTGTAGGAGGAAATATGCACGTCAGAGTGATGTTCGTGCACAACCAGAGCTGAAATCCCCCCTGAGTCATGATGTAACAAGCAAAGCACTTAGAAGAAAGTCTTTGGACCTCTAAGTTGGGATTTGGCAGTGATTAATGCTGAAGCTATGATAGGAAGATTGTTAACACCACCTGGGGGCTATGCACCACCTAACTGGTCTATATCTGGGCTTGGCAAAAGTTGACAGTGTCTGGAGAAGAGGTAGGCAGAGGAGACAAAGTGAACTGAAAAAATATTTTTACTGTGAAGACATTTCCCTGCCTTGGTAAACCAGAGTTGTTGAATGACTCTTCTCCTTCAGCATGATTGGTGGTCTGTGTGTGTTTCCTCCATCTTTGAGAATATAGGGAGGGCTGGAGTGGGGAGCGTGTATCTCAGGCAATCATTGGATCAGGGAATGTGGTAATGATGGCATGTTACAAGTGCACACACAGTAACAGCTCAGACAGCCGTTAGGAGTTCTAGAAAATCAGAGGGGATGCTTCATGGGAGTAGAGATTGTTGTATTCTTTGTCATCATGTCTCCAGCCTCTAACATCTAGTCCAACTCTTTCATTGGGAAGATGAAGGAACTGACGCCCACAGAGGTTAAGTGATTTTCCCAAGTTCCCAAGTAATAAGTGGGAAAATTCAGATGTAAACCCACATTATAGGATCACAGATTTGTGGCTGTAAGGGATCTAGGAGGGCAAGCAGTCATAGGATTATAAATTGGGTTAGAAGGGACTTTAGAGGTCACCAAGCCCAAACTCCTCATTTTACAAATCATTATCTCATTATCTCATTTTATTTCATTTGACATCTCAGATAAGATAATGTTTATAAAGCACTTAGTACAGTGCCTGGCACATAACAGGTATTTAATCAGTGCTTGTTCCTTCCATTTTCTAGATGAGGAAGCTGAGGTACAGAGAGGTAAAGGGACTTGTCCATGGCTGCATAAGTAGTAAGTGGAAAAGTTGAGATTTGAACAGGTTCTCTGACCCCAAACCCACCAAAAATCAACTTTCTTTCTATGCCATTGAAGAGCCCAAGCCCTCTGACTCAAAATCTTCCCCACAATTCCTTGGGTTGAGGTCAACTTCAAGCCTATATTTCAGTTTTTAAAGGGATTGGGAGAGGAGGGCGGGAGGAAGTCAGTTTGAATGAGTAAAAGAAAATCAGACGGGGCTTCTTAGTCACTGGAGGAGTGGACGTGTTCCCATTCTTCAAGTCCTACTTGGATTTTACAAGTAGGCCGACAAGTTGTTACCCTTTCCTTTCCTTTATAAAGTGCCTCTCTATTTTTCTTGTTAAAGATGATATTTTAAAAATAGTTTAATGCCTCAGTCATTCCTGAGTTGGTCATTTCCTTCCTTTCCTCATTTATTAATGGGCTTACTTTCTTTTTACTCCCAAGTATTTCTCTGAGACACTTGTGAAAGCCCTGTTTATTGCTTTTGGCTGACATTAACTCTCTCCTTTTTTTCTAACCTTATCTTTTCCCTGCAAGCTGTACCTAACCTTTATACTGTTATTCCTTTCTGTTTTCCTCTCCCAATCTCCATTTTTATTAGCAGAGTCTTTCAATTCTGAGTTCTCTCTGCCGGGTGGATGGTTCTGGTTCCTGGCGGCCTTAATTGTCAAAGGAAATGCTGACTGCTGCTCCTTGATTGGAATGCCTTCCAAGACCCTGCAGCTTTCATCCACACTCAGGATTTTATGTGTTTATGCTCTGTGTTAAAGGCCTTCCATGCTCAAAATACCTTTCTAAAGTATTTCTGTGAGCTATGCAAACACACTGTGGGACCTTAGATTGGAGGCCTCTAAAGGGCTGGGGTTGTGTCTCTGAAGATCTTTTCCACCATGAATTCAACACACCTTCTGTTGGTCAGTCTTTCAGTTGAGTCTTCTTAACCATTTGCTTGTGTCATTGATGCCTCTGACAGTCTCGTTAAGCCTATGGATTCTTTAGAATAATATTTTAATATTTTTAAATATGTTAATATTTATTAGTATTATTAAATATATTAATAATAAACACACTATTAAATCAACAATATAATAATAGTTATTTTAATCAATTCAATTTATAATTTATTATATTTTATTCCATATTATAATTGATTGTATAATTAATAGATAATTAATTTTATTTAAGATAACTACACATTAAATTAAAATTAATAACATATATTAATATTTTAAATACATAAAAATAAAATATACAGTATTACAAAGGAAACTAATTATAAGAAAAAGAAAGATGTATATGTTTTCCCTATTCAAGGTCACAGACCTTTCAACATCTGTTGACTGGGATATGTGGACTTCAGATTAAGGACTCCTGATTTAAGGCTTAAGGATGATCAACTAATCAATCAATAAATGTTTGTTAAACATCTCCTATGTGCCAGGCACTATGCTAAGTGTTGGTGATTAAGTTCCCATACCTCTTTGAGTATTTGCTTTATCATTTGTAAAATGGAGACAAGAGTTTTCCTCAGTGGGTTATTTTATAGTTGCTTTTCCTGCACCAGCAATTTAACTTGTGTAGAGAGGGCTCCAGGCAAGCTTATTTTTTTTTTTTTGGTGAGGGCAATTGGGGTTAAGTGTAGCATTTTTATCTACCAATGAAAATCACGATCTTTTCTGCAATTTATAGTTAGATAGATGGTTAGATAGATAGATAGATAGATGGATGGATGGATGGATAAATAGATGGATAGATAGATGAATGGATGGATGGATGGATGGATGATGGATGGATGGATGGATGGATGGATGGATGGATGGATGGATGTGGCTGGTAGGTGGTGAAGCGGAAAGAGTACTGGGCCTGGATGACTTATGTTCCTGAGTTCATAAGTTCAGACACTTACTAGCTGTATGAGCCTGGGCAAGTCACTTAACCCTGTTTGCTGCCTCAGTTTCCTCATCTGTAAAATGAGCTGGAGAAGGAAATGGCAAACCACTTCAGTATCTTTGCCAAGAAAATCCCAAATGGAGTCATGAAAAGTTGGACAAAACTGAAAAATAACAACTGAGATAAGATAGATAGAAAGACAGATCGATCAGGCAAATTAGACACAACAGATAGATGGATAGATCAGATAGGTAAGTAGAATAGACAGATTAATCAGACAGCCATAGCAGATAGATGGATAGATCAGGTAGATAGGAAAATAGGCAGGTAGATAATAGATAGATAGGTAGGTAGGTAGAATAGATAGATCAGATAGAAAGATTAATGGATAAATCAGATACGTAAGTAGATAGATAGACAGGTAGATAGAATTGATAGATCAGATAGATGGACAGATCAGAAAGACAGATAAACAAGTAGAATAGATAGATCAAAAAGATAGGTAGACAGGTAGATAAAATAGATATACAGAGTAGATAGAATAGATAGAGCAGATGGATAAAGCAAACAGACAGACAACAGATGAGACAGAGATGATATAACATAGATCAGGAACAAGTAGTCAAATGACTTGACCAGTGTCATACGACCAGTAGTGTCAGCAGCAAGATTTGAACTCTGAGGTCAGCTCTTTAACCACTACTCCATGAGTCCTATCTACAGGATTCTTGTGAGGATCAATATGAGACAAATCCGTAATGACAACCTAGCTTTAGTATATATACAATATATAATTATTCCATGGAGATTGGGAGAGGGGATATATAATGAGGAAGAAGAGTACTAGAATAATGAGAAGAAAGGAATAGTCTAAACTCTCTCCAATTGATTCCCTGAATATGAACCTATGGTGTTTGATGATATTGCATACAATGCTATTCTTCTCTGCTCAGTAACATAGGCCAATGTTGAAGATTCTGATCACTGAGACCAAGCCTGACACTTTTCCCCTAATCTTCTCACATTTACCATTATCTTTATCCCTGCAACAACCTCACTTGTGTACTTAAAGAGTCCAGGTATTTGTGGCTCTGGACACTAAAATGATAAATAAGCTGCCCTCTAGGCACTTACAGCCTAAAACAAAAACACACACACAACAGAAATACAGGTTCACATAAAGGTAAGATTTTCAAATGTGAATAATCATCAATCAGTCAATCACAGGTCAAGTACCCATGATGGGCTCCAAAACGTGATAGATGTGAGGGTTAGATACAAAGGCATAAAGGAAGCAATCATTATCCTCAATAAGTTTACATTCTATCAGGGAAGATAACGTGTACCTATATATTTGTATATCATATATATATATATATATATGCAATATCAATACAAAGTAATTATGTAGGAGGTAGAACATGTGCTGAGTTTTAAAGGAAAATAAGGATTCTAGGTTGAAGATGAGAAAGAAGGAGTGCATTCCAAGATGGAAGACAGCCTGTTCAAAGGCACAGGTAGAATGTCACCCATGAGGAAGAGAAAGGAGGCCAGTTTGACCAGGCCATAGGGGAATGTGTTATGATAACAGTGGAGCGGGTTCCCAGGGGAAGGGGCCGGATTATAAAGATTTTAAAATGCTGAACTGGAGGGTTTATATTTAATCCTAGAGCTAACAAGGAAACATTAGAATTTATGGAGAAGGGTAATATTAAACCTATGCTTTAAGAATATCAAATTGTCAAATTCGTGGGGGACAAAGTAAAAAGGGAACAGATTTGAGGCAAGGAGACCAATTAGAATATTATTGCAATAGCCTAGGTTAGAGATAATGAGGACCTGAACAAGAGTGGTGGCTGTGTGGATACAAATAAGGAGAGGGAGGTGGAATATACTATGGAGTTAGGACTGATAAGATTTGGCCACTGATTGGATATGAGAGGAGGGGTGAAGGGGAACCGCCAGTCCTAGATAACTAAGAAGACACAAACATGAGCTATAGGAAGGATGATAGTGACCTTAGCAGAAATATGAATTTGGGAAGATGGATGGGTTGGAGGAAAACATGATGAGTCCAAGAGTTACAATGTAGTGGACGGATAATCAACCTGCCTCTAAAACACACCAACTATGTAACCATAGATATATCACTTAATTTCTCAGTGCCTTGAGTAACTTGATAGAATAGTTCATAGGATCACAGATCTAATAATTCTAATATCTAACATTCATAAATAATTTACATTCATTTAAATTATTAAATGTCCCATTTGATCCACACAACAACTCTGGGGGATAGGTGCTGTTATTATTCCCATTTTACAGTTGTGGAAACTGAGACAGACAGATGTTAAGTGACTTGCCCAGGGTCACATAGCTAGTATCTGAGGTCACATTTGAATTCAGATCTTCCTCACTCTAGGACCAGCAGTCTATCTGCTGTGCCCTCCAGCTATAGACAAGGTAACCTCAATCATGTCTTTTACCCTAATAATTGATACCTCCACAAAAACTAACTAACACTTTGGGAATAGTGTACATATGCATCAGACAGCCCAGAATTTAAAGCAAAATAAAAAACACGAAAAAACCCTTGGCCTTCTGGAAAACACTATAGGCCTTTTCATTGTCTAATATACCAGTGGAATAAAAAGGTCTATGAAAATAAAAACATTAGCCTTTTCCTTCAAGATTTTTAATTACAACAGATATTTCTTTGGAATGATTGTAGATAAAGCAAAGACTACAATTTTGCCTGCAATTTTCAGGTTAGAAAATAACTGGTGTAATCAGTCACAATAGAATTTTGACACATCTACTGTGGACCAGGCCTCAGACAGGGTTACTTCCATTGATTCTTTCCAAGGACAATAGTCAACCAATCAGCAGGGAGATCCAGTCAGATTGGAAAGCAGGTTATAAAACAAGATGCATAAACAGATGATAATAGAGCTCACATTCAACTCTAGGGTGGGATTCAAAATTGAAGTATGAGTCATATACAGCACAACAGTTCCAGGTCAGTTTGAGCTATATCCAGTTGACTGAGTCAAAGAAATAAGGGAAACTGAATTACCTCAACTGGATCTGACAGGAACAGGAATAAATATCCCTCTTCTTACAAAGGGAGAAAAAGAAAGGCCCCAGGATCTTTGTAAACTACATAAGTAGACAGAACCTCTGTTTAATAATTCACATGAAATACCATGCCAGCTGCCAACTCACTCACACCCACTTAGTAACAACTGCAGTTATTAGAGCTTCATGGGGCCGATTACCCTTCTAAGATCTTTCATTCCCAGAAGCATCTTGTGTTTGCCAACTCAAGGTTTGGTTCAACCACCAGTGAAAACTCTTGCAAACTATATGTCACTGTATAGTCATTTCAGTTTTGTCTGACTCTTCATGACCCTATTTGGGGTGTTCTTTTTTTGTTTGTTTTTTTTTGTGAGGCATTTGGGGTTAAGTGACTTGCCCAGGGACACACAGCTAGTTAGTGTGAAGTGTCTGAGGCCACATTTTGGGTTTTCTTGGCAAAGATACTGGAGTGATTTCCCATTTCCCTCTCCAACTCATTTAACAGATAAGGAAACTGAGGCAAACAGGGTTAAGTGACTTGCCCAGGGTCATACTGCTAGGTCTGAAGCCAGATTTGAACTCAGAGAGATGAGTCTTCCTGACTCCAGGCCTGGCACTCTATCCACTGAGCCACCTAGATGCCCTACAAACTATTTATGCTTACTGCTATTGCTCCTCTCAGGGAAGCCTATATGTTGCTAACCAAGGCTGTTGGATTTCACTGGCTAAAACCCGCCTTTTGTAATTATCAGCAACACCTGTATTCTGTAGCATTGGCTGTGACTGCCTCCAATTCATGTGGACATTATCATCAGTGCTCTCTCCCATCCGGTATTTTCAGGTTACCATTTATCTTCACAACAATAACCATGCCTAGAGTTAATTCTGAA
This sequence comes from Phascolarctos cinereus, assembly GCF_003287225.1. Classification (NCBI taxonomy): domain Eukaryota; kingdom Metazoa; phylum Chordata; class Mammalia; order Diprotodontia; family Phascolarctidae; genus Phascolarctos; species Phascolarctos cinereus. The sequence goes on from NW_027555847.1 coordinate 503,266,400, forward strand.
TTGCTCTTTTGCTTTCACAGTCACCCACAAGAGACTTCAGGATTAATTCTTTTGCATTTGCATTTTGTATTTTGCATTTGTGGGCGGAGTGGTACAATGGAGAGAGTGCTGAACTTAGAATCACAAGACCTGAGTTAGAATTTCAATGGTGGAATTTGGCACAAGTCCCTTAACCCTTCTGGGCCTCAGTTTCCCCATTTGTGAAATGGGGGTTTGGGACTAAATGACTCTTAAAAGTGCCCAGGTCTAGATCTATAATGCTATGAACCTAAAAATGAAGCTAATTAGCCCCCAGGCTAATAGCTTTAGACATTTATAATTTTTTTTTTATTCTTACCCTGATGTCAGGACCTGCCTAGAGGCCAAACTCTAAATATAGACTTTTGCCATTCATTGTCAGTGGTTAGGTGATAGTAAAAGCCCCAGACACAGTACCAGGTCCCAATGACGACAGAAGCCTAAGCTAATAGCTTTTTCATGCTCTCCCTACTAGCACACAAGGACAAGAACAATCATTCATTTGATCTGCTGTCTCCCTGCAAGGCAACCCTGTCGGGCTCACTGTCCCATTGGGAGAACCACACAGGGGCCACGACAGTCTCCTGGTTTGGAGAGGGCTGCCCGCCAAGCTTTCTCAGGAATATGTGTCACTCTGTGGTATTCCTGTTTTCCTCCCCAATAAAATAATAATTTGGCAGGGCCAGGGATGAAGATATTAAATCAATACCAGATTGCAGAAGTTGCAGAAACGTTCGACCTATTCATCATGGCCTGTCCAATAGCCGTAAACTATAGGGGCTGCCCAGGGAAAAGAGTCCCTCTAGACTGCAAGCCCTTTGGTTTAGAAAATCACTCAGGACTCCTGACTTCTTTTGTAGTGAACAAGAGGCCCCCCCAGAGGAATAAGACGCAGATATTGTGGGAATAAGAATAATATGGCCAGTAAGAACACAATTTCTTAATCACTTTCTTGGTGATACCCATAAGTAGAGTGGTAAGGAAATGAGTCTCTGTGTTTTCAAGCTCTATTCAACAAAATGGGAGTGACCAGAATAGTGGTACCTTGCTAAGCACATTGAGCTCTTAGAACATATAACAGCTCTCAATTGAGGATTAGTTTGGCTTTGAGCTAGTTATATTAATGAGCTTGTTCCCACACCCCTCAGGTTAGTGCTGAACCAAAAATTAGTATGTCAATCTTCAACTGAACCTGGTAAACATTGGCAGGCGAATAAAAGCCATGCTTAGCCTAATTTACCTCAGTATGACTTGGTGGGTCTTGATGACTATTATATTCCTAATAGTTATGTGGGAAAAAATACTATTATGAAGCCCCATATTCTTGATCATCAAGCATGAGCTGATGTATCATCTTGTACAAGAGAAGCTGCAATGGGATAACATCTGTGTGATCTTAATAATGGAAAGACCATTGGATCTGGAAACAGCAAACCACTCTAATATCTTTGCCAAGAAGACTCCAAATGGGTCACAAAGGGTGACTGAAAAATGACTGAACAGCAGCTTAGATCTGGAGGTAAAGGACCACCTCTGAGGCTTACTACCTGTGTGACCTTTGGAAAGTCCCTTAACCACCTTGGTCCTCAGTTAACTCATCTACAAAACGGGGAGGGGATTAAGATGGCCTCCAAGGTCTAGTCCAGAACCAACTCTGTGATTCTGTGATCCTCTTTGGAAGGATGGATTTATTTTTTCCCTCCCTAAGCTTAGCGAGCTTCTCTCACCTAGGCAACTAGATGGCAAAGTGTATGAGAGCACTGGGCTTGGAGTAAGGAAAGGTCTGAGTTCACACCCTGCCTCAGGTACTTATCTAGCTGTGTGACCCTAGGCTATTCACTGAACATCTCTCAGCCTCAGTTGGGAATGATAATAGCACCTACCTCTCATGTGAGAATCAAATAAAGTAATATGCCCAGCACTTTGTAAACCTTAAAACACTATACAAATACTAAGTATTATGAAGCTTGTGGTATTTGTCCTTGTTCTTGAAGAGGACCATGACATCAGGGAGATGATAACTTGACTTGCAATTGACTTTGATTTGAATGAGGGAGGGCTGTGCAAGGTCACCAGCCTCACTTTCTCCCAGAGAGCCGTCTGGGTCCAGTGGCCAGATATTCATCAGTATGACTGCTAAGCCACTTACTGAAACAGGACAGCATTATATTGTGCCACTTCAACAAAGCAACCAGGCATATTCCTGTTTTTCAGGACTATGCAATAACCCTTTGGCAGGAGATAGCTGAGATACATCAAATTCTTTATCTTAAAGCAAGTGGTACAGGCGATCGCAAATTAAGTTGCTATAAAACATGTCCAGAGAAAATGCTGAAGATCTGCTGCTGCTGCTGCTGCTGCTGCCACTGAAATCCTAGCTGTGCAGGGCCATGATTATATGTGGAAATGGTCACATGTAGAAACAATCAGTAGTTAATCAACCAGAATTTAGAATTGCCAACTACTGTGCTATATGCTATGGATACAAAGAAAGGCAAAAACGTAGTCCCTGACCTGAAGGAGCTCACATCATAAAGAGGGAGACAGAACTCCGGCAGCTCTATGTGTTCAAAATACATATGTGCAAAGGGGAGGTGGGAGGGATGGGGAAAGGCCTTTTGCAGAAGGTGGGATGATGTGGAATATCTTGTGTGAGGAGAGTGAAGAAGAGTGCAGTGGTGCAGATTTGGAGAAGAAGCAATAATCTCTTTCAATTTTTGATCCCTGAGAGATAATACCAAATTTTTCAAACAGAAATCTTATTCCACACGGATGTCCCTGAAACCTCAATGAAAGGAAACACTGAAAAGTACTGTCCTTTATGCACACAAATGATACTTCCACCCACCATCAGTCAAAATTGTTTTCCTAGTCATGGTAATAGGTTATTCTGAATCCAGTACCCTTGGTGACTAACTTGTTGTTCAGTTGTTTCAATCACGTCCAACTCTTGGTGACCCCATTTGGAGTGGTTGCCATTTCCTTCTCCAGCTCATTTTACAGATGAGGAAACTGAGGCAAACAGGGTAAGTGACTTGCCCAGGGTCACACAGCTAGTAAGTGTCTGAGGCCAATTTGAACTCAGGAATTTGAGTCTTCTGGACTCCAGGCCTACTGCTCTATCCAATGCACCAGCCTAGCTGACCATTGGTGACTAAGAGCATGTACCTATAAGACAAATGGCTGCTACCTGGGGGGACAGATGACATTGGTCATAGAATAGAATTTTTCTCTATTGTTATAGGGGCACATAAAGTACACAAATAATAGTAATATCAACAATGGTGATGACTATAATAACCAAACCACACCACCAGCACAACTGATAACAGCATACAATTGACGTTAGATAATTGCTTTTAGATTTGGAAAAGAGGCTAGATATAATGACCTCAGAGCAAGGTAGATCCTGGTTCAAATCCTGTCTCTGACACACACTGGCTAGATGCCCCAAGGCAATCAGTAATGTGACAAGTGGCAGAATAAGTGGTAATCTGCATTAGTAGGAGTTTTCTCAGTGAGAGATCCCTCTAACAATGAAATTGCCAACCTAGTTAATTTTTTAAAAGTTTTGCATAGCAAAACATTCATACATTTTCTCATTTGGTCCCTGTAACAACCACATGAGATACATTCTACTAATGATACCCATTTTACAAATGAAGAAATTGAGGCTGAGGGGTTAAGTGACTTGTGTATTGTGTTAAGTGACCACAGCCCATAAATATTAGAGGTGGAATTTTAACTCTGGTCTCTCCTTCCTCTTAGTTCCATGCTTTTTTTTTCCCTTACTAAACACCATATGATGATCTAGGTCCTAGCACATCTTACAATTTTCCAAAATACACACATGGAATATATTCCAAAATGCACATATACTGAAAAATAATATCTTAAAATTTTCACATGCATCATATGTAGGCTGCTCCAAAAGACCAGTCTTACACTTAGCACTTGTTCTTTATTACTTCAGCAATCAATATCAATCCCACTGGGACCACAGCTTCTGTGATTTTCACGTAGACATTGTCATAGTTTGTCTTTTTGGAGAAGGACTGGGGTAATGCTATTTGCTTGATTACTAAGCTAATTCTAGAACCCATACCCATAATCAAATGGCTGAATTAGTTTCCATTTCTTCTCAATACCATTCTTCACCAGATTACCTAACAAAGCCCTAAGAAGTCTTGAACGAGTTGTTAAGTGATCTGAACTTGCAGGCTTGAGAGTTAGTTTGTGAGGAGTCCAGAAAACCAAGCCTATAAAATAATATAACTCCATGGATTAGGATGGAAGAGTGGCTTTTTATAAAACATGCTGTCTGTCTTTAAAGGCATTGATATTCTTCAAGGCTAAAAGGTAAAATTCAAGAATTAAATTCAAAAAGTAGTTATTAAGAATTTATTACATCTACAGAAATTATTCTCAAAAAATTGACAGAATCCTTTTATGAGGCAAATATAGTCCTCATACCTAAGTCAGGGAAGGATAACACAGCAGGAAAACTATAGACTGATATTGTTAATGAATATTGATTCAAAAATTTTAAACAAAATCCTATGAAATAGACTATAGGGATTTATCCAAGAAATCACTCATTATGACCAAGTGGGATACTAGGATGTAAGGATCCATCAGTGTTAAGAAAACAATCAATATAATCATATCAAAAAACAAAACATGCAAAACCACATGATCATCTCAACAAATTCAAGAAAAGCATTTGACAAAGTACAACACTCATTTATGTTAAAAAAAATTTTTAATCATCTAAAATACAGGCATAGAGGGAATTTTTCAAAAATTCAAAATGTCAAAAATTCAAACATTTTTGAAATGTCATCAAAAGCACTATATGCAATGGCAATACACTAAAACCTTTTCCAATAAATACAGGAGTAAAGTAGGAATGCCATCTTTCCCCACTATTATTTATTATAGTTCCAGAATTGCTAACAATAGCAGTAAAAGAAATTAAAAGCATAAAAAAGTAAATAGGAGATATGACACTATCCTCATTTGCTGATGACCTAATGGCATACTTGGAAAATCCTAGAGAATCAGTAAAGATACTAATTGAGATAATTATTAGCTTTAGCAAAGTTGCAGGCTACAAAATAAATCCTCCAACCTCAGTTGCATTTCTACATGATAATAACAAAGTAATAATAGAAAAAGAAATAATAATAATAATAATCATAGAAATAACAATAATAGGAAGAGAAATCCTGTTCTAAACAACTACCAAATGCATAAAGAATCTGCAGATCTATCTGTCAAAAAACACAAAGAAAGAGATTGGCCCAGGATCACACACAGCTATTGAGTGTCTGAAGTCACATTTGAACTCAGGTCTTCCTGACTCCAGGCCCACCACTCTGTCATTGAGCCACCCAGCTACTTTTAACAGCACTTCTTTGGGTACATAGCATAGAATATTTCACTTGATCTTTACATCAACCTGCGAGGTAGGCTTTACATGTATAGGTATTATTAGCATTCATATTTTACAGATGAAGACACTGATTCAGACAGATTAAGTGACTTGACCATATCAGACAAGTAGTAAGTGTTAGAGGTAGGTTTTGAACTCAGGTCTTCTTGTATCTAGGTCTGGTACTGTAAGCCCTTCACAGGCTTATTTCAAGAATCATAGCCACAAAGACTCATAGATCTAAAACTTAAGAGATCGCAGAGGCCATCTCATTCAGCCCCTTAATTTTATAGATGACAGAATTAAGGGCCAGGAAGAATAAATGATTTGTCCCAAGCCACACAGGTAATAAATATCAGAGGTCGCTTTTGAACCCAGTTCTTCCTAAGACTTTTATCCAATACTGTAATCACGTTATAGGCTTACAGTGAGAATCCATGGACATCATGTACTAATGTGCATTGTAAACCATAAAATATACCTTATAAATTTTAGCTATTATTTCAAAATTAGAAATTCAGGGGCTATAGTCAAGGGTCATCCTATTGGACCACACTGGAATGGGCTGGAACTCCTGAAAGGTCTCTACACCAGGGCCAAAGTAAGCTCATGCCTCACTTACTTCAGTGGCAGAAATCCGTAACAACTATTGTTTCACATCACTGTCTTGCCTTCCAGGGCCCCCGACAAACAGCAGGGGATTCCCAACCACTTTGGGATATGACCAGTACATGCTGTCCTTTCCTCATCTAATCTTTCAACTTGTGTTCTAGGGAACTGGTGAAATCAGTGGATAGCTGCCAAGACTTAGATATGTCTTTTCCCTCCCTGTATCCTGCCTTCCCTACACTGCGCTCCATACATATATATGCACACAGGAGAAGCATATAATTTTAGAGCCAGAAAGCACTTTATACAGGGTAATTATGAATGTTTCCATTTTTAATGACCTCTCATTCTCTTTAACTGTATTTATCTTTCCAAGGTGATCATGAAATGACAAAACCCATTTGAAAATGGGGAATTCACTCTCAAGTTATTTAAGCTCTTGATTTTTATCAAATTCTTGAGTTGCTGACTTCAGTTTCTGATTCTTCTTGATTTAGTCTGTTGCACTGATCTACTTTTCTATTGCTTTTGCTGTTGTTTAGTCGTTTCACTCAAGTACAGCTCTCTGTGACCTTGCTTGGAGTTTTCTTGGCAGCTACCGGGGTGGTTTGCCATTTCCTTCTCCAGCTCATTTTACAGATGAGGAAACTGAGGCAAACAGGGTTAAGTGATGTGCCCAGGGTCACACATCTAGGATTGTCTGAGGCCAGAATTGAACTCAGGGAGATGAGTCTTCCTGACTCCAGGCCTTGAATTCTATGCACTGTGCCACCCAGCTGTTCTACTGTTTAACAGGTACCAAAAAGTTATTATGACTACTGCTCTATAATGTAATTCAGAAGCCTAGAAGTACTCTTATCCCTTTATTTCTCATTTTTCAACATGTCTCTTGAGATAGTGTACTTTTTGTCTCTCTAAATGAATTTTATTAAGCTTAATAAAGATTCCTTTGGTAATTTGATTGGCACAGCACTAAATCTGCAAATTAAGGAGTACAGTATTTTTACTTTGGGCTCTCTCTCTCTCTCTCTCTCTCTCTCTTTATTTATATATATATATATATATATATATATATATACATATTTCATCACAATAAGGATTCTTTTTCTATGCTTGTGTTTTCTAGGGGTTTTAGCATAGATAAATGTTTTATTTGTCAAAAGATTTCTCTGCATCTACTGATATAATCATTTGGTTTTTGTTTTGTTTTTAATATACTTAAAAACATTAATTATTTTATTAATGTTAAAGCACCCCTGTATCCCTAGTATAAATCTAACTTTATTACAATGAATAATTTTTTGATGTATTTCTATTGTTATTTTGTTGGGGTTTTATTTAAAATATTTCATCAATATTCAATAATGATATTATCCTATAGTCCTTTTTCTTTGTTTTATCCTTTCTTGGTTTAGGTATGAGAATAATGTTTTTCTCATAGAGGAAATTTAATTGAGTGCTTTCTTTCTCAATTTCTAAGAATAATTAATGTAGCATAGATTTTGATTGTTCTTAAGCATTTGATATAATTCATCTATAAACCATCTTTACCAGTGGGTTTCCCTACCACTTTTAGATTGTTCAATTTCATTTCCTGAGATTGGATTAAGATCTCTATTTAATGTTCTATTAATTTGAGCATTTTCTGGTTTTGTACATAATTCTCCATTTCTTTTGAATTCTCAATTTTGTTATCATATAATTATGTGTAGTAGGTCTTGGTAAATAATTGTGTTTTTTTTTTTCTTTTATGAATTTACCATGTTAATTCATTATTTTGGCAATTTGGTTTTCTTTTCTTTTTTAATGTTAGATAAAAGTTTGTCAGTTTTGTTAATTTTCACCAAACAATTAGCTTTTAAATTTGGTTCATTACCACAGACTTTTTGTTTTCCATCTTTTTATTATCTAATTTTTGGAATTTCCTCTTTTGTGCCTTTTTTGTTTTGGGGGGGTTTTTTGGTTAATTTTTAATTACTAAAATCACATATTCAGTTAATTAATCTTCTTTTCCTATATATGTATATGTCTTTTTGGAGATTTTTTTTCCTCTAAGGATTGCTTTAATAGCACCAAATAATTTCAAGTTTATTTCATGGTTAGCATTTTGGATAATTATTCATTGTTTTCTATAGTAAGTTCTTTGATCAAATCATTATTCTGGATATCATTAAGGTCGATTTATTTCTGTAATCTTTTGCTTGTGTTTTCTTCATTAATTACTATTTTTATTGCACTGTGGTCTATAAAGCATGTTTTTAGTATTTCCTTTTTTTGCATTACTTTGGTCAAATACTATGTTCAAATATATGATCTATTTTTGTAAAGGTACTTCATGGTACTAATAAATACATAAATATATATCCCAAATTCTTTAATATTCTCATTAAAAACTTAAGTCTTTCAGCTCTACGTATTCCAGGAGTTCATTCAATTCTATATTTACCTTTCTGTTAAATCTATCTAGTCCTGAAAGTGGAAATTAAAGCCTCTTGTAACAATTATGTTACTTTCTATGCCTTTTTTGGTGATTTAGCTAGCTATATATTTTTTTAAATAATTTGAGATCCTATAATATTTAGTGCAGGTAACTACAGTTTTGATATTTGTTAATTGATGCTAATTTCTTAAGCATAGTATAGTTTTTCTATTTGCTTCTCTTAATATTGAGAATTTTTATTTTTATTATTTCTGGTACCACAAATGTAACTCCTACTTTTTTTTATACATTTGATATAATGTAAATTTTATTCCAGCCTCTCATTTTCATTCTCCACGTGTCTGTATTTTAGATATATTTCCTGTATGCACTAAATTATTGGATTTTATTTTCTTATCTGTCCTGTTACTCTCATTGGATTGAATTGTTTAATCAATTCACATTTAAAGTAATTATCATTAGGGTTGTATTTTTCTCCACTTAAAATAATTATCTCCTTCCTTTAAATCAGGGCATTAATTCTGTGACAAACTTTGTCCAATTTTGATGCTATTCCATTCTCATAGGCTTCCCTATCTCCTCCCCCTCCTCATTGGACTGCCTTATGCCAAGCTCTTTGAATTTCCTTAAATTGTTTCATACTCCTTATTTCTCTCCTCCAGGTCTGTTACCTTTTACCATCCCTTGCCCCAGGGTTCTCTACTACCTTGGAGACATTAGGGAAATTCTCTTATCAGATCAAGCCCGGACTGATTGTGTTCTCATTTTAGAGGCCCAGTGACTAGACCTCCAGTTCCATTTAACAACTTAAGACCATATTAGCTTTTTCAAAGGATTATTTATGTTAAAGATACAGCAAAACCAAATATGTAAACTCTCCCAAATTCCTTCAAGACATAATCTCCACCTATGTTACCTCAGTCTCTGAGGAGAGGAAGAGATAATTAGGTTTACAATTTAACTCAGTTGCTACATAGAATTGGTCCTAGCACATTCAAGTCCACTGGTCTACCATCCTTGCTTATCAGGGCTTCCCTGCTGGGCATGCCGCAAGATCCAGCATGGATTCCTTGATTCCCAGATCCCAATAGCTTAAGCCATTGGGTCAAAGATCTCCTTCCTTCAACTACAACTGAAAAGGAAAAAGAAAAGGAGGGTCCTCCCCTTACAACAGGGTGTTACTTGCCATGAGTGAAGGAATACTTTGTCCTTAGACTCAAATTAGGGGGCGGGGGGGGGGGGGGGGGGGGGGGAAGGCAGATAGTGATAAAGATGCAGATTATTCTAACGATGTAGCCAACAGAAAGGGGGTGCTTTCCAACTATATGGTAGGCCAACACAGGATGTCCACACATGAGCCAGTTCTCCTTTCAACCAGAAGCAGGCTCCCCACTATCTTCCCCAAGTGCAACTCCACCTTAGGTGATATGGGCACGTGCCAAACTCCACTACACTTCCTTCCTCCCTTCTTTTTTCCCCTCCCTTCCTTCTTCTCCTTCTCCTTCTCCTTCTCCTCCTCCTCCTCCTTCTTGTTCTTCTTCTTGTTCTTCTTCTTCTTCCTCCTCCTCTTCCTCCTTCTCTATTTCAATTCATTTATCTATTTCTCCTATTTTTTGCACCTTCTCTTTACCCATATATTTAAGCAAGCAACTGAAATTTTCTCCTGTTCTCCAGACCATATTTATAGTAATTTTTCTTTTCCTGAATCATTTCCCAAGAAGTCTTTTATTGCTTTCTCCTCATTATTTCTCTTTTATTTCCAGTCTAGCCTAAATTTTCTTTTCTTATTTTTTAGCAAAGGTCTTTCTTATTCTCTCTGTGACTATTAGAGAGATAAAGCTTTTGAAGTCTTGAGTTTTAGCTCTTTCTTCCATTCTATGTTTATGTTTTCTACCTTGCTAGATTTTACCTTGTCTTCCCTTTTTTCTACTGTGCCTTGCTCTTAGAAATATCAAAGCAGGAGGGAAGCAACATCATAATGAAGCCATAGTGTGAGGTAGAACTTGTTTTGCAAGTTCTAAGGCCCAATCTTTTTTCTCTTGCCCTTACCATCATCCATTTCCAATCCTAAGGCCATATTATCAGCCAACCAATCAATCAATAAGCATTTGTTAAGCACCTACTGTGTTTCAGGTGTTAAAATAAGTGTTGGAAATACAGAGACAAAAGCTAAACAGTTCCTTCCATCAAGAAGCTTAAATTCTAATGCAAGAAGAGGAAGCCAATCTGTACATATACCATTATATATTCCCCTACCACTCTGGATGCTGGTTGCTCTTAAAATTCATACATTAGCTCTTCTGGTGTAAGATATGCTCTAAGAAGATAAAAACCTTTTTACAGAGAAAGTGGTTTCCTAATGTGTCAATTCTCCTAGACACATTAAAAGATCCTGGTCTTAGTGCAAACACATACATCCTTTCTTATTGAAATGTTCTTTGGTGGCTACCTTTCCTTTCCCTCTCTCCTACTACTCTTCCTTCCTCTCTCTGTTTCTGTCTCTCTATTTCTCTTTCTCTCTCTCTCTCTCTCTCTCTCTCTCTCTCTCTCTCTGTCTGTGTGTGTGTGTGTGTGTGTGTGCGTGTTTCCGTCTCTCTGTCTCTCTCTCTCCACACACACCCCACTTCTCCACCTCCTCTCTGTCTGTTTCTTTCTCTGTACCATTTGGGGAGTTTCTTTCTATTATTCCATGATCTCTCAAAAATCCACAGGATTCTCGTTGATTCATTTTCCTTTGTATTACAATATTTGCCCAAAGTGTGTAATTTTCTTTTTAAAGTTTTATTTGTTCTCTCTTCTATTATTATGATCCTCCCTCATAGTTTATCTACTTGTTAGCTGGCTTTTTTCCAGGTTTCCTCTCACCTTTGGGAATCCACTTCATCAGGTCCCTCTACCTTCCACTGCTGCCCAGGACGGGGCAATTGAGTGGCCTGAGTTTTCTCTTATTGAGGAACATGGGGGTTGTCTTGTCAGGGTCCCTGCCTGATAAAAATCTCTAGGAGTAGAGAACTCACCCTAACTGTTTTTTCCAGTCTCTTTTCTCTCAGGTCCAGATCTCATTCCCCTCTAGCCTCTGACTCTGAATATTTCACCTGTCTTCCACCCTGCCTTAATCTTTCTACTTTCCTTCTTCTAATTTCTATTCCTTTCCTTTTTTCCCCTCAAGTGTCAGGACAGAATCAGTGTATAACACCTCCTGCAGGGAATGGAAAAAGAGGTTGATTTTTCATTGTTGTTTAGTCAATAAATTGTGTCTGACTCTTCATGATCCCATTTGGGATTTTCTTGGCAAAGACATTGGTTAGATGGAGTCATTGCCATGGGAGGAGAGTCCTTATACCCAGATCTCAAGTCAAAAGTATGTAAGCTTGTTTGTACTCACAGCCAGAACAGGGATGTCAATTGTGGGCAGGGATGAGTAATGAGTTCTAAGTTCTCTCATTCTTGACATTTTTACTTTGTAAGGGCATTTTGTCTTTTTATCTTGAGGATTCAGCTGTAATTATTTTCTATTTGGTACATAATTCCTTTTCCCCCCAAGGTTTTGGGGATGGAGAAATTTACAGAGAGCCTCTATTTGGCCATCTTGCCGGCCATGTTGCCATTGACTTTTGTGTTACAGTACAACTTCCCTGAGCGTACACTTTTTCATTACATAGGCTTTAGTTTTCTCAGGGGAAGAAGCCATGTATTACTTCTTTAAATGAACAGTGCTTTTTTTTCAATTCCCCTCTGTGTTTAATGTGGTGCTGGCCACAGAAAAGGTATTCACTAAATGCTTGCTTTGCTAAATTAAGTTGAACTGGCTGTTTGGTATCACATAGACAAGGCTCTTACTAACTAAGTAAACTAACCAGATGTTTTGGCATCTATCACAACCTTAGATAAATCCACTGAATTTTGACCTGATAAAGAACAGAAGCCTTTTCTGATATGTAGCTAAATGAAAACTAGAGACAGGCTGAAAAATTGAAGCTGCGAAACTCCAAAAGGGTATAATTGTATCTGTGTGACTGGTGGGCTCCATCCAATATCTTCTCTTCTTAACTCAATAAAGTCACAATATTTATGTTAACACCAGTGTGTGATGTGTTTGGATATACCTAGAGAGTAATAAACCATCAGCTTAATATCTATGCCAGATCTCAACAAGACCAGTTCATCAACATAATCATACATTAGCATGTCTGAAGAAGGCTGTTAATATAGCGCCATGACATAAATCATAATAATTATGTCTAATGCTGGGAATATAACATATATATTCCACTACATGCGTATTAAATGAATAATTAATGGAGCGTAATGGAAGGGTTGTTCAGTCATGTCCAGTTCTTCATGACCCCATTTGGGGTTCTCTTGGCAAAGATACTTGAATGGTTTGCCATTTCTTTCTCCAGCTCATTTTACAAATGAGGAAACTGAGGCAAACAGGGTTAAGTGACTTGCTCAGGGTCACGCAGCTGGTAAGTATCTGAGGCTGGATTGGAACTCATGAAGATGAGTCTTCCTAATTCCAGGCTGGGCACACTATCCACTCCACCACCTAGCTGCCCAGGGTACTGCTATGCTTTAGCAATAGGTTCAGGTGTAGAACACAGCTGAGACTGTTCAATGGATGTGAACTCTGTGGGCTCCATCCACATTAAGGTCTCAATTAGAAAAAAGAGAATAATTTATCATGGTCCATGCTGTACTCAGCACAGCTCTCTATTTGTCAAGTTGACCTATCTTTCTTGAGATTTGAGGAGCACTGGGTAGAAGTGTGATAATGAATAGTCAGGCAAAACTCCAGAGAGTTTTTAATGGCTCCACTGTGGGGATCTGGTATTCTATCCTCATTGCCAGAGGTAGCTAGCAATAGAGCACTGGACCTAGAATCAGGAAGACCTACACTCAAATTTGTCCTCAGACGTTTACTAGCTATATGACCTTCTATAAGTCACTTAACCTCTGTTTGACTCAGTTTCCTGAACTGCAAAATGGGGATAATAATAGCACTTGCCTTGAAGGGTTCTTGTGAAGAAAATCCTTAGCAGAGTACCTGACACATAGTAGTCCACTATATAAATACTTATTTCCTTCTCCTTATTCCTTTCCTCAAAATTTCTCCAATGTGGTTGTGACTATATCACCCTTTGGGGAAGCAGTCACAAACTTGAGTTGTATGTTTTCCCAAAGGATGCCTACCTGAGGTCCTATGGTCAGGTCCTGTGCTGCTTGGCAGGTTAAATTTAAAGTAGATTAAAAAGGGAAATCTAAGCTATGATGACATCTTCTGACCATTCGGCCTAGAGCTATATACCCGATTTTCCGTAACCAAGATTCATCACCCCATCTCTCATTTTCAGGTGTCCAGAAGTGGGTACCATGTTATTTGGAGGGGTGTAGGTAGAGAGATATCTGGACCCATGATTTCATCAATGTGGTGAACATTCAGTGTAGGAATTATTTCCACCAATACAAATCACCAATTGTCTGTAACTTGTATTTCTAGAGAATAGACTGGGGGCACTGATAGTATGAAAGACTGACTTCTGGTCACCCATCTATTATGTGGCAGGGCAGCACTTCAACTCAGGTATTTTTGACTTCAAAGTTAGCCTTTCATCCACTATACCATGCTACCTCTCATTCATACCCTAATAATATGAGTGAAAGAGGCCAGCTGTATATATATATATATATATATAGTGTGTATATATATAGTGTGTGTGTATAGATATATACATACACATATATATACATATATATGAATATATACATATATGTATAAAATATATATATAATATATGTATAGAGATAGATAAATAGATAGATATAGATATAGATAGGTGTGTAGGTGTGTGTATGTGTATGTATGTATACCTTATATATATATGTGTGTGTGGGTGTGTGGGTGTGTGTGTGTACCTTAGAGATATTGTGGGTTTGGTTCCAGACCACCACAATAAAGCAAATATTACAATAAAGCAAATATCACAATAAAGAGAGTCACATGAATTTTTTGGTTTCTCAGTGCATATAGGAAGTTGTTTACACTATACTATAGTCTATGAAGTGTGCAATAGTATAATGTCTAAAAACAATGTATATACCTTAATTTTAAAAATATTTTAATGCTAAAAAATGTTAAACATCATCTTAGCCATTGCCGAGTCATAACCTTTTTGCTGGTGGAAGGTCTTCCCTCGATGTTGATGTCTGCTAATTGACCAGGATGGTGGTTGCTGAAGCTGGGGTAGCAGTGGCAATTTCTTAAAATAAGATACAATGAAGTCTGCAGCATCGAATGACTCTTCCTTTCACAAAAGATTTCTCTGTAGTGTGTGATTCTGTCTGATAGCATTGTACCCATAGTACAATAGAAATTCAAAATTGGAGTCAATTATCTCAAACCCTGCCACTGCTTTATCAATGAAGTTTATATAACATTCATCAATATCGTTGCGTCCCAGAATAATGAGGCCCAAGGTGTGGGAGGGAGACAGGAAACAGCTGGTCAGTGGAGCAGTCACCATTTATTGATTAAGTTCACTCTGTTACATGGACGAGGTTCATGGTGCCCCAAACCAATTACAATAGTAACATCAAACAATGCTGATCACAGAACACCGTAACAGACATAATAATGTTAGTGAAAAAGTTTCAAATATTGGAAGAATTATCAAGATGTGATAGAGAGACAGTGTGAGCACGTGCTGTTGGAAAAATGGTGCTGCCAGTCTCACTCGACATAGGGTTGCCACAAACCTTCAATCTGTTTAAAAAAAAAAGGAAAAGAAAACAAAGAAAATGTGGTATCTGTGAAGCACAATAAAGCAAAGTACAATAAAACAAGGTGCCCCTGTACCTGCTTGAGGAGTGATATAATATACTTTTAGTATATTATACTATTTAAGGGCATTTCTTTACAATTCAAACCATAACAAGATGGCTAATTTTTTAGTCAACATATAGCATTAACGTAGAGCCAACACTATATTACTTTACCCACACTTTTATTAAAAAAGTCCTTTACTTTCTATTGGTTTAGAAGATAATATTGAAGGAAATCACACCAGGAAATCCCACAATTGCATACATTGGTCCAAATTACTTTGATGACTGCAGTTTTCTCAGAAGTGTCCACAATCAGACATATAGTAAGGTTAATGGACATATTGACTAATACATATATGACATCTCTTTTCCACCATTACTCAACCCTTTCCCAAATAATTCTAGTCAGCTACCTATGGAGGACCTTGGCACTAACATATACCACATACCCTTAGGGACCTAATCTCTCCCTAATACATATGCATAATTCCCACTAACTTCATTAATAGCAACCTGTGTATCAATAAGGGGCTAGACAGACGGGATAGTAATGAATATGTGTTATTGTGCATGAGTAACTCTTCCCATAATCATTCTGGTCGTTACTTTCCTGGTGAATTAATGCTACATCTTACTCATCTTTTGTTTCTTCCAAAATAACTGGCAGAGACATGTGCTAACTGGTACCCATTTCTTGAGCTGTAAGAAATCGTCTCTCGGGAAGTAATTGTAAGGAGTCTTTCACTATCTACTAATAGGCATGGCTGCTACACTACCTACAAATGGACATGCCTGCTTTCAGCCAGAAGCATTTTTGAAATGCTAAAGGTGTCCTCAAGTTGACAGAGACATTCAAGTGAGTTTATCTCCTCTGTCTGACGAAGCTTCTGGGGCCATGAATCACTTCTGTTCTCTCCATCAGAAGAGTAGAGTAGGCTCTCTTTACCACTCCACCCTGCCCTGCCCCACTGCCCATCCACTCAGACCTCAGCCAAAGCCAGAAGAAAAAGAAATGGGCTTTTGTATGCCTGTTCTCTGGAAGTATCTTATCCGTTGTTTTTACATTGATTGAGTTAGTTCTAGGAAAGGGCTATTTTGGGTGTTTGAGAAATTGTTTGCTCCTCACTAAAAGTCCTGTTTTTATTAGTGCTGTATATAACCATCTACTCATAGAGAGATTGACTGAAGTAGTTTGTATTAAGGAGGTCTCATATTATCAAAGACCAGAATATAGAACTCAAAATAGAATTTAAATGCTTTCTAGAAATGAAGGAGCACCAGATATGAACATCAGAGGACTTGGCCTTAATACCCAGAACTGCCAGGGTAGTTCAGTGGTGCAGTGCATAGTGAGCAGGGCCTAGAATCAGGAAGACCTGAGTTCAAATCCTGCCTCAGAAACTTATTAGTGGTATGACCCTGGGCAAGTCACTTTACCCTGTTTGCCTCAGTTTCCTAATCTGTAAAATGAGCTAGAGAAGGAAATGGCAAACCACTCCAGTATCTCTGCCAAGAAAACTAAAAATGAGTCAGATACAACTGAAATGAATGAACAACAAAACTTGCCTTATATTTCCTTTGTGATCCTAAGTAAATAATAAATTCTTCTGGGTTTCAGTTTCTTCTTTTGTAAAATGAGAGGTCAGACTATATGATCTCTAACACCCCTCCCATGAATTCCAGTGGAAAAATAAGATTTGTACCTTTCCTTGAAGAGAGACTCAGAAGAATCTTGACATCCACAAACCATTAAAAGCAATTCTCAGGATTGCCAGACCAGGGATACACTGGTAAATGTTTAGCAAGTGACTTTCTTGGGGTGGGGTGGACAGGACAGGGGAAAAGGAATATGTCTCACTTTTAGGATTAGTCTACATTATTGATATTTTCTCTATCACTTTCTTAAGCCTAGTCAGCCAACAAAACAATAAATCGAGCTCTGATTTGTAACTTTTGAAAATTCTAGAAGTATGCTCACACTGAAAATATAACAACCAGACCTTACAAGCTGGTATGAGCTGCATACAATTGTCTCCAACCTTTCTCCCAATTTCTAACATTATAGAGATCATGTTTCAAGTAAGTTTGATGGATCTAGTAGATTGTCTTTTCTCTATGTTTGTATTCTCAAAATGGAGCCCAGTGCCTGGAATATGTTGTTGTCCAATCTTTCAGTCATGTCTGAACTCACAAAGATGAATCTTCCTAACTCCAGGTCTGGTACTCTATCTACTATGCCACCTAACTGCCCCATTTCTGTAACATGTGAAGATCAGCAAAGATATCCGCTCACCACAAACAACCCCATGAGATAGAAAGAATGCCTAGTGTACAAAAAGGCTCTGTGTGGAGAGTCCTAATTAACAGAAGATAAATTTCCAACTCTGGAATTTACAGATGCTGGGTATCCAAATTCTAGGTCTTTATTTGTCCTCAGACTTCCAGGACATGAGAAACCACGCAGATGTTATTTTTGCCCTTAAGACCTCTAAGTGCTACATAGAAATACTCCTGGACTCAGTCTCCCAGTCCCATGCTTGTAGGAGGCCATAAATATTCACTAGAGAGAAGGGGAATCGAGGAAACAAATTAGAATTCTGGTCCTCTGGCCAACTGGCGCTCCAGAGGGAGATTTTTGCACCACACCCTAAAAACTCATCAGTGGGAAAGAAAATAAATGGATTCCTATGTTCTCTAAAGCTTTGCCTTGGGCTCTCCAAAAGTGATTTTCTCTGATAAGAGCTGTGGGTATTGGGCACATGTCTTGATGTCTTGATGTTGGACAAATCCCCTCTTTCTTGCTGAAGGGCTGCTAAAATATGACTGATGAATGGGGAGGAGCTGGAGAAGGAGCTGCTCCATTGTTTTCTTCCTTAAAGATTTGGCCAAGGGATTGTTTGTATTGCTCATTTATCTCCCCCTTTGGCCCACACACAACTCTGTCTAGCCTCCTAAGTTTCCTAAGTTCCTGGTGAAGCATTTAGCGGGGCCCATGCAGGAAGTGAGGCCATGCTTTTTTTGGCAGTGAAGGTCAGCGTTTCTCCTGGGGTAGCAGCCGAAGTTTATCAGTAAGTTTAGCCTTTGCTCTCTGAGAGACCAACCATTATCTCAACTCCTCTTTAAAAAATAATAAAAATAATTATGTTTGGAAAACGTGCTGGCAAGTAAGGATAATAACAAAAGATGGAAAACCCTGGCATCCACATCTCCTTGTCCTCTACTGCATGTGGGTTTGCTCCTCAATCTGACAGTATAAACAAGAAGGCCAATGATAGTAGGTCATAACGTGCACCTTCCCTTCCTTCTGTGCATGAGCCTCAAATGATTTCTTTGAGTAAGTGAAAATGGCAATCAGGGGAGAGGTTGTATTTCACAAATGGAAGCTGATGAAATATACTAGTAGGTACACAAGGAACTCCTGGGCCCCGTTGGCCTGGATTGCATTGAGAAAGCAACAGCTGTGTACTGGAACCTAGGTCAGACTTGGTCAGAGCTAAGGTCTCTGATCTAAAATCTCTGGCACCAAGCAAGCATGTAAGCAAATGCACATTCCTTGTGAAGAAAGTATGTAAAGACTGAATCGCTGCTGGTTCCAATGCTTCTCTCTCCCAAGCTCTGCTTATCAAAATCCTACCCATTAAAAGAATTACACTAAAATATTGTTGGTAGAGAGCTATGAATTGGTCCAGTTATTCCAGAAAACGATTTGGAATTATGCCTCCAAAAGTTACTAACCTATACATATCCATTGATTCAATTACACCACTAAGATTATTCTTCGAAGAAATCAAAGAAAGGAAAAGGACCCATGGGTACAAAAATATAGCCACTCTTGTCTTAGTAGCTTAAAACAAGACACTAAAAGGGTACTCATATATTGGAGAATGATTGAACAAATAAATTGTGGCTAAGAAATGTAATGGAATATTATAGTGCCATAAGAATTGATAAAATGGACAGTTTCACAGGAAACCAGGAAGACCTCTGTGAAGTGATGCAAAGTAAAGTGAGCAAAATTTAAATACTTGATGTAAGGACAACAACATTCTAGATAAAAGTAACTCTGAAAAACATTAGAGATCTGATTAATGCAATCATAAGCAAGGTCAGAGAAATTAAGATGAATCATGCCACCTACCTCTTGACAGAGCTAGGTAATGGACTTAAAATACACTATGAGACATACATTTTTTGGACATGACCAATGTAGGAATTTGTTTTGCTGGACTACACATTGTTGTGCAGCTTTTAAAAAATGTTCATTGGGGAAGGGACAGGGAGAGATAAATGTTTATTTTTAAAAAAAGATATTTGTGCTATTGAAATCTGGAAAGTCAGAAGCAGTTGGACAGGACTGAAAACAACTGAACAGCAACATCATTTACATCAGGGTCCCTAATTGTGGGTATACTTCAAGGCTCTATCCTATCCTGGGTCCTCTTTTCAACTCTCTCTGGACTCTTTTAGTGACTTCAAAGATTTAATGAGAGAGGGAAGGAGCAAGTATTTTCTAAGTACCTATTATGTGCCAGGCATTGTAATAAGTTCTTTACAAATATTGTTTTGATTATCACTACAACCTTGGGATGTAGATGCAATTATTATCCTCATTTTATAATTGAGGAAACTAAGGCAGACAAAAGTTAAATGACTTGTCATGGTCACATAGCTAGTAAATGTGTGAGGCAGAATTTGAACTTAAGTCTTCCTGACTCCAGGCCTTGTGCTCTATCTGCTGTACCAGCTATATCATCTCAATGTAGATGATTCTTAGCCCCTGTGGAAAAGGGGCCCACTATCCCAGCCACTTCCAATACTAACTGCCAGTACTGAAACAGGCAAGCTAGCTTAGTTGAAGTAGCAAGACACCTTGAAGGTGATACAAGAGGGGGGATTTGCCAACTAGATCAAACCACCTCCTCCACATTGACTACCATCTCCCTTAGTCTCCAGTGGAGAAATCTAGGACCTTAAGTAACAGGGATATCAGTGACTCCAAGAACACTGGCCCTATCCATTATCCTGGAAAACAACCCTAGTGGAAATGTATCCTGGCACCTGCCTCCTCAGCAGCCAGTTACTGAAGACCCAGAAAAGAAAGTTCTTGACAATAAAATCATTGGTGCTACCAAATGGTTTAACATCAGAACCAGAGATGATTTTATTGATGGAAACAAGACTGGAAAAGATGCTTTACCATCTGTTTTGCCATTTATATCCATGTGACTGGCAACTGAAATTTCCTATATGTTGTTTTCTATTCTATTCTACACTATTCCATTTTACTCTACTCTATTCTATTCTACTCTACTTTATTCTATTCTACTCTATTCTATTTTACTCTATTCTGCTCTGCTCTATTTTACTCTATTCTATTTCACTCTGTTCTATTCTGCTCTTCTCTATTCTATTCTACTCTACTCTTCTATTCTATTCTATTCTATTCTATTCTATTCTATTCTATTCTATTCTATTCTATCTATTCTAGTCTAGTCTAGTCTAGTCTAGTCTATTTAAATACGAGTTCCTTGAGAGGAGGAACTGTCTCACTTTTTATTTGTAGCTACAGCACTTAGCACTGTGCTTAATACATTTTAAAAATTCATTGATCTAAGCCTACTCTCTTCCTCTAGCTTCAGTTACATATCACTAACCATGTATTAAGCGTTTCAAATTATATGTCCCTATAGGCTCCTTAAACTCAATACCAAATATTACCTTCAAACCAAATTCTTTTCCAAACTTCTCTATTTTTGCCAAGAGCACCACCATCCTCCCAGTCTAGCCAAGTTGCACGCACACACACACACACACATGCACACATGTTTAGCCAATTCATTGTCTTACTGTTCTTCACAAGAAGTACTTCATCTTTGTCACCATAGGTTTGCACCGGCTGTCCTCCATGTCTAGAATTCACTCCCTCTTCACCTCCACCTCATAAAATTCCTATGTTCCTTTAAGACTCAGCCAAAAAAGGCCACCTTCTAAACGAAGACTTTTCTGATATCCTCCAAGTATCAGTACCTCCCCTCCAAAAAAATTATGCCATATTAATGTTGTAACTATTTTGTGTAACAATAGACCCAGGTGGGTTGAGAAACTTTTCCCCACTCCTTAGCACTGAGCCCATACAAATATTAGTTTAAGCACTGGGGACCTGCTCTTCTGAAAAGAGGGACCAACCATGTTTCTCATTGTCTCTGCCTTTTTAAACTTCATTCATGTGGGAGATCACTTAAAGAAAATCTAGGTTTGGTTCAAAATACAATATAAATCAAATACAGGTGAGGTTTTTTTTTTTCTTCTTACAGATTAAATGCTTAAAACACAAAAGATTCATAAACACACTGGGACAGCTAAGTGGCTCAGTGGATAGAATGCCAGGCCTGAAGTCAGGAAAACTCATCTTTGTGAGTTCAGATTGGGCCTCAGATACTTACTAGCTGTGTGGCCCTGGGCAAGTCCCTTAACCCTATTTGCCTCAGTTTGCTCATCTATAAAATGAACTGGAGCAGTAAATAGCAAACCATTCCAGTATCTTTGTCAAGAAAACCTCCAATGCAGCTACAAAGAATTGGACGTGACTGAACATGAACACAAATTTTAAAAGGCCTGATACATGATATAATAATATAAAACTGCTATAAATTGGGAGTGTGAATACTTGTATATACTCTACAGGTTTATTATAAGGAAAGTATATCATGTATGTTTTAAAATACAGTGTTAATGGAGGGTAGAGAGAAACTGACATGGTATTAAAAGCATAGATTTAATTCAATTCAATAAGCTTTTATTAAGTTCCTGATATGTGGAAGGCTTTGTGTCAAGGGCTGGGGATAAGAAGACATAAAGGAACAATCCTTACTCTCAAAGACCAATCTGCACCCTGCCCTTTGGGAGCCACTTTGCCTGCCATCTCATTTACACTATTGCTTTTGTCAGCCTTTAAGGCAGTAAGCACACCGCTTTGATGTTACTTCCTGCTGACCCTGTGCACCTGATACTCAGCAATACGTGGACTGTCTCCTTCCTTATTGGAGCATTACAAAGTAGTGATTGTGCTTCAAAATTGCCTGTTTCAGTTTTCACGGTTACAACTGATGTCTATATGATCACTCTTTCCACTTGTTGATTGCTTTTCTCTTTTAGTCATGGAGACCCTGGCTATAAACCATGTGCAGATAGAGCAGAGGGCCCAGGTTCCAGAGAAGTTTAATGAAAAGAAGGCCCTCCTGAGCCTGGTACCATTTGCATGTGGTTTTCATTTGCTGGATTTTTTTTCTCTTGGAGAAGAGCGAAATGCACAGGACACATACAAGGAAGGGAAAGAAAGGATAGAGCTTTTTGGTGTAAGAGTTTGACTTTGTTTCTCATTTAATGCAGCAAAGACATTTAACAGCACCCAAAGCATCATCATCATCATCATAACATTTATATAGTGCCTACTACGTGCCAGGCACTGGGCCAAGCACTTCACAAATATTATCTCATTTGATCCTCACAGCAACCCTGGGAGATGAGTGCTATTATTATCTCCATTTTACAGGTGGGGAAACTGAGGAAAACAGAAGTTAAGTGACTTGCCCAAGGTCACACAGCTAGTATGCATCTATAACTAAACTTGAACTCAGGTCTTTCTGATTCCATGCCCAATGCTCTATCTACTGTCCCACTTAGTTATCTAAAGAGACTCCGTCAGAGCCTGCAAAGCAGAAAGAAAGAAATATTAGGTGAGAGCAAGGGCGTGCCCTTTGGCCACCTTCTTTTGTCCCTCTGCCCATTCCATGAGCTATGGGTATAACCTGTACCAAATACAGATTTGTACCAATATCTATGCTTCCTCCTTGGCTGATTAAAAGGGAGCAGGGCTAGAGACAAATATGGTGGTCAAAATGCCAAAGCCCACATCTCCCCCTCTAGCATCCCATACTGAAGGACAGAGCCAGAACCAAGATGGTATGAACAGGACTTTGTCTGTGAGTCCTGAACTTAGAGGACACCAAATTTAGAGGCCAACAACAACCTCTGGCATCTTTAAGCAGCATTAAAAACTGCAGAACTCAGCACCTAGTACCAAACCGGCAGATGGTAGATTAAATTCCTCTCATTCTATTCCATATTCTGCTACCCCTACGGGCAGATCTGAAGATGGTATATTGGGATCTCCATTTCACACACACACACACACACACACACACACACACACACACACACACACACACACAGTTAGAGAATGTCCAACTGATGATGTCTTTTGTGTCATTTGCTGTAGGCACAATTTGTGATCTTTGCCGGGGGTACAGAAAGGCCTCGTTTCAGCTCCAGTGAATGCCTTTCTACACTGGAACCAGCCCTGACTCTTCCAGTAAGTCTTTATAAGGATCTGCAAGTTTAATGTACAGCAATTTTTTTTCAATTATCTTGATGCCTCTATAGATCTTTATTTGCTTTCTGGGGCATCCAGGGCATCTGGTTAAAAATGGAATACAATTCAAATAGTGGTCTCCTTGTTGGGGACTTGAGTCACGGAGTTTTTTCCTTTCAGAAATATAGCATTCACAGGAACCGCTGGGAAGCCCCTTGGCGTCCCAGTGGTTTGTGCCTTCTGTCCAAGTTCCCTTTATCATTGCACGTGACTGTATTTATACATAATCCATTTCCACCATGTTACTGGAAAGGCATTTAACCAGCTGCCAACAAAGCAGATTTCCCACCCTGCTCCATTACAATCCATGAAGTCAGTTGGCAGGGATTATACCTCGACCCAAAGAGCTGATCTCTATTGTACTCCCTCCTGGCTCTTCCCTGAGTGACCCATTATTCACTTGTGTTAATTTGATGTTCTATGTTGAATCCCCTGTCTTATAGAATTATTGTGATGCAGTCTTCACCTCTTCCCCACTCAAAAGCCAAGCCAGTCAAAACTTTCCAAATTAAAAGGGACTAGGATCCCCTCATACAGGAAAAGGAAGGGACTGTGAGGAGATGAATAAACATTCTCTGAATCCTGGTTGACTCTGAAAACAATATCATGATGCCACAGAGAAAAGCGGCCCAAGACAGAAGGGAAATCAATTTTCATTAATGATTTTGGATGTGCAATTGGTCTTGGGTTAATTATTCATTTGCATGAGAGTTTAGATTTATCACACTGATATGTAGATATTGGACAGGGTCTTAGCACCTCTGACCTATATTCAACGATATTACTTAACCCAATTTTCACTTCACATGCAAGACTCATCAGCCTCTGATTTGATTATTCAATAAGCATTGAGTTTAACAAGAATTTGTTAATCACCTCCTACGCCCAGCACTGTGCTAAGCAAGTGAGGGACAAAGACAAAAATAAAACAATCCTGCTTCCCAAAAGCTTTCACTCTACTGGGGGATGCAACATGTTCATGGAAAATTAAATATAAAATATATCTGATGTACTTTGCAGGGTGCTAGTAGGGAATCAAGGTTTCTTGAAGTGGCTCTTTGAAGGATGTTAGGAATTCTAAGAGATGATTGCAGTCTTCTTGAGAAGAATCTATATTGAGATCCATAGGAATCTACTCTAGAATGTTCTGTGGTGAGGGACCTCAATGGTAGTTCAACAGAATCCATTCTAATGCAACTGAAAGGTCTTATCTAAATTTTGCATCCCTCTAGCACACAGCACAGTGTTCTGTAAACAATGTTGCTCTTGTCAGTCATATCCCTCTCTTCCTGAGCCCATTTGGGGTTTTCTTGGCAAAGACACTGGAGTGGTTTGCCATTTCCTTCTCTAGTTTATTTTATAGATGAGGAGACTGAGACAAACAGGGTTAAGTGAGTTGCCCAGGGTCATGCAGCTAATGCTCTTTGGCCAGATTTGTCTGAGGCCAGATTTGAGCTCAGCAAGATGAATTAGGAAGACTCCAGGTCCAGCACGCTATTCACTGCACCACCTAGCTACTATTCTGTACGCCAAAAGCATTTAGTAAGTGGTGTGTGGTTTGTCCTTCCTTCTGGAAGAGGACCATGACATCTGGGAGTTGATGACATGACTTGCAATTGACTTTGATTTGAGTGAGGGAGGGCTGTGCAAAGTCATCAGTCTCACTTTCTCCTCCAGAGCCATCAGAGCCAGTGGCCACACATAGATCAGAATGACCAGACATAGCCCAGGATGCAGTGGAAGACCTTGGCCCTTTTAAGCTAAGGTCTTTCCAGGTTCTCACTTTGAGTGAGGCAACACCTATTCAGTGAATAGGTCTCTTTAGGAAGTGAGTCAAGGGATGGCCTCTTTAGTTAAAAAAAAAAAATCAGTCTGGGAGCGGAAGACCCTCAGGGGTGCTGGCCAAAAGAGAAACAGTTACTATTTACATTCACTCTGAGAATGAATGAATGAATGAATGAAATGAATGAATGAATGAATGAATGAATGAACTAGAAGATGAAAGTTCTGGATCTAGCCTATGAGCTCTGCAACTTTTGGCAAACCTCTTAACTTCTCTTCTTAATTCTAACTTAAAGATAACAATACTTGCCTTGTTTGCCTCTCAGAGTTATTTTGAGACTCAAAGGAGATAATATATGGGAGAGAGCTCTGAAAACTCTGTGGCTTTTATGTTTGTTCATTTAAATTGGGAGATGTTAAAGTTTACTCTCAGAACTATACTTGGTGACTTGTATTACCTTAGACAGGTAGCTAGAAATCTGAAGGGAGGAAATAAAGACTTTATTAACATGGAATTACTGACAGGAACAGAATAATGTCTGCTCAATGAAAGTGAATTTAGTAAGCTTGTGTTTATCACTAAAACCGGGCCCTGGAAGAATTAAGATGTGTTACCTACTCTAGCCTCTTGTTTTCAGTAAAGATCACACTTTTAGGCTGGTGTCTATCAACAGACAGCAGCAAACTGGCAGTGGATAGAGGATAGAGCTGGAATCAGGAAGATTCTTCTTTCTGAGTTCAAATCCAGCCTCAGACAATTACTAGCTGTGTGACCCTGGGCAAGTCATTTAATTTTGTTTGCCTCAGTTCCTCACCTGTAAAATTAGCTGGAGAAGGAAATGGCAAACCACCCTAGTATCTTTGCCAAAAAACAAAAACAAAAACAAAACAAAATAAAACCCAAATGGAGTCATGAAGAGTCTGACACTAGGGAACAACAACAACAACTATTAAGAGAAGAAAGTCCAATAATTCCCTCCTCCCCTACCCCACGACGGATTCCAATCATAAGTGTCCCACTGCCTAACCTGAATCCATTCTGGTATAGCCTCAATTTAGCAGTGAGGAGGTTAATCATAATAACAGTGAGCATTTATGTAGTAGTTACAAGCTGTGTGATCCTGAGCAAGTCATTTAACCTGCCTGACTCAGTTTCCTCAACTGTAAAATAGAAATAACAACAATATCTACCTCCCAGGGTTGTTTTGAGGCTCAGATAAAGCAATATTTGTAAAGTGTTTGGTTAGCACAGTGCCTGGCACATAGTAGGCTGCTAACAAATGCTTGTTTCCTTCTTCCTCCCTCTCTACGATATACTTAACATGTTATATTCTAGCTTCTGCTTAAAGATCTCCAGTGAGGGCATAACCTACTACCTCCCATGACAATCCACTCCACTCTTTGTTAACTCTAAATGTTAGGAAGGAGCCCCACCATCTTCCTACCCCACCCCATACCTCAAGTCTAAACTTATAGCTAATAGCATTAATAATAATAATAACTAGCATTTATATAGCTCTTTAAGGTTTGCAAAGCATTTAAAAATATGATCACATTTGATCTTCGCAACTACCCTGGGAGGCAGGTGTTATCATTAAGTCCATTTTGCAGATGAGCAAACTGAGATAGACAAAAGTTAAATAACTTGTTCAGGGTCATGTAGCTAATAAGCGTCTTGCCTCTTTGCAAGCTCTCTGCTTTCTGAATCAGGCAAAAGAGATTCATTACCTCTTCTTCATGACAAGACTTCAAATACTCGAAGATAACTACCATGGTCCACTTTCCAACTCTCTTCTCCAATCCCAGCTCCTTCAGCTGGTCTTCATGTGGTTTGAATTTGAGGTCCTATAAAATCCTGGCTGACCTCCTCTGAAACACCTTCACCTTATCAATCCCTTCCTAAAATGTAGTCCTGGGAATTGAATACACCATTCCAGATATTATCTGAGCAAAACAGCACACAGGAGAACTAATGCCTCTCTCTTCCTGGACACTAGTGTCCTCAATTCAGCCTAAGATTGTATTAACCAGAGGTATACCAATAAATGTTTAACAACCAGCTCCCTGAGGGAAAAAAATAAACTATGAGAAACTCTTTAAAGTTTAATTTGCATTATTAACATTCTTACCACCATTTTCTCAAGTCTAGATAATCAGCAAAACAATAAATCAAGCCCTGATTTGCAAATTTGGCATTTCACAACTTCAAGTGTAAATGTTCTCACTGAAAATTTAATAATCAGCTCTAACAAGTTGGTTCAAACTGGCTCCAGTACACCCCTGGATCAGCCTTCTTGGCTGCCACATCACCTTGGTGACTCATATTGAGTTTGTATTTCACTAAACCCCCTTGACCGAGACATTTTTCCAGAAGAGCTGCAGTCTAGCCATGTCTTTTTCATCTTCTACTGTTGGGGTTGATTTTTTGCATTCCATGTAAAAGACTTTTCTTTATGTCTTTTTAAAAGCTTGACCTAGTGTTCTTAGCCTGTCAAGTGATCTTCTTGAATTCTAATTCAACTCAACAATTATATATTCTTTTGTCCCCAGTTAAAGTACCAATCTTCAATCAGTGACACACTGACAAGTTTAGTCAGTGATCAAGTGATAAGTTTATCAGTTCTTTATCCTTATCAGTGATAAACTTAAGTTTATCAGTTCCTTTTCTGAAAGCAAGTTTTAATGGGGTATAACTAGGCAGCTCAGAGGCAACTGAGAGAGAGGCAGGAGAAGTTTATCAAAAGATAAGGCCAAATGTGGGAGGTGGGGGGGGAAGCAAATTTGTCTTCTTTACAAATTTTTCTTGGACTTACCCTAAAATTTCAAAGAAATAAGGGTTAAGAATTCTAATCTTGGCTCAAAGTACCAGTATTGTCCAAAGGAATTAGCCTTAAATAAGAGGTGGGGATTTGCAGAGACGTTTGCCACGGTACATACCTGAAGAAGACACTTTGTGCCTCACTTTCCCAATCTGTAAAATAGGGGAAAATAATGCTTCCTAATATGTAATATTTCTTGGGTAACCCAGCTTGAACTGATATTTTATAAAAACAAACAAACAAAAAAGACAAAGCATGATGCAAGCTGATTCAGGTCCACATTGTCTCCCCCTAGACTACTAGAATAGCTTTCTAACTGACCTACAATCTTTCCCTCACTCCAGGCCATTCTGTACATCGCTCCCAGAGTCATCTTAATGATCAGCTCTGATCATGTTGCTACTCTGCTCAAAAACCTTCAATAGTTCCCCTAATCCTACAGATAGAATCCCAAACTCTAAGCTGTCATTCAATACCATCCATAACCTACCTCCGACTCATTTTTCAAGCCTTAACCATATCATGCACCTCCCTATTCCATATCTTCCAGTCAAACTAGATTCATGACCGTACCCTGAGTTTGTCCTGCCATTTCCTAACTCCATGCCTTTACTTGAACTCCCCATTACCCCTAGAATTCTCACTGTCCAACCCCCTCCCAAAGCTCAACCACTTATTCAAATCTTATCCATCCTTCAAGGCCCATTTCAGGTGTAGCCTCTTAGGTGAAACTTTCTGTCATCCCCACTGCCAAAAGTGATCCCTCTTTTCTTCAGATCCCCAATTGCACGTGATTTCCAACACTCCTTAGGCACTCATCACATTCTGTTTGTCCTATATTGTATTCCTATCTCATATCTTTCACTAGAGTGTAATTTCCTTGAGTACAAAGACTGTATCTTATTCATTTTTGTCTTCACAGCACTTAGTAAGATGCCTTGCATGTGGCAGATGATAATATTTGTTCAACTTGTTGAAGTTTGCAGAAAAAGACTACAAAACTACTTGTCTTTAAGAACTAGGAACTCTTCAAATTCAGCTCAGATATAGTAAAAGATGAAAATAATAATAAATTTATATAGCACTTTAAGGTTTGCAATATTCTATATATATGTTATCTCACTTGATCCTCACAACAACCCTGGGAAGTGGGTGATACTATTATCCCCATTTTACAGTTGGGGAAACTGAGGTAGACAGAGGGTAAGTGATTTGCCCAGGGTCACATAGCTAGGAATTGTCTGAGGCAGGTCTCCAAGTCCAATATTCTGTCTACACTACCACTATGTTACCTAGTTTCCTAGAGTCTGATTGATTATTACTAATGATTTTTATTTACCTATTATAATATGTTCCAGAAGAATATGTCAAAAGCACCATCTCTATAGTCTGGCTTTGGATTTTGCAACTTCTTTGCCTCCAGCCCACCATCTGTGAACCAGGGAATCTATTCACCTACTCTGCAAAGGTGTTGAAAATTAATTAGCAAACCTTCAAAGGTGCCTTGAGTATGAACATGTTGCACAAAGGTGGCATATTATGGGTATCCTATTCTCCACTCACTTCCAATTACACTCCCTGTGTGTGGTATGGCCAAGACACCAGATCCCTTTGATTTCCAAAGGCCTCTGACTGCAGAACTAAGCTTGACATCATAACATACTGTATCATTAGAAGTCGTTAAAGTGTCAGCACCTTTGCAGGGATTTTGCACATTATAATGACTACATAATAGGGCCCTGGCCCAGTCCCTCTGAAGTCCACATTCCAGGCCAAAGCATCAGAGCAAAATGGAGTCAGCAGAGAGTAGCAGAAGTTCCCCGGGCAGCCAAAGAGTTTCAAATCATCTAGCAGAGAGAAGGGGGGAACTCTCAGAGAAGTTTGATTTTACTGACACCTCTTTCCCCATTACAGCAGTAGATCAATTGGACACTTCCCGGTTCTTGTTTACTTCCTTCTCCTTTTTATTTCACAGTATTTCCAATCATGTAGCTGCCAGGAAAGCAAGTGATGGCATTTCCATATAGAAAAGGCTAGGCTGCTTATTTTTGAACTATACATTTCAGAGCAGAGAGCCAATGGGTCAGATCTTCAGCTGGTTTTGGAGCTGCCTGCAGAACAAAGGAGCGGGAGGTCAAGCAACCCAAGCTGCCTTCCTGGCTTGGCTCAAAATCCCCGGTCACACCATTTCTCAGTCGCCTGGGCTGATCCTGTAGAATGTGCCCTTCTAGTTGGTAAATGATGGTAAACGCTTACTGAAGAGCATTCATTATTAATGATGAGTAAAGGAACTCCTGCCTCCTGTGGCAGAAGTAGATACATTTGCTCTGTATAATTGCCCTGTAGAGTTAGCAATGCGGTCATTCAGAGAAAATAAATTGCCCCTCTTCCCATAAGAGTCTCCCTAAGTGTCATGGGAGAGCCAGAGAGAGGTTGGCTGCTGGAAGGAATCTCTTAAAGAAGCTGTCCGAGAAAGTAGTGGAAGCAAATTTGCAAGGAATATCAGGGCTTTGGGGTGCTTGTGTGTGTGCGCGTGCATGTGTGTTTAATAGCTGTAAAACTGTTCTGTTGGCAGACAGCTTTGCTGAATGAGTGTACAGCATGTTTTATTTATCAGCTGCTATCAGCCTTAATCCTTCAGAGAAAGTTTCTCCTTTTCACCTATAACGGGGAAAAGGAAGAAAAACAAAAGTTTAAAGGATCAGAACCAGAAAAGGGTCTTGAGAGGTTATTGAATCCAAACCTCCTCATTTTACACATAAGGAAACTGAGGCTCAGAAACTTTAAGTGATTTGCCCAAGGTCACATACATATTAAGTGGTAGAGACAGGATTCAAATGTAGTCAGGTCTCCTCACTTCTAAGACGGTACTCTTTCCACTGTACAAACTGCCTCCCAACTAACTAAATTTGCCGTACAAATGCTATCTAGAAGAGTCAATCAACAATCGATAAATATTTATTAAGCACTTATTATATACCAGGCACTGTGCTAAGTGCTGGGGATATAAAAGGAGGCAAAAGACAGTCCCAACCTTCAAGGAGTTTACAGCATGATGGAATCTAAAAGTTGGAAAAGACAAGGAGCAAAAGGAATGATCAGGGGAACCAAAAGAAGAACACCTTCCCCAAAAACCTCAAAACAACACCCATTTATCCAAAGGGAAGTAATTTCACTCAGCTTAGCATTTAAGAAAGTGAGTCGCATAATATGATGATGTACCTAAAGAATCCTGGAGAATCAAGTGAAAAACTACTTGAAATAATAAACAACTTTAGCAAAGCTGCAGGCTATAAAATAAACCCACATAAATCATCAGCATTTCTATATATTACCAACAAAGCCCCACAGCGAGAGATAGAAAGAGAAATTCCATTTAAAATTACTGTAGAGATTATAAAATATTTAGGAGTCTACCTCCCGAAACAAACTCAGGAACTATATGAACACAATTACAAAACACTTTTCACACAAATAAAGTAATATCTAAATAACTGGAAAAACATCAGTTGCTCATGGGTAGGCCGAGCTAATATAATAATAATGACAATTCTACCTAAGCTAATTTACCTATTCATTGCCATACCAATCACACCACCAAAAAATTATTTTGTAGAGCTAGAAAAAATAATGACACGATTCATTTGGAGTAAAAAAAGGTCCAGAATATCAAGGGAATTAATGAAAAGAAATGTAAGGGAAGGTGGCCTAGCTGTCCCAGATCTTAAATTGTATTGTAAAGCAGCAATCATTAAAACTGCTTGGTACTGGCTAAGAAATAAAGTGGTAGATCAGTGGAATGGATTAAGTATACAAGACACAGTAGTCAATGACTATAGTTATCTATTATTTCATAAATCCAAAGATCCAAGCTTCTGGGATAAGAACTCACTCTTTGACAAAAACTGCTGGGAAAACTGGAAAAGAATATGGCAGAAACTAGGCATAGACCAAAATATCACACCATATACCAAAATAAAGTCAAGATGGGTTTAAGACTTAGATATAAAGGCTGATACTATAAACAAACTGGGAGAGCAAGGAATAGTTTACTGTCAGATTTATGGAGAACAGAAGAGTTCATGACCAAATAAGAGATAGAGAATATTATGAAATGCAAAATGGATAACTTTGATTACATTAAATTAAAAAGTTTTTGTACAAACAAAGCCAATGCAACCAAGATTAGGAAGGAAGTAGAAAATTGGGAAAGAATTTTTGCAACCAGTGTCTCTGATAAGGGCCTCATTTCTAAAATATATAGAGAATTAAGTCAAATTTGTAAGGTTACAAGTCATTCCCCAATTGATAAATGGTCAAAGGATATGAACAGGTAGTTCTCAGATGAAGAAATTAAAGCCACCTATAGTCATACGAAAAAATGTTCTAAATCACTATTGATTACAGAAATGCAAATCAAAACAACTCTGAGGTACCACTCACACCTATCAGATTGGCCAACATGACAAAACAGGAAAATGACAAATGTTGGAGAAGATGCGGGAAAATTGGAACACTAATACATTGTTGGTGGAGTTGTGAAATGATCTAACCATTTTGGAGAGCAATTTGGAACTATATACAAAGGGCTGTAAAAATGTGCATTCCCTTTGACCCAGCAATAGCACTTCTAGGACTGTATCCCAAAGAGATCATGCAAATGGGAAAAGGACACACATGTACAAAAATATTTATAGCACCTCTTTTTGTGGTAGCAAAGAATTGGAAATTGAGGGGATGCCCATCGATTGAGGAATGGCTGAACAAGTTGTGGTACATGAATGTAATAGAATACTATTGTGCTATAAGAAATGATGAGCAGATGGACTTCAGAAAAACTTGGAAAGACTTGTATGGATAGATGCTGAGTAAAGTGAGAAGAACCAGGAGGACATTGTACACAGTAACAGCCATGCTGTGCAAGGACTAATATTGATAGACTTAGCCCTTCTCAGCAATGCAAGGATCTAAGACATCTCCAAAGGTCTCATGACAGAAAATGCTATCCATATCCAGAGTAAGAACTATGGAGTTTGAATGCAGATCGAAGCATACAATTTGCTATTTTTAATTCTGTTTTATTTTGTTTCCTCTTCCTGGTGGTTCCTCCTTTTGGTTCCAATTCTTCCTTACAACATCACTAATGTTAAAATATGTTTAATAGGAATGTATATGTACAACCTATATCAGATTGCATGCCATCTTGGGGAGGGAAGTGGGGAGGAAGGTGGAGAAAAATTTAAAACTCAAGAGCTTATGGAAGTGATTATTGATAAATAAAAATAAACTAATAAAAAAATTAAAAGTGACTTGCCTAAGTAAGGACTGGGACAGTAATTACAAAAATTGAACAATCGGCTCCCAAATAGAGCAGACACAAAAATCTAAGGTGGAGAAAAAAAGTTCAGTAAAAGACACTTGCCAGGGAAATCTCTGACCAAGGCTAACTAGAATAACTAGTCATAAATGAGACTGATGGTTTATAGAAGAAGTGTCTCATGCAGCCTACAATGTTCCAAGTGCAGAGAAACCAGATTAAAATGTAACTTGGAAGTGTTTAACAAAATAAACAAAAATCAAATACAACATAGAAATTGTTAATTTGTGGTTTTCTAAGTCAACATGTGGTCCACAGGACTGAGATCTGTTTCTATTTTGGTTTGACACTACTGGTTTATAGGACACCTTCCAAGAAATAACCCATCCAGCAGTGTGATTTGGAGACAAGATTCCAATATGATTATGTATCTTTCTATATTCCATAAGGAAACTGCCAATATAAAATGCAAGCAATGTAAAACCAACATATTTTAATAACTATTTTTCAAATCTGTTTTAAATTTCCTAGGAGGAAAATAGCACTGAAAAGAGGCAGGTTTGGCAATATCTAGAGCCTACGAGGGTGGCTTCATTTATTCAATAGTTTTATTAAACAATTATTGAGTACCTCCCATATGTAAGGCACTGTGTTAGACATTAAGATGAGATATGAAGATCAAAAAAAAGACAAGAGTACCAACTCTTGAGGGCCTTACAACCTAATTATAAGATTTCAGAGAAAGAAGAAATTATTTCAATTTGGGATGAGCAGGAGAAAGAATCATTAGCATTCTTTGTTAAGTCAATTTTTACACTGATGCTGATTTCAAAAAGTTGATGGAATTGTGAACTGATCCAACCATTTTGGAGAGCAATCTGGAATTATGCCCAAAGAGTTATTAAACTACCTACATCCTTTGACCCAGCAATACCACTACTAGATTTATTTCCAAAGATGATTAGGGAAAGAGGAAAATAACCTGTATGTTCTAAAATGTTTATGGCAGCTCTCTTTGTGGTGGCAAAGAACTGGAAATTACAGAGATGCCCATCAATCGGGGGAATGGCTGAACAAGTCATGGTATTTGATTGGGATGGAATACTATTGTGCTACAAGAAATGATGAGCTCAATGATCTTAGAAAAACGTGAAAGACTTGCATGAAATAACGAAAAGCAAAATGAGCAGAACCAAGAGAACATTGTATAAAGTAACAGCAATATGGTTTTAAAACAATTATGAAAAAAATAAGTTATTTTGACTATTACAAAAACCCAAATTAATTATAAAGGAAATATGAAGAAAGATGCTATCTACATCCAGAGAAAGAACTGATAAATAGAAGTACATACAGAATAATTTTACGTATATAGCATAGTGTGGCCCTTTGACTGAATCCAAATGGGCTGCACTTGAGGACCTAGAGGGCCACATGTGGCCTCGAGGCCATAGGTTCCCTACCCCTGGTTAGGGTTCCTAGACTTTTTTGGCTCTGGAGAGGGCATTCTATCCTAACTTCAATAGGACTTGGGCTACTGAAAGGACCCCTGGTTCACTTGAGCAATACTTCAGTTCCCTTAACCTGGGAAACCTAATTCAGACAAGGGAGCTCCCTTGGAGTCAGGATGGATGCACCATCTTTACAGTCTTCTTACACCTTACTTTCCAACATGTACCTTTCGATCCAGTGACAATGGCTTCTTGGCCGTTCAATGAACGAGATACTCTACCTCGCAACTCTTGCATTCTTGCTGGCTGGCTCCCCACCCCACCCCCACCCCAGCCCTGGTCTGGAACACTCTCCCTGCCCCACTCTACTGATCTCCCTGGCTTCATTTTTTAAATCCCAACTAAAATACCACCTTCTACAGAAAGCTTTCCCTAACCCCTCTTAATTCCAGTGCCTTACCTCTTTTAATTATTTCCTATTTATCCTATATCTAGTTTGCTTTGTGTGTGTGTGTATGTGTGTGTGTATGTATGTATGTATGTATATATACATTTTGCACATGTTTCAGTTCTTCATTCTACCCAAAGCAGGCCCCCAACATGCCATCCTAGTTGATGTGAGCATGTGCCAAACCCCCATTACAACCTTTCCCCACCACCTTTGAAAAATGCTGTCCTTTTACCCTACAAATGGGCATGCAGTATATTTACGTCAAAAACTGTTGTGATAACAGATGACACCTCCCGATTAGGTCACAGTGACCATGAGAGCTGTCCTTTGATGCCTCCTGGAGTACAGATTTCACTAATGGGGTTGTCCTCAAGATTAATTAGTAAATCTTATCTTGTGGGAGGATTCACCACTCTGTCCTAGTTAAGAAAAGGAAACTGACAGATTTCCATTGTCTTTTTTCCCATATTCTTTTCTCTCAGAGGGCTCCCACTCCCACCTTGGGAGGGTGAAGAATTCCTTGCCCCCACCCCAAACATCAAGAGCTGTTAAAAGAGAAGCAGGGAGAGTATTTGGACAATGTTCTTCCTAGTTAGAGAAGGGGGAGATTTCTGCTCAACACTAGTCTTTGAAGTCGAATCACAATTCAATTCTAGAATTGAAAAGATCTAACCTTTTAGCCAAAGAAGGGGGATTTCCTGGCCATCATCAGACTTGAGGTTGGTAACACCAATTTAAGAATTGAGGAATCTGGCTTTCTATTAAGAGAAGGGGAAATTCCTGAGCAGTGTGACACTTGGAAAGGATAAAGGATTGCCTCAGTGCTGAAAGGAGCAGAATCAAGGAGCTAGAGTTACCATATGGAGAAGCAAGAAACCTGGATGTTGGTTGTACCCCACTTTGATAATGAAGCTATTAGATAATGAAGGTCTGGTGGGAAGCTCTGGTATTACATAACCTATATATGTTATATAATTATATAACCTCTGGTATTGTATAACCTTCTGTGGAGAGTCTAAGACCTCATGTGACCTCTAAAGGATCAAATACAGTTTCACCAAAATGTCAGGGAGTTGCCTATCTAGCAAACCTAAAAATGAGTTTCTATTTTGGAAGGGATGTCCAAATAAAAAGATTACATTATAGTTGAGGGTTCGGAAATAGAAGAACCTGTAGGGGAAAAGAGACTTACCGAAATGTCTGAGGGTTGGCCTAGCAATGACAGCTAAGTTCCCTTCTCAGAAGAGTCCAAACCATGGAATAATCTTGAGGAGGAGAAAAAGTGGGCTCCATTGAAGAGGGGAGAGAATTGTATTGATTTTAGGCTATTGTGAGTTTACATATTTCTGCATTTGTTAATTGGTCTTTTGCATTTTCTTTGGGCCAAAATAAAAGCTGCTCTCTTGGAGTCAGGATGGATGCACCATCTTTACAATCTTCTTACACCTTACTTTCCAACATATACCTTTCGATCCAGCCTCTTGGCTGTTCAATGAACGAGATACTCTACCTTGCAACTCTTGCATTCTTGCTGGCTGGCTCCCCACCCCTACCCCTGCCGCGGTCTGGAACACTCTCCCTGCCCCACTCTACTGATCTCCCTGGCTTCATTTTTTAAATCCCAACTAAATGCAGTTGTTACTTAGAGTGCTAACATACAAGGTAGAAAACCTAAAAGTCACATGTGTAAAGACTGGGATTCAAGTCATATTCTGAGATTTCACAGAATAAACTATGAGTAGCATGCAATATGGAACAAAAAGTTAATGATATTTTGGGATCACTCCCAACACTGTATGTCATTTATGTGAGGTCAGAAATTGGGAGTCCTAGGCCATAGGTTAGAGGCATGAGGCCTGGAGTAAAGAAGACTCATCTTCTAAAGTTCAAATCTGGCCTCAACACTTACCATGCTTCACCACATAATCATCACAGATTTATGCCAATTTTTTTTTTGCAAAAAAATGGAGTGTGACCATTATGTGAAACTTTTTAAAAATTATGCTGGTATTATTTAAAAATCATTTGTTACTAAACTGTCTTTGGTGCAAGATTAGGATACATGGAATACTCCTGAATATATGTTACAACTGAATACTGATAATGCCATGCACTGAGAATTCTAGGCTCATGGCTTTCAATGTACGAAAGAGAAATGCTTATCCATGTGCCACTGGTGAATACATTGCTGCTCTGTTTACCTTTTAAGTGGCACAATGAACAGGATTATACCACACAACGATTATGCAATGAAAGGTCATAAACCAATTTTTGAACTGGAAAATACAGGGTGCAACAATTATGTGGTGGAGATGATTATGTGGTGAAATATGGTACTAGCTATGTGACCCTGGACAAATCACTTAACGCTGTTTACCTCAGTTTCCTCATGTGTAAAATGAGTTGGAAAAGGAAATCGCAGAGCACTGTAGTATCTTGCCAAGAAAAACCCCACATGAGGTTACAAAGAGTCAGACATGACTGAAAACAACTGAACAACAAAAAACCACAGGTTATATGACTTTCTTTGATCCTGCTTTTCTATCCAGCTACCTCCTGGAGTCCACTTCTGCAAATAGGAACTCAAATTTGAGAGGCAGGTCCCCAGACAGCAGCTGAATCCTTCTGGCTTCATGGTCCTAGGGATAATTCTAAATGGCTGGGAGTGTCTAGTATTGTCACTCACGAGTGTGTGTGTGTGTGTGTGTGTGTGTGTGTGTGTGTATGTCTCTCTCTCTCTCTCTCTCTCTCTCTCTCACACACACACACATACACACACATACACACACACACATTCTAGTATGCTTCCCATGATCAAAGACAGCCAGATTTAGTGAGCTTTTCAAAAGGTGCTTCATTAAGGGTCAGCTAGGTGGCGCAGTGGATAGAGCACCAGTTCAAGTCTGACCTCAGACACTTGACACTTACTAGCTGTGTGACCCTAGGCAAGTCACTTAACCCCATTGCCTAGCCCCCGCCCCCTGCCAAAAAAAAGTGCTTCATTAAGAAGGAATAAAAAAAAAAGAAGGAACAATGAAGACAGTTGGTACAAAATATAAATTCTCTCAAATGGGGGTGGGCACTCTCCTTTTATCCACCCAAAGTTTCTGGGGAGATTAGGTTCCAAAAGTTCAAAAGCTATGAGACATATGCATAAAGAATACATTTGGCCAAAGGGTAAGTTCCCAGTTCCTGGTTATTCGGAGTCCTTTTTTCCCTTTCACTAGTCCTTATGAGATTGTCCTTAAATGTAGCTCTCTTCTAAGCTGAGAATCAATGCTTTGGTGAGTCCATAGACTGAACTTATTTCCAGTACGATGGGTCACGCTCCCTGAAGCTGCCGCTGACCTCAGGTGACTGTCTTTCCACATAGGTCTGCAGGTGCCTGATTGTTAGTCACCACCACTTCAGTAGTTGATGCTACTGTCTGTCGTCGCCAGAGATTTGGATGGGATTTCTGAATCTTCCAAATAGCGTTTGGTCATCTGAGATGGAGGAAACTGGGTTGGGTAAGGCAGGAAAAGTGGGAAAGGGGGAGGAGGAGAGAGAGAGAGAGAGAGACAGAGACAGAGAGACAGAGACAGAGACAGAGACAGAGACAGAGAGAGAGACAGAGACTTTTCCATTCTGACCCTGCCAAGTAATTCCCTTTCATAAGCTTGGCTGAAACTCCTCCACCAATTACACTGACCTTCCACTGAATTGATCTTGCACTGCCTTGTTTTATACCTAGGTCAGGAAGCATGTCAGCCAATCAAAGGATGTTTCCTGTGTGGTATCATCCATACCTGTCCAATGACCAAAGCATTTTGCTCCTCTCAAATTAAGGATTTGTTCAAATCTAGTTTACACTTTTGATTAGTTGATGATTCAGCTGAGCTCAATTACATTAAAGGGCTAGAGAGATCAGACATTTTTTTTCTTGGCACCAGAAGACAGAATTAGGAACACAGGGTTCCTTGTAGAAGTCACAAAGAAGTAAATTTGTTTTAGGAAAGATTTCCTAAAACCTTGAGCTATCCAAATGTGGAATAGACTGCCTTATAAAGTAGCACCTGCCCCATACCGCTCAGCCAATCTGTTCTAAAGGAAAGATGGAAGACAAATTTGCCAGGAACCATTGTCGTAATGCAGATTCTTCTTCCGGTGGGACTACAACCTCTTTGCATACTGTGAGTTGATAAATTTCCACTCAAAGGGAAGTAAAGTTATCCCTCTTAACCTCTCAAGGTCCTACCATTAAATAATAAAACTCCACCTGGTACTTTTTCAGACAAAACAGAAAGCCCCAAACATAGCATTTTCCCTTTTCCTTAATATTGATGTAATTTAAGATGTGACGAAAAAGGGGATGAAATGTTCTGTTTCATATTTATTGAATGTCCTCAACATGCTAGTGCTGTATTGATTTCCCAACAGGACTCTTTCACTGACTTCTAGGAATCAACATTCCAGGAAGCATGACAACATATTCCATATACAGTTATTTAAACACATAAATAATACCCAAAAAATTTATGTTCATGCCCATGTAGATGCTGATCACTTCTCAAGACTAGTTGTACTTTTAAAAAAAAAAGTTTTCTTCATGACTGTTAAAATCCTTCTTTATGATGTGTCTCCATAACTTCTGTCAGGGAGCCACGTGAAGTAGGGAAGTATGATCCTACTGAGTTAGCTCAGTGGATCCTCCCCATACCCTCCAGCCTCAACTGTCTGGGTATTTTAAGCAAGAATGAAAGTCTGAGTTATGCCAGTAATTGCTTCAGTGCCCCATATTCTAAACGTAACTATAGTCTGTCTATGAGGAATTGGATAGGAGGAATTGACTTTACTTCTCAGAAAATTATTCAAATAGGTATATGTTAGAATAATATTCACATGCATATAGTACTTTGAGGGCAGCTACTTGACATAGTGGATAGAAAGCCAGCCTAGAGCCAGGAAGACTCATCTTCCTGAGTCCAAATCAGACCTCAGACACTAGCTGTGTGACCCTGGGCAAATCACTTCACCCGTTTGCCTCAGTTCCTCATCTGTAAAGTGAGCTGGAGGAGGAAATGGCAAAGCACTCCAGTATCTTTGCCAAGAAAACTCTAAATGGGGCCATGATTGAAACCGACTCAACAACAATAAATACATTAGAATAATAGTTCACAAGCATATAGTACCTTTATGGCTTACAAAGCAATGTCTTTTCCATGGTTGGAAATATGAATGATAAATTAGAAAGAAAAGAGTGTTGAGAGGGGGCAAATTCAGGCATAGGGTATTATCAAATGAGGTCTCACCAGTGCTGATGAAATATCCAAGTTAACAAGCTCTAAATAGGATTGGCTGTTATCAACAAAATGCTGCTGATGCTAAATCTTGCATGTGATACTAAATTAGCTATCATTACTAACACCAGCAAAGGTGGGAAACTATTCCTGCTAATAAAATATAAATTGCATTGAGAAATTGCAAACCAGCAACAGCAGCACTGACTTGAAACAGAGAGATTTTGTGAATGAAAAAACTTGGAAAGCAGTATACACGCGCACACACACACCACCCTAGAGCAATAGTATATGAGAGATATCAAATTAGATAAGAGGTGGTGTTATCTCTCAAGAAATAAAGTCAAAGCTATTTTTAGCCATTGATGAAGGAGCTCTGTGTCTGGAACAGGGAGGTGACAGTTCATCTGTCACTTGCTCATTCTGGTGAGATAGCCTGTCATGCTCTGCATCTGGTTTTAGATCACTAAGAATAAGACAGGAGCAAGGAAGTTGGAAGGAATCCAGAAGCCAACAGCAAAAGCAGCAAAGGCAAACGGAGGAGCCTAATGTATTTTGTTTGCCTAAAATACGGTGAAGGGGAGAGGAAGTGGGGAAAGTCTATCAGCCAGTGCTAAGAGGAGAGTACAGTGGGAAGTATATTGGATTTGGGGTCAGAGAACCTGCATTCAAAATCTTGCACACACACCCCCGCATACACACCTTAGACAGCTAGGTGGTACAGTGCATAGAGCACCAGGCCAGGAGTCAGGATGTTCATCTTCCTGAATTTAAATCTCACCTCAGACACTTAATAGCTGTGTGATCCTGTGTAAGTCACTTAACCCTGTCTGCCTCAGTTTCCTCATCTGTCAAATGAGCTGGAGAAAGAAATGATAAACCATACCAGTATCTTTGCCACAAAAACCCCAAAATGACTGAAAAACAACTGAATACCACCACTATCACCTTATGACCTTGCATAAGTCACATAACTTCTCTAGGCCTCAGTTTCTTCATCTGTAAAATTAATGAGTTAGACTAAATGATCCATAATGTCCCTTCCCTCTCTCAATCTATGACTCTATGATCTTAAGGATGTAAGAAAGTAGAAAATAAATTTTAATTAAGAACAGGGAAATCAAACTAGGCATAAGATGAGACAATAAAAGGCAGCCAGGTAGGCAATGGATAGAGTGCTGGGCCTGGGGTCAGAAAGACGAGTACAAATATAGTCTTAGACACCTACTGGCATGTGATCCGTTTGCCTCAGTTTCCTCATTTGTAAAATCGGGATAATAATAGCACCTACCCCCAGGAATGTGCAGGATCAAATGAGATACTTGTAAAATGCTTTGTAAACCTTAAAGC
Organism: Phascolarctos cinereus; assembly: GCF_003287225.1. Taxonomy (NCBI): domain Eukaryota; kingdom Metazoa; phylum Chordata; class Mammalia; order Diprotodontia; family Phascolarctidae; genus Phascolarctos; species Phascolarctos cinereus. The sequence continues at coordinate 503,308,606 of NW_027555847.1, forward strand.
TCTCTGTAAAATTCTAGTGATGGTGATAATGAAATAAATGGCCATTCACTCTCAGATAAATAGCTTATTTATATGCTAATTCCCATCTAAGAGAAATTATATATGAAAATCAAAGCTACCTGAGTCTCAGTGGCAAAACAGAGAAATCATCAAAATTGACAGAAATGCAACATGATGGCAAAGTATTATAAGTTTGTTGATGATGGCTCTGATTTTTCCTCATTTTACTGCCTGTGCAACTATACATTATTGTAAATTTTGCCCTGGTCTTATTAATGAAGGAAAAAAAGATACGGCAAGGTAGATAAATTAACACTACTAAGAAAATCTTATGTTCTCTTTGTTCTACTCAATCAAAACCAACACTTAGATAAGTAATTTAGTCAGGGAATAATAGCAGAGGAGTTGCATTGATATAAAAGCAAAGAAGCTACCAAGGACATCTCCTTCATGGCTTGAAACTCAAAATATTGTCCTGAGATAATGGAAAACTAAGTCCTATCCCACCCTACACTGACTATGCCTCTCTATTATGTTCAAGAGTTAGCTCAGGGTCCTTCTATGGGGGTCTCATTTAAAAGCAGACCCACTTATTGGTGCCTCAAAAACAGAGCCAAACATTAGCTAAGAAATGGCTGCTTAGTGATTTACTGAACCTTGCTGAGTCTCAAATTCTTAATCTATAAAATGCAACTATCCCAAAAATACCTATACCTCGTAGGGTTTTATGAAGATCATGAGATAATGCATGAAAGTGTTTTGCAAACTTTAAAGCATAGTGTAAATGTCAGTTATTATGTCATAATAATAAAGTAAAATAATAATGTATGCCTCCATTTCTATATCTATAAAATGGAAATAGAAATAGTTACTTCCTCTCGTTTTTGTGAAGATCAAATGAGATAATATTTATAAAGCACTTTGTAAACCTTAACAAGCTATATAAATGATGATGATGATGATGATGATGATTTATTTCATGGATTTAAAACTAGAAGGAACACTAGAGGTCCTCTATTATAATCTACTGATCTTATAGATGAGGAAATTGAGACCCAAAGAAGTTAAAGGATTTAACCAAGATGAAATAGACAGTAAATGGCAGAGTCAGGATTTAAAGCTAGATCCTCCGACTCCAAAACCAGAAATCTTTCTGCTACTGCTAAAAATAGCTAGCGTACTGACAAAATGATGTCACAGTTGTAGGCCAGAAAAAAATTAATGGAAATAATAGAAGCCACATGATTGTGCAGAAAAATCCCTTAACTATATACAATAACTTTTAAAAACCCAAAAACATGGGAGAAGAATCACTTTGTTCCACAATAACAGCTGGGAAAATTGAGGACCACTGTGATGGGAAAATGGATTTAGACCTTCTACTTATACCATGTAACACAATAAATTCCAAATGGATAAAGTATCACAAATAGGATAAAAAGTTACAGTGTAAAAAGATCAGAAATGAATGGAAAGTTATATTTTTCATATGAAATGGGAGAAGAATTGGTAACTACCTGTGGCATAGAGAATATTATAAAAGACAAAATAGACAATTTCAATTACATGAGATTGGAAATTTCTGCACAAACATAATAATTACCGTTATAATAAGAAAAAAAGATATTGGAGGGGGGGAACTTCTCAGTAAACATCTCATATAATAGCCTAAAATCCAAAATCTATAGGGAAGAAAAATAAACCTATTAGATTAAGAACCATTCACTAATAGATAAGTCATTAAAGGATATAAACAAAAAGTTTTCAAAAGAAAAATGCAAAGTATTAACAACCACCTGAAAAACTGTTCAAAAGCAAGTAATCAACAAGCATTTATTAAGTGCCACTATGTACCAAGACCTGTGCCAGGTGATAAAAATTAAGTAGTCTCTGCCTTATTGGGATCACTAATAATCAGAGAAAAGTAAACTAAAACATCATTGTGTTATTACCTGCCATCCATCAAAGTAGAAAAGGTGGAAAAATTCAAATTAGAGGGAATACAAAAAGGAAGGCTAATTGTTTGGGATTATGAAAGAAAACAACTAAATTGTTTGTACTCTGTGACCCAGAGATCTTGTTACTTGGTTTATACCCCCGAGGAAATTATTGGTAGAAAGAAAAGACTGAAATGTACAAAAATATTTATTGAAGCATTATTTGTAAAAGCAAACAGGCTAAAAAAACAAATTGATTGGAGAAATACTTGGATCTATGATTTCATCAATTTGGGTGTTCCTTCTAATTATGCAAATCAAAAGCCAGCCATACAAATCTTTTTTTTTTTTTTTTTGGTTTTTAGGCAATTAGGGTTAAGTGACTTGCTCAGGGTCACACAGCTAGTAAGTGTCAAGTGTTTGGTCTGAGGCTGGATTTGAACTCAGGTCCCCTGACTTTCAGGGCCGGTGCTCTATCCACTGCGCTGCCTAGCTGCCTAGCTGCCCCCATCCATACCAGTCTTCACCTGTGTCCTATCAAAAGATCAGCTGGAGGGTCCACCCAGTGTGCTGGAGGTTTTCTTTCCTCTCTCCTCACATTGAGTGAATACTGGGGAAGCATCAGGTGGGCCTATTACCCTTCATTCTTACCACAAGATCAGCTTATCTTCTTTGTGATCACACCTTGATGTGCCCCTTTCCTCCAGTTCTCATTCCTAGCTCCTTATTTGTTAGTTGTTGCAGCTGGCTGGCACCCACCATGTTCCTCTCCATTGTATTTGAGCTATACTCATTTTTAATTATTTGGACACTAATGTTTCGTGACACATCATCATGCAGTAACACTAGTAAAGTACCGATATCTGTATCTATATCTATATCTATATCTATATCTATATCTATATCTATATCTATATCTATATCTATATCTATATCTATATCTATATCTATATGTGCATATAGATATAGATATAGATATAGATATATGCATACACACACCTATATTAAAGATGGTCCTTTTTTTAAATAGAAGTTTGGGAATTAAAAGAGCTCTGTCATTTCCTGGAACCAACTCAGCCTATTCTCCTCCTCCAGTTTAATTCCAATCTCAATCCATAGTCCATTTATGTTTTCTATCTAAGAGACATATCTTGATGTATAAGATCTATATGTTGTCTATCTAACTCCATGTCATAAATGAGATATTAGGAATTCTTCATCCACTTGGCTTTTCCTTTGTGAAGGGCTCCAGGGGTGGGGAACCTGTGGCCTGGAGGCCACACATGGCCCTCTAGGTCCTTAAGTGCAGCTGTTTGACAGAATACAAACTTCACAGAACAAATCCTTTTGTTAAGGGGATTAGTTAATTGATTGTCTGGGTTAGAAGCCAAATCCAGGTTTTCTGACTCCGAATGCAATGCTCTTGCACTACACTACACCAAGTTCTCCCTTAATCTGGCTTTAAACTAACTTTGTAGCTTTCTCTCACACTAATTCTGTTCAATTATCTGTGCTATAAAGAGATTAGACTACCCCCCCTCTCTCACCCAGATATGTCTATTTTTTTTATTTGTATCATTCCTTAGACCTGGAATGTTCTGTCATTGAGCTTTACCAGATGAAACCTAATTATCTTTCAGGACGTAGCTCTAATGTCTTCTCTACAAAACCTCACCTCTTCTCCCATCAGAAATTCATTCATTTACCAAGCATTTATTCTTGTTCATTCATTCATTCATTCATGTCCCATTCTGTGACCTTGTGGACAGTTCTGTCCATGGGTTTTCTTGGCAAAGATACTGGAGTGGTTTGCCATTTCTTTGGTACACTGTGGTGAAAAGAAGAACTTGGTACAGGGTAGTACAAGAATATTGCATTTGGAGTCAGAAACCTGGATGTGGCTTCTAACCCAGACAATCAATTAACTAATCCCCTTAACAAAAGGATTTGTTCTGTGAAGTTTGTATTCTGTCAAACAGCTGCACTTAAGGACCTAGAGGGCCACGTATGGCCTCAGGCCGCAGGTTCCCCACCCCTGAAGCCCTTCACAAAGGAAAAACCAAGTGGATGAAGAATTCCTAATATCTCATTTATGACATAGAGTTAGATAAACAACATATAGATCTTATACATCAACATATGTCTACCTTAATAAAATGATTTGTTCTGTGAAGTTTGGATTAGGTCAAAGGGCCACACTTAAGGACCTAGAGGGCCACAGGTTCCCCACCCCTGGGAGGCCAAACTCTACTGAGTGGCATCTCCTATCACATCAAAATAATTCAAAATTTCTGAAAGATAGAATAACAAAGATAACCTTGTTTGATATCTCTCAGATCATTAACTTCAGGTAAGTTATAAAACCAGGATAAAGGTACTAGCCAAAGGTGTCTGTCTTTGTGTTGGAGGAGATCCAGTAGAGTCTAAATTAAACATAAGAGTTAATATTTGATCCTACAGGCAATGGGAAGTCATTGGACTTTATTGAGTAGGGGAATTATATGGCCAGATCTTCGTTTAAGGAAATTCACTTTGGTAGCAATGTGAAGAATTGGCTAGAATGGTAAAAGACTTGAGGCAGGAAGACCAATTAAATGGATGTTGCAGTAATCTAAATGAGGGGTGATGGGGACTTGTACTAAGAGGAAGTTGCATGAGTAGAAAGAAAGACCCAGATGTAAAAGATTTTGTGGAACTAAAAATAGCAAGATTTAGCAACTGAGTCAAGGATGACCCTGAGGTTGCAAGTTTGGGTGAGTAGGAGGAGAAATTACACAACAGTAAAAGGCAAGTGGGAGAAAAGGGAGAATTTGTGGAAAAAGAAAGGAAGGAAGATCAGAATCATATATTACTCATTTTCATACATGGAACAAAACTTCACATAGTAGGCACTTCATAAACGCTTAGGATAGCTAAATGGCTCAGTAGATAGAATGCTGGGCCTAGAGTAAGCAAGACCTGAGTTCAAATGTGACCTCAGACACTTACTACCTATGTGGCCTTGAGCAAGTCATTCTTTGGTTCTCATTTCTTCATCTGTGAAATTATGAGGTCAGTTGAATTGGTTTTTAAAGGGTGTTTTAGGGGCAGGTAGGTGGCGCAGTGGATAGAGAGCCGGCCCTGGATTCAGGAGGACCTGAGTTCAAATCTGGTCTCAGACCAGACACTTGATACTAGCTGTGTGACTCTGGGCAAGTCACTTAACCCCAGCTGTCTCGCCAAAAGAATAATAATAAATAAATAAACTGTCTTTTAGCTCTTAAGCCTAACATGCTAAGAAGTTTGGATTTTATTCAGTAGGCAACAGAGTTCCTGCTTGATGAATGAGCAGAGAAATTTCCAAATCTGATCTGCACATAATTATGATTAATCTGGTAGTAGTATGACAGATGGTTTGATAGGGTAAGCAACAGGAGCTATGGATGTAGATTGTTTAGGAAATTATTCCAGTGAGTCCCCCAAATGGAGTGATAATGAGGACCAAAATTAAGGCAATGGCCATAATTTGGAGAGGAGACAGATAAAAGAAATATTGTGGAGATAGAATCAATAGGATCTCATAAGTGACAGAAATTCAATTATTTGCCACCAAAATCAATAACTCAAATACTAATAGTTGACTTTTAGATAGGCTCGTAAGGTTTGCCAAGGGCTTTTTATACATTATCTCTTTTCAGCTTTACAACCACAACCACCTTGTGATGAAGATGCTGTTATTATTCCTATATTAAAGATGAGGAAACCAAGATTCACAAAGGTTATTATTTTCCCAGGTTCACACAGCTAGAAAGCATCAGCGAGCTGGCCTCACACCAAGGTCTTCCCTGCTCCATATAATGTGGTGTTGTCTCTACCATGCCACTCTTTTCATAAAGAAGGAATCAGTACTCTGTCTCTCAAGTAATCTATTGGTCCATGCTTGGTTTGAGTGTGCCATTACAAGCATTCATTTATCATAATTAAGTCCCTTATAGGCTCTTTCACATGGTGTTTCAGTAATAATTGCTATTCAGTTGTTTCAGGCATGCCTGACTCTCCAGGACCTTTTTTGGGGTTTCTTGACAAAGATGCTGGAGTAGTTTGCCATTTCCTCATGCAGCTCATTTTACAGATGAGGAAACCGAGGCAAACAGGGTTAAGTGACTTGCCTGGGGCCACACAGCTAGTTAAGTGTCTAAGGCCAGATTTGAACTCAAGATGTCTTTCTAATGCCTGGCCCAGCAAACTGTCCACTGCACCACCTTGCTGTCCAAGTAATAATAATGTCACTATAAACTATGATAGGGCAACTAGGTGGTACAGTGGATAGAAAGACAGGCCTGGAGTCAGGAAGACTCAACTTCATGAGTTAGAATCTGGCCTCAGACATTTGTTAGCTGTGTGACCCTGGGCAGGTCGCTTACCTGTTTGCCTCAGTTTCCTCATCTATCAAATGAGCTGGAAAATGAAATAGCAAAACACTCCAGTATCTTTGCCAAGACAACCCCAAACAGGGTCACAAAGCATCAGATACAACTGAAATGACTGAACAACAAGAAATAAACCATGATCACTTGTTCTCAACTATAGTTAGAAAACTTAGGACAAGAAAATGGATTCCTATGAAAAATAGTTAAGTGCCCATGAAAAATCAATTAATTAAAAATTTTTTTAATGTGTCCATAAAAAAATGAATAAATTAAAAATTAAAAAAAACCCAAAATGCCCATGAAAAACACTTTGCTAAAGGAGAAAATCTTTCAAAAATCATAGGATCATAGGCCTAGAGCAAGAAGAACCCATGTGAGGTTGTCTAATCTAACTACCTTGTTTTACAGATGAGGAAACTGAGGTCTCAGGGAGACTAAAGTGACACGCTTGGAGTCAGCAGAGGCGGTAATTAAACACAGGCCTCCAGCTCAAGGAGCAGATTCTTCACCACTCCCTGGTCCCACAATGCTTCCCAAATCATATTGCTTTTCTTTCTTAATTTTTAAAGCAGACACATGGACCATATTTTTATCATAGGCAGATATTACATTATGTGTGTTGAATATCAGATGATTTCTCAGTGTTTCCTTCACCACGAAGTTGTTAATTAATCAGGGGTGGGGGGTGGGGAAGGGGGAAGCAGGAAACATTGAAGTCAGTTATTTAATTTCCTTACATATTCAGAGCTGCCTGAAGCAATTTCCTGCAAGGAATTCCACATCTTCCCACAGAACTTCTTTAGCAGCTGGTAACTAAGTTATCAGCTCCAGGGAGGGAGATACTTTAGCCTCTAAGGACAATTTAGGTGTTTTCTATATTCATGATGGAGTCACCTCGACTTCAGAAAAGAGAGTGAAATAATTTCTAGGTTGCTGCTTTAATTTAAGAAAACAGAGTAGTCGAGTGAAAGGATCACTCAGCTTGAAATTTAAAATATCTGATTTCTCAGTCTGGCTCTGCCATTAATTATTTGTGCAATGCTGGATAAATTACCTCACTTTTCTGTTTCTCTATTTTATCATCTATAAAAATCATAGAATTTTAGAGCTGGAAGAAAGAGACTTTGACAATCATTTGGTCCAACCTCTATACTTTCCAAATGAGAAAATTGAAGGCCAGAAAGATTGTAACTTGTTCATAGCTACTTAGTGGCAGCTATTCAGATGATTGTCCTATCATCTTCATTGTCATCTTCTTTTTTATCATCATCACTATAATCTTCATTATCAAAATCACCATCACCACCAATTAGCATCACCAATAATGCATGACTTTATTAAAAACTATAGGAATTTTTTTTTATTGTTCTGTCATGTCCTACTCTTTGTGACCCCTTTTTGGGGGCTTTCTTGGCAAAGATACTGGAGTGGTTTGCCATTTCCTTCTCCAGCTCATTTGACAGATGAGGAAACTGAGACAAACACAGTTAAGTGACTTGCCCAGGGTCACACAGCCAGTAAATGTCTGAGGCCAGATTTGAACTTAAAGATGAGTCTTCCTGACTTCAGGCCCAGTACTTCATCCACTGTACCACCTAGTTGCCCCATGGGAAAAATGGCATCTTTCATTTTTCAATATGTTATTTAAAATAGCAATAATAATAATAATAATAATAATAGTTAATATTTATATAGCACTTTAGGTTGACAAAGTCCTTTACAGATATTAGGTCAACTTGATCCTCACAATTACCCTAGAAAGTAGGTGCTAGTATTATCTTCCTTTTACACATGACGAAACAAACTGAGAGAGGTTATGTGATTTGCCTGAGTCACATAGCTAGTGAGTGTCCTAGGAAGGATTTGAAGCTGGGCCTACCTCACTCCACTATGCCAAGGCTCCATCACATAGCCAACAAAGTTTTAAGTATCAAAGTATATGATTTTAGATTTGTTGGGCATGAAAGATCTGTGTGGGTTTCCTGAGAGCCCACTTGCCTTTTAGTTTCTGGGGAAAGGAAATTGATAAACAAATCATCCTATTGTTTTATCCTATTGTGATAGCAGAGCATTTAGGACTTGTCCGGATATATCCTAAAGTTATATTTTCCAAATCTAAGTACTGACTGTCCTTACCACTCTACTTCTATTTTTTTGCAAAAAAGAATCATCTTACACACACAGAGACAGACAGACAGACACACACACACATACACACTTTTCATATAACAAATAATTCACTTAGCATATATTTTAAACAAATGAAAATGAGAATTTCTGTCAATTTTAACACAAAAATCTTTAACATAAAATAAAAATAACATTAATATACATAAGTATTTTTAAAATACTTATAAAAAATCCTTTTAAATATTTATGTTTTACTTAATTACCAAATGAAAATATTAATGTGATGAGTGTTCTTGGTTTTTAACACAAAATTTCTCAAATGTGCTATCACTAGTGATATTAATACTCAGTCTTTTTCAGCCACTAATGAAGATTGACATTATATCTTCATAATAGCTAAAGCAGAAAACCTTGTCTCATACAGATAAGATTTTGTTGCAGACATAAAATGTACATTGCATTGTTTAATAAGCCAGAGATTTCTTTAGATACCATAGCTAAAACATAAGATTTTTCAGAGTCAAAAGCTCATTTCATACACTCTGTTGCAAGATAAGTCTCTCAACTCATTCCTGGGGAGTAAAGTTGGATGTGTCTTATTTGTCCACAGCAAATAAGTTTCTTATCAATTAATATATGAAATAGCTAGGTCTTTAAGATAAAATAATTGTTTCTATGGACTAGTCAAACAATTAAGTTTCAAGGGAAATGTTTTCAACATTAAGAAAAATAAAACAAAATTTTACTGTATACATTTTGTGATCATTACCTTTTCAATACATAGTCACTCTCTCTTTCTGGGTCACAGGATAAATTTGAGGACCTTTCATACACTTTTGATGAATCTATGATTGATATTTAACTTCATCATAACGTAGAATGTAAATAGAAAAATTAATGGAGTTTTAGCTATAGTTCTCCTGTAGTCAATTCAGGTCAGCATTATTTATTAGGCACCTACTTTGTGCCATGCTCTATACTAATCACTGGGGGAAAAAAAGAGCAAAAACAGTCACTTCCCTCAAGAAGTTCACAATCTGATGGAGAAGACAACATGCAGAATGACTATGTATAAATAAGATTTAGGCAGGATAATTTGGATATAATCTCAAAGGGAATGAACTAGTATTTTGGAGAGACCAGAAAATTTGAGATGAGACTTGAAAGAAGCCAGGAGTCAGAGGCAAGGGCAAGAGCATTCCAGTCCTGGTAAATAGCCAGTGAAAGTACCCTCAGCCCAGAGATGGAGGTAAAGCATGGAGGCCAGTCTCTCTGAATGGCAAAGTACATGGAAGGGAGTAAAGTGTTAAAAGACTAGAAAGGTAAGAAGACACCAGTACATGAAGGGCTTTAAAAGGCAAAAGGATGATTTTATATTTGACCCTGGAGGCAATAGAGAGCCACTAGAGTTTATTGACTAAGGGTATGACATTGTTAGACTCCAGCTTTAGGAAGAACACGTTAGTAGCTGACTGGAAGATGGACTGGAGCATGGAAAGAATGGAGGCAAGGAGACCAGCCATCAAGCTATTGTGATATTTTAGACATGAGATGATGAGGAACTGTACCAGCATGGTGGTGATGTCAAAGGAGAGAAGGAGGCTTATGGGAGAGACGTTAAGAAGTTGACAGAACTTGGCAGCAGATTAGGGGGAGGGGAAATGGGGTGGGGCAGGGAGAATGAGGAGTCAGTGACAACACCTAAATTGCCAGCCTAGGTAACTGAAAGGATGGTGGTAAACAGTAAAGGGAAATTAGGAAGAAGGGAGGTAAATGATGAGTTCAGGTTTGGACATGCTGAGTTTAAGACGTCTACAGAGAGTCTAGTTTGAGATGTCCAATAAACAGAGTGCTCAATTTTTCAAAAATATCCATCAAATATAACAAAAGGAAATCTTGTATGAAATTCACTTTCCTCATCTTTGTTATTATCACTAAGAAAAAATGGCAGTTTCTTCAAGGTCGCTCTTTAAAGTGCTTTGTCACGAAAAAAAATCCATGTGTTTTGCCATAATGTAGAAACTGTCCTATACTCTGCTTCCATGTGATCATACAATTTTGCAGTCTTCCTCTTAATTCATGGTTTTAAAAATAAAGTTGATGACTGTTTCAACAACTTGAAAAACTGCATGTAGCTCCTAACTCATATATTTCAATCCAAGTGATTGTGTTGGAAGTCTACAGTAGCTCTAAATTACAGAAATGGCCACATTTTTCACTACAGTTTGTAGATCTGGCATTTTGTCTTGACATTGACTGAGCTCTAACAGTGCAGAATCCAATATAATTTTCCCACATTTTATTGTTTTTCCACATAATTTCATTTTCATTTAAAAAATATGTCAATTATATTAAAAGTTTCTCTTGATGTGGTGTTACCATCAATAGGTCTTCAGAATAACAAATCTTCCCTAACATCAGTTTCAATAATATATCATAAATGCATAATCAAATGAGTATCTCTCAGTTGCATTAACTGCCACCTGGTGTCAATTTTCCACATCAGTCTCATTTCTGTTGACTCTCATTTGACCTGTGTTTTCATTGAAAAAAGGGAACCTATTGATGTGGGAATTATACAATAGTTTGTGTCATTGTTTTGCAATCCCCCAAGAATTTCTCTCAAAACCCCACACCCCACAGTTTGGAAAACTCTGTCGTAGGCAATCCAGTTCTTCTGAAACTTGAAATTGATCCTGGTTGTTACTCAAGAGATCTCTTGATTGGATGAAACAGTCAAAAGAAAGAAAGCTGGGAAAGAAACGGCTGCATTTTACAGTGAGTTCAGTTTTTTTGATAGGAGTACAAAGGAACTAAACTGCCATTTGTTTCCTGTGTGGTATGAAAAAGTCTTAACTTAGGAAACAAGTATGTTTCAAATGACCAAGAAGCTCATACTGTTATTGCTAAATAGCTTAGCTTCAAGGCAAAGCTGTAATGATTAGCAGAGTATTGGCATTTGGGGCAGAGGGATGTTCAAAGCTCAGAATGCAGAAATTGATTTTTGTGCAGCATGGTGGCACAGCTCTATAATTCCTGATAGTGGAGGGTGGGGACTACTGGATCACTTGAACTCAGGAGTTCTGAGCTTCAGTGTGCTGAGCCAATCCCATGTCTGAACTCAGTCTGGCGCCTGTATGGTGATCTATGAACCTGGGGGCCATCAGGCTCCTAAGGAAAGGAAAACCAGCCCAAGTCCACATCAGAGCTGGTTAAATCTTCTTTGAAGATCAGTAGTGGGATGAGGCCTATGAGGGACCTCAGTACTCCTATTCTTGGTAAGATAGGGAGAAGGAAGGAAGGAAGGAAGGAAGGAAGGAAGGAAGGAAGGAAGGAAGGAAGGAAGGAAGGAAGGAAGGAAGGAAGGAAGGAAGGAAGGAAGGAAGGAAGGGAAGGAAGGGAGGGAGGGAGGAAGGGAGGAAGGAAGGAAGGGAGGAAGGAAGGAAGGAGGAAAGGAAGGGAGTAGGGAAGGAAGGGAGGAAGGAAGGAAGGAAGGGAGGAAGGAAGGAAAGAAGGAAGGAAGGAAGGGAGGAAGGAAGGAAGGAAGGGAGGAAGGAAGGAAGGAAGGAAGGAAGGGAGGAAGGAAGGAAGGAAGGAAGGAAGGAAGGAAGGAAGGAAGGAAGGAAGGAAGGAAGGAAGGAAGGAAGGAAGGAAGGAGGGAGGGAGGGAGGGAGGGAGGGAGGAAGGAAGGAAGGAAGGAAGGGAAAAAGAAAGAAAGATTATTTCAAGGAAGGCAGGAAACATTTATTGAGCACTTAGTATGTGCTAGACTTGACACTATGTTAAGTGCTGTACAAACATTATCTCATTTGATCCTTACAACAACTCTGGCTGCCTATAAGTTATTTATCAATCTGAATAAATATGAGAAAACTTGTTTAGATAGTATCAGAGGCCAAAATATAAATCAGTTGAAAATTCCCATCAAGGTACAGGTTTATTAATCTCTTTGAATGACAGCTTTAGGTACCACAGCAGAAGGGATCTTAATAATCGTCTAATCCATACCTCTCATTTCTACAGTTGAGGAAATGGAAGCCCACTGAGGTGGGCTTTGTTCAAGGTTCCATAGGCAGCTGCTGGTAAAGCTGGGATTGAAACCCAAACTGGGTCCAGATCCAGCACTATTTTCCTTACACTATGCTACTTCTTGAGCAGTGTTAATGTCATATCTCATAATCTTTGCCCATGACAAGAACCACAAACCAAAATCAGGTAAATGGAACAAAATATGCCCTCAAGAGGAAGTAAAGGGTTGGTACTGGGACACTGCCCCGTGGGAAAAGAGTACTGATGAAGGCCCAGCATGGGAAGGCAAAGAGAATAGTTCATCCCAGTGTGCCATCTTGTATTGTTTTATTTTAACTAATGGTTCTTGCTAAATAACTGTTCATTTCTATTGATTCTACGCTGCCAAAGGACCCTAAATGTGATTACCTAGAGCAAAGCCCTGTTCACCTCGTGTTAGTTACATCTTCATGCATTTCTCAGATTTCTCTGAAATCTATTTTGTTACACTTATAAAAATCTGAAAAAATCTGAAAATAATGTTAGTATTTATCAAATACTATTATAAAGTTTTAGGTTTTTTAAATAAAGAATGTTATCCATTGGTTAAAAACAGAGATCTGTTTCTAATTGATCTAACAAAATCTGTTTTTAATGTAATAAAATTGGTCAACTAACCATTATCAAAGACACATAAATAGTGTCAAACAAGGATATTATTGCTACACAACAATGCAAACAGTCAACTCTTGATGTATGATACAGTAACCTAATGAGAACTATGTTGTAAATATGCTACACAAAGTGAAAACAATATAGCACAAATCACTGCCACAGGCAAGGCATTATGTTTGGTGCCAGGATACAAGAAATTGTAAGACATGGTCCCTAACCTCAAAAGGTTTGCCATCTAGTTGAAAACAGTGTTTATATCAGGATGTAATATTGTATTATAGTATAAGTGTCAAATGAGCTGTGTAGATAGTTTAACAGAAGAGGCTTCAATAAAAAAAAAAGCATTATGAGCTATGATGACTTAAGAAAGCTTCATAGTAGAGATAAGACTTAATCTACATTGTGATGGAAGGGTAACATTGACGTAAGTGGAGAGAAATTTCTTACTTTCCAGTGGAGAAAATATTATGAGCAAAGACACAGAAGTGGGAATATTTATGTGTATAGATAAGTTAGGGATATATGAAGAAGGGGTGAGGTAAGGTTCCCCTCTACAATATTATGGACAAGGTGTGGATTTTCTGGACATAATGTAAATTCTCCTTATCATAGATCATCATTGTCTCACTAGTCTTTCTTCTGGTTTAAACTTAAGTTCACATATTTATCTTTGCATAATAGAGTTCACACAACTGCATGAGGTCCCTCAGGCTGGGTCAAAGAAAAGAGTCAGAGATACAGACAGAGACTGAAAGGCAGATATACATACTCTAGGCTATTACTGGAGAGAAAGCTATATTTCCACCAAGGATATAGCACCAGATGAGGATTTGGATATATGAAACTTTTGTGTAAAAATGTAAAGATATCAAGGCTCACTTGAACCTAGAGAAAAACCTATAGGCTGCCCCATCTCCATGACCTAAAGAGAAAGAGGAATGGGCACAGGAGGTGGTTATATTCACCAAGGAGTAACCTAGATCTATCTGCTTGTTGATAGTGTGAGTTATGTGGGATATGTAGATAGCAAAGGAAAATAGGACCTATTAGAGTGGGATTTGCTTGATTCTTTCTAGAAGGGAATGAAGTAATTCAAGTTCACACCACTTTCTCTGAGAAGCAGTATCACAAATAAGATCATAAGAAATTTTTTGGATTAGCTCAGAAAATAAGTCATTTGCATAGGTAGAATCTTACTCTTCGTACTTGTAGAGACTAGACAGAGTGGGATATTAATTTTTCATCCATTCTGTTTCTCCAATGTGAATGGTTAGATCAATCTATTTTTAAATACTATGGATTTCATTGAAGAAGCTTAGTATTCTGGAGCTCAATGCAATTAGCTGTTCTCATTGAGGAAGACGAGCATTTAGACAACTTAATCATCAGTTGGGAAACTCTACGTTGTACTCTTCTGAGGATACCTTCCACTGCCCTTTAATTCATAATTTAGTGAAAAGGATTATATCTCCAAATTTTATACCTTGTTTGCTATTGATACTTGGCAAATTATTAAGTAAATTTACCTTCACAGTCACATCTTATCTATAGCAATTATATCAGGGACATTTTTGTCTCAGAAGAACCTTCAAGGTAATATTTTCTCCCACTGAGTTAATTTTTAAAAGATCACTAAAGAATAAACATAGTAGGATCTTACATATTTTCTATAATTCAACAAAGACTAATTGTTGCTATCCAAAGACCAGCCTAGTTAAGAACAGAGAACTCTATCAGCAGAAGATTGTCTTTCAAGTGATGAATATAGTGACCCATGGAAATACCAATATAAAAATACCAACTTCAATTCAGTCAGTCAACAAACATTTATAAAGCACCTACTATGTTCCAGGCATTATCCTAAGTGCTGGAGATGTAATGAAAGGTAAAAGATAGTCTCTACTCTCAGGGAGCTCTTCATCTAATGGAGGAAACAATATATAACCAAGATATAGATAAGTAGATGGATAGATAGATAGATAGGTAGTAGATAGATAGATAGATAGATAGATAGATAGATAGATAGATGATAGGTAGATAAACACATACACACATGTATGTGTAATGTATATATATATGTGCATATATACATGCACATTTATACACATATATAATCTATATGATATGTATAAAATCTCTATATATGTAAAATCTAGATAATCTTTACACATATATACATACATATACATATGTCCCATGGAGACTGACATTAAAAGATAAATAAGTTGTGTAAGTTCTTACCATTAGATTGGAGAATATAAACCAAGAGCCTGGACTTGTGAGCATCTGGGCTACTTGACCATATCATGCAAACACAGCTATACTCATGGAACCAAATGTTCGGGAAGAATGAACAGGGATCAGTTGCAGTCCCAAAGCTGATTGTCTTTTTGCTCAGGTGGCACAGACCTGTTTTCAGAAGGAGGACCTAATAGTTCATTAACAACAGATTGGACAAATGTTATTCTTACTAGCAGGATTTCCATTTGGAAAAGGAACTCACAGAAAGAAGATTCTAAAGAAATTAATGTCTAACGGCTGTGTTTTAGAAACTCAGATGCCCAGAAGATTTTTTTTAGGAAGTGAGACCTTTGGTTCACTTAAAGCATACTGCTGAGACAATCACTTACTCTTCTACTTTTATAAGGTTAACC
This sequence comes from Phascolarctos cinereus, assembly GCF_003287225.1. Lineage (NCBI taxonomy): Eukaryota > Metazoa > Chordata > Mammalia > Diprotodontia > Phascolarctidae > Phascolarctos > Phascolarctos cinereus. The sequence continues at coordinate 503,324,419 of NW_027555847.1, forward strand.
CTCTCTCTCTCAAGGATAATCTTGGATTGATAACTTCCTGAGGCTAGATAGTATCCTCCTCTGGAACTTGTCATGGGCTTTGACTAATGATGTGTGAGATTCAGTTCTGTCTTGATGGTATTACAGGGAAGGATCAATTGAGAGGTTTTGTTTTTGTTTTTTACACTTTTATGGGTTTTGGCAAAATAGTGCCCTGGGACATAAGGAAAAATGAGTTTACTTGGTTGAATTTACTAATACTACCAGCCTTACTCTTTGCCCTAAGGAATTACCTTAGTGATTCTGATAGCACCTCTCCTCTGGGAAAAATCTGAAAGATTCTATAAGGGAAAAGCTGCCACGTCTCTTGCTCTCCCAATAAAATGTTAGATAGTTATTAAACTGTCCCTGGAGCTACTATGATTTACATTCATTTTTTAACAATTTTCTTTCTAAGGCATTCTCTTCAAGTGTGGCATAACTCAGACTACTCCTTATTTGCACTTAAGATAAAATTGCATTCCCGACTGCCTGATTCCTTTGCTACTACAACCAAGCACAAAGTATAAAGAGAGGTATTTTCTGGCTTCCTGTCCTTTCTCTTTGCCTTAATCATCAGCAGCAACAACATCAACAACAGGAATTTGTAGAACCCCCTACTACCTCCAGAGATTCAGAGGAAAAGAACTGAAGATGCAACCCCAAGCAGTAGACAGTGTGCCAGACTTGGGTCCAGAACACCTGGCTTCACAACCTGTTCTGACACTTCATGATCACTTAACTGACCAGGTCAATCAACTTTACTGAAGCTTGGTTTCCTAATCCTTAAAATGGGCATAATACCTATAGTACCTATTTCACTGAGTTGTTATGAGATTTAAGAGTGATAATACATTTTACACATATGTATATTTTATATACATTATATATTTATAATTTTAAAGTTGCCGTATAAACATTGTGTATATGTACATATACATATTATACACACACACACACATACATATATGCTTTTAAATGTACAAAGCTGTATACTATACAGAGAAGTGGTTCTTAACCACAGACCTTCTCCCAAGGGGGTGATACTAAGAGAGATTTTAAGGTGGGGCCATGAACTTGCATAAGAAAAAAAAATGCACCATGTTCACTAACTACTAACTAATATTTAGCATTTCCTTCCATTATGAATGTAGGCCACAGACATTATTCTGAGATGGGGTTTGCAGGCTTCACCATGTTGACAATGTACATAAGGCCAAAAAGGTTAAGAAGCCCTGATATAGAAAGAATACCTCTATATAGTGTCCCAAAAGCTAATTTAGTGCATAACTATTAAAGCATATTAAAGCTATTAAGTCACAACAACTCACTAAGATTTTGGGGACACCTGTTTGTTATGTCTGTATAATGTGTGTCAATGTATATGTTAATATACACACATACATATATGCATATGTGTGTATATCCATCAATATAGATATAAATACAGTTAGAACTATAAATATAAATACACACATATATATGGTCATATAGATATAAATATTGCTAGATATAGATATATCTATATAGATAGATATAAATACAGCTAGAGCTATAAATATAGATGCACATGTATATGATCGTAATGCCATAGATTTAACATATATTAGTTAACAACCTGGGAAGTGGGAGGGCAACATGATTGGCTTTGGGAATTCAAGCCTTTCTCCCCTCCAGAATTTCAGCAGACAGACATTAAAATGAACAAATAAAAAGAAGTATTTAGCATCACATTTGCTAGAGGCAGTTAGGTGGTGCAGTGAATGGAGTACTGGGCCTGGAGTCGGGAACACCTGAGTTCAAATCCAGGTTCAGACACTTACTAGCTGTGTGATCCTGGGCAAGACACTCAACTTCTGTTGGCCTCGGAGGTTTCCTCAGGTATGAAATGGAAGTCAGAAGAGATAGCATCTACCTTCTAGGGTTATTGGGAGGATCAGCCAGTCAATAAATATTTGTTAAGTTTCTACTATGTTCCCAGCACTGTACTAAGTACTAGGGATACAAATATGGGGGGAAAAACTCCCTGCCCTCAAAGAACTTATAGAGGGTGAGGAAGGAGCCTGACATAGGGGATGGTAAAGAGATTCAGATTTAAGATTTTATAGCAACTAATCCCACCCCCTTTCTTGAGGTCTTGGAGCTTTGTACCAGAGGAATAGAGATGAGAAAAATTTAGATCTCTTTTTTCTTCTTAAAATTAATGAAATGGGTAAAAGAGCTAAAAGCCTGCCATAAGTTAAACAATATGGTATAGTTCACAAAAAACAACAACCAAAAACAAACAAGCAGAAAAACAAGGGAAACTGAGCTGGTTAAAAGTGACAGAGTGCAAAGCAATCCATTCAACTTGGCATCAGTCAGACCTTTATTCAAGTTACATTAGCTATGTGACCCTGTGCAAGTCACTTAACCTCAATTACTTCCAAAAAAAAGTTACATTGGGTACTGGTCCCCACAATTAAAAATGATTACAGAAAAAGTGGAAAAGTTTCCAGTGAAAGGCAAAGAAATAATCAAAGACTTGACAAAATAACACCTGTCAAGGTTATAGAGACAGTATTGAAGAGCAAGATACGATATTTAGATTCCATCTTGTTCTGGAGATTCCCAACAAGACAAGTAGCTGGGTCCTAATTCAAGTTTCACTATGTCAGAATAGACACAGGGAGCCCACAGGCATGGAACCCTAAGATTCAAAGTGGAATTTGTGCTGGTGGTCTTTAAGCTGTCTTGGAGTCACATTTAAGCTGAGGAAATTTGCTACAGAAATAATCAAGACAGAGTAAAGATTGAGACAAACCATGGAATTTTTACAGTCAAGTCCCATTACCAGTCTATCTAGTTAACCTTGTGGGAAGGTTCAAGTGTAATGCCTTGGTTTATTTTCTTCATTACTATAAGTGCTCTGAAACTTTTTATGAGAAAAGCTGACAAAGATGTTTTAAAGTAAACACAGCAAGATCAACTTCAAAGGAATAATTTATTATTGCTGGTCACTTTATCAATGGGCATCAGCTTCATCTGCTTCCCTATCTCTGCTATAGCTTGCTGGGTTCAAAATCAAAATAATTAAGTTCCTGTTTCCTTTCTCTTTAAGAAAAACAATATTAGGTGAACTAACCTAGATAAAATAATTCCAATCTCACAACCTCCACCTAAGCATATAACCTTTAAGCACAGCTTGAAGATACTTTTCTTTTGTAACTCTAGCTATCCTGACTAGCTATTCTGGTTTCAGTTCAATATGAAAAAATACCCAAAGCCCTGGAGATGAGAGACTACATGAAGCAAGAAATGGTGTGAAAGGAAGGGGGTGATCACCAAGAGTTAGCATGGGTTCATCAAAAGAACTTCTGCTAGACTATTCTAATTCATTTTTTGGACGGTGACCAAACTAGAGGATCAAGGGAGTGTCATTGATACAATGTAACTGAACTGTGAAAGCACATTTGATAGTTTCTCAAGATATCCTTGTGAATGAAATGGAGATATGAAGAATGGATGATCATAATGTTGTCTGAATTCAGAACTGGTTGGCTGACCAGACTCAAAAAATGCTAATCAATCATCATCCATCCGGGGATGGTCCTGGAGAATGCTCAAAAGTGTGTAAGCAGAGAGAGTCCTGGACTTGGAGTCAGTAAAAATGGAGTCAATATTGCATCAAACATTTACTGACTAGCTGTGTGAACCTAGTCAAGTTTTTTAATTTTCTCAGTCTCAGTTTCCTTATCTGTAAAATGGGGATAATAATAGAACCTATCTCACAGGCTTATTGTAAGGATCAAATGAGATGATATATTAGATTATAACTCCTTGAGGGATGGAATCATCTTTTGCCTCTTTTTCATATCCTTGGCACAGTGCTTAATAAATGTTCATTAATTATTGATTGATATGAAAAATATCTTGCAAACCTTAAAGCACTATGTAAACATTAGTTGTTATTATTGTTATTCAGAAGAAAGCAATGAAGATGGTCTGCTTGACTCAAAACCATGTTACATGAAGATCAGTCAAAGGGATTAAAAATGTTTAGGCTGAAGAAGAGAATAATGCCTATGGAGATATAATTGGAATCTTGGATTTTGTGGGGGGTGGGAGGTAGGATATAGAAGAAATGTTACAGGGTTTCATAGGATTTGGGGTCTCAGATACGGGAAATTATATGTACAAGGTGACACAGTTAGTACATGACAGCATCAAGATTTTAATCCATGTCTTCTAAATCCACTCAGGGTGGAACGAGGGCAAGTCTTTATTTCACTCTCAAAGCTATAGCTTCTTGACATAAATGCACAAAGAATCTGTGATTTTTGTCAGTGGCAAGAACTCTAAGTGAGAGACCTTCCTTTACCAATATAGATTGCAACCTACCTAGTTCTTAAGTCATACAAGTCTTTTACGAAATGTCCCAAAAATCTTGGTGTACTTTTTGCACCAAGACTTTGGGAACATGGTTTTTTAAGCTGTACTAAGACTTTGGGGACACTATTAAGCTATTAAAGCTTAAAATTGCACTAAGACCTTTGAGACACTTTGTATAAATCTCAAGGAATTATCTGAAAACTGTCTAAGATCAAATGATTTGCCCAAGGTTAAACAGCTAGTAAGTGTTAGGTTCTGGATTTGAATTCATGTCATCCTGACTCCGAGCTGAGAGTTCTATTTATTACAGCACACTGCTTCTTTTGTTTTTTTTTTTTCTGTACATAGCAAAAATTGCACATTTATAACTATGCTGCCCTCAGCATCTTAGCTACAGATTGATACCAATGATCTGGGCAACATAAATGAGAGCACAAAGCAAACTATGATATACTTTCAGTCCCTATTTGCTAAGTAAAAAGTAATATAATCTGTTTCTGGGAGAACATATATTCATGCCAGCGAAATCATTCAGTGAGTTAGGAGAAGCATTGTAGAAGTCAGAGCAGGTGCCTTTATTTGTGTTTTATTTTCTCTGAGCTTTACCCCCAGTGAATGGTATCTTAATTCAGTAGAAACTAGACATTTTCTGAAGGTGAAACCTAAGCCTGGACTAAATGTGTAGCATTGATAAAGACCTCCCTCATTCAGCAAACTAATATTCATCAATGTTTCCTTGTCAAGATTTCCAAAGAAATATAAGCTGTCCTAAATGAAAAAAGAATTCTCCATCCTGATCATAGAACAGTAGGACCTCAGAGAAATAAGGTGCTCTACAGATGCATCTAGTCCAATGCAACCTAGTCCAGAAGCCCTCTATGATATGCTAACAATTGGTCATGTAGCTAGTACTTAGAAATCTACAATCCAAGAGGTCCTTCTTAGACACACCTCATCTTAGGGAGCATTGACTTAAAAACTATTCCTCAATTCTCTATCTTAGAATTCAAAGCATGATTTTCCATTCTCAAATGGTTCACCTCATGTTGTGCCAGATAATTCTAGAGTAATGGTTCTCAATGTACAGTCTATGTACCCTTGGTCATTCCTAACACCTTTCCATGCTTGTCTTTAAAGTAAAAAACATTTTCATAACAACACTAAGACATTATTTGCCCATTAAAATACTCTTCCCTTTTCCAACTACATATCTGTGTAAGCCCAGATTTTCTTGGGAACATTAATCAACATTAAGCAATATCACAACAGATTAAATATAGAAGCATATATAAAAATGTATTTTTCTTCTATCAAGCAATATATCATAGATATTTGTAATAATATGTAAAACAGTGCCACTTTTCTCACTTGTTTTTGAAAATATAATTATTTTCACAAAAATATGCTATTTATGTTAATATGTATTAAGTTTATTATTGTTTTAAAATAATTAATGAATATCTTAATATTTTATCAGTTTTCGTTTCTAATGCAGTAAATAGGGATAGAGACAACCCACATAAATGAAAGCTTTTGGAGTCTTCAATAATTTTTAAGAGTGTAAGGAGGTCCCTAAAAGTTTAAGAACTACTTTTTTTGAGTATTTCCTATGAAGGCACCTCATCTCTAACTGTCTGTCTTCCCAGGTTTCTAACCCTGGCAACCTAGTTTTCTTTACACTATGACAAGGCTTTCTGCTCTCATAAATCAAGTATTAACCTGTACTTTCATCAAAACATTTAGAGTGGGAAGGACCTCAGCAGGCATCCAGTCCAATTCATACCTAGAAAGGAATTGTCACCATAACTGGTCATCTAACCTCTACATAAAGACCTCCTATAAGTGACTGATAAAATATCCCATTGATTGATAATGTTTGCAAAGCACTTAACACAAAGCCTGGCCCAAACTGGATACTTAATAAATTCATGCTCCCTTTTCCCTTCAACTCTACCCTCTACCCTTACATCCTTGATATAGATTTCAAATGGGCTATTTTGGGGATACTAGGACTCCCTCACTGAAGGTCTTAAGGCAAAGGCTAGGTGTGTTTTTTGGTGGTATATTTATTTGGTCAATTATGGGTTAGATTAGATGAGATTTCTTCCCAATGAGAAATTCTGCAATTTTGTGATTCCTATGTAGAAATAACTATATTAGCAAAATAGATGCATTCCTAGAACCTGTCTTTATCAGAAATTTAATATCCAGAGGTAGAGATAATATGGGAAGTATAAGGAATGCATTCCAGAACATAAGATAAGGAGGGTTATAGTACAATACAAAAAAAATGTCATTAAATATTAACTAAAATAACATCAAATATGCCAGGAAATATACATTATATATCTGGGATTCTGGCACATAGGGGAGGGAGAGGACAGGGGTGATATTGAGGTTAGAGAAAGTAGGGGAGTGTATCAATCTTTTTAGGGAAGATATTGGGCTTTGAGGTAAGGAAAGATGGAGACCTCTAGCAAATTTGTCATAAGACAGACAAAAGCCTTCAGGTCCTAGAAGAAGTTAGTGAGGAAGGGACAGAGGATACTTTACCCATAAAAATTCCATGGACTAGGCCTCCTGAAAATTTAACCAGGCCACCTCTTTCCTCCATTTTCCCAGGTGACTATTGAGGGGGCAGAAACCATGGATTATCCCTCCTGATTTTGTCTACAAACCATTCCTAAGTCACCCTAAAAGAATTCAATCAGGCTTACCTTCAGGATGAGTGGAATAGGATTAGTTTTATTTCAGAGCCTTTGAATCCCAAAATATATCTCCTCAGCTACCTCCCCAAGAATGACAGGATCTGAGGGTTGGAAAGGACATCAACTACCATCAGGTCCAATCCATGCTATATGAGAATCCCTTTTAAATATATCTGCCAGTTAATCGCCAGCCATTTACTTGAAGACCTCAAATGAGAAGGAACCTACTACCTCGCAGACAACTCCTTTACTTTGGGACAGCTCCAATTTTTCAACCTGCTGAGATCTTTTTAGAACCTGATTCTACCATACAACATGTCAACCACCCTTTATGTCTGGAAATTTTGGTAAGCATACCACCTATGCCTCCATACAAGTATTGATTAAGTATAATCCCACATCTTTCCACTTTCTCCACAAGAATAGTATAAACCACTTCATCAGATGTAGGTAAACAATAATTGACTCAGGAAGAGTCAGAGGACTAAGGTTCAGATACCACCTCCGACACTTACTACCTGCATTATCTTGGGCAAATCACTTAACCTCACTGAGCCTCAGTTTCCCCATTTGCAAAAGGGGAATGAACTAGATGGCTTGTAAGGTCCCTTCTACTATATCTATGATACTACAAACCCTTTTAAAAAAGGAAATGAGATCAATCTGACAGGACCTGTTCTTGATGAAGCCATAATTGTTCATCTTTGTGATCATTGTTATCTTCTCTAAATGTTCTCTAACTATCCCTTCAATAACTGGAATTTTTCCAGAAATCAAAGTCAAGCTTACTGGCCTCCAGGTTGTTGCCTCTATTCTCTTAAAATGTTTTATTACCTTTTTTTGGACAACTATAACTTCCCAATGCCTGTTAAGGAGCCCTTCCATGTAACTGAAACAAATAAACAAACAAATGTTAAGCAAAATAAACATTCCAGAAGTTCACCACCTCTCCACCAAAAGGAAGTGTGTTTCATTACAGGTCTTCTGGAATCAAGATTCAACATTGCCTTTACTCAATGATTTTTTTAGTGTTGCTTTCATTTATATTATTATGGTCATTGTTTGTTTTTCATCTGACATTGCTTTCTTTACTGCATTTTTCTGAATTACTTTTATTCTTCATCTCTTGTGCCATTATAATGTTCCTTTATATTCATACTACACTAATTTTTTCAGCCATATCTTAATTAATGAGTACCCATTTTCCCCCAGTTTGTTTGTTTATTTGTTTGTAAAAACTAAAACAAAGAGGACTATTATTTTGCCTTACATGGAACATTCATTAATTAACCTCTTTAGAGTACTGGATCAACGGGTTGAACAGTTTAGTAACTTCTCTTGCAAAATTCCAAATTGACTTCCAGAACAATAGGAGTAATTTACAGTTCTACCAACAGTGTATAAGTGCATATGATTTTCCAGGATCCTCCAACATTGATTATCCCCATTTTTTATCACATTTGATGAGGGTTGCTTTCATTTGAATTTCTCATACTAGTAGTAATTTAAAGCCTTTTTCTTAGTTAACAATTTATATTTTTTCTTTTGAAAATTATTTGTTATATTCTTGCATCTTTTATCTATTTCGGAATAACAGTTTGATATCTAAATTTATATTAGTTACTACATATTTTCAACAAGGTGCTAGGCATATAGTAAGTACTTAAAACCCTATTCATTATAATATTTTCTCAAAGTTTTTTGTCATAAATGTTTTACCCATTTGGTTGCCTCTCTTCTTATTTTAGCTACATTGAATTTGTTTGAGCAAAAGCTTTAAAATTTTATATAATTGAAATTGTCTGTTTTATCTGTTGTGATCATCTCTACCTCTTGTTTAGTTACAAATTTTCCCCCTAGCCATAGTTGTAAAAGATAACTGCTTCCATTCTGTTCTAATTTTTTATGATGTTACCTTTTATATTTAGATTATTTATTCATTTGGAGTTTATTATGGTCTGTGGTATAAGATACTAGTCTAAACTTGTTTTTTTTGCCAAATTGCTTTCCATTTTCTTCAACATACCCTTGTCAATTGAAAGTCCTTTCACCAAAAGGCTTTTTTCTTAGATTTCTCAAACAATGAATTACAGTGTTTGGATTTTAAAGCCCCTTCATAACCTAGCCCCTTCTTATCTTCCCAGTCTTCTTACACTTTACTCCCCTCCCCATCCTTCATGCATCCTTCTAGCCAATGACACTGGCCTCCCTGCCATTCTTCCCAAAAGATACTTCTTCTTTCAACTTAGGGCATTTACACTGGCTGTTCCCTATGTCTGAAATTCTCTTCCTCCTCACCTCTGTTTCCTTAGTCCCTGTTTTCTTTCAGGTCTTAGCTAAAATTCCACTATCTACAAGAAGGCTTTCCCAATCATCCTTAATTTTAGTGTCTTCTGTCTGAGATTCATCTCCAATGTAATCTGCATATATCTTGTGTGTGTGCAGTTTTTTGCATGTTGTCTTTTGATATTCATTTGTGAGCTTCTTGAGGGCAGGAACTATTTTTGCCTTTTTTTTTTGTATCCCAAGAGCACAGTGCTTGGCATATAGTAGCCACTTAATAAATGTTTGTCAACTTGACTTCTGCTCAGGCTCACAGAATTGCCTTTTCCAAATACCAAAGTTGTTTCCAGAAATGTTGATATTGTTGCATTTCACCTATCAATGAAGGGGAGAGCAGATCTCTGTGCAGAGTAACATAGTTTGAAGCTGGGGACTCATCTGGACCCCTTTCAACCTCAGTGTCCTCATCCAAGTATTAGCTGCTTCCAGAATGCAGAATGAATAAATTCCCAGGATGTCAGACCACTTGACAGAGACTCTAGGGTCACTATAGTCTCACTTCAGTTTTTCCCCCAGAGAGATGAATACAAAGACTATACAGATGATGCCTGGTGACCTTCTGTCATAGCTCCATATTGTCCAATTTTGTGCTGCCCCGACACTGCTTGGTCACAGAGTTGATCACTGAGTACCACATGCTATTGCACTAAGCACCATTTCCTCTATGGGGTTAAACAGAAGTCTGGTAAGCTTATGCAAAACCCAAACCCGCCTTGTTACATCTCATGTTGCCTCAGTTCTACAGCTGATGAATGGCAGATGGGGAGGAAAAAAAGACAAAAAGAACTTTGCAAATACAGCCAACCGTACCCAGTTTCCTTATGGCTTCACAAAAAGGTAACGAAGAAATAGTAAATTCTTATTGCCTCCAGACTCAAAACAGGAACCCCAATAAAACTGACCCTCTGAAAGCTGTGGCTCAGTGTCAGAAAGGAATTCAGGATCCCAAACACTAAGCAATGTATTTTGCCAAAGCCACAAACATGTGGCTCTCTTAGACCCAGGACAGTTGGCTTGAAAATGTTTGTTCACTCCGTGTCACTTAGAAAACCACTCATAAGCTTTGAGAAATAAATACTGTTGTCAACACCTCTGGGGTTTCTTGTACACTTGAGGGGAATAATTTCTTACAGATTGTGAAGAATTACTAATGTTCGGGACAAATCTCTGACTAAACTTTAAATTTGCACTACTTATGATGGTTGGGACTATTATCACTTCCAAAACTTCTATGCATTTCAAAGAAGAGGCCATGTTGTTGAGTCATTTTCAGTTGTGTCTGGCTCTTTGTGACCCATTTGGGGTTTTCTTGGCAAAGATACTGGAATGGTTTGCCATTTCCTTCTCCAGCTCCTTTTACAGGTGAGAAACTGAGGCAAACAAAGCTAAGAGACTTGCCCAGGACCACACAACTGGTAGGCATCTGAGGCCAGATTTGAACTCAGGAAGATGAGTCTTCCTGATTTCAGGTCCAATACTCTACCCATTGTGCCACCTAGCTGCCCAAAGAGGGCGATAAGTTGTTGTAAAAGAGGGACTGAAGTCAGGAATGACCTAGGCCCCAAACTTCCCTTGAACCATTACCAGTTGTTTGCCCCTAGATGAGTAACTTAACTTCTCTGAACCAACAATATCCATTGTTAGAAAAATACTTTACAGACCTTTAAATACTATATTACTGTCAATTATTATTGTTGTTTTTCAGTCATTTCAGTCATGTCCAACTCTTCACGATACCATTTGGGGTTTTCTTGACAGAGATGTTGGAGTGGTTTGCCATTTCCTCCTCCAGCTCATTTTATAGATGAAGAAACTAAGGCAAACAGGGGTTAAGGGACTTGCCCAAGGTCACATAGCTAGTAAGTGTCTGACGCCAGATTTGAACTCAGGAGGATGAGTCTTCCTAACTTCTGACCCAGCACAAAAAAAAAAAATCTATCCACTGTGCCAGGTAGCTGCCCAAATTATTATTACTAACAATTATTGCTAGCAGGATAATCTTCCCAATGCACAATCTGACCATGTTACTTCCCTGCTCAAAAATCCTCAGTGGTTCTCTAGAATAAAATAAAAATTACTCACTTTGATATTTAAAGCCTTTTACAGTCTGCCTGCAGTCTACATTTCCAGGCTTATTACACATTACTCCTCTTCCCACACTCTACCTTCGGCCATACTAAACTGTGCTGTTCCCTGACCTCCACATTCTATCTCTCATCTCCATGAACAGGCTGTCCCCCATGCTTTCAATGAACTACCCACTTTACCTCTGACTCTTAGAATCTTTAGCTTCCATCAATGTTTAGCAAAGATGGCATCTCCTATAGAAACCCATTCCTAATCCCCTCATAGTTGGTTTTATCTCCTCTTCTCTGCTCAAATCATCTCTTATTTACTTAGTTGTGTAAATGTTGTCAGGACCCATCCCCCAGTGAATGGTGACCTGCTGTCATATTGTCCAGTTTTGTGCTGCCCCTGACGTCGCTTGGCCACAGAGCTGATCAATGGGTACCACTTACTATCTCTACTTATCACCACTCCCCTTTGGGGTCAAAGGCAAGCCCGATTAGCTCATGCAAAACTCAAACCCACCTTGTCACATCAATGGCTTTGCTCTGGGGCCTCAGGTCCTGGCAGCTTGCTCACTACTGGAGTGGCCCGGCCTAGTCATGCCTATTGTTGCCTAGATTCTGGGCCTGGCAATTTGCCTTCTGTGCTGGGGCTGGAGGCCTCATGGCTTGCCTGGTCTGCCACCAGCCTGCTGAGCCAGGGCCTCAGTTGCTGATCTGTGCTGTGGCTAAGAGCTTCTCACTGGCTTGCCCAAACATGTCTCGCCGAAGTGAGACAGACCTTTCCTGAGGGCCTTCGAAGTTATCTTAAGCTAGAAAATTGTTTCACTCCATCTTTTGTGGGTTCTTTGCTCCAGAATCCAGTTAGAGGCTTGATTTAACATGGTTGCCGAAGGAAACTGAGGAGAGCTCAGGCAACTTCCTGGCTTCTCTCCAATGTTGGTTCTACCTTGGAAAGCACTTTCTGAATCTTGAAGGGCTATAGAAATGTGAATTGCTATTATGTGACTATTCTCCTTAAGGGTGGAGACACTTGTTTTTGTCTTTATATCACCCTTTCTTCACACAATGCTTCTTGAATTGAACTGAATATTTAACTCAGTGAGTCACAACTGTTTTGGAGTTTGGAGATCCTAATTTGTTTTGCTTGTTTTAATGACACTTTTCCCGCTTTGGCTGTATGGTATTTTTAGCAACAATAAAGTTAATTTTAAATAATTTTAAACTAAAAACATAAAATACTGTAAAGTCTCCTAAGATAAGTGGCAACACATTAAGATTTTGTAAAACTCGAGCTTAGGAATCACTAAAGAAGCTATTAACACTCCTACTTTTTCCATATGTATTAAAACGTGTGTTGTATACATTTCTTTTCAGAAAGACGATCATTAAATATTTACCAATACACTATTGTATTAGCTCCATCAAATTATTGAGAATATTTTTATTATATATATAGGTATATATACATATATGTATGACATACATATATATATGTATGGTATATAAAATAATCTTAGCAAATAGGAAATTCTGCTGTTAAAGTATATATATATATATATATATATATTATACATACACTACATATATGTGTGTGTATATATGTGTGTATTTACACATACTCTCTCTATATGTGTGTGTGTGCATATCTACATCTCTCTCTCTCTCTCTCTCTCTCTCTCTCTCTCACACACACACACACACACACACACACACACACACAGAGCAGAATTTCCTATTTGCTAGGGTTGTCTGAAGCAGTTCCTTTATATAATTCCTCATGTGTCTCTTCTCCATCACACACCAGTTGAACATACCAAAGCTTCTATGCAATTCTTATCACTTGCTCCTGAGTAATGGTAAGAGACTCGGTTTGACTTGGTGGTAGGGCACAGTAATGTACCAAGAAAAGGCACTTCAGGAAAGACAGAAAGAAGCATAGAGAGTTTACGGGTTTTTTTTTTAAAGTGTAATAAATTCATCAATAGTACTTCATGGATTTCCTGGAATAAGAATTAAAAAAATCTTTAGAAAATGTGGAGTTCAGTCCTCCAAACATGCTTTATGAGTTAACAGCTGGTTAGCATTTGACTGAAAAGAATTCCGACTGAATTTTAATACTCATTCATCATAACTCACATAATAACAATTCACATTTCTACAGCCCTTTCAGGTTTAGAAAGTGCTTTCCTTTCTATAACCCTGTGATGTAAGCAGTGCAATTATTGCCATCTCCCTTTTACAGATAAGAACTATGAAGCTCAGAGGGGCTCAGGGGCTTGCCCAGGGTTACATAGTCTTGACTCAAACCCAGACCTCCTGATTCCAAATTTAGAGACTGTGCTATATACATCAAAGTGCATCGGCTCCCTGAATTATCACACTGCATATTTGAAGATATGTGGATCACAGAATCTCAGAGTTATGAGAGACCTCAGAGGTCATCTGGTCCAGGCTGGACCTGAATCTTTTTTTCTTTTTTCAGTAATTTTTTATTGCTGTTTTCATATATCGCCATAGTATCCCATGTATCCCTCCCCATCCTATATGACAAATAGTGTTTGTTTTTAGAGAAGAAAAAAATCAGCATACCTGACTGATACATTGAGAAAGTCTGAAAACATATGCAATATGTAACACCTGTGGACCTCCCACCTTCACCAAGGGGTAGGTTGGGGGTATCTTCCCATGTCTCTTCATTCCAGTCTGCTGGACCTGAATGTTAGCAGTCACTATCATTCCTATGGTCTCTTCTTTTCTCTGCTAAAATACATTCAGTTCCTTCAACTTTTCCTCCTAAGGTTTATTTTCTAGATTTTTCATCATCCTAGTCACCCTCCTCTAGATGCCTTATAGTTTCATTAGTGTTCTTCTTAAACTGTGGCACCCAAAGTTGAATGTTATATGCCAGCTGTGGTCCAACCCAACCAAGACAAAAGATAGTGAGATCATTATATCTGAAGTTTGGACATAGCTTCGTTTGTCTGGTTTGTTTCACAAGAATCAACCACTGAGAAGGGTGGCAGACAGTAGGCAAAGGATGCTAGAGGACAGCGTGAGTCCTCAAAAGTGAAAGGAACTCAGTGCCCAAGACCATGCTGGCAACACTGCAGTAGTGAGTGTTAATAGATTGATGACTGCAGGTAACACAATATAAGCATAGTCTCTGTGGTACTTTATCAAGGCCCCATTGTAGTGCTGGGTTGCACACTTAGATCCAGTTTTAGATGCAGTCTTAGATCCAGGTGGCAGCAAGTTGCTATCCTGTTTGCCTATACAACTGTGACCATAGTTAAAGATCACATATTTATATCCAAGTTTCTATAATGCCTTCTAAACTAGTCATGAATTAACAACATATATCCCAGTTCCAATTCTTCTTGGAGCTAGAATGTTAATGATACCTTCCTACCATCACATGCCCCCAGCTTGAACCAAGAAGGCTATGGTTAGAGATGTCAACTGGACCAAACTGGTCTCTAACCTGTGGATGGCCAGAGCCAAAAAGAACAGGCTAGAGACAGGAGAGCCAGGAATCCAACAAAAGTTTAATTGCAAAGCGAGGGAAATGGCTTACAAGCAAGGAGGAAAATTAGATATGTGTATCAAGACCCCCGCTCCCAAATGGGGGAATCCACTTTTAATGGGGGCAAATCTCAGTACTTATACAAATGGGATGCAGTGAACTCTAACTCTGACAATGAGGGGTAACCTCAATAATGTGACAAGTTTGATTCATAGCAGGGCTTCATGACCAGAGCCTGTCCGAGCTTGTCCAGTGCTTGTCCAAAATCAGAGAACACATGATGCTGGTCAAAGCAATACAACAATTATGTGATTTTTGCCGGAGGGTGAGATCATCCAGAGGGCGAATGCAAAGGATTATTGTTATGTCAAGCTCAGGGCACAGCTTGCTTGCTAGGCCTTAGCTCTGGAAAACAGGATGTCTTCTAATAATATCTTGACAGGGGAGCAAGTCAACAAATACTAACCTCAATAAGGCTTTTTTTTTTATTAGCAGAGTGGAAAATGAACCAAATGAATATCGTAAGCACAAATGAGATACTGACAGTAATAAAATTATTCTATATTTTCTCACTTTGATTAAATACAGCGATTTAATTAGGTGCATGCAAAGGATTGCACAGAAGTGGATAGAAATAAGTGGGAGCTGAAGCCAAATTATTTGATGTCTCAGACCTCCACACCTAAACACAACATCAGAACCCACTTACACAGTTTAAGACTTCTCTGGTTTTTGCAGCGATCATCCCATATTGTTTAACCACATTAAACTTGTGGTCAATTAAAACTTCAAGATCAAACGAGCTTTCCTCTATCTTATAATTGTGAAATTGATTTTTGAGTCTATGCAAATCATACAACAAAGTGTTAATTAGGAGAATCTTTTGTTTTCAGTCATGTCCAACTCTTTGTGACCCCATTTGGGGTTTTCTTGGCAAAGAAACTGGAATGGTTTGCCATTTCCTTCTCCAGCTCATTTTATAGATAAGGAAACTGAGGCAAACAAGGTTAAGTGACTTACCCAGGGTCACACAGCTACCAAGCGTCTGAGGCCAAACTTGGACTTAGGTAGATGAGTCTTCCTGACTCTGGAAATGATACACTATCCACTGCACCGCTTAGCTGCCCCTTAATCTTATTTATGGGAGTTAAAATGCAATCAAAACTGTTTTTAATTAACTGCAAAGGCAGAAGAATTAATGAAGGGAATTGTTATTCTGTGCCAAACCATGGCCCAAAAGGAGAAATTGTGACACTTAAATAACTGGAATCTTGGGGGAAAATGACTGCGTCAGCTTGGCATACTCTTCAACAAGTATAGGGGACATTAGGCATAGTCAGATGTGTCAGATGTACAGGTTTTAGGAAACCATATTTCCAAGAGTTCTAAGAGAAGATAGGGATGGTCTCATGGTCTGATTCTCCAAAAAAAAAAAAAGTAAGATAGCTAAGGGATAGGAGGCTCTGACAATATAATCAATCAGACAGACGACAAGCATTTATTAAGCGCTCATTTCAGGAATTGTGCTAAGTGCCAGGGTTACAAATGCAAGGAAAGAAATGAGGGGCAGCTAGGTGGCGCAGTGCATAGAGCCCTGGAATCAGGAGGACCTAAGTTCAAGTCCTGCCTCAGACCAAACACTTGACACTTACTAGCTGTGTGACCCTGGGCAAGTCACTTAACCCCAATTGCCTAAAACAAAAAACAAGAAAGAAAGAAAGAAAGAAAGAAAGAAAGAAAGAAAGAAAGAAAGAAAGAAAGAAAGAAAGAAAGAAAGAAAGAAAGAAAGAAAGAAGAAAGAAAGAAAGAAGGAAGGAAGGAAGGAAGGAAGGAAGGAAGGAAGGAAGGAAGGAAGGAAAGAAGAAAGAAAGAAAGAAAGAAAGAAAGAAAGAAAGAAAGAAAGAAAGAAAGAAAGAAAGAAAGAAAGAAAGAAAGAAAGAAAGAAAGAAAGAAAGAAAGAAAGAAAGAAATGAAACAATCACTGCTCTGAAGGAGTGAGCAGTCTAATGACAAACTCCTGTTTAAAAAGGAAAGAGAAAGAAATACCAGACTGAAGATGATGCACAAAGAGTTAGTTCTCAAAAGAATATGTACCAAGATGGAAGGAGGGACACATAACCAAGAAAGAATACAAAAGAATGTCATAAAACTTTAATCGTGTTGGGAAGGTACAAGTGTAGGATGAGCTAAGTCTTACGAAAAATGCTTGGGAGATCAAAATGGGTACTCTCCATGTATCAGGGGTGAGGGGTGAGCATGGGGAAGAGTCTTTTCCTCAACAAAAGTTATACTCAAATGTCTCAATACAACACATATTTAAGCCTAGGTTCTTCAAAGCTATGCAAGCAGAGAGTGAGGTCTGCTGTGTTCTCAAAGACTAAAAATGCTTTAATAATGGAAGTACATATTCACTGTCTAAGGGTAACCTAGCTGGTAATGATCTTTTCTCTCTGTTTACCTAATCTGTTGCTGGGAAAGCAGATATATCACCAAAGGATGTCCAACAACCAGCTCTCACTTTGACACACAATTGCAGAGACTGAATGGCATTCAGTGAAAATTTCACTTATAAATCAAACTAAAAGACAAAAACAATGCTATAGCTATCTGTAAGGATGGCTCCAAGTTTCTCTTCAGAGAGAGAAATAAAGGATTAGTGAAATCAGTTTCATTATTTACCCAAAGGAACAGATAAACAATATTTCATGGAATGTTTAATCATCTCACCTTGTGATGTGTATGTTGAATAGGGTCAAACAGAAGATAAATGAAGCTTATATACCAGCATCCAATTACAGAGAGTAAAAGAGTAGAGAAATTCTATGAAGAATTTGAGAAGATCCTTCGAATTAAGTACATTGATACTTGGTGACTTCGGTGTGAGAGTGAGCACAAGGAAGATGGTGAAAACTATGTAAGAAAAGATGGTTCTGGGTGAAGAAATGAAATATTCTGAAGCTTGATCTCTATATATTAAAAACATTTTCCTTAAGAATAAATTTAGAAGATGCTGATGTGAGAGACTATATAGTATCCTTTTAAAAAAAGTAAAATTGACTATATTTTGTCAAAGAGGAAATAACTGGATATAAATCAATCAACAAACATTCATCAAACTCACACTGCATACATAGATACAGCCATCATTTTGGAATAGGCTATTTGTGTGCCTTCAGATCATTGATGGTTAGAGCAAAGGACAAAGAAAACAACAAATTAGAAGAAAAGATAAAGATGGCATGATATCACAAGCATGCTCCAGCTTAGCCCATTTAAATGAATTGTCCACTCCAAAATGGAAAATGGACAAAATTTGAAATGTTGATTCTGATTGATCCCCTAGTTGTCAATACTTTATCCCTTCTCAAATGATGTTTACTTATCTTTGTACATGTTACAATCCTCATTAGAATTTGTCTTTGTATTCTTCCACCTATCACAATGCATTGCATATATAGGCACCCAATAAATGTTGATTGGACTGGTTTGGACTGTTTCCGTATCTTGGAGAATTCCAATACATATAAAATAACTGCTATAAGGAAGAGGCTAAAAGAGACCCCAAATGCTCTAACATAGCAAACATTTAATATTCTTAACATTTAATTGATTTTAGTATAAGGTTACATTTTGGAGGAAGTTGATGAAAGAGTACAGGGACCATCATCTCACATAACAATGAAAAAAAATTGAAGAAGAAAGAAGCCTAGAGGGAGTTTAGTGCAAGATATAGCTAAGGTAGAATGCGTGAAAAGTATTTGTAGATGAAATCTGGAGAATGAAAAATACAAAATGGAATAGATCTGCTGTCATTTTAATGAAAACAGTATTCCTACCGGCAACAGTAGTGGAACCAATACATTTGGGCTTTACCATCCCAGTAACCAATATGTTAGTGAGAAAGTGGTAAATATAGACTGGTAGACAGAGTGGTAAATATAAATACAAAACCAGAAAGAATGGCTATGACCAAATACATGATTTATAATTAAAGAACTGTAGTTCATGTCCCAGCTTTGCCACTTATTATCTTTATGACTTTGGGTGAATAATTTAGTCTCTTCAGGTCTCAGTTTCTTTACCTGTAAAATGAGTACTACATCTTCTATAAGGTTCCTCCAGTTGTAAATCTATGATCTTTGATCCTCTGATCTTAAATTTGCATATAGAAGAAAACTTTATTGGAGGCAACACAGTTTTAAAGGCTTTTAAAGGGATTCTTTCTCAAGATACTTGTAAGAAAGAAAAGAGATTCACAAAATATGGGGGCAAGGGTGGGGTGGGAATCCAAGATGGTGCTCTTACCAAAACAAAGAGACCGGAATGGCATCAGCAACAATTAATCTATATACCTGCCTGTTAAGCTATAAAAGCTTTATGAGAATGACCCATGTGTTCATCAGGGGTGTTTCTGATGAAAATACGAATAGGCGATAGATTCGGCTTTCACAGAGGATTTTCTACAGAAGAGTACGCACATAATTGAAAGGTGCAGAAAACATAAGATGCCACTGTGTTTATTTCATATTGATTTTTTAAAAGCATTTTGCTCAACAGAATAAGATACATCTTTGAAGCCTCCTGAGATGAGGTGTCTTCCATGTATGCATTTAAATTTTATAATAATCTGTGATTTTGTTATATGCCCAGAGATTACAAGAAACACTATTTCATGGGATATTGAGTCATCATATAATGCAATACTAATAATGAGTATTTGCAAAAAGAAACCATGAAAATAACTGCAGCTTTTGCACCAATATAAGTGGGTGCTAGATGTGAAGTGCTATAGAAATGCTATGAAGAACTTGATCAGACCCTAAGATCAAAGGAGACTACACTCTGATCCTTAGAGACTCCCAGTGCAAAACTGAGAAAAGATAAGGATGGGAAAAATACAAGGGTTAATGAGAAAGAAGTGGTAGCCACCAAAGTCATGCAGATTATACAGAAGCCTCATACCTCTATATTATAAACACCTTATTCAAAAGAAGAAGTGGTAGGAAATGGAAATGGTGGAGCACCAAATAGCACCCCAAAATGAAACTGCCTACACTAACAGGCAGAAAAAGACTTTGTTATTGATGTGAGAGCTAGGTCTGTCACCTCTCTGATTGGGGTGGGGGGAAAGAATATTGAAAAAAAAAGGCATGCAATTAACATGATTTAACTCTAAATAATTCAGATAAGTCACTGAAAGTCCAAAGCAAGAAACAGACAACAGAAATGACATTGACATGGACTAAAACAATTTCACCCAGGAATTTGGTCAATTTAAATTAATTGCCACAACAAGGGGACCAAAAGAGCACAGAGAGTACCTTAGTCATCAAACGTGACTTCCTTGCCTAACAAAAAGAGGCCACCAAAGGAAACACCAAGCTAAAATGTAAACTTGTCTGTAATATCTTCTAAAGAAGGACAACAGGAAATTATGAACAGTATTTTCTGATAAAGCAGAGAGAAGTAATGAAGGGTAAGACCAATTTAAAGAAAGCTTGGCAAGAGTTCCATCTAAGCAAAGTCATTCCAAGGACAACCAAGGACAAAAATGGAAGAATTAACAAACAGAAGAAAAATGAAAATAACTCTTGGTGGGGGAAAGAATTTCAATAAACTATTTTTGCCATCAAGGATAAGGGAATTACCACATTCATCTAACCATGTGCTTATGGAAGAGATAGAAATGTCATTAGAGAACAGAGGTGGGGAAAAAGCAGATAGATTGGACCAAGTATCTATAGAGGAAATCCATGCTGGAGAGGGTACAGATTGCAGGGGTTTTGATAGACCAACATATCAGGTATCTGTCATTGGGGAGAGGCATTAGGCTGATTTTATGTGAATCAATGGAGAGAAGTTGCAAGGTTGAAAGCTCAATATAAATGAATTTACAATTAAAACTTTCTGAAAATAGCATGCACTGCCTCAATACATAGTTCAATAGGCATAAGATAGTAGCCTTAGAGCTAGAACGGACTTTAGAGTCCATCTAGTCTAACCCAAATAGGACAGCTAAGTGGGTGGGCTGGGAATCAGGAAAATTCCTCCTGAGTTCAAATCCAGCATCAGACACTACTAACTGTGTGAGCTTGGGCAAATCACTTAATGCTGTACCTCAGTTTCCTCATTTGTAAAATGAACTGGAGAAAGAAATGGCTGAACTATTCCAGCATCCTTTGCCAAGAAAACCCCAAATGGGGTCACAGAGAGTTAGATACAACTGAAATGATTCAACAACAGGAATCTACCTGCCTAATTTTACAGATGAGGAAACTGATGCCCAAAGACTTGCTGAAAACCAGATAGTTAAATAGTGAAATGAGGATTTGAACCCATGGTTTCTTGTTCTAAATCCAGTGACTTTAAATGCAGAGATTCTAAAATCAGCAACTCCAAATCCATGGTACAGTGGGGAAAAAAATGCTGAATTTGACATCAGAAGAATAGTTTGAATCTCAGCTCTCACACTTACCATCTGAGTGACCTTGGGCAAGTCATTTCTGGGGGGGGGTCAGAGAAGATTGCTGAGGTCCATCTACATAAATCTATGATCCTACATTCCAGTTCCCTGTAACTGTTGGTGTTGAAAAAGCAGTTAGATAATATATATGGGAGGTTGCAGAAGGGATTCCTGGGGATTTCTGAAGGAAAATAAGACCTTGTGCTAGATTTTCTCTAAGGTGCCTTACAATTCTAAGATTCTGATTCTATGAATGGGTTAAAAGAATCCATTTTAGCCTGAACTCAAAAGCAGATAGGTCCAAATCCGTGGCTGGAAATTTCTGCCAAAAATCTGCATGTATCCAAATATCCAGATGTTCATAATCGTGTAGATACAGCCCTCAGTGATGCACATTTGAACCTGAGCTAAGGCTGTGCATCAGTATGCTCAGTGTATTTCAAGAAATGAGTATAAAGCTGGGTCTAATATAATATAAATGAAAACAAAATACACATACCAAAAAAACCCAGACAATAATTTCATCCAGAAAAAGAAATGAAAACACTCTTGTGCCATTTGGCTGACACTTCTTTTAGGTCATGAGAGTTGAGTTATATTAATTGTTACCAAGTGGTTTTCTCATTTATCAATAGAACCGCAAAGTGACACTTCCGGGCTTGGCTTTTGATTTGGGTACCAGGATCTCCATTAAACTCTACCAAAATCCTACCGGAATTCTACAGCCTTTGGGTTTCACTTGGTCTCCCCTATAATTATACTTGGATGTGTCCAGAGTACAGCCAAGCTCCCCCTTCAACTTTATATTGCCTCCTAGGAAGTGTTGATAGAAACTGCTAATTTCAATAGTTACCAAGCTGTGCACACTCAATGAGTGACACAATCACTATTTTCACACTAAGGTGAGTCTCTGTCTTGAGAAGATTTTCTAGTTTTTCAGAAATATTCATCACTGAAACAATGGATAAGACAAATATACACCAATTAGGGGGGAAAGATCCAGTATTTACTGACAAAATGGAATTTGTAAAAATATGACGCTTTGGAAGTCATCTCATTTTCAAGACAGGGAGCTGGAGTTATTGAACTGCATGAGAAAAGAAACATAGGGAAAAAAGCCCCAATGTTGATTTACCAAATCAAATCTGAGATGCTGTCTTTGTCAAGGAATTCTGAAATGAAGCCATCTTCATCTGGGGAATCCTTTTACCAGGGTTACATTTGGGGGCCCAGGAAAGAGACTTTTTTATGGGGATGCCATAAAGTCATATCTGAGGAATAATAATAATAGCTAGCATCTATATAGAAGTTTACAAAAGCACTTTACGTGTTATTTTATTTAATCCTTATGATATATGACGTACTATTCTTATTCCCATATCACAGATGAGGAAACTGAGACTGAGAAAGGTTAGGAACCTTGCCCAAAGTAACATAGCTAGTAAATGTCAAAAGCAGGATTTGGACTCAGGTATTCCTAATTCAAAACCCAGCACTCTATCCACTGCATCATCTCAATGCCTATTATGTATGAGCATTAGAGGAAAAGAAGAATTTGGAGAGAAAGAGATGAGGAAGGTATTCATTCCAGATATAGGAACTGGTCTAAACAAATTCAGAGTAAGATTGTGTAATAGAGGCTTAAAGAAAGTAGGTTCTCCTATTCAATAGTATAATAATGAAATGATACTAGAAAAACAGGTTGGACCAGACAGGGGTATGCTGTGTCTTTTGTGTTCTTTTTAAAAAATATTTAACAACCAGCTCTCGGGGGGGGGTAATCAAAAACATACTTTTTAAAGTCTAATCTGCTTTATTAACATTCTCTCCATCATTCTCTTAAGTCTAGATGATCAACAAAATCATAAATCAAGCCCTGATTTGTAGTTTGTTGATTTCCAAGGCTTACATTGACAATTTAACAATTGGCTCTCCAAGCCCATAGGAGCTACTTGGACCCAAGTCATAGAGGAGGGTCTTAAATACTGGGTTAAGGAACTTGAATTTTATCCAATAGGCAGTAGAACTACTGAAAGTTTATGAGCAGCAAAATGACGTAGCAGTAAAAATCCACACCTATGGATTAGGATCATTTGGGTTTTTTACCTTTCTTTGTATCCTCAGAGCTCATCACAGTGCCAGGCACATAGTAAGCTCTGAATAAATGCATGCTGGCTGATAGCCTAGAGTCAGTGAGGGTGATTAAAAAGCTGTTACAATGAGAGTCCAAACCAGGGGGTGGTGGTGGTGGTAATGTGAGTCCAGAGGAGAGATAGACAGCCAGAGAACCTGAGAACTGTCCACTTAACTGTGAGAAACTGAGTAATCCAAACAATATTACATAGGGATGTACATATCTCTTATTATAGTCATAGGCCCGTGGGATCATAAGATCACAGCCTTTGAGCTGGAAAGGACCATTGAGGTGATCTAGTTCAACCCCTTCTCTGTTTTCCTAATGAGGAAACTGAGGCCCAGAAAAATGAGTTTCCCAAGGTCAGATAGGTAGTAGCCTGGGGCTTGAATCTAGGTCCTCTATCTCAATTCAACACTCTTTTGACAATATCATGCTGAAAATCAGTCGTGATGGTTCCTATATGACAGAGAACTAGGTCAGCATGTACAATCTCAAACTTTTATTTAAAGAATATTTTCCCACACCTACACATGTGTCAGTCAGCTCTTAAATTGTCTTCATCGAAGTATTAACCTTTAACATTTCTTGATATCCCAGAACAATGATGAGGACCATCATTAACATCATTAACAGTGACCCACAGCTTCCCAAATATTTCCTGTCATCCTTCTGAACAAGATGGAAAAACGTGGACTAGATGGGAGAAAAAGTAAGTGAATTCATAACACATTGAATGACCAGACTCAATGTTTAAGAGATAATGGATTGATGTCAACCTAGATAGAGGCCTTTAGTGGAATGTTTCTGGGTGAGAGGGAGTAAGCATTTGCTTATATAAATCATATAAATATTGATATGCTTATATAGGCATTATATTCCTACTATGTGTCAGGCTCTATGTTAAGCACTTTCTACAAATATTATCTCATTTGATTCTCACAACAACCCTGAGAAGTAGGTACTATTATTATTCCCATTTTAAACTTGAATAAACTGAGGCAAACAGAGGTTAAATAACTTTCCCAAGGTCACACAACTGGTCTCAGAGGCTGAATCTGAAGTCAAGTCTTTCTGACTCCAGGCCAGGGTTCTATCTGCGTCACTAGCTGCTTTGGGTGGGGTATGATGGGGGAGAGATAAAAGGAAGCCATTTTTAACCTTTGACCTTTTTGAAGCACATCTTTGGCCATACTCTATTCAGCACTAGGATGAAGGCACAGATATTCTTATCAAATTTATGACTGATACAGAATTGAGGGCAATAGCTAACTTATAGGATGATAGAATTAGGATTTTTTTAAAAAATTTCAACAGACTAGAATAATAGAACTGATCTAAGAAGATATAAATAGTGAGTCCTATACTTGGGTTCAAAAATTCCGCTGTAAGAGTACAGAATGAAGGAAATATACTAAATAAAAGTTCATGTGAAAACAACATGATGATTTAAGTTCAATGTGAATGACAGCCAAAAAAAGCTAATGCAATTTTAGGCTGCATTAATGGAAGCGTAATGCTGGGAATGAGGGATGTGCTGGTCCCTTTGGTTCTGGGTGCCATTTTTTTTCCAAAAAAAAAGACTGGAGAAATTGGAGTGTGTTGGACAAGAAAGAGGCGGAGGGGGGCAGCTAGGTGGTGCAGTAGATAGAGCACCGGCCCTGGATTCAGAAGGACCTGACTTCAAATCTAACCCCAGACACATAACATTTACTAGCTGTGTGACCCTAGCCAAAAAAAAAAAAAAAGAGACAGAGAGAGAGAGAGAGAGGAGGAGACTACACCAGGATTATGAAGAGACTAGGAACCATATCATATCATTGAAAGTACTAGGAATGTTTAGTATGAAAAAGAAAAGATTTAGAGGACATGATAATTGTCATCAGGTGTTGGAAATACTGTCATGTAGAAGAGTGATTAGACTTTTTCAGCATGCTACAGGAGGCTAATCTAACTCTAATGGGTGGAAGTTTCAGAGAGGCTTATTTCACTTTTAAATAAGGAAAAAACTTTGGTTTGGTTTGGTTTGCTCTTATTTCTATTCTACAGTAGTTTGTCATGTAGCAGTTGCACTGTGCAATATTACAATAAGGACTAGGGGAAAATGTTATGGCTGTAATGTGTCTTAGAGTTTGTGATAGTATTTTTCTCTAGTTCTCAGTGATTTCAATGTGACCAAACCTTCTGCACTTTGTCACAAAAAGCAGGGTTTTTCAAGTGACTATATTTTGGTCATTGTTAAAAATAAGAATTTCTGGTGTATCACTGTCAAGACTCACTTTGAATTAAAATATACATTGCAGCAAAGAAAAAGAATTAGGAAAAAACTTCCTGACAGTTACAGCAGCCCAAACGTGGAAAGGTCTGTCGCTTGCTGTTCAGTTATGTCCAACTCTATTTATTTTGGGTTTTCTTGACAATGATTTGCCATTTTCTTTTCCAGCTAAATTTACAGATAAGGAAACTGAGGCAAACAGAGTTAAGTGACTTGCCCAGGATTACACACATCTACTATGTATCTGAGGCTGGATTTGAACTCATGTACCTCAATAATCTGCCTGAACCTGAGCCCAATGTTCTTCCACTAAGCCACCTAGTTGCACTAGATGCCTTCAAATGGAGATCCTTTATTAAGGCTGTTGTAGAAGAGATTTCTGTTCAGACATAGGTTGGACTTGATTAGAGGTTAGATAAAGCCCTTTCCATGCACCAGGCACTAAACTAAGTGCTGGACATACAAATACAATCAAGAAGGCATTCCCTGCCCTCAAGGAGCTCACATTCTAATAAGGGAAGCTGACACACAAAAGGTGGGTGAGGGAGATGGGGAGGAGAGAAGGTCTTTGCATTAGTCCTTTCAGAGATGATCTCTGAATTCTCTTTCAATTCTGAAATTCTGTGATTATCACACATTACTCCTTCACTGTGTGGTCCATCCAAACTGGCCTCCTTGTAGGACGCATCATCTCCCATCTTGGCACCTTGGCCCACTCTAGGTATAGGGGATGGTGGATGACTCTGGAAGAGAGGGTGATACTGATGCCTTTGTGCAACTCTACCTCACTTCAATCCAACTCATGCTCAAGATACCTCTGGTCCTCTTCAAAAACAAAGGGCAAACAGCAACAGCACCACCTTGGCATAAGCTGTCCACCATGCCTGGAAGGGCTCTCTTGTCACCTCTACCTTAGAATCTCTACTTTCTTCCTTCAAAATTCAGCTCAAATATAACTTTCTACATGAGTATTTTTTCTGATCTCTCAGCTGCTAATGCTTCCCCCCAATAATTACTTTTATCTATCTTGATTTTATAGCCACACTATATACATGTACGTGTGTGTGTTTCTCCTGAGATCATGAAAAGCTTTTTGAGGGTAGGGATTCTTTCATCTTTGTGTCATTAGCACTTACTCAACTTTTTCCTTTGTCTGCCCATGCAGCAAAGGAAGGTAAGTATGGAACGGTGGGACAAGGACCAAACTCAGAGTCCAAAGCCCTGAGGTTGAATCCTAGCTCCCTTGCTTACAGTGTGTATGACCTTGGCCTCTTTGAGATGAGACGATTGGACTATAGGGCCTCTGAGGTCTCTTCCACCTATAATTCGATGAGCCTATGAATTCTCTATGACTACAGGTTACAGAGTAATCACAAATCTGTTTTGGCAAAAGAAATGTCATGACCAGAGAGTTCCCTACATAAAGTAAATCGTAGGTCCAGATCAGGGGGGAAAATTTCCCACAACTAACACAGTTCATGGCATCCAGTAAGTACTTACTAAATGCTTGTGAATTAACTGATTGATTCTATCCAAGCAATGACACCAAGGTTAGTGTATTGTAGCAGAGAGTTATGCTAGGATTTAGGATCCCTGAGTGTCATATCCATCACTAACCATCTCTGTGACCTTTGGTAGTTTTGTTAACATTTTTCTGAGTTTCTATTTCTTGATCAGTAAAACTGAGGCCAATCATTAGAGAAAGTGCAAGTTATTGTTATTTCTTCCATAGCTGGCAGGAATGCAAGTTTTACTGACTTCCTCATATTGAGGAAATTCCTTTTGTATGAACCTTTGTCCAAAGAATTTTCAAAGACACTCGTCTCCCCATATTTGTACTGGCTTTGCCAGGACAAAAGGGGCCTATAAATGGCTCTGATCTTTAACCAGTCTTTGTGCCTACCAACAGGGTAATGTACATTCCTAAAGTACTGCTTTATGAAGTCACCAGTTCCTGTCTCCAGCTTGACAAATCCAATAATGCTCTATGTTGGAATATCAATAGTCATTAAGATAAACAAACTTTCCATGATGGACATCCTGTTTCTCTTTAGTGCCCTTGACAGCCTTAGTCACTAACCAGTGACTATTTCCAAAGAAAGACAGGATAGTATTATAGAAACAACAGCTAACTTGAAGACCTACATTAGAATTCTGGCTCTGCTATTTGTTAGCTACATTTCCGTGAACAAGCTACTTTTCCCAAGCAGCTAAATGGTATGATGGATAGAATGCTGGGCCTGGAGTCAGGAAGACCTGAGTTTGAATCTAACCTCAGACACTACTGTGTGACCTCAGGCAAGTCATTTAACTTCTGTCTGCCTCAGTTTCTCTAATTATAAAATGGAAATAATGACAGCATCTACCTCTCAGGGTTATCATGAGGATCAAATGAGATAGGTGTATGCTTAGTAAATTCTTGTTTCCTTGCATAGCCCTATCATATTCTTTATTCATAAAATGCAGATAAAAATATCTGTCCTGCCTCTTTCATAAGGTTGTTATAGGCTAAAACAGCATAATGAGAAAATACTTGCAAGACATAAAGAGATACAGATTCTGGTCAATCAGATCTCTCGTTGACCCTTCACTCTCATTCATCCTACCATATCCACTCAGCTGCCATGTCTGGTTGATTCTGCATCCTTCACAATTCGTATGTCCATTCCCTTTTCCCTCTATTCATACCAGAGTCATTCAAGATAAGGCCCTCATCATCTCTCTGCACAATTGCAGCAACTTCCTAATGCCCCCATCACCAATCTAGGCTCCATGAAGCCCCCAAACTGGTACTTTTAAGGGACAGGTCTGACTGTGCATTCCTCTTCTGCTCAAAATGTGTCAGTAGTCTCCATTAACCTTAGGTTAAAGCATAAAATCTTTCGGGCATTGAAAGCTCTCCACAGTCTGAATCTAGCCTATTTTTCTAAGCTGATCATACAGTATTCTGCCTTACACACTCAGTGCTTCAGTCAAACTGGTCAGCTTGCCTTTTCCCATTCACAACACTCCATTTCCCATTCCTGTGCTTTTGCATTAGCGGTCCCATCTTCCTAGAATGCTCTTCCTCCTCACTGGCCTCTTAGAAGCATCAAGGATATTTTCTTCAAGAGGCCTTTCCTGATCTTCCCACCAACCTACTCCCTACTCAGTTGTTAGTGACCTTCTCAAATCACTGTGTATTTTTTATACATCCTATCTCTACCTACCCATAAACCTCATTATCTTCCCCTATTACAATATAAATTCTTTGAAGACAGAGACTGTCTCACTTTTTATTTGAATTCATACTGTGCACATAGAGAATTTTAATAAATACTAATTAATGGATTAGTATAATAAATATAAAGCATAGAAATATCAAAGTCCTTTCTCTGAACTCCTTGTTTCCCCTAAAAGATGGAAGCACCTTGAGGTGTATAAATGTCAACAATCCTTTCTCTAGACTTTGTTTCCCCTGAAAAAAATGGAAGCACTTTGAGGTCAAGGACTGTTGTGTTCTTGTCTGTTTCCCTAGAGCTAAGTATAGGACTATTCATATGCACCTCATTATTATTTGTCAAATTGAATTAACCTTAATATCTTGTTTTCCATTTTCTTCACTTGGATTTGACCATCATTTAAGTCATGGGTCCTAGAAAGGTGCGGCTCATCAGCATCACAGAGAATTCTCAGACTTGCTGAAATGTTTTTAGAAGAATAAAAGACACCCGGAATTTTCTTGCATTGTAAGTGCTGGTAGCCCAGCACCAGCCCCTGGGCATGTTCCAGGCAGCCACTCAATCTATTAACTTGCCCCTCAGGAGTCAATATTTCATACGTAACTGCTTCCGATTTCCACTTCCTGTCTGCCACCTCACAACTCAATTCAGCATGTGGAATTCTGCTAGCCACTCTCTCTAGTCCTCAAGGACCTAAATAAGAGGAGGGGGAAATTAATCCATCCTGAACTTCTGAAAGTCAGTGGGAAGTAGGCAGGAAAACTGATGAGCTGTGAGTGCTGAAAAACTGGAGAAGTTAGACTGTCTGGTATTTACGTCAAGTCTTATGCAGTCTGTCACATTGCCTCATGTGCCTGCTCACTCAGCTCCCAGCAGTGAATATCATTTTATGATGGTCATGGACTGAAGCTGCATTTTGCTTTCTAGCGCTCTCAGGTTAAGTTCATTACTTCTAATGTCATCACTGTGCTGCTAACTCAAGCCCTGATTGACACCACCTCTCTCAGTCTCCTCTTCCCTCTGATTGGAGGGCTGGAGGATGGAAAACCAAACTCCTCCTAATGCCTTCCTTTATAGAGGGCAGAAATTGGACTTTCAGCTCCCTCCCCTTTGTATCTGCTGCTCTGCCAGGATTCCACTCCACTGAATAAGGTGCCCCTGAGCCAGGTACTTCCTGGAGTCTCCTCTATCTCTTGCTACCTTTTGTGTGTTTTCTTTCTCCATTTGATGGTAAACTCTTTGAGAGCTCTCTTTTCCTCAATTATATCCCCAGCACTTAGCACAGTGCCTAGAACATAACAGGCACTTAATAAATGTTTATTGAATTGAATATTGAATTTAACCACCCCCAAAACCTCTTTATCCCTAGAATATCACTTGTGCCCTAGAACTAATGTCTCAAAAGTACCCTCTGCCCCTGGAGCACCTCCTTCTGATCGGACAGGGGGACCCTCCCAGAACCTTCATTTAAGGAGGATGCCCAGGTCAGTCATCTTTTCACTGTGCATCAGGTGTCACTGCTCCCACCCCAAGTTTTCTTTTATGTGCTGTCTTCTTATATTAGAATGTAAGCCCCTTGAGGGCAGAAGCTGTCTTTCTTTTTATTTGTTTTTATATTCCCAGCACTTGGCATAATGCTTGGCTTATAACAAGACCTAATAAATTCTTGTTAACTAACTGACTCAGCTTCTCAGCACTTCTCAGGGTGCTGGATGTCTTGCTCCCCATCCTAAACATCCTTCGCTTTCTTTTCTACTTGTTCCAATCTTAACAATATTTCGAGGACTACCTTCAATCCCACCTCATTGACATAACCTTTCTTTTTTGTTGTTGGTTTTTAGTTTTGGGTGGGTGGGGTGGGTTTTGATCACCAAATCAATTTATTTAAGAACAAAACTGTTCTACAACCTTCTAATTCAAGCAAGTCTAGAACCTTTCTAATGATTAGAGTCCACACTGTTTTCCTTTTCTGAGTTAACGAGGAAAATAAGAAATCCATTTAGCCCAGGAAGAAAAACTTCTGGTCTACTAGCACAGCAAGTTTCTAGATTCCTGGCTACTCAATCATTCAATGCCATGCTTGGGCTTCCCAACTTGTTTCCTTTTTCTGTACCATTTGAAGCCAGTACAACCAAATTTAGTACCTCATTACTCACTCATTATTTTGTCTGTGTTAGCCTCTTCTACCCCTTGAGATTATAAAACATGGTAAGAACAGGGATTGTATTTTGTACGTTGTAACTAGAAAATACTGAGATTGATTCCTATAAACCACTCAAGCAAACTAGTCCCATTGCTGTGAACCTCACTGTGTGAATTTCTCCAGATCTCCCACAGCCCATGCTGAATACGTGATAGAACAAGATCTTTCCTTTTCTCAAATCGCATTAACCTTTGCTTTGTGGTTATTTGCATACTCATTTCAGCAAGCCTTTATTAAGTATCCTGCTATGTGCCAATCACCAGGAATACAAAACTAAAGCAAAACAAAACAAATATACTTTCTGCCTTTAGGAGTTCAAATTCTTTTGGAAGGAGAGGGGAACAACATGTACGTAAAAAAGTAGATGATCTATACAAAGAAAGTACAAAATAACTGGGGATGTAGGCAGGGGGGAAGAAGAGCACCAGCAACTGAGGAAATAGATGAAGTTATAAAAGCCATGAGAACCACAGTGGAAAATACCATGGTAAAGTAAAATTGTTACTTCTCAAAGACCTCATTTCTTACATGTGCTAGAGAAAACTCATAAGCACAATGGAGACCCATGACATTAGACACCCAGATCAATAATACAAAAGAGGTAAAGCAACAGATGCTCCAAGATTCTTAAAGCCATCAACTTGTTTCTTGTCTTGTCTTTCTCGGGAAAAACTATCAGTTAATAAGTACTGGCTATCAGGAAAATCCTATTGTTACTGCAAAGCTTTGGTCTGGATAGCTCTCTAAAGACGAATATTTTTGTGACTATTAGTTGTTGTTCAGTCATGTTTGACTCTTTGTGACCCCATTTGGAGTTTTCTTGGCAAAGATCCTGGAGTGCTTTGACATTTCCTTCTCCAGCTCATTTTACAGATGAGGAAGCTGAGACAAAAAGGGTAAGTGACTTGCCCAGGGTCACATAGCTAGTAAGTGTCTTCCTAACTTCAAGCCCAGCACTCTATCAAGTGTGCCGCCTAGTTGCCCCTGACCATCAGACAGAAGTATATAAAGATACTGTGATATCGGTCTGGAGAGCAAGACAGGGCAGAGATTCATGGCTCCCTTGGCTGTGTAGAACTCTCTATAATCCTTTCTCCACCAAGCCCCAGCAACACTGTCACCGTGGAAGACTTTTCCCCAGTACGCCTTTCCTCTGATTGGTCAGTCCCCCTTCTCCAACCGCCATTTTAAGGAAAATGCCCTGGCCAACTATGTTTACTCTTTCTATTCCTCTCTGGACTCAACTTCTGACTCTCTGGACTTCTTTCCCCATCATCTCCCAAATAGCAAACACTTAACATACATCTGTTAACTTCACTAATTTAGCTTGAAATGAAGGTCAGGCCCCTTCAAACTTCATTCTTAGGACTGTGTCACCTGTATAAGGCAGGGTCCATCTGGAAACTTGGAAGGTTTACTAATGCCTGTTGACTAGCTCCCCAGAGACATTGATTTTAGTGATATATTTAAATTTTTGTATTAGAGACTAATCAATGACAGGGCCTTTAGAATTCATCTGGTCTAGCTCTTAAACAAACCATGAAACCTGTCAATCACATCTCGAAAGACCTGCAGGGAGAATGAACTTAATACAACAGTCCATTCCATTTATGGATAGTTCAGATTAGCAGGAAAGTATTCCTTACACTGAGCAAAAATCAGCTTCATATAACATACTATGTTATTACAGTCTTAGTGGTATCAAGTAACAGGTCCATTGCAGCTAGGTGGTGCCATGGAAGACACATCTTCCTGAGTTCAAATTTGTCTTCAGACACTCACTAGGTATGTGAGCTTGGGCAAATCACTTTACCTTGTTTGCCTCAGTTTCCTCATCTGTAAAATGAGCTGGAGAAAGAAATGACAAACTATTCCAGCATCTTTGCCAAGAAAACCCCAAATGGTGTCACAAAGAGTCGGACAGAACTGAAAAACAACTGAACAAAAACAAGTCTACTATCTTTTCCACATGAAAACCCTTCAAAAACTTGAAAAAAGTTTGAGTATCCCCTCCTCTTCTTTGAGCTAAACTTCCTCATTTCCTTAAATTGAATCTTAACCAGAATGATTTCAAGTTCTTTTCTAGATACATTCCAATTCATCGATATCCTCCTTTTAACATGTAACATCCAGAACTGGGCATGGTGTTCCAGATGATTCAGAAATTCATCCGTATTATGTATATTGCACATTTTCTTTGGCCAAACTAGATCTGTGATTACATCTGTGTAGGTCAATCCCATCAAGGAAACTCACTCTGATAATGCAGATGAGTTCTTAGAAAATTGCCTAAAGCACTGAGAGAGTGAGAAACTTGTCCAGGATCACAGAGCCAATATCTTTCAGAGATAGGGCTTGAACCCAGAACTTCCCAACTCCAGGGCCAGATTTCTAGCTCTAATCCACAGCAGTGTCTCATAAAACACATTATGTCAGCTATCATATGTAATTTAGTTATATATTTTATATATAATTAATTTATATAATATATTGCATATAATAAAATGCGTAATATGTTATACATCACAAAATGCATCATTAGCTATTGTCATATTGGATATACTGAATTATATAATTTTATTATATTATTGCATACTATATTATTTTATCTTATCTATGCTATATTATTGATAAAACACACATAATATGTTCTGTTAAGTAATGTAACATGTTGTTGTTCATCCTTCATTTTCGAAGAGGACCAGTAACATTACAGATAACGTCTTGACTTACCCATGAAGTAGATTTAGGTGAGGCAGAGTTGCACAAAGTCATCAGCCTCATTCTCTCTTCCTGATTCATCAAAGTTCAGCGGCGAGACCCCTGGTAATGGCCCAGGATGCAGTGGATGACCTTGGCATCTTGGATCTGACCAAGCTCTAAGCACTTGCTTTAGCTGCCTTCACAGCTTTTTGAACAAATTGTTTTCATTCACCCATTCTGCAGAAGGAAGCCTTCACATGTTTGGGGTAGACATCACCCTAACTCATCAAAAGGTTTAAGGATTCTCAGTTACCCTCACCCTGATTTAGTCCACCTGTCTTACTGGCATGTGGCCTCTGTACATGCTACAGCTTCTTGGAGCCACAGATGAGAGTTGAATAATGGTGGAGGAGCAGCCTGAAAAAGGACATAAGCCTTCATGCCAGAGGGCTGGTCCTCCCTGGACACTGCATACACCCCATCACATATTATCATCCATAATAAAGATGTACCCAATTTGTCTGAGATTTCTTCTTTCTCAAATTTCTCACAGCACTTTGTCTAGACTTCTCCATTTATACTCATCACATTCTTCTTTGCATCACAGTCATTTGTGTACAGGTCCCCCTCTTACTGGACTATGAGCTCCTTGGGTCCAGGCTTTGTGGTATGTATCTGTTTATCTCCAAGGATAGTACTTGGCAGACAATAGGCATTCAGTTCATTTATTGAATGAAATTAAATTGAATCAGAGAAATATATGGTCCCTCTCTCAAGAACTCACAATCTGTGTCTTGGAAAGTATAAAATGGACAATGTCTCATAATGTGTGTATGATGATATTATAGTATCCTTCTAACTTCTCCATCAAAGCAAAGCTAATATAGTGCTCGATGCAGCATCCCTTGAGCCCTGCCAAAAAACAAGGTTTGTGGTAATAAATCTGATGCAATTTGCCCATTACATTTGAAAAAAAGTAACTGTTAAACATAAAGATGAAAGCATTGTTATGATTATTTTATCACAGAGATCTACGTATCATTTCATCATGGTGCAATCCTTATTGGTGACCATGTTTATTCAGCTATCAGAATGGGCCTTAAGTTTTCTTGTTTGTCCATAATAAATTCAGCTCCTTTTCCACTGGGGCTCCATGAGTCATAATGCACCGTATAGTCTGTTCTTAGAGAGAATACCAAGGGTCAACGGCTAGTTGCCCTGCTAAGAGCTGAAGAGAACATCGCAGTGTGCCATCGGTCAGCCCAATGTTTTAGTTCACAAATACCCAACAAGTCACTCTATCTATCTTTGGTTTATGTGTAGGGGGAATGGCCGAACAGAATGTTCTGACACCAGCTTGTGTTAACGTTTCTACAAGGGGACCATCCAGAGATTCAGCAGGAGGAAGAGTGGGCGTGTTACTGCAGTCATGCAATAGGAACTTGGAAAACGGAATCTAAAAATGAGGAGCAAGGTTACTGCAAAAATAACTTGGCAGTAACCGAACTAACATAACTTTCATGCATAAGGGGACGGGGGAGGGCGCGAATGGTGGGATTAAATATAGGCAATCTAACAATTTTGCAACTGGAAATCTGGAAGATTGCTCTGATCCTAGTCCATTGAGTGGTAAGCCTTCCTTGGGCTGAGTGAATTACTGGTTTGTTCATTAACGCATTATACATTTAAAGTCCTAGTAGTCTTGAGGGCTAAAGTTTTAATTCCCGTATATTTTGTGGATCAACCACACACAAACCAAGTAAATCCTAACATCACCATTAGTCTCTTCAGCATAGAACTTTCTGAACTCATAGGGAAAGAAATAATATGACATAAGGAGAACTGGAGAGTTGTAAGAGTTATGAGTCAAGCTTTCATTAAGCACCTACTGTGTGCCAGGTACCATACTAGACACAGGGGATAAAAACTCCCTATGTCAATGCAGGTGGACATCTTCTCTACGATTTATTGAGTCAATTAGTTCGCAAACAGTTTCTAAGTGTTTACAGTGTGCTAGGTACTGTGCTAAATGCTGGGAGTATTAACCAAAAAAAGGAAAAAAAGAAAAAGAAAAACCAAAGTTGGTGACCTCAAGTTCTAAAGGGGGTGATTTGTTGTAGTCCACTCAGCCAGTGGGTGTCATAGATGGGACTCAGGTCTTCCTAGCCTTAAGGCCAGCTCTCTATTCACTTTGCCACATTGCCCTATTGGTAGTAACAATAATAATATCATTTAGCATTTACACAGTGTTTTAAGTTTGCTAAGCATTGTACATATGTTATCTCATCCCCACAACAACATGCCTTTGAGGTAGGTACTATCTTTATCCCCATTTTACAGATAAGGAAACTAAGAATGAGAAGGGTCAAATGGTCACAAAATTGCTAAGTGTCTGATGCAGGATTTAAACTCAGGTTTTCTTAACTCTGAGGCCAGTGCTCTTCTATGCTGTCCCACTCACTAGCTTTATACAGAATGTATATAGAATAAACACAAAGTAATCGGAGAGGTGGAGCTGGGGCAAGGACAAGACAGAGTACTAATAATTACAAGGATCAAGACAGGTTTCCTGGAGGAGGTGACATCTGGACTTTGAAGGAAGCTAGGGATTCTATCAGGAAGAGAGAGAACATTCCAGGCATGGGGGCTGAGCAAATGAATGATGATATAAGATGGAATGTCATGTATGGAGAACATTAACTTGAAGGAGAATTTGAAGTGAGATTGAGAATAACTTTGCTTTTCTAATGAATGAGTAAGGTTGGGAAACAGTAAAACAATAAATAACAGATGTTCCTAGAAAATGTAGCCTAGAGACAGTTAAGAGAGAAAAAAAAAGGAATTTCCTTAGGAAAAGATACATAGTCAACTAACATTTATTAAGCCCCTACTGTGTGTCCTGCACTATGCTAAGAGCTGGGGATACAAAGGCAAAAGAAAAAGGCAGTTCCTGTTCCCAAGGAATTTATGATCTAAGGTGGGAGACGACATGTAAATCATTGCGTGCAAACAAGAAATATATACAAGATAAACTGAGGGTAGTCTCAGAGAAAAGGCAAAGAAGCATAATCCAGGTTGTATAGTCTGAGAACAATATTGAAGGCTTATGCTAATACAACTACCAGCACCAGGAGAAACAGAACAAAACTTGTAAAAACAAAAGAATGAGAGAGAATTCTGGGGACCCTGTCATTCCTGTGCTTAGGCAAGAGTACACATATGTGCACAGACACACACACACACACACACACACACACACACACAATCTATCTTTTAAAAATTAACCTGAAAATTGTCTTCTGGACCAATGGAGAGAGACAGAGAGAGAGAGAGAGAGACAGAGAGAGAGAGAGAGAGAGAGAGAGAGAGAGAGAGAGAAGAGAGAATAGTTTTGTAAATAGAACACTGGACTCAAAACCAGGAAGACCTGGATTCAAGTCCTACATGAGATACTTACTAACTGTGTAACCCTGGGCAAGTGACTTCAGCTCTCCTTAGTCATTCCATCAGTAAGGTGAGAGGGTTGGACTCCTTGACTTTTTTTTGTTGTTGTTGTTGTGTCTGATTCTTCGAGACCCTGTCTGAGGTTTTCTTGGCAAAGATCCTGGAGTGGTTTGGCATTTCCTTCTCTAGATCATTTTACAGATGAGGAACTGAGGCAAACAGGGTTAAGTGACTTGCCCAAGGTGACACAGCTAGTAAGCATCTGAGGCCTCATTTGAACTCCAGTCTTCCTGACTCCAGGCCCAGCACCTTATGCACTCTGCCACCTAGCTACCTCCCATGACTTCTAAGGTCCCTTCCAATCCTATGATCTTACAGTATGAAGATCATCTTGAATCAAAGTACCTACAACACTCATCCTATGTGACTAAACTAGCAAATCACTTACAAATGAATAGAGGCGAAAAGCAGGAGAGAAAGGGTCCTAGAAATAGTCTTGTCGTTTTCCTTTATAATATTTTTAGCAATGTCACAGGTAGTGGAAAGAATGTTGCATCTAGAGTAAGAAGGCCTGGGTTCCAAATCCATTTCTAATACTTGATACCTGGCTAATTTGGGGGATGGGGGTAGGGAAATCACTGTATCTTCTGGGCCTCATCTATAAAATGTCTAGTTGTGAAACATGTAATGCTCCCAAATCCACAACCGAACCAGATGAAAATATAACTGGGAAATATTAAAGAAAAAATAAAAATACAATAGTACAGAGATAGTGTTAGTATATGGCTTTCTAAGCCAAGATGCAGATTCCACTGTATAATTACAAGCCAAAAAATCAACGTATGCTAGGTGGTGTACCATTCTATAAACTGCAAACTAAGAATGATAAAACTATCAATGTAATGTAGTATTTGCTAACTTTACTATACTTTTTTGCATATGTGTATATGGAGAGGTGGTAGGGATTATAAATTTAATTTAAGCAAATTTTAAAAACTATATGTTTTATGACAAAAGGCCTTTAACTAAAGATAGTCAAAGCCCTGATATATATTTGCTATAAAGAGAATAATGAGTTTTGTTTTGCTGATATTCAAAGTTACTTAGTAGAGACTTGTTTCCAGTTTAAAAAAAAATTACAGTCCTATGTATGGTTTAGTGACCCGGTTTCTATTTGAGCTTGATAGGGCCACTTTAGGTGACCTCTAAGGTCTCTCCTGCCTCTGATCCTATGATCCCTGCTCTTTGCCATGTTAGAGATCAAAGGCAGCAAGAAAACAAATATCACCATCTTTTCCACAAACATGATCTGGTCTAATATACAAGGTATTTTTTTTAATTGTGGAAGAGAGGCAATTTGTAAGAAAAAAATGAAATTCTACTGTGTGTCAGCTCTTAGAGGCTAATGATGTTTATACAGACATACCACACTGATGGAATAGTCCCAAAATTCCCTTCACTGTACCAAAAAAAAAAAAAGTGGGGAGAGGAGTGACCCAGCCCTCCCTTCCCCCCGCCCCTTCCTGCTCAGCAACCTGTACTTGACCCTCCCGAGCCTGGCTGTGCTCTGCCTCCATCCCGCCCCGCTGGAGCCAGCTCACTGATACCAGGCAGCTGATGCTCGCCCTCGTCCAAAACACACTTCTTGAAAACACCCACCCATCGCATACTTGGGAGGTGGGGGCGGTGCTGGGCTGGCGGGCCGGCCAGTGGGGGAAGGGATCGGGGAAGAGAAAAGGACCCACCTTTTGGATCGCAACCTCGGTGGATTTTCCCTCTGTTCCATGGCGTAAACTGGGCTGGCCAGGACGTACGGGATGCCTCCGAGGCTGAGGCTGCCACTGCTTCTGTTTGCCAAGTACTACAAGTGTGGAGAGAAGCGAGTCCACTTGAAGGATGCAAATATTTCAAATGCCTGGTTTTTGTTTTGTTTTGTTTTTTTAATTTCTAGGAGGAGGGAGATTTTGTTTTGGACTCATGCAGTAGCAAGAAAAGGAGGGAGATGAAGAAATGAGCCGGGATGAAAGAAATATTCGTTCTGGCTATTTGGCGGAATGAATGAATGAATGAATGAATGAATGAGTGAATGAATGAATGATGAGCCCCATCAAGGAAGCAAGGATGAGCCTAATAGAAAGGTCCCCTAAAATGCTAAAGAAAACTTTATTTTTTTTCTTTAGTTCTGAGGAGAAAAGAACCTGTGAATCACCCACCCCACAAACAGAAAACTCTTTGAACCAGAGCTGTCCTGATACAGGAGGACCATTACTAAAGGAACAGGATTGAAACTAATATTTGAATATTCTCTGGTCTTTTGCGTTAAAAAGAAATGCTATTTTCTTCTGTCTCATCAAAAATAAAGATTCCTGGGGTTCTAAAAATAATCTTAGAAATAATCTCTCATCCTCCATGCTTCCTTCAACTCCATGGTCCTTGTCGCCTGAAATCAGTGGTATCAAGCCATATTACTAAATTAAAAACAAAAAAATCAACCAACACAGAGGGAACCCATTTTGTGCCGAGAGACAGAGAGAGAGAGAGAGAGAGACAGAAAGGGAGAGGCAGAGACACGGAGACAGAGATATAGAGAGAGAAAAAGAAAGAAGCAGAGCGAGAAACAGAAAGAATGAGACAGACATACACAGAGGCTAAAGATCTTATCAAGAAGCTTCTTAAATATCAGGTTTTACGTGGCAGTATTTGAACGATTTAATTGCTAATTAATCTCCATTTCCCCACACCGTTAAAATGGGCTAAATTGCACTTAAGATGTTCATAGCTTTAAAAATGAAGTGGAGCGTCGGGGGAGGGGTGGTAGGGAGTGTGGGGGGGGGAGTGGGGAAGGGATTGACTTGGACATTTAGATAAAGTCATTTGAAAACCATTTCAAGATTTTCAAAGTCCTCAAGTCTTCATGTTGCAAAATCCCAAACTAAAATAACATGCCTGTGATGTCATTCCTTCCCAAATAACTCTTCAGCCTCATTCCCTACTCTTGCCGTCTCCTTCCCCTCCCTGCAGCTCCTGCCCCATTCTTTCATCACCAGAAGTCCCCTCTTCAGTCAGTGGGAGCTCCAAGTTGGCCATGGGCCTGGAGAATGTCTAGAGAGAATGAAGAAGGTCCACCCAGAGTTTCCTCAGTGTGCCTTCTCACAGTTGGGTGCATTTGTGATTACCTCAGGAACGCTCCCCAAAGGAGGACACTGTGTGCAGTCACTGGATTTTCCTGCCCTCATTTGTCAGTGTGATGTCTGAGTGAGGTGGCTCCAGGAAGGAGAGGAAGTGGGGGAGGGTGATGCTAAGGGCAGGCAGTACAAGGAACTGCAGCTGCTTCTGCGACAAAAAATCACTAGGATGTGTTTCCCTCAAAGAATGTTTTCAAAACACCTAAGTTTTGTCTAGCACTCAAGGCCCATCAACTAACTGTTCCCCACTGCTCCTGCCTCCTAACCGTTAACTTTCTAGTCTAGTACTGCTTCCCAAAATAAGTCTTACTCTCAACAAAGTTAATCAGCTTACTTTTTTTGTGTAAAACTTACTCATGCCTGTCCCTAAGCCTTTGCTAAAGTCACATCTTTTATTTGGAATGCCCTTCCTGTCTTTTGCCAATCCATAACCACTTCCTTTAAAACAACTCAAAATTTACCTTCCAAAAATCTTCCCAGATTAACTCACCTCATTCTGATCTGTGCTTTGCCCTACCTTTTTTTAAGTTGTTTGTGTATATTCAATTTACACCAAAGTCCTTTGGATTTACTAATACGATGCTCTGTAATTTCTTTCTTGTAGTTTCACGTATTTGTTTGTTCTCCCCAAGTAAACTTCAAATTTTTCAAGGGCAGGGAACAGGTTTTTCCTCTGTTTCCCACTGCTCAACACTTAGTGTTCTAGAAGTAAATAATTGTCAAGAGAAAATGGAGCAAATGCTGTGTAATTGAGTCATGGAGGTCATTGACCATAATAACCAATTCCAGTTTGACCTACTTGCCCATAATGACTGAGACAAGGACCCTATTCCTTCACTGACAGAATCCTCAGGATGAGCTTGATGGCTGCATGCTGGAGTCATATCAGTTCTGGTGCAGGTTTTAGGTGTGAGAGCCTGAGCAAACAGAAGGAAGAGGGGCCATGTCCTTGAATCAGCTACAGCATTCCCACACCCAAGAGTCCCAGCTGAATTCTGATGACACTGATGCACAGTAGACTGATGAAATAAGGCAACTAA
Organism: Phascolarctos cinereus; assembly: GCF_003287225.1. Taxonomy (NCBI): domain Eukaryota; kingdom Metazoa; phylum Chordata; class Mammalia; order Diprotodontia; family Phascolarctidae; genus Phascolarctos; species Phascolarctos cinereus. The sequence goes on from NW_027555847.1 coordinate 503,366,122, forward strand.
CCAGCTGGCACAGCAGATAGAGCACTGGATCTGGGATTGGGAAGACCTGAGTTCAAATCTGGCCACATGACCATAGGCATATTACTTCACCTCCATCTGTCTCCATTTCCTCACCTGCAAAATGGAAATAATAACATTATCTCCCTCCCAGGGTTGTTGGGAAGATAAAATATGGAAAGCACATAGCTATAGAAATGCTGGCTATTGTCCACCTGTGAGAGTCATCCATCATTCATATTGCCTGCTAATGCAAACTGAGAGAAAATACAGAGCGACTCTTCCCTTGGCTTCCCCTATCCAGCCCCAAATGGGACACATCATTTTCTTATTCCAGGATGAATTTCCCAGGCTTATAGCTTTCCCCACTACTGCCTGGAGAGCCGGAGGCTGCACTCATTTTGCGTATATAGAGGGGAACTGAGAATGATTCTATTGCCCATTATTTTCTTCTGCGAGTTATATAAAATACTTGTCATTTGATTTGTGGATCATCATGGTGTATAAATAGATAATGGACATTCTATTGGCAGCTCAAGTTATAATTTCATGATAAATAACTAATATTTATATAACAGTTTAAAGTTTGGAAAGCACTTATGTATACTAATGATAATACTACTAATAATAGCTAGCATTTCTATAGCACCTACTATGTTCCAAGCACTGTGCTAGGTGCTTTGCAAATATTATCTCATTTGTATCATTACAAAAACCCTAGGAGATAGGCGCATGTATATATCTATATAATATCTATATAATACATATTCATATATGTATGTATAAATACATATTTATATGTGCATATATAAACTATATATACACACATATGTAATATATTTTGGATGTGTATATTAATTGAATCCCCACAATTTTGTGAAGTACTATGATTACCTCTATTGTACAGCTGAGAAAACTGAACTTCAGTGACTTATCTAAGGTCACAAGTTTTAAGTGTCTGAGGCAGGATTCAAACTCAGCTCTTCCTACTTCCAAGTCTAACACTCTATCTGCTACACTACCTACCTGCCTCATTTGAACACAGCCCCTCCCCAGAACCCAAGATAATCATAGGAATCAGAGTAAAGGAGGGAGAAGAGTCTGGGCTACAATATTATAAACTTCCTTTTCTGATAAAAGATGTACTTGTATTGAATTATAGAAAAAGCAGTGGCATATGACCTGTGCTTTCATTAGTAAAAGGAACTCTCAGAGGTAGACACTCCCTCTTTTCTTAAAGTGTTGCCTAGAGTATATTAAATAATTTGTTCAGGAATACAGCCATTATGTGTCAGAGATAGGGCTTGAAGGTCTTCCTGGCTCCAGGGTCAGCTCTATCTGATATACCAAACTGCCTTCCTAGAGAGAGCCATACTTGTATAAAATGTGACATGGAAGTAATTTGTCCCATGAACCTGCCTATCCATAGCAGAAAATGAATATTTTTCACCTACAGGGATCCTGATATAATTAATAATATTGGTAGGGGTTACCTTTTCTGACCATTTGCAAAATTTTCTCCAAATATTTTAGGAGAAAATATTCACTGGTGAATTTCCATCGATCCATAGCTGAAGACAGCCTGCCCCCTTGGTATCTGTCCCTGGAAAACTCATCCTAGCAAGCCCAGAGAGAATCCTTTGAGCAGCCTGAGGGAAAAGAAACTCTGGGAATGGCACCATCCAGGGGAGACAGAGAGCATCACACAGAGAGCTCACGAGAAACAGAAATCGGAGGTAGCCCCATTGACCTTCCTGCTGGACCCTAATTCTATTGTTCCTCACCTTTTACTCTTCTCTCTGTGCTCTTCTGTTCTCCAAAGTGTTCTCTTTGTTTCATATGTTTGCTTTTGCTGGTTGAAAATGAAAGAATTCTTTTTTCCTATTCACCAAAAGGACTTATGAGTTATTCAAAGCTCTGGATAAATATTTGCTTCTAGCAAGTTTAATTAAAGCCCCCAAAACTTTGATGAAAGGTGAAAAATGAGCAAATTTTTTTTTTAGCAAGGCAAATGGTGCGGGGTAAATGAATTGCCTTTGAAATTATGAATACAGTGAGATGTTGAATATCATTTCCTGTCATTCTATTATTTTGTTTTAAACTTAAGAAGTACACTGATTACTCATGCACTAAAAGGTTGTTATAAAAACCGGTATCAGGAGACAAGGACAGCATCCAACATAGGTTTGCTCCATTTTTAGGTTTTAGTTTGTTTTTTTCCTTTACTTCCCACCTATTTCTAAAAATGATTTTAGGTGGCAACTTTATCTTTTCCTGTGAGAGTTATGCGAGATAACACCATGTGCAGGGAGGATGTGATTTGACCCAAAGGGCAATAAAATCTACATAATACATCATAAGAGGCTTCATAGCAGAGTTGGGTTGTATGTTTTTTATAATGAAACAAGTGACAGGATTAGAGGTCCTTAGATGGTCTGTCATTTGGCAGGGGGTGCTACATAGAGGATTCTGGTTCAGGTACAAGTTAGTTTCTGTGCTTCTGTGAGCTCTAATTTTGGTAAGATACCAATAGAAGAGCCATGAAAATCAGTATGAGTCCACTGGTCACAAAGATGTCCTGAAAGAAAATTAATCTGATGGATGATGGTTCTCGCTCTGCTATTATGCAAATTCAACTTTAGGTAAAGAATTCTGAAAGAAATTTGCATTCCAAAAAAAACCTATGTTAACTTTACTGCATAGTACTGTGTTCTCTTCTCTCTCTCTCTCTCTCTCTCTCTCTCTCTCTCTCTCTCTCTCCCCCCCTCCCCCCCCTCTCTCTCTCTGTCTTTCTGTGTCTCTCATTCTCTCTCTCTGTCTCTCTCATTCTCTCATTTTCTCTGTCTCTCTGTATGTCTCTCTCTGTCTGTCTCTCTCTCTCTCTCTCTCTTTGTGTGTGTCTCTCTCCTCCTGCTCCTCACTAGGTGCTCTGAATCCTCCCCCCTCCCAAAGAAACCCTCCAAGTGAAAGCAGAAGAACAGATACTCAGAGAGACCTCTACTCTGCCACTGGATGGAGGCTGGAGAGATTTAGACCATCCAGAGCTGAAAACCCTCCAGACAGGCAGGCCTGTCTGTCTTTCCTCAGTTAGAGCTAGGGTACAGTATCTGTCCCTGGTCCCTGCCCTCCCCTTTCTGTGTTTTGTCCTGGCCTCAGCTTGTCTAACACCCCCCCTTCTACTTCTCTGTCCCCAACCCCAGTGTATCTTGATCATGTGCTAGCCCTTCCCTTCACAGGCCTTTAAACCCCTTCATGACCCTCTGTCTCCTTTCCCCATGTCAGTGGGCAAATTCACCTTACATAAAAATAACTTACTGTAGAGCACCGTAAAACTGTCTACTTACATAAAGTGAGGACAGCATGTATTTCCTCTGCTCCTTGAGAATGAAGAGACATTACTTTTTAAAGTTGGTTTTTTTTTAACAATCTGTAATGTTGTCATAGAATGCTATTGTTTGAGGCAGCTAGGTGGTGCAGTGGATAGAGCACTGGCCCTGAAGTCAGAAGGACCTGAATTCAAATCTGGCCTCAGACCAAACACTTGACACTTACTAGCTGTGTGACCCTGGGCAAGTCATTTAACCCCAACTGCCAAAAAAATGTGTGTGTGTGTGTGTGTGTGTGTGTGTGTGTATATATTATTGTTTAATGAAAACTACTTTTCTTTGTAGCTAAGAAATGAAGCAGAGAAGTATTTTAAGAATATTTATGTTCAACAATTTGGATAGAAAGGGGGAGTGAAGGAATTGATTCTGACCTTATGATTTTTTTAAAGAATTTTTAATTTTTATTTTTTATATGAATTTATTTTTTCTTCCTTCCATTCCCCCATCCACATTGAAATAGAAAAATAAAACTCTCATAACAAGTATGCATAGTTCACTAAAACAGATTCTCACGTTGGTCCTACTCAAAACTATGTGTATGATTCTGCACTGAAAGTCCATCAGATCTCAAGCAGGACATGGGTAGGAGGCTTCATCTTCAGTCCTCTGGAATTATGGTTGGTCGTTACATTGATCAGAGTTCTAAAGCCTTTGAAAGTTATTGTTCTATGTGTTATCACTGCATAAATTTTTCTCCTAGTTCTTCCCATTTTACCCCGTATCAATTCATCCTAATTTTCCCAGTTTCCTTTTGAAACTTTCCATTTCCTGACCCTATGGGTTCATCCACTTAGAGAATTTCCAATGTGGAAGCTGCCTCCATTTATGCAGCCTTATGATTTGCTGCAATTTAGGTGCCTGGGCCATAGAGGGGAAGTGACTTACCCACGGTCACACAGCCAGTATGTATCAGAAGCAGGATCTGAACTCAAGTTTTCCTGACACCAAGGCTTCTCCCCACTACATTATTACTTCCACATTCAATTCTAATCATTATTAATAATGGCAATAAAAGAAACAATCAAAATAGTTTACAGGAATTTAAAAGGTTTAAGCTCAAGAACAAAGAGTAAGTTCATACATATAACGGGAACTAATCATTACCCAGGGTTGGGTTGTGGTGCAAGTCAGAGAGCTGGCCTCAGAGTCAGGAAAACCTGAATTTCAAATCCTGCTTCTGATACATACATGGCTGTAGACTCTGGGCAAGTCACTTCACTAATCAATGCCCTCAGTAACTTTCAAATCCCAGCTGAGCAGGTACCAGTCTTCATTGACTGAGAGAGTAGTTCCCCTGCCAATGAAGTCAAAGGCCAAGTCCAAAAGACAAAATCATTACTTACGAAAAGAGCAAGGGAAAAAAAATCAATGGAACAAGTATCAGATGTTGCCCCCCCCCAAGTCAGAAACATTGGTGACCCAACCACATGAGTGATTAAGAGCCCCTTTGAGGTCAGTGTGGAACCTTGGGCAGTGATGGGAGTGGGAAGGAGGAGGAGCCCAAGGGAATTCCAAGGCTTCATGGCCGCACCTAATGCAAACAACTGGCCAGTGTGAAATACTCAAGGTTCCCATAAGTAACTCATTTCTATTTCCATTACTGTGTGTAATTCGATGTTTAAAAAATCAACTTACCCTTGAAGCAGAAGCATGGATTTTTCAGGGCAATCTTATTATGCCCAACAGCATAATCAGAAAGTAAGTCAAACAGAAGCCCCAGTTATTATAATTAATTCAATTTAATTAAAGCAGTAAAAGCAAACCACATTTTCATAGTGAGCACTGACAATTCTGATAGCTTGGAAAATTCAAAGAAGCCATGCTGTTAATTGATTGGCAAAGACCCAATCTGCAATTATTCCTCAGCTCTTCTATTGGAGGGCTTCTTTACCTCTGCTTTGGGGGCTCAATCTGAGAGTCCTCTTCCATATACTTACATTTTAAAGGTAATTTGTTATTGTGGTTACTTTTATGGCCTCCATCAGAATTTTAGTTTGGCCTTTTCACCAATTAATGAAGAGAAAATGTCCATCAGTAAGTGACAGAGAGGACCTTTGTCTCATTTTCTCTATTTCCCTCTCTTCTACTTGTCTTCTCCCATGCTTTCCTTTGTGTTGTTCAATCGTGTCTGACTCTTCATGACCCCATTTTGGGGTTTTATTAGCAAAGATACTGGAGTGGTTTCCCATTTCCTTTTCCAGCCCATTTTACAGATGAGGAACTGAAGCAAACAGGGCTAAGTGATTTGCCCAGGGTCACACAGATAGTAAGTTTATGAGGCTGACTTTGAACTCAGGTCTTCCTGACTCCAGGTCCAGTGCTCTATCCGCTGAGCCACCTAGCTGTTCCCCTCTCCCACTCTTGCTACTACCCTCAGTTCAGCATCACTGGCTAACCTAGCTGTTGCTGAGGATAGCATTATCTTTGGTCCTGGATGCCATCAACAAGACCTAGAAATGCCTGTGAGGGCTAGGGCCATGCCTGAAACACAGTTAGAAGAGAAAGAAGAAAGGTTTTAAGACAAGACATAGATTTGTTCTTTCTTTCTCCGAGGAGATAAGTATGGTGCAACACATATCTAGATAGCCAAACAGATGTGAGAATTAACTAGATCATTGTTCTCATTCTCCAGTGCTGCTTTTAAAAGTGTTGACATATAGATTTGGAGTCAAAGAACACAGGTTCAAATCTCCCATCTGCCACTTACTACCTGGGGAAATAATTTCTTCATATGACAGCTTCCTCATTGGCAAATGAGGGCATCATACTAGATGGCCTCCAAAATGTCTTCTAGCTCTAAATCTATGATTTCGTGATTTTATGGGTGACTTTCATCCAGCTGACTTGTTTTATACATATTTAGTATGTAGGCAGATCTTCCCTCTGAAGCATGGAGAGGAGGAAAGCTTTCTTTTGAACTGTTTGTTACAAGGCTGGTTGGAAGTCACCCACAAACTCTTATCATAGATTATCCAAGATTTCTTCTCTTCTTTAAACCATCTGCTCAAATACCAATGGTACAGTGATGCTCCTCTAAAGAGAGACAAAAACAGAAAAATTTAAGGTGAAACATTTAAGACAGAGGGCTAATGACAAGCAAGAATGTCAAATTCTTTGTTATAAGCAAAGGTTCTCTGAACCAAGGGAAGGGAGAGATACAAAGGGAAATATAGGTGATGTCAAAATGAAAGTTAAAATTTTTTATTAAAAATAAACAGCACATACAAAATTAAATGGAGTGTCTGGAGGGGAAAAAAAATCAAGCACCAATATCATTACTTGCTAATCAGATCCTATGGTGCCTCCTTTAAGGGAAATAGGAAAAACACCTAATCAAAATATCATCTTCAATTTCCTTCCAATCCTAGGAATTTGTTCTGTTCTGTTTTTAATGCAAAGAGAGTTTGAAGGACTAGGCAGTCTCTTCTATTTTTGATTCAAACTAGCTTTTGTTGTTACCTTTAACCCAAGCAAGGAATGTAGGAGCTATAGAAAGATGACAGAGTAGCAGAGAGTCACAGTAAGTGAATGGCACCTTGAACTGTATTTAATTTCATGGTCAGCAGTAAAAAGCAACCCTTGTACAGTAGATAACACTCTTTCATACTTTCAACCCAGCTACATATACATACAGAGTTTTCCATCAAAACCAGCTTGTGATAAATCATTCTTTGCCTTAATAAGAGAAATTGAAGTAGAAGGTGGTGTTAGTACTTTGGGCACTTTTAATGTGTTGTTTCACCATCAGCAGAGAATCCTATCTACTCTCCTTCACCCAACAAAAAGAAATTAATTTAATTTTGAGTAAGCATCACCATCATGTCATGATTGCTCTTGCTCAAGAAAAATATCTTGTGTCTGGACGGGACATTTCAGGGAGCAGTCAGCACTTACTACATGTGATTTGATTCAAACTTAACCAAGAATATTGCCAAATAGCAAAATATACTTGGAAGTGGGGAAAAAAATGTTCGGAGTGGGTGCATGTACGTGAGGGAAAAAAAAGATGAAGTTATAAAAGGTCATTAGCAATAAAGTTCTCTTTCAGGTATTTTCAATGATAATTTTTTTTTAAGTTTGTGTGTAAAGAAGAAAAGTTTTGTAATGCTAACAACATATTAACCAGCTGTGACCTTGGGACAGCTTCCTCTTTGTAGGCCTCTGCTTCGTCCTCTGCAAGTGAGAGGATTGGACTGGAAAACCTCTAAGCTCCCTCACTAATCTAACATTCCACTAATTTATTTCAAATTATTAATTCCATGAATTTACATACCGCAGTTATTTTGCTTCCATATTCTATGAACCCTACTTTAGTTTTAAGTATTTAGAATTGTACTTATCGAAAATACAAATAAGAAGCAATTGTTGCCTCACTAAAGGTGTATAAAATTAATTTTTAGTCTTTTAATTAAATGTTTTGTTTCGACTCAGTGACAAAGACATATTTGAATAATAAGTTTTCCATAATCTAGCTTTTATTAAAAAATGTTTTTAAGTGACCATCTGTTTGGAATGCTTATATTTTTAAGTAAGAGGGCAGCTAGGTAGCCCAGCTAGGATGGAGTGCCAGGCCTGGAGTTTGGAAGACCTGAGTTCAAATGCAGCCCTAGACACTGACTAGCTATGTGACCCTGGGCAACTCACTTAACCTTGTTTGCCTCAGTTTCTTCATCTGTAAAATGAACTGGAGAAGGAAATGGCAAACCACTCTAGTATCTTTGCCAAGAAAATTCCAAATGGAGTCACAAAGAGTTGGACATGACTGAAACAACTGAACAACAACCTAAAACTCAAAGATCATAGAGCTAAAAGGACAGTCCTCTTCTTCCCTTCCCACTTCCATTTTACTAATGAAACTCACAGGTAGAAAATGACAGGGACAGAATTTGAACTCAGGTCCTCTGATTGGTGAGTTCCTCTCTAAGCCTCCATTTAAGGAAACTACAAAGCCAGCCATAGTGCTTGATTCAAACCCAGACCACTTCTCCATCTTCCCTCCACAGATACCTTCACTGTCCCCCACCTTTTATGAGTAATCTTCCCCCACTAGACAATACTGGACTGGGCTGTTGCAATAACTTTGTAACTGATCTCATCAGGAGATTATACTAGGTGACCTCTAAGGCCCCCTTGTTGGAGAATGTAGAGAAATTAGTTTTTTCCCCTAATTTGTTATATAGTGAATACTGATATAATCCTGGAAGATTCTTATCAAATGAAAAGTTGGACTTCAGAAAAGTTCATTTCCAGCTCAATTAACATCTAAAAACCTGAAGAAACCAAGACCCACAGAAGTTAAATTATTTTCCCATTGTAATCCAGTTGGGGTGGAGCACAGAGTATCTGAAGTGGGATAAGAATGACGAGGAGTTCAGTTCATCAGACACCCAAAGGCAACAGGAAAAATCAATGCAAGGGATATCTAGTTGTCTCTCTTAGTAGCACAAAGTTACATGTCAGCATCTGAGGAGGGTAAGTAGTAGAGAACATTTGCAAAGAACCTGATAAGATCCTAATTGATGACTCTAGTGCAAAGATAGGCACAGGGGAAAAAACTGTATTGGAAAGTATGGTGTAGGGTTAAGAAATGAAAAATGTTTAAAAAAATGAAGATAAGTAAAGAAAAAATCAGATCTCTATGTCACGAATGCTGTTTTCTGGAAGGTGCTAGACATAGAAAGGAATAAAAGAAATCACAAAAAGCACAAAATTAACCCTATCTTAACCAAAAAGAATTGACTGGTTGTGGGAATCATTTCAGTCAAAGCTGCCTATGAGCAGTCTGGCCACCACATAGTTAAAGTGAAAGTCAAAGCTTATGCCAAATGAGAAGATGGCATAAGGACAAGATTAGGAAGGATTAGAAGGCTAAAGATGAGAAGACATTTAGTCCAATTACCACAAGTCCCCTGGCAGTTGGAGAAACAACACAGCCAAAGTCAATACCAGTTTGGAGAACAAGCTCATTCTCAGAGCATTATGGAGGAAGAAGATGGAAGATTATACCTCACAAAACTGTGAAAAGTAGGAGTGAGGAAAGTGAGCCTGTAGAAGACTTGGCAGGAAGAATAAGTCAACCAGATCAGACTGAGAGCATTTATAGATGAGACTGAAAAGAGGACAACAAATAGCCTTGGAGCGGAAAGGACTTGCCAACATTTCACTGGCAGCCAATTCTCATCATCGATAGAAGCAGAGCTCCCACAGCGGAATTCTGACACCTGAGAATTCAGTGTACTAGAGAAGGAAGTGGGATATGAGGACTCAAAAAAATGAGGGCAGGAAAAGGAACCTGACCTAATCAATGCAAACAGAGAAAATCTGAACTGGGTGTGACACAATTTTATAAACACTCTGAAATGAATTTTCAAAAAATTTCAAAACATAGTCCAAAAGATCAGGAAAGAAAATGAATAATAAAAATGCCACTCCAAAGTGAACAAGGAGATATCAGCAACTATTGGCCCATGTGCCTGCATTCTCATCTCCATAAAGTCTATCTAAGAATGATCTAGGCGTATATAAATGATATACTAGATGAACATACAAGAAGAGGAATGGGTACCCTTTTGTGGGTGATTTTCTGAAGCAGAAAAAACCTTTATAGTCATGCCACTGACTGGGAAGCATAGAAAACGCAAAGTCCCATTGCACCTAACTAACTTACTGCAACTGTAGATAACCCAAAAGTCCAGGGAAAGAAGCACAGTGATTGCATCAAGGTTATAGCATTTCACCAATAATCGATTTGCACAAAATATGGCATCAAGAGCAAGTACAAGTGGAAAATTAGGTGAGCTAGTTATGTAGCAAGAACAAGGGATAACAGATGGACAGTCCTTGTCTGGAACTGATCTCCATGAAATGTTAGGAGACAAAGGAAGACATCGAGTGGAAGAGAGGACTTGTGAAAGAGCAAAGACAACAATAATAGCTAATGTATATCCTCACAACAACTCTATGAAGAGAGTGGTGTCATTATCCCTACTTTACAGATGGAGGAACAGAGACTTATTGAAGTTAAGTAATTAGCTCAGGGTTGCCCAACAAGTAAAATATCTGAAGGAGCATTTGAACTCAGATCTTCCTTACTTCAAGTGCAGTTCTCAGCCCTCTATGCCGCCTTGCTGCCTAAGAATCACATATGATAAAAGAGTACTGATGACAGAAGTGTTCACATTGATTTGATTATGAATCCATTGAAATTAACTTTTAGGAAAACTTTCTTTGAATGATTGGTGCCCAGAACTGACATACCCATCCTGGGAAATCTCCAAGTTAGAAGGCCACTTTCTGAGGATATTTTAGAAAGATTTTATATGGTTTGGACTATGTGGATGGTGAAGTCTCTTCCAATTCCAAGATCTTATAAACTAATTTAAATTAAATTCTACCAAAAAAATCCAAATTGGATTAAAATCACTAGGGAAGAATTCATGGAAGAAGTGGTTCTTTAAAGATGAGGAGGATTTGGATAGATGGGGAGAAGAAACAAGCACATTCCAGGCAGAAGAAACAAATGAAACTTGAACACACACAATTCAAATCAATAAGCATTAAGTAGGTGCCTACTGTGTGTCAGGCACCATATTAGGGATAGAGGCAACAATGCGCATGGGAGCACTGTGAGGAGAATTGCCTTGTTAGTACTAATTATGGAGCAGTGGAAAGGAAGGTTAAGATGCGTGGCCAATAGAGGACTGCGTTCTTTCTTTTTTTCTTACACATTATTTTGTTCTTCTTTCACAAGAAGCAGTTTACACTGGTGAAATGTACTTTCCCTACCTGGAACCCAGGAGGTCATTTAGAAGCTCTCTGAAGCAGCAAGCTCTCATGGGCAGTTGAAAGAATAAAGTTTTGGGGGGGCGGAGCCAAGATGGCAGAGTGAAAGCAGTGACTTCCTTGAGCTCTCCCCCAAAGCCCTCCAAATACTCATAAAAAATGGCTCTAAACAAATTCTGAAGCAGCAGAACCCACAAAAAGACAGAGTGAAACAAATTTCCAGGCCAAGAAAACCTGGATGACTGATCAGAAAGGTGTACTGTGCCGGGCTGGGAGCGCAGCGCAGAGTGGGTGCGCAGGCAGCAGCAAACCTGGAGCAGGCCTCAGAGGACTGAATCACGGGCAGCTGTGGAGGTTTCCAGACTCCTCAACCCATGAATGCCAAAGACAGCTTAGAAGGTCAGTGGGAAAAGTCTGTTTCTGTCAGTGCTGAGAAAGGAAGGTGGGGTCTCAGACTCATTCCCCAAGAGCATGGGGGGGACAGCTGCTTCCCGAGCTTCCCGCCCATAGACTGAGGGGAATCCAGTGGCTGATCAGAGAGGGACTGCAGGGATCTCTTTGCCAGTGCTGAGGCAGGAATCTCTTGCTTTGCCTGTGTTTGGATCTGGGTCATAGTTCTGGGTGGCGGTGCTGGGGTGAGGAGGAATGCTGGCGTGGTGGAACTTGTAGTGGCTGTGGAGAGGAACCCCTCCTCACAGTTACAGGACAGAAAGGAATACTTGTGGTCACAGGCCAGGAAAGGAGTAAACACCTCGCCCCTTATCATACCACCTTGGAAGAACTGAAAATTTACAGGTCCCTACAAGTATCTCTGAAAACAGCTGTACAAACCCCTGAAGCTTGGGACAGTACATTCTCCACATTGGAAGCAGACTCTTACCTTAACAAAGAGTTTAAAACTCAAGTAATTGGCCGGGATCATGAGCAAGCAGTGCAAAAAGAGTCAGACTATATTATCTTACTTTGGTGAAAAAGAAGATCAAAATATACAACCAGAAGAAGACAACAAAGTCAAAGCTCCTACATCCAAAGCCTCCAAGAAAAATATGAATCAGTCCCAGGCCTTGGAAGAGCTCAAAAGGGATTTTGAGAAGCAAGTAAGGGAAGCAGAGGAAAAACTGGGAAGAGAAATGAGAGTGATGGAAGAAAATCACAAAAAACAAGTCAACAGCTTGTTAAAGGAGACCCAAAAAAATACTGAAGTAACACCTTAAAAAATAGCCTAACCCAAATGGCAAAGAGGTCCAAAAAGCCAATGAGGAGAAGAATGCCCTAAAAAAAAAATTGGCCAAATGGAAAAGGAAGTCCAAAAGATTACTGAAGAAAATACTTCCTTAAAAATTAGATAGAGCAATTGGAAGCTAGTGACTTTATGAGAAATCAAGACATTGTAAAACAAATCCAAAAGAATGAAAAATTAGAAGACAATGTGAAATATCTCATTGGAAAAACAACTGACCTGGAAAATAGATCCAGGAGAGAGAATTTAAAAATTATTGGACTATCTGAAAGCCATGATCAAAAAAAGAGCCTAGACATCATCTTTCAAGAAATTATCAAGGAAAACTGCCCTGATATAGTAGAACCAGAGGGCAAAATAGAAATTGAAAGAATCCACAGATCTCCTCCTGAAAGAGATCCCCAAAGGAAAACTCCTAGGAATATAATAGCCAAATTCCAGAGTTCCCAGGTCAAGGAGAAAATATTACAAGCTGCCAGAAGGAAACAATTCAAGTACTGTGGAAACACAATCAGGATAACACAAGATTTAGCAGCTTCTACGTTAAAGGACCACAGGCATGGAATATAATATTCCAGAGGGCAAAGGAGATAGGATTACAACCAAGAATCACCTACCCAGCAAAACTGAGTATAATCCTTCAGGGGAAAAAATGGTCATTCAGTGAAATAGAGGACTTTCAAGCATTCCTGATGAAAAGACCAGAGCTGAATAGAAAATCTGACTTTCAAATACAGGACTCAAGTGGAACATGAAGAGGTAAACAGGAAAGAGAAAGCATAAGGGACTTATTAAGATTGAACTGTTTACATTCCTGCATGGAAAGATGATATTTATAACTCATGAGACCTATGTCAGTATTAGGGTAGTTGGAGGGAAAAAAAATTGTATGTAGGTAGATAGATAGATAGATAGAGAGATAGAGAGATAGAGAGATAGATAGACAGACAGACCGACAGACAGAGACAGACAGACCGACAGACAGACAGACAGACAGACAGACAGACAGACAGATAGACAGACAGATAGATAGATAGATAGATAGATAGATAGATAGATAGATAGATAGATAGAAGGCACAGGGTGAGTTGAAGATTAAGGGATCATATCTGGAGAATAAAATTAAGGGATGAGGGAGGATTATACTTTGAGAAGAAGAAAAGGAGAGGTAGAAATGGGGTAAATTATCTCACAAAGAAAAAACGGAAAAGAAAAGTCTCTTACAGTGGAGGGGAAGCAGGGGAAGGTGAGAGGGAATGAGTAAATCTTATTCTCATAGGATTTGGCTTAAGGAGGGAATAACATACACATTCAATTGGGTATGGAAGTTTGTCTTACCCTACAAGAAAATAGGGGGAGAAGGGACAAGAGAGCAGGGGATGATAGAGAGGAGGGCAGATTGGAAAAGGGTGTAATCAGAATAAATACTTCTGAGAGGAACAGGGTCAAAAGAAAGAATAGAATAAATGGGAGGGCAGAATAGGATAATAAAAGGGATAGATAGTTTTCACAACATGTCTACTATGGAAGTGTTTTGCATAACTGCACATGTACAACCTATATTGAGTTGCTTGCCTTTTCAATGAGGGTGGGTGGGGAGGGAGGAAGAGGGAAAATTTGAAACCTAAAGTTTTAAAAACATATGTTTAAAAAAAAGTTTTCACACACTATCAGGAAATAAGAAATACAGGAAATGGGGTACAGAAGTCTATCCTGCCCTACAGGAAAATAGAAGGGGAAAGGGATAAGAGAAGGGGGGAGAGAAAGACTAGGGGAAGGGATATTCAGAATGCATGCCATCTTGGGGTGGGGGGAGGGCAAGACGGGGTGAAAATTTGAAACTCAAAAACTAGTGGAAATGAATGTTGAAAACTACAAATAAATAAATTTATATTTAAAAAATTTAGTAAAACAAATTTTTTTTAAAAGATACATTAAAAAAAAAAAGAATAAAGTTTCTTTCCTAGCTCAGCCATTGTTTTTCTATGTTATGACAGGCAAGATGCTTGACCTACATCACCAGCTGTCAATTCAGCACAAATGTTTTGTGATTGGAGGAAGAATAAGTCCCTTATAATGATGAAATTCCAGGTCCAGTCCCTATTCCCATATAAAAATTCAGAGCAGTCTAAAAGCACACAAAGGGCCCTCAAATATTTATAAGGCAAAGTAAAACCCAAACTTTTGGATGCATCCTATGTAATTCAGATCAGAAATCCCCATGCAGCTCTGGTTGGGACCAGCATCAAGCCATCAGCTCCATCTTCATCTGTCTAGTGTTCACAAGTCTCCCTGGTGTACCATACAATTCATAATGGCCAATGAGATAACATGTGTAAATGCTTTCATCTCCTTGGTCCTAAGGTGATCTCATGCAATTACTTGAATAGTGTAATGTGTACACACAGGCCAACCATGCACCAGCACAGGCGCAATTACTTCTAATAATCAGCGTCATTTCCATTTGGACATCTGGTTTTTGTCTTTTCTTTGTCAGCACTTTGAAACCTTACTTAGCATGACCAGGGTACTGATTCTATTTCAAATCAAGAGTCAGGAGTGCCTTGCCAGGAACCTACTACTGAAGCCCCTTATAGAACCTAGGGCTTTCTTAATTGAATCTTCTCTTGGAGGGTTAGTGATGCTGAGCAAATTCAGCCTTCCATCCATGATTAGCTGCAAGCCCAGCCTAGGCTCCTCTGATTTCCATAGCTCTCTAACTTCCATGAAACAAGTTGCTTTTTCCTCTAACTTTTCTCCTTCCTTACTTCTCCATTTCATCTTCTTTATTCCTGGCCCAGAGCTACTCCCAAACAGAAGGCTCTTCCTATCACTACTTGCTTTCAGTAACTTGCTACTGCCATATCCTGACAACCTGAAAGGAGAGATATGTTTTCCAAAGATCCTGCCCAGAGATTCATAACTTTCCCCCATTTTCTCTTCTCCAGTGATATCTTCCTACTTTGTGCCCATCCCCACTATGGCCACTGCAGAGGCCATTAAAGTACCCAACTAATCTGTAAAATAGTATAAGGAAACTTCAGGTATAAACTATAAACAGCTGAACTGAGTCACTAGCACACAGTGACATGTTGCCCAATTATTTTGGCATGGTTTAAAAGCATTAACAAGCTCTTCCAGCACATCCCTGTTGTCACTCCCCTTCCAGTAAGGAGATCTTTCTTCTAGCTCCATCTCTTGGGTCATGACCCTGACTAATTTTCATACACACACACACACACACACACACACACACACACACACACACACACACACACACACACGCACACTTACCTACACCCCCACCACCACCAGACCTTGGCAATCTACTTAGGTCTCTGGAAATATAGGGTCTCTTGCCATCTGGGCCCAAGTCCACACCCTTTGACTTCAAGTCAACATTACTGTCTTCATAATACCTCGTCACTATCTTGGTGGGCATGCCCTAAGTCCTCTCTGTAGGAAATGTGACCAGTCTTTTGCTAGTTATGGACACTTTGTTTCCCCAAGTTAAGCTTCCTATCTTCATCAGCCCATCCCAGGTTTCCTTTCCCTTCTCACAATTTATCCTTTTTCTAAACAGCTCCCCAGTTCCTTCTGCTTCTTCATAATGTCACTGCCTGGTGCATCACCTACCCAACTGGCCTGGCCCAATAGTCTCATCTACTGAATAGAAGTCACACCCCTTTCCAGATGCATTCCTTATGTCTTACCAGACACGAGAACGGCATGTTAAGGAAGCCCTAATCAAACACATCTGGATTTAACCCTAGTTCGACTTCTCTGGTTCCAATCAGAATTAATATCCCCAAATTCATCATTTTTTTGTAGGGAGGAGTGCTTATTCCTACATAAGCAGCACCTTTAAAATGAGATAAGCTTTATCAATCACTAAATATTGACTAGGTGCCTTTTAGTATACCAGAATCTAGTTATACAAAAACAAAAGTGAAACAGTCCTGCCTTCAAGAAATTTACATTCTATGTTAAAAGAATTGAAATACCCACTTTGGAGTCCAGCTCTTTTTTTCCCCCCTCAGGATCACATTTCCTGGAATTTTGATCCCATTCTGGCACATAGTAGGTGTTTAATAAATGCTTATTGATTGGCCAACTCTATTCCATTTGAATTGATTTTCACTTGAAACCTTAAGAGAATGAATTTACCAAACACCAAAACTAATTATTTTATTCTCTCCCATTTATTATTTTGCAAGTTCAGTTATTTAATGAGTAGGAGCAGCTAGGTAGTGCTGTGGATAGAGCACCAAGGTTAACATCACGAAGACATCTTCCTGAGTTCAAATCTAACTTCAGATACTTATGAGCTGTGTGACCCTGGGCAAGTCACCTAACCTTGTTTGCCTCAGTTTCCTCATTTGTAAAATAAGCTGGAGAAGGAATGGCAAACCACTCCAGTATCTTTGCCAATAAAACCTCAAATGGGACCACAAAAAGTTGGAACATAGCTGAAATGATTCAACAACAAACAACCTGAGGAAAAATTATTCAAGTTACTAGCTCTCAACAGACTTGTATCCCAATGACAGCAAACATGCTCTTCTCCCTAAATTCAAAGATCTAATTCATTGATCTCAGCCATTAGCCATTCCACTCATCACTTTCTATAAGATGAAACCCCAGAGCAAGGAGAGACCTTTGACTTCCTGGAATGGCACAGTTTTCAACAGCACAGGCCAAACTAAATGTCACTGGCCTAACTAAATTAGAAAGCTCAGTGATAACCATATGATATAACATGGATCAGTAATTCTGAATTCCATTGTCATCCCCATTGTTTCCAAGGAGTACTCAGGATATCCAAATCCTTATAAACTGCTGCCATCAGCTTCCCATGGCAATGACACCCTGAGCGTATGGGTCATACATTTTGCTCCTCTCTTCCTGATTGAGGAGTCTTATCAACAGATACTGTATGAGTTGTAAATGGTCCTATTTTTCCCTTTTTGTTTTGGCTTGTTAATGTTCAGGGCCTTGGACAGCTGGAGAGTTTTGCTGGCTCCCTGACCTTGATTGCTTTGAATTGCTTCCCAGATATAAAAGAACACATTCCCACACAATGTGATTCATCTATGCTTAATAAACCATCTTGCTGGCTACCTTTTTAGTAGAGTCCCTAGTTGTTTCTATCCTCAGTCAATGTGCTCAAAGCACTAATGGCAGAGAAGAGATAGGGTCAAAATAAGCCTCTCCCTTTCAATGTATCATTAATTAATTATAAAAATAATGCATGCCAGCATTGAGGAGGGCTTCATTCTTAACCTTGCGACAGTGTCACATGCAGAAGATACGGCGATATGCCTGAGCATGCAAACTGGTCATTCTGCGTCCATTTGCAAGTCAGTCATGCATAGGAAATCATCATGACAAAATTCCTACTATAATGGCTTGGATCAAGTGGCAGGATACATCTGCTTGCCCATTCTTACATTTTTTGTTTCCTGCAATAAGGCCAAAATGCTTTCTCTGCTCTTGGACCATGTCCCTGATGGAGTATCTATTCTCTGACTCCTTTTGTTTCTTCACCCTATCATCAGCATCTTCTCCTTCCAACTCTTTTGCCTCAGGTTCCCTTGTAACCTTTTAGTTCAGACTAAGAGGAATTCAGCAGCTGACAGGACAACATATTGTCTTTGAAGTATGCTGGCTCTGGGTTAGTCTTTGGCAGGAGGAACAACTTACTGGAATTACTTGGAAGTGTGTTTTCCTCTTTCTTTCCTTTTCTTCTTTTTACATGTGGGATCAGGATCACACACATATGCATACACACACACACATACACATGCACAAATGCATGCACAAGACAACCTGGGAAACTCAGAGTAGGAAGAAGCCAACTACTGCAACCCCTACCTGGTAAGAATCCACTCTGTAAAGTCCCCAAGTGTTCATCTAGCCTTTGCTTGATTTCCAGTGGGGACAGGAGGTGGATAAACTCGTTAGCTCTTGAACTAGTCATTCCATTTAAGGACAATGCTAATTGTCAGAAAGTGTTTCCATAGATCAAGCCTACATTTGCCTTTCCAAAACTTCTGCTCCTTGGTCCTAATCCTTCTCCCTTACACCCCCTCCCCTCAAGTAAATCACTTTTCTTCATTACAGGGCAAGGCATGTTGGAAAATGATGATGATGAGGGGAAAAGGACACTATTATCTAATTAAGTAAAATAAAATTCAGCATGCATGCCTGAATATAATATTATAGCACCACAAATTTGGAGCTGAAAGGGACCTTAGAAGCCATTGGCTCTAAGCCCCTCATTTTTATAGATGAGAATAATAGGACTGAGAAGGGTTAAGTGACTTGCCCAGGAGCCTATAGCTAGTGTCTGAGGCAGGATTTGAAATCAAGTCTTCATGATTCCATGTCCAACACTTGATCCACTTTGCCAACTCTCTGTGAACCCCAGATATGATGTGATCATGGAGAAATACAACATAACCATTACTTTCCTAGTACTAGATGCTATGTTTCCCTTAAAGTAGTCTAGAACAGTATTATCCTTTTCTGGTTGGATGCCATGTTGTATTGTTGATTCACACTGAGTTTCCAATCTAGTCAAATCAAAAGCATTTATTAAGTCCTTATTATGTACCAGGCATTGTGCCAAGCATTTGGGAAAACAAATATAGACAAAAATAGAATCCCTGCCTTCAAGAAGCTTACGTTCTAATGGGAAACACCTAAAAGGGAGCTAAAAAGTGAGTAGATAAGTCCAGAGAGTCAGGAGCAGAGCTGGGAGAGACATAAAGGAGTGAGCATGGCTGCCTTGGGAATATCTTCAAAATAGAGGTCTGGGAAGAGCTCACCAATTAGAGGAGGAAGCTGCAGGGATGAGAATGGTGAGAAGGCTATACAACAATAGTGGAAAAGTCTGGAGAGGAAGGAGTAGAGACAGAAGAAGAGGAAATCCATTAAATCCCCCTCAAAATTTCAAAGAAATTTATCTAGGCATATATCTCCTACCTTCTACTTGTGAAATTAAATTTAAAATTGTTTTTTAAATGGCTTAACCTTGCATGTAGCACAGTCTTGATCCTTCAGATCATTTTAAATCCAGATTTTTGTCATTCAACACTTTAAGTACCCATCTATGGCTCTATCTAAGTATTTATTAAAAATGCTGGATGTAACAGGGCCAACAGCAACCTGGACAACTCCGCTGAAGAAAGATGTCAAGACAAATTTAAATCAATTCATTAATGACTACTATTCAAGTCTGGGGATCAACCACTTTCAAATCTACCTAGCTGCACTATGACCTAGCCCACATTGCTCCAGCTTATCTAAAAGGAGAAAATGAGATTTTGTCAAATGCTTGGCTAAAGTCTAGATGAACTATACATACAGCATTCATCTAATTCACCAGCATAATAATACGAAAGAAAGAAAGAAAGAAAGAAAGAAAGAAAGAAAGAAAGAAAGAAAGAAAGAAAGAAAGAAAGAAAGAAAGAAAGAAAGAAAGAAAGAAAGAAAGAAAGGAGGTTAGCCTGGAATTACTTGTTCTTAATGAAGCTAAGCTGGCTTTTGATGATTACTGCTTCCTTTTCTGAGTGCTTAGAAACCATCCCTTTAATATATGCTCTAAAATGTTGCCAGAAAGAGAAGGTAAACTCATTGACATACAGTTTTCAGACTCTATCTTCTTCTCAGTTTTCAAAATGGGGCCAATATTTTCCTTTTTCCAGTTACATAAAATCTCTCCCATTCTCCAAGATCATTCAAAGATCATCATCAGTGGCTCAGCAATAAATCTGCCAGTTCTTTTGATACCCTAGGATGTACCTCACCTGGTA
Source organism: Phascolarctos cinereus (assembly GCF_003287225.1). Taxonomy (NCBI): domain Eukaryota; kingdom Metazoa; phylum Chordata; class Mammalia; order Diprotodontia; family Phascolarctidae; genus Phascolarctos; species Phascolarctos cinereus. The sequence continues at coordinate 503,386,344 of NW_027555847.1, forward strand.
CTGGTAATTTAAACTCACTGGGGACCAACAAATAAAGTCTAGCTGTTTTCTCACTAGTCTTGGGTTTCCATTCCCTGTTAACCATTCTTGTTCTATAATTCCCAGTCCAAAGATCATCCCCCTTGAAGATAAAATAAAACCAAATTAAAAGTTGGGCAGTTTAGCCTTCGACTATCACCCATTATCATAAGCTACTATAAACAGCTTTCCTATCCTTTCTCTGATTTTGCTTTTGGTACTAAGATGCAAGTGGTAAGGCAGAAAGTGCTGGATTTTTCTTTCAGCTAATCAGACAAGGACAATTTTCCAACTTCCTCTACAGAAAGAAGTACAATCCTGTATGCTCCTTTGGAATTTGCCCAGTGCTTCCCACTCTCCTTCCCATTTGTCTTCAACGTCCTCTTGTGAGATAAGCATCAGTCAAACTCTATTCAACTAGCAGAGAAAAGCCACTACTTGGATCTCCAAATTTCCCTTCCGAAGTGACCAGTTCTTTTGTTCTCCATAATAGGCCTGGACACTAGATAACAAGAGAGATTGGTCTAAATGTTGCAGAATTATAATGTATGCAGAGACCTTGAAACTGAGGCTAAATTTGCATGCACTCCAAGGGTTAAGTCTTTGTTTGTATTAGTTTCCAAAGAGAAGTTAGGTGATTGAACAAATGGGTTTCTTATTAGATAATTAAATGATCCTATCATATGACCTAATACGTAGATTTGGCTAAGACACATAACCCTTCAAACAACCTTTCAGGCACTTGTTAATATTCATGGTAGATATCCCATTATTGCCTTGACCACGCACACCCTTTGTCCACTGAAGTTCCCCTTCACCTTAAGTACCTGGATGAGAGTGTCTGAAACACCAGCAGATGGGATCCTAGAATGATGACAGTCATTTACCCATGAAGAAGATACTATCAGTGGTATTATCTTCATCATTGGCTTCAAAGCCGGGAGGGAACTTAAGGTCATCTGGTGCAGCCTATGTTCTACAGATGAAAGGAACTGAGGTCAAGAGAATTGGCCTGACCTCCTCAAGGTCACCTCTGAGGTAAGAAGCAGAGCTAGGATTCAAACTCAGGTCTTCTTACACCAAATCCAGTTCTCTTTTCACTTCATCACCACTTAAATTGTTACTACAATCAGGACTCACAAGTGTGCTCATTCAAAAGTGGCATGAACAGATCTTATGTTGCCCATAATCTTACCCCCAAGTGGTGAAACAACAAGCTTCTTGAAATTAGACAGGTTTAGGAACAGATCAAAAGATCTTATAGCAGGAAAAGTTCATTTTCCTCATTCTACAGATGAGGAAACTGAGGTCTAAAAGGATTAATTGATTTGCCCAATGCCATGTGCCTTGTACATCATGTATGGCTCCCCATCTTCTCTGTACTCAAAACACAAGAGTGGGAAACACTTAAATATTCATACATAAGAATCAACCTGTTGTCATAGGCTGTCTCCTGAGTGATTTAATTGACTCTAATTTCTTATCCAGTCAAAAAACTAGCATATGTACAGAAAAATTGACTTTCTGTGGGTCCAGTTCCACAGATAGAACCCACCCAGAACTAGACAATTCATGGAAAAGAAAGGATCAATCCTGTATCCTTCTTTAGCCAGTGTGGGGGTAGAGTCAAGGACAGAACAGACATAGAGCAAAACTGGTCATTTACAGGTGCTTGACTAGAATTATGTTCATATCAAATCACAAGGTGTGTTATGAGGGCCAAAGAAGAGTTGGTCTCTGTAACAAACAAACAGCAGTAATGGCCCAAGGAAGTGCTATGGATGGTGCAGTCTGCCAATCTGGCAATTTGAGATGCTCACAGACTTGCCTGTGACCCCAATTTTTATGCTGGGGTTATGCACTGACCACCCACCCAATATACTTAACAGAGAAACAATTTGATCCTCATAACTTCATAGGCTCATAGGCTCATAGATGGAGGTAGAAAGAATCTTAGAGGCCATCCTGAACACCTAGTCTGCCACCCTCATCATTCTACAGATTAGAAACTGAGATCTATAGAAGCTAAAGGACTTGACTAAGGTCACACTGGTAGTAAGAAGCATAGTTAAGATTTGAACCTAGGTCTTCTGACTCAAAATTTCTGCAACATTGGCTATATGAAGACTAACATTCCTTTAGCCTTTGGTTACAAATACAAACCTTGAACCAGTTACCATCTCACCATTACCAAACAGCACAGGAGTGACACATTCTATTATTCTACTGCAAAACTACTGTGGCCAGTTAAAGCAATCACCAGAACTAGCAGACTCTTCCAGCTACCTTTATTATGTTGCCTGGAATTAACTTCTGGATCTGACCCCAATCTAAAAGTATGTTTCCATTCATCAGTGTACTTGCTTCTTCTTACTGATAGCTCCTACTCATATATAGGATATACAACTTATGTTAACCTCCAGAAAGTTCTGTTCATAAATTAGCAAGTTGGTAGATCCATTCTGGATAGGTCCAAAGTCAGGGCAAAAAACCTCACCACCAACTATGTGTGTATATGGGTGTGTATATGTGTGTGCATACACATGCATATATACACATGTATATGTGTGTGTGTGTGTGTGTATACACACATACACATACATATAAATATATGTGATGTTATTGCTGGAAAGGACCTTAAAATGCATATAAGCATACATACATGTATCTCTACATGCACACATATGTATGCGTGCACATGGGTATATAATTGTAGGTCTGTCTAGCTACATACAGTAATACATTGTATAAATATACATATATATGTGTTATGTATGTATATCTTTGTGGTGCTTGTTAGAAGCCAGGGTGGGTTTATACAGTGGCTCATTTATAACCTCATTTCTTTTCTTAAAGGATTAGTAGAAAGATATTGGGGGGAAGGAGTCTCATAGACATAGAATACTTGTATTTTAGGAAGGCATTTGGAAAAATTGGTAATGACCTTCTCTCTAAGATTTAACACAGTACTATATTTTGATACTGTGTACTACACTTATATGATTTTGCGTGTTTGGTTACCTGAGTGTCTTGTCCCCCTACTAAACTGCCAACTTCAGAAGGTCAAAGACCATGCTTTATTCAAACTCTGCATATTCCTCATTCCTTGCACACACATGCACTTAATTAATATTTCTTGATTGAGTGGTATCATTATGGACAACAGGAAGCGCTATGGACTGGGCAATAGTACTGATAAGTAAATTTGGAATTGTTTGAATGACTAGATACAAAAAACACTAATTAATAGACAGAAGTTTGAGGAAAGTCTTTAATGGAGTGGCATAGGGCTTTGTTCTTGGCCCTGTTCTGCTCAACATTTTAATCAGGAATTTCATAAAGTCCTGAAGGCACACACTGTGAAAAGCTAAGAAAGATAGCTAACACATGGGATGACATAATCGGGACTGAAAAAGTTCTTAAAAGCCTAAAACAATGAGATGAATCTAATAAGATGAAATTTACTAGAATAATCCTCTTCAAAAAGGAAATGAGGTTACTCAGGAATGACCCATTCTTTATATATAAAAAATACAATATAATTCACACATGTATGCATATATGTCAAAGTCTGACACAGGATTTTTAAAATTGTAGAAAGGATGTGGGAGGTATGGCTGGAAAACAGCTCACAAGCAGAAAGACTTTGAGTTTTAGTGGACTACAGCCTCGATATGAGTCAACATGTGGCAATCAAAGAACCCAAAAGAACTAGTGACATCTCAAATGGCATTGATAGACATACTACTTGGAATGAGGAAGGTTACAGACTTGGCAAATCTGCTCTGGTTACATCATATCTGGACCACTGTATTCAGTTCTGTCTATCACATTTGGGATATATCGACTTGCTGGGCCATGTTCAGAGAGTGACAAAGTGAGGGAGCTCAAAACCATGCAATTGAGAATAAATGGAAAGTCACAAGAGATATTTAGCCTGGGGGGGAAATGCTGGGAAAAGTGAGGCAAGATGAGTACCTTCCAATAATTGAAGTACTGTTATATAGAAGAGAGATTAGACTTGTTTTTATATAAAATAGAGAGAAATGTATGAAAGTTGACCCCAAAAAAGTAGATTTTTGTCTCTATATAAAGAAAACTTTCCTAAAAATTAGAGCTGTCCAAAAGTGGAAAGGATGGCAAGTTCTTAATCAATCAATCAATCAACAAGAATGTATTAAATATCTATTGTGTGCCAACACTGAGCACACTGGAGGTCTTCAAGGAAAGGTTAGATGTCCACTTGTCAGGGATGTTGAAGAGGAAGTAACCTCTCACATGTGAGCTGAACAAGATCAAAAGTGACAAACTTTCCAGAACCAAACTAAAATATAATTTAAAAGTGCTTAAAATAAATAAAGTATACATACAACATATAATGCTAATTTGTGGTGTTCTAAGTCAACAGGCAGCCAAGTTTGACACCACTGAACAAGATGATGTCTGAGGTCCTTCCAACTTTAAGATTTTATGATCTCTATTCTCTTTTGCTAATTTCTCTTTAAACAGTCCTATGATTTTATTGGTGAGGAAACTCCCTTCACCAATGCAGATGGGAACTGCTCTGCAATTCATAGTCTTAGCAATTATGAATTGCCTAACCTAAAACGTTAAGGGACCTGCCCAGGGTCACATCTCCAGCACGCATCTATGGTAATATTTGAACACAGGTTTTCTTGACTCCTAGGCTAGCCCTTAGTTCCAGCCAATTCTCAATTTCTCTCACTTATCCTTATCAAGGAATCCCTAAAGTCCTATTCTTAATTCTCTCCTTTTTCTGTTCTCTCTTTATCTCTCTGAACATAGATGATACATCCTCTTTTATACTTAGATGACCCCCAAAGATATATTCCCAGGCTAAATTTCTATCCATACCTTTATTCTTGTATTTTCAATCAGTCACCAAATCATGTTGATTCTTCCTTCAAAATGCTTCTACTGCTATCTGCCCCCTTCCTTTCCATTCCCATTATTTCCTAATCAGTTTCCTATCTTTATCCTACTCCCTTCTAATATACTCTAGTCATTCTAATATACTTCAATCACATAATTTTCCCCAATAAAAAACTTTTAATGTCTCCTGGTAGCTTGTCAAATGAAATATAAATTCTTTACTCAGACTAGCATTCTGTGTCTTACAAAATGTACCCCCAACCCACCTTTATAACTTTGTTTGCCATTCTTTCTCTCCACATGCCTTATCATCCAGCCAAACTAGTTTTTTCACAATTTTCAAAACACATCTCGCCCTTTCCCACCTCCACACATATATTTGTTTATTCTCTTACACATCTGCGCCTATTGAAATTGGGTCCTTATTTGAAGCCAAGGGGCAGCTAGGTGGCGCAGTGGATAGAGCTCCAGCCTTGGAGTCAGGAGGACCTGAGTTCAAATGTGGCCTCAGACACTTGACACTTATTAGCTGTGTGACCCTGGGCCAGTCACTCAACCCCAATTGCCAGAGCAAAACAAAAAAACAAGTCAGTTGATTTCAATTTATAGGGACATCTGCAGGAGAATGCCCCAAGGATCAGTCTTTGGTCCTGCTCTATTCAACATAACAGCGAGTGAAACCATAGACAATATGGCTTGACAAATTATCAGATGATAAAAGGCCTGGGGGGAATATGTAACATGCTGAATGATACAGTAAATATCCAAAAAGTTCTCAAAAACCTGGAACAACAAGCAAATAGAACAAGAAGAAATATAATAAGGAAAATCTTAAACTCTACAATTCAATTTTTAAAAATCAGTTTGACAAGTACAAAATAATAATAGCTGCCTTCAGTGCTGAATGTATGAAAAACATCATATTCATTCTGCTTGGCCTCAGACTGCAGAACTGGGAAGAATAGGTGGAAGTTTTGAAGAGGCAGATTTTCATTTGATAGGAACAGGAGGGAGAGAGGCAGCATTGCACCGTGCAAAAAACACCGGTTGTGGAATTGGAGAAACTAGAGTCATAACCTTGGGCAAACTATGTAGCCTCTATGGGCCTCAGTTTCCTTATCTGAAAAAAATGAGAAGGGGTTAGAGAGATTAAGTGATCTTTAAAGTTCCTTCCAACTCTGAATCTTAGGATCATATGACTGAAAGTGACTTCCTCAGAAACTAGTAGGTTGCCCCCAGATTTGGTCTCTATCAGTATAAGGACTCCTTATTTATGGATGAATAGCCCTCCGCCAGCAAAAGGGTAGTTGATCATGGAGGCTACAGAAACTATTTAAGAGGCAGAGTTTACTTGGGCCTGGTCACCCAAAGCACTGGACATTCGGCCTTCCTCCTTCCCCTTCCCCCCCTTCCCCCTCCCCAAGTTTCCCTTGTTGCCTTTCCTCTTCCTTAGCTCAGAAGCTTAGTTGTAAGCCATGTTGACATTAAGCGTGTGCCAAGTTTTGGTATTTGAATGTTCAGTCAGCTCAAGTTTCATTCAGTTTCCCTTGTGTATTCTGTCCCTTTTTATCTTGGTTCTTATGCACTGGATTGTCCTGTGACAATGTTTGTTGGAAGAGATCCAGGAGGGGGGCAGAGACAACCCATCTCGGCTTCTCTCTGTGGTGGGGTTGTTGACTGCGCTCAGCCAAGGTCTTTGTGCTCAGAGTGAGGACAGAGCTAAATCTCAGGGTGGGAAGGAGGATTCTGTTTTTCTTACCACCACTGGTTATCGTCCATTCCTGATAACTCAGATTCATAGAGGTAGAGCTGGAAAAGACTTGGGAGGTTTTAGTCCAGCCCCTTCCCCCTCACAGGTTACAGTGAAAGAGGTGGGACTTGAATACAGGTCATCTGCCTGCAAATAACAGTTCTCAATTCTACTGCACCAGGACATCAGTTAATTCCTTCCTTGGCATAAGAAAGCTCATAAAAGGGGCCAGCATAGGTCATATTTCTTGTCTTTTCAATGGGGAGGGAAGGGGGTGGAATTTTGAATTCAAAATATATTTTTTTAAATTAACAACAAAGGGGCAGGTAGGTGGCACAGTAGATAGAGTATCGGGCCTGGAATCAGGAGGACATGAGTTCAAATCTAGATTCAGACACTTACCAGCTGTGTGACCCTGGACAAATCACTTTACCTCAATTGCCTCCAAATTTTTGTTAATTAACAGCAAAAATCGGGGAGCCATCATCATAATCTCCCTTCCTACCGTACCTGAAGGTTTACAAATTACTATCCATGCAACAACCCTGTATCATAGGCAATACAAGCATTATTATCACTATTTTTTGGATGAGGAAACTGAAGCCTGGAGAAGTGAAGCAGCTTACTTCAGTTAATAAGAGCCTGGACTTAAGTCGGTGTTTAAGAGGTGGCCCCGTACCATGCAGTAGGTAGGGCTGATACTCTAGTGGGTGGGGCACTAATTAGAATTGGAGTAAGGAGGACTTGGGTTCATATTCTGCCTCAGACTCTAATTGTGTGAGGACATGTCACACAAGCTCTATATGCCTCAGTTTCCTGGACAAGTCATTTCAAGTCTCTGTGTAGAATGGAGGAGGGAGGTAGACTTGAAGGCCTCTTAATTCCCTTTGAGTTCTAAATCAATGATCCTGTGATTTCAGTCTTGTAAGCCCAGAGCTCTTTCCACTGACCACACTGTTCCCTACATGCTGATTCAACCAGATAGAACACTTTAAGGTTTACAAAGCACTTTTCTCACAAGCAGCATGAAACTGTATGATCAGTTTAGATTTATTGACATTACATTAAGTAGAAAGTGAGATATTTTTTCCTACCTTGTCTATTGGGGCAGTTAGATGGTTCAGGCCTGGAGTCAGGAAGACCTGAGTTCAAATCCAGCCTTAAACATTTACTAGCTGTACCCTAGACATGTCACTTAACCCTCTTTGCCTCAGTTTTCTCATCCATCAAGTGAGCTGGAAAAGGGAATGACAGAACAACTCTAGTATCTTCGCCAAGAAAACCCAAAATGGGGAAATGACTGAACAATCATAACAACCTTGTCTTTTATTTTATCTCCTCAAAGCCTACCTTGTGACAATATATAGGAAGTCCTCAGTTTTCCCCTCCCAGTTTTGTTCCTGACTTTATGAACTTCAAAATCATACTTCTACTGCTGTGTGATCCTGGAACTTCACTCAGTACCTGAGGCCTCCTTATGCTAGAACAGCCTACCGGCCTTGTGGCCTGATCACCTCCACCAGGCCCACTCCCCTTCTCTCATTTATAAGTTCCATTAATAATGGAACCTCCATTTTGTGAAGGGCCTTCATTCCCCTCCCAACCCTATTGCTGACCTTCTGGACTTCAAAATCAAGCTTCTTATGCCTTTATCTTCCACCCCCTTCCCTTTCTGTCTCCCTTTTGTGTACTATCTTCTATTAGAATGTAAGCCCCTTGAGGGCAGGAGCTATCTTTCTTTTACTTTCTTTTGCACTCATCACAGTGCTGGGGGACATAGTAAACACTTAATAATTGTTCTTTACCTCCTTCCTTCCTTCCTTCTTCAACTGACAAACACCTCATTTCCCAAGACTCTTAGATTCTTCACTACTTTCTCTACACTCTACTACCCACCTTTTACTGCCTGTGCCATAGCCACTGCCCCAAGAGTTATTCTGAGAGAAAGAAAATCGTGGAATTTTCAGAGAATCCATAGAATAGAAAAGGAGGGAAAGGAGAAGCTAGGAAAAGCAGAAAGGATATAGGGGAGTTGTACCTGGGCAGAGACTCCCAGGCAGAGCCAATCTGTGGTATGTTTTGGAAATAACACTGGACTTGATGGCAGGAGTCCTGATCCTAAGACCTAGCTCTTCCACTGACTAGCTACCTAAGCTTAACAAATTACTTCAATTCTCTGGGCCTCAGTTTCCTCATCTGTAAAATGGAAATTATAACATATATTCTACCTACTTCATAGGATTACAGATTGCTGTAAGTATCAAATGAGACAACAGAACTGAAAAGCTCTTTGAATACTACAAAGTGCCCTGCAAATATGGTGGAATGCAATTTTTATCAAATAACTCAACCTGAATGTCATTGGCCTGGTTATTTTGGCTATCTTGATAGCCTATTCAGATTGGCACATAATTTACCTAACACATTTGGTGGGACCTTGGAGCAAATTACTTGATATCTCTGGGTCTAAGTTTCCCCTCATGTAAAATAAGAAGATTAGAATAAAGTCTCTTCCATCTCTGAAATCCTATGATTCTTATGAAGTGTTAATATGATAATTAAAATTGTACGTAGAGATAACTGGTGCTGCGGTGGATATGGCACTGGGCCTAGAATCAGGAAGACCTGAATTCAAATGCCACCTTGGATACTTGCTAGCTGTGTGACCCTGGGCAAGTCACTTAATCACTGTCTGATTCAGTTTTCTTAACTGTAAAATGGGATCATAATAGCACCCACCTCCCAGGATTACTGTGAGGATTAAATAGGATATTTAAAAAGCACTTAGCACAATGCCTAGCAAACAATATAAACTATATAAATTTTTAATCTTATTCCCTTTCCTTCCCCCTCTCCCCACTATAATCTGCACCATACTACATATGTAGTAGCAGTATATAGCCACAACATTAGTAAAAAGTGAAAAGTTTAAAATAAGCATTCACATTTATGAAAGGCTTTAAATTTACGAAGTGCTTCCTCACCACAACCCAGTAAGATAGATCAGTCTAATAATAACAATAGCAGCTAACACTTTTGTAGTGCTTACAATGTGCCAGATATTATACCAAGCACTTTATAAGCATTATCTCATTTCATTTTCACAACAACCTGAGAGGTAGGTGTTATTATCATGCCCATTTTACAGATGAGGAAAATGAGTCAGAAGTTAAGTGACTTGCCCAGGGTCACATAGCTATAAGTGTCATAAACCAACGGGTACTTTATAACCACTAACCCATCTAGCTGCCTGATGTAATGGGGAATCTGGCACATGCGATAAAGAGTGCTCTGACTATAAAACCTGGCCTAGATTCTGATTTCCAGTTTCCTGCGGTTCTCCCAATCTTTGAAACTCCCTAAGCTGGAGACTCCAGTCCCTTTACCTAGAAAGAAAAAGGACCAAAGCCTTGGTTCTTATGCTACTTATGCCTTTATCTTCCATCTCATTCCCTTTCTGGCTCCCTTTTGTATTCTATCTTCTATTAGAATGTAAGCCCCTTGAGGGCAGGAGCTATCTTTCTTTTGCTTTCTTTTGCGCTCATCACTGTGCTGGGGGACATAGTAAACACTTAATAATTGTTCTTTACCTCCTTTCTTCCTTGAAGGGTCACATGGCCTCCATGGTAGAGGAGGTCCTAAGATCTCTCCCCTTACCAGATGCTGTAAGAGAAGGATTCACCACATAAAACAAAGTTGACTCAGGCCTTTTTGAAGACATGGACAATTCCAGCTTCATAGCTAATGGAAAGAGATTCCTCACAACCACGTGGTTGACCAACCAGAAGCAGTTACACAATGTCTACACATATTCCACAGCTTCTCCATATCATTACAATTCTCCAGGAAGCAATTCTTTAGTGTCTTTTGGATGGAGTGCCTGTATCAGCCCAACAAGCCAACAGGGTCTACACATGCACTTACCCAAGTATTAATAACTCCTCCATTTTACAAATTGAAGAGACTAAGTGATAGAGTTGCCCAAGTTCAAAAAATTAATAAGTACTAGAGTTAGGTCTTCAACTCAGGCTTTTGACTCTAAAACCAATGGTCTTTCCATTATACTACAAAAAAAAAAACAATTTCAGTACCACCATGGTGTCCTAGACAGTACCATGGATGAGAGTCTTATCAGGAGGGAAAGGAAGCCATGGGTATAGGCAAAGTTGGCCTTCATTTCCACTCCAACCTTTCTTTTGTTCTTCCCTATACTTTCTGTTCCTCCTTCTCATCCCACATCCAGCACCTAAAATGCAACCCTTGTCAGAGCTTATCTGGAATATTGTGTTCAGTTCTGGATATCACAGTTTAAGAAGGATATGGATAAGCTAGACAGTGCCCAGAAAAAGTCAGTAAGGATAGTGAAGGAACTTGAGTCCATGTCTTACAAGGATCAGTTGAAAAAACTGGGCATGTTTAGCCTGGAGAAGCTGAGATTGTTTTCAAGGATTTTGAGAGCTGTGATGTGGAGGAGAGATTCTGCTTGTTCTATTTGTTTCCAGAAGACTGTTGTTGTGATTGTGGTGTTGTAGTTGTGTGGTTTGTCCTTCATTCTTGAAGAGGACCGTGACCTCAGAAAGATGATGCCATGACTTGCAAGTGAATTGGATGTGCTCCTCCAGAGCCATCTGGGTCCAGTGGCCAGATACAGATCAAGGCAACTGGAGATGGCCCTGGCTCCAGACGGCAGAACCAGCAGCAATAGGTAGAAATTGACAAGAGGCAAATTAAGTTTGATAAAAGGAAAAGTGTCCTAATAATGAGAGCTGTCCAAAAGTGGAATGGACAACTTCAAGAGGTGATGGGTTGCCCCCTTCTTAGAAGTGTTCAAGTACAGTCTTGGATGATCACTTATCTGGTGGTATGAGTGAATTAGAGGGCAACTGAGATTTTTTCCAATTCTCCAATTTTACAGATGAAGCCAATGGTCACAGTAAGGGTCTGAAGCAGGACAAGTTTAAAACTCATCTCTTTTGGCTTTAAGTCCAGCAGTCTTTCCATTACACAATGCAACCTTTTCACTTATCATACTCTAATTTGTATTAGAATTATTTCTCTGTCTATCTCCCCTCCCTTACTAGCCTGTAAGGTCCCTGAAAGGAAGACTTTCTTATCTTCCTATCACACTAGGGGCTTGGCACAATGTGGTATACGTAGCAAGCACAAAAATGGTGGCTGAGTAAGTGAACTCAATTAAAATTTGTTTTTAAAAATGAGTACTGCTGGGAACAGCAGACTCTGTGTGTGTGTGTGTGTGTGTGTGTGTGTGTGTGTGTGTGTGTGTGTGTGTGTGTGAAACACTAGCCTTCCCTGATCCTTCAAATCACTCTACTAATCATCCATTTACTCTGACTACTGGCAGGTCAACCATAAGGGAAGGGCACATCAAACTTCAATCTACTGAAATTGATTCAAAGGCATGATGGGATTATTCCATTAAGGCTGGTCTTTAGAAACAGAATAACAGACAACAGAGGGCAAGAACATCTTGTGATTGCTGGTCAAGGATTGGTGATCTCATGCTAAATGCACCAAGGCAAGAGTCAGGGGCTAAGAGTTTCGTTCTCTCTGATCGTTCATGAACTTGCTGTGCGAGGATTGCAATTCACTCTAGCTTCCTGTCCCCCAATTCCTTTGTCAGCAAAACTGGAGATTATGTGCAATCCTCCAGATTTCTGAAGAACTGTCTGTCTAGTGCTTAGTCTTTCATTTCAGCTAGAACGTTTTAAGAGTTATCCAATCCTCACTATGAAATAATAATTTTAGAGCTAGAAGGGCCCATAAGTATGTTAACTAATTTTATTTCTAGAAAGCTTAAAATGCAACCATACTCTTTCCTTCCTCTCCATCTTTTGACTCACCTTTCCAACGGATTGATTGTCATGGAAGACCTCTGGTTTTTCCTCAGCAGCACTTCCTTGTTCTGCCTGCCTGCCAGGATTCTGTAAACCCAGTTAGATATACTTTTATTAAGAAAAGAATTTGTCTCATATGAGCATACACACATGACTAATTTTAAAACAACTTCCAGTCTTGTTTTTCATCCTCACACTCCCTTTTTCATATTATATACACTGCTTCAGGCCCCTTTATCTCTTCGCTGTTCTAAATATTTTCTGGATTGGGATTTTACACAGCCAGAAGGAATGCCACTCTGATAAAATGGAGCTGGAGTCTCCTCCCTTACATTCCCCCAGGCCACACCATTCACCAGTTGCTTTTAAACAGAAAGCTTTACTAGTTGAAAAGAAAGTCAGTGGTTTTCAGTGGTACATTTAATAATTCATAAATCAAGGGAGGTTCAAACAGGTTCAAAGTTTAAAAGTTTAAAAGTTTTGCTGAAGCTTTAAAGTTTAAACTGTCAGGGCTTTTGACAAAAAACTTTTCCTGTCTGGAATATTTAAGATTGTTGTGCCATATTATATTCAGGGCTATTACTACATCCTCCTCAACCACAGTGTTTCTTCTGAGAAAATCCAAATGATGTTTGTTATAAGCATTATCCTCTGTGACAATTTATCCACTGTGGTCCATAGGATCATAGGGTCATAACCATAGACAGGTACAAAGACAAGAGGTTGTTAATGGTTCTCCTTCTCCTTCTTCTCTTCTTCCTCCTCTTCCTCCTCTTCCTCCTTCTCCTCCTTCTCCACCTTCTCCTCCTTCTCCCTCTCCCTCTCCTTCTACCTCTCTTTCTTCCTCTCCTCCTCCTCCTCCTCTTCCTTCTTCTCCTTCTCCTTCTTCTTCTTCTTCATCTTCTTCATCATCTTCTTCTCCTTCATCTTCTTCTTCATTCTCTTTTTTCTCTTCATTTTCTTCATCTTCTTCCTTCTCTTCTTCCTCCTCTTCTTCCTTCTCTTCTTCCTGTTCTTCCTCTCCTTCTCTAATTATTATTACTCTTACAATTTGTACTCTGAATAAAAGTATTTAGTTGGCTACCATTGCCATAAGACATGAAGGTTTTCTTTCTAAAAGGAGGGAGTTGTAAAAAGAGATTCTGGAAAACATGTACAGACAGTGTCTTGACAGAAGACAAGGAATTGTATGTAATCTGCTGTTTCAAAATCTGGAAAACAGAGAGTCCAAATCTTCAGCTGGCCTTGGTCTGACCTCTAATTTTTTCAGATGAAATTACTGTATTTGCATGAGCAATCAAGTGTGGTGTCATCAACCAAACCCAAAGCACTTTTTTTTTGTATCTTTTTGTAATGGGCAAATCTTAGCTTGCACTCAACCAAATGAGCACAGCCAGCTTTTGAGGCTGCTTCTGGAATTTTAACCTTGTATACACTGACCCTCTATGTACAGTGCTATTTTAAATCACTTTCTCTAGAAAGGCTTCCAGTGACCTCTGAAATCAAATCCAAATTCTTAGTCCACTTCCAAATCCTCTAGCAGTTTCTATGACTCTCTCACCTACATCTAACTTCATTTACGCCTGACCCAGTCTCTGGCCAAGCAAGGTCTCTACCTGTCTTGTTTAATCCCTCCTTCAAGTATTCCCACTTATTATTCCTCCTGTGTGGATTGATCTTCCCCCTTTTTGCCAAATTTTTTCTCTCCACCTTCCAAAAATACCTCTTGTTGTTATTGTTGTTCAGTCATTTCAGTTGCGTCCAACTCTTCGCGACCCCATTTGGGGTTTTCTTGTCAAAGATACTGAAGTGGTTTGCCATTTCCTTCTCCAGCTCATTTTAAAGATGAGGAAACTGAGGCAGCAAATAGGGTTAAGTGACTTGCCCAGGGTCCCATAGTTAATAAGTATCTGAGGCCAAATTTGACTTCAGGCCTGGCACTCTATCCACTGTACCACCTACCGGCCCACTGTATTATTATCCCCATTTTACAGACAAAGAAATAGAAGCTCAAAAACTGGGAAATAACTTGCCCATGATCACCCAGCTAATAAATGTCAGAGCCAGAATTTGAAAGCAGGTCTCTATAACACTTTCCATGAAAAGTCACTAAGTAGGACCTCCCTGAAGACTTGGACCATATCTTAAACCTCTGATGTCCTCCAGTATCTAACGATTAGTGGACACCCTGACTTCCAGCCAAAAGCATTCTATTTCTCTTTCAAATGTCTTTGAGTACTTTATCTGTATGTGTCCTGTGCCTCTCCTTACTTCCTACCTATTACTTCCAGATCAGTGGCCTGGTGCCAGAAAGATCTGAGTTCAAATCTAAACTCAGATACTTACTAGCTGTTAAGTCAGTCTGATGGGGATGAGATCTGAACCCCTAAAAGGAAAAGACCATGTCTTTGGGATCTGGACCCCAAAAAATAAAATCCCTGGACTTTTCCCTCTGGCATTTGCCTGAGGCTGTAATCCACTCAGCTGGCCTTTCCTTATGTCTATGCCCAATCTCCCAAAATCCTATCTAGACTCCATTCCCCCTTGGCCACGTCCAGATCTCTGGTGTTCTGTTCACCCCAGCTTACTGGCCACTCCCATCCAGATTCTCCTTAGACCTCTCCTCCAGGCACCCCAGACTATTTGGCCACTCCTGGATCCCTCCCACAGTCCTTCTGTATTTAAGTTTCATCTTGTCTCCATTAAGGGGCTCAGATTCATTAAGAGTCTAGCCAAGGGCTCAGCTTCCTAAGACCTGGCCCACTTGCATTAACAATACAAATGCTTAGATTCCTAAGAGTCTGGCCAATATGGCAGATCTTTAATCAACTTTGTCTTTGGCTGAAAGAAGGCTTGGGTTGAATTCATTCATGCAGGATCCATGTGTCGTGATTTTAGGGTCCCAGCACCCCTAAACCTCAACAAGTCAGTTAAGGCAAGTCAGTTAACTTCTGCTGCCTCAGTTTCCTCAACTATAACATCACCTGCCTCGCAAGGTGATTGTGAAGATCAAATGAAATAATATTTATAAAGCGCTTTGCATAGAACCTGGCACCTGAGTACCATATAAATGCTACCTAATTGTTAATATTATTATAATTATCTACATACATGTTGTATCCCCTATTGTATACAGATGGACCGACAACAGAATGATAATGGTGACAAAATTATTAGCACACCCAGAGGCCCATCCTGGATTCAATGATGCTGCTATATGATGTCATATCAAGGCCTCACATTATCAGTGTTCTAACCTTGCTGTTAGAACTCTGACTTGCTTCTTGGAGCTCCAGAAAGTTCCATTCAGGCACAATGGGAAAGATAACACTGCTCTTGGTGTTCTGACCCCAGGCAGCTTCCAAGGAGCAGCTTACATTCTTTCCCCTATGTTATGCCCAAAGACAGTCCTTAATGTTCTTGGGTAATAAATACAGCCATTTCTCATAAGTGGGGGAGGGGGGACTTGGTGATGTGAATCACGTATCTGAAAGCAGGTCTCAGTTCACCTGGCTTTGCGCATTATGAAACAGTTGGCAGCTTCAACAGCACCCACACACTTTTTCCAAAGCCCAAACATGAGGCTGCTATGTATCAAATGCTCTGGTTTCCCCCAGCATGAGGCTGAATCACAGTACTGTACTTGCATTCCAGTAACATACCCTTAATTCACATGCCATGGCCAGGATTCAGAATATTAGCTGTGTTTAAAAAGATGTTGCAATATTGCCCTACCAGCTCAGGCTGGATAGTTGAACAGGCCTGTCTGTGACAATCTCTACCTCCTAAAATGCATCGTATTAATTCTGGATCAGTACATCTGGTAACCTTTTGGGTTACCCTGAGAGTCCATCTAGCCCATTCAGAACACTTAGGCAATAGAAAAAAAAATTGTCAAGGGAGATCTTGAAATTCCTATAGAGTTACACTAGAAATCAATCTGGCACCCAGGCAGAGTATTTCTTAGAATTTAACCTACATTTCCCCTGGCATGACTTAACTCTCATTGCTTCTTATGCCCCTTTCTCTGATTGGTGAGACCAGCTAATTCTTCCCTCCTTAACTACCAGCAGACAGACAGAAGGATGTTGTAATCATGTTTCTGGCTGGTCACAGAAGCATAGACATTGGATATGGAACAAAGCTCTCCACTGGGTCATTCTTCACTCATTCCACCCCAGGCCAAGATAGTATGACTCCTTACCCAATATCATTTCCCCTCTTTTGTTCTGTAGCTACGAGCATAGCAAGCACAATCACTGTTCAAAATCCATAAATGTCTTTGAATGGATTTTAGTCATGGAATTTTTTCCCATCTACCTAAGGCAGCCTATATTTTTGATGATTTAATCACTTCCATTTCTGTACCATTCTTTTCTTTTCATTTCCCTCCCTAACTCTCAATGCTTTTCTCTTCACTGGCTACTGCTAAAAGACTCTTGTAATTATCATGAATTATAATGACTAAGCTTGACCCTTAAGATGAGATATGAGAATGCGCCTCCCACACTTTGCAGAGGTGGGGGATGTTTTTCAGTCATTTTTCAGTTGTGTCCGACTCTTCATGACCCCATTTAGGGTTTTCTTGGCAAAGATACCAGAGTGGTTTGTCATTTCCTTCTTTAGCTCATTTTACAGTTGAAGAAATTGAGGCAAACAGGGCTAAATAATTTGCCCAGGGACCCACAGCTAGTAAGTGTCTGAGGCCAGATTTGAACCCAGGAAGACAAGTCTTCCTGACTCCAGGCCTGGCATTCTATTTACTGCACCATCTAGCTGCCCCACTGTGAGTGTAGAATATTTTCATCTATTGTCAGAATTAGCTGATGGGTTAGTTTTGTTGAACTACATTTTTTTCTCACTTAGGGAGGCAGCTAGGCTGGTCCTGGAGTCAGGAAGATCTGAGTTCAAATCCAGACTCAGATATTTATTAGCTGAGTGACCCTGGACACTCACTTAACATTGTTTGCCTCAGTTTCCTCAACTGTAAAATGGGCATAATAACAACACTCCCTCTTAGAGTTGTTGCGAGGATAAAACAAGATAATGGTTTTTGTAAAGCATTTAGCATAATAGTGCCTGCTAGTAGGTAATACACAAATGCTTATATCCTTCCCTTTTCCCCTGGTTGTGTGATATTGTCAGTACTATCAGGCACAGTTGCTATGTTGATTAATTTTGCTAACCTTTTTTTTCTTTTAAATCTTTGTTAAGAGATGACTGTGAGCAGAAGAGGGAGGAGAGATAGATTTGGAAATAAATGTGACATAAAAACAAAAGAAAGCAGCACCGGCCCTGAAGTCAGGAGGACCTGAGTTCAAATCCCTCCTCAGACCAAACACTTGACACTTACTAGCTGTGTGACCCTGGGTGAGTCACTCAACCTCAATTGCCTAAAAAACAAAAAAATAAAAAAATAAACAAAAGAAAGTAATAAAATATCTTTTAAAGAATCATATCATTTTAAGCAAGTGGATTTCAGGAAACACCTGGAAAGACTTGCATGAACTGATACTGAGTGAAGTGAGCAGAACCAAGAAAACATTGTACGTAGCAACAATAACATTGGGAAATGATCAGAGATGATTGACTTAGTGCTTCTCAGCACTACAATGATACGAGATGATTCCAAAGACTTGTTAATGGAAAAACGTTATCCACCTCCAAAGAAAGAACTGATGGAGCCTGAATGCAGATCGAAGCATATTATTTTCACTTTTGTGTTTGTTTGTTTTTTTGCTTTTTTTTCCCTTCTGTTCTGTTTCTTCTTTCACAACATGACTAATGTGGAAACATGTTTTACATGATTGCATGTGTATAACCTATATCAGACTGCTTACTATCTTGGGATGGGGGAGAAGGGAGGGAAGAAGGTAGAAAAATTTGGGACCCAAAATCTTTCAAAAAATGAATATTGAAAATTACCTTTGCATGTAATTAGGAAAAAAATAAAATACTATTAAATTTTTAAAAGAGTCATATCTTTTTATTAAATTTATATTAGAGAATGAATGATATATAGTACAAAGAACCTAGGCCTTGGAGCCAAAAGACCTCCTACTTATTACCTGGATGACCTTCAGCAAGTCATTTGGGACCATGACTATAAGCAAGAAGAAATCTGAGAAATCGTCTGGTCCAACCTTTGTAGGTGAGGCCATTGAAACCCAGAGACTTGCCCAGGGTAATATGGAAACATACCCTTGGAGTCAAAATCTTTGATTCATTTGCCCTGGAAGATTACTCATTTATCTTTCTTTTGCCACAAGCAACCAGAAAACCTTCCTCCTACATCTGCTAGGTCTTCTTCCCGTTATTCTGTCTTCTGTTCCCTAAAGTGTCTGTCCAAGAGCTTCTGGGAGCCAAGCTGGCTGAGTAAGCAGTAATCTGCTGCAACTCTCCCATACTCACCTCCAAAGAACCACAAAATGGAGCCCCAAAACAAATCCCGGAACAGCAGAACCAGCAAAAAGAGAGGGCAAAATAATCTTTTAGCCCAAGAAACTTCGAGGATCAGCAAGAGAGGTCTGTCTTACTTGGGTGAAAGGGGAGCACAACCCAAGAAGGGAAGGGAAGCATCCCAGCAAGCCTAAAGCCTCTATTCAGTAACCTCTCTAAGACCAGTCACCTCTGGGAGTCTGAGCAAATCCCTTAACTTCTCAGAATTTCAACTTCCTCACCTAGAAAAGGCAGATAATTACTACTCACAATATCCTCTTCACAGAGATATGAGGAAAGTACTCTATTAACTATAAGACACAGGAAGTACATGAGATGTACTCTTATGTCATACTTGTAGAAATTAAAGGATCCAGATGAGATTGGAGGCCAAGAACACATATTTCTGTTTTTATTATTATTAATCATTATCATTAACAATCCTCTATGACTATAAATTACAGAACAGTTATTCATCTACTTTGGCAGGCGGAGTTTGCACAGCACCAGTCCCCTACACAAGTTCAAACAAACAAAAAGCAGCTAATAATATAGATAGTTGAAGAAAATGGATCTTTGTTTCAGGGGAAAATATGGAAACAGTAAAACCATTTTGTAGTTTCCCAAAGGCAACCTAATCCCCTCTATGCCTTTTAGACCCAGTTCATTGTAAACCTGCAACGTCTGTCCAAGATGAAGGAAGGAAGGAAGGAAGGAAGGAAGGAAGGAAGGAAGGAAGGAAGGAAGGAAGGAAGGAAGGAAGGAAGGAAGGAAGGAAGGAAGAAGGAAGGAAGGAAGGAAAGAAATGGCATTAAGTACTTACTATGTGCTCGGTACTGTGCTAAATTCTATGAAGATGAATAAAAAAACAAAGACAGTCACTGAACTTAAGAAACTTACATTCTAAGGGGGAGACAACAAAGATAAATTAGACAGACAGACAGATAGATAGATAGATAGATAGATAGATAGATAGATAGATAGACAGATAGATACAGAGAGAGAGAGAGAGACAGAGACAGAGAGATAAAGGCAGCTATGTGACACAATGAATAGAGCACCAGACCTAAAGTTAGGAAGACTTGAGTGTATGACCATGGGCAAGTCACTTAACTCTGATTTGCCTCAGTTTCCTCATTTGTAAAATGAAGATAATAATAGCACCTACCTCCCAGGGTTTTTGTGAGGATCAAATGAGATCGTAATTGTAAAGTGCTCAGCACAATTCTTGGTACATAGTAGATACTATATGAATATCAACTACCAGCACATTTATTACACACCTGCTATGTGCCAAGTATTGTGCTAAGCACCAAGTATACAAATATAAGCAAGCAAGGCAATATCTTACCTCAAGGGGTTTACCTTCCAAAGGGGGAAGGCACCACATAAAAGGATACTGAAAAGGGGGAAAGGAGAGAAACAGGACATATGTGACATAGTGAGGAGACAGGAAGTGGCATGGAGGTCTGCATCACAGTAAAATAAGAAAAAAATTCCTCTATTAGAGCCAGGGGACCTTGGAGTGAATTGTAAGATTACATAGGGTAGTTATGGCTGGCAAGGAATATTTTGGATTAGAACTTACAGAGATGATGAGTGGAGCCACAGTGAAGTATACTGGCATACCCTTTCTAGGAACAATGACAAAATCAATGTGATTTTGGTTCCAGAACTAGAAGGGCAGGAGGGGACAGAAAAGGCTGAAGAGTGTGAAGTTAAAGTCAAGCCTAAATATAGTAGGTGACTGAAGCAATAATCAATCAGGACAGTGGGGGCCCTGGGTGGGGAGGGTCTAGGGATGAAAGGGTTAAGCCCTTTCTGGTCTAGGCCGTATGGCAGCTGGCAAGGAGATGACCAGCGAGTGAAGCTGATATACTAGCTCTATCTATGTGTTGTCCATTCAACTGGAAATCATAGTCTAGACCAGTGGTTTCAAATACAAATAGAAATGGGGGAGGGGCACTAAACTATATAAGGATCCCTGTGGGTCACATATTGTTTTGGGGGGGAAAGCATATATTTACATTATCTAGGATTTATTTTATTTCTATTTATCATTAAATATTTTAATCTGGTTCCATCAGCATTCAGGAATGTTGAAGACTCATGTGGCTTGTAGACATTGTACTTGACACTAATGTTCTAGATAATGGGTATTCTTTATCCTCTTGGTTTTCCTATGTGGATAGTCAGACTGAACTCTTCTGAGTAATTACGGATCTCATTTAGAAGGTTTGGCCAATTTTGCAGGGCTTCATATGTATCAAGCCAATACCACCTACAAACAGGAATATCCAGAAGTCCTCATTCTCTGGACAGAGTCCCATTTTGATTTGGACTGTGCATTGGACATGCTCCATAATGATGGAAAACATTTATGAAAATTATATATCTCTCTGTTCCATGCCTTGCTTGATAGTCAGATGGCCATCATCAATATTTATCTGATGATGCTATGTTTGTGAGTCATGAAGCACCATTGTCTCCAAAGAATTAAAATTGTGGGTCACCCAAAGACCTATAAAGAGAAACATGGTGGACATGAATAGGTAGCAGCGTATTACCAAAATAAGAATTGTGTAGGAGAGGCATGAAAATGGATATCATCTCTCTGATGACCAGAAAAGGAACTGCGGCAATCATATAGCAAAAGTAGGGGATAAGCAAGGCAGAACCCACATACTTCACTGACATCCATACAATGTCAAGAGATAAAGAGGGAGGTCCTAGCATATTAGATAAACCCCTCATGGGAGACATGGAAAAAGTTACACAAGATGAGCAAGCATGGATAGATTACAATTTTCACTGTTGGAGGGATTGTATACTGGCACAGTGATAGAGTGCTGGGTCTGAAGTCAGGAAGACTTCTTTTCCTGAGTTCAAATCTGGCCTCAGACACTAGCTGTGGGACCCTAGACAAATCACTTACCCTGTTTGCCTCAGTTTCTCATCCATAAAATGAGCTGGAGAAAGAAATGGCAAACCATTCCAATATATTTGTCAAGAAAATCCTAAATGGTGTCATGAAGAGCTGTACACAACTGAAACAACTAAACAGATATAACATGTATAACAACAGCAACAGCAATAAAGAGATCATATAGATCCATCAAAATAATGAAATGATTATAATAGCTACTAGTTCTATTACAATTTAAAGTTACATAATGATTTCCTCCCAACAACCCTGTGAGATGGAGAAGGTAAATATTTTAATCCTCATTTTACAGAAAAAGAAACTGAGGTCCAGAGAGGCAAAGTAGCTTCTCTAGAAAAAGATGGCTAGTATGTAGCAAAGCAGGGATTCAAACCTAGGTCCTTGAACTTTCTTAAGGATAATAATATATCAGGTAAAGTCAGGGATACCTGATTTACTGGGGGGCAGCCAGGTAGCACTGTGTATAGAGTGCTGGGACTAGAGTCAGGAAGATCTGAGTTCAAATCTGGTCTCAGATATTCACTAGTTGTGTGACCCTAGACAACTCATTTGACCTCTGTTTGTTTCAATTCCCTCATCTGTAAAATGGGATAAAAATACCACCTACCTCCCAGTGTTGTTCTAAGGACCAAATGAAAAAAAATTATAAAGGTACTTAGCACAGTGCCTGGCATATAGTAAACACTAGAAAAATGTTAGCTATTATTATTGCTGTCCAATTCACTTCTGCATTGCCATAGTCTGTCTAACTTCATCTATTTCACTCATTTCTTATTTCCTCCAATTAACTCTTTGAGGCATGTGTCTGTGTCTTATCCTTCTTTTCTAACAAGCTCTCATCACAAATAGATGAGGTGATTGAAAAATATTGGCTAAATTGAATGAAATATTCATCAGCTTCTAGGAAAGAAAAACTTAACTGTTTTTGGCAACCAAAAGAAAAGGTATGGTCTTCAGATCAAGGCTGGGGGAATGGGGGGGGGCATTCATCTAACTGTATTTTGCCCTGCATAGATTGTATTTTGTGTAATTTGTTCAGTTCTAGGATTCAGATTTTAGGAAGGAAGTTGACAAGCTGGAGTTCATTGAGTGGAGGGTGACCAACGTAGTGAAGGTGCTAAAAAAGAAACTATTCTAGATAAGGTTCTGTTGAAATCATTCTGTGTGAATAGTTAGCCTGGAAAAAAAAAAAGAATTTGTGGGCTAGGATATGAGAGCTGACTTCAAATATTTCAGGAGAGACTAAACTATTGTGCTTGTCCCAAAGAACCAGAAACAATAGGTAGAATTTAAAGAAAGGTAGATTCAAATCAATGTAATGAAAATGTTTTCTAAAAGGAATAAACTACCTCCTGAGGTAACAATGAGTAACCCATCCCTGGAGTCCTTCAGGAAGAGGCTACAACTAGAGATATTATTAGAGTGGATTTCTGCTTTAGGTACAGGTTAGATTGCATAACCTCTAAAGTCTCTTTCAACCCTGAGATTCTATGGTTCTACTAATTCTGACACTGATTTATCTTTAAAAACAAATGGTATCTGTAAAGTTGTCAAGCATCACATTTTTCTTCACTCCCACCTAAAGCCACAAACAGTTCACAAGTATAACTAGTAGTACACCTGACTGTGCAGAAAATTTCTGCAGATACATTTATGCAAAAGAAAAATAATTCTATTAATATTTGAATGAAAGATACAGACTCCTTTAGATGAAAGAGATATGGAAACTAAGAACTGCTATGTGTAAAAGTGGGTCTATTAAAAATACTTTGAGAAAAAAGCTCCTACTTTTAATGAACTTTTTCAAGGTTAAGTAAGAGGGGGTTTTTTGTTCTTCTGGTCCACATTCACATTATTGAAGGTAAAATTTTATTTCAGGAGGATAATATAAAATGGGAAATAAAGATACATGATAAGTATAAGCAGGTCACAGTAAGCACCTTTCCCAAAATGTCTTGCTTGGCATGACTGACATTATCAAGAATATGCATTGACAAAAAAAATTAAGTGGTCTAGTCATGCAGCAAAAATCAGAGACAATAGACAGATGTTGGTCCATTTGAGAGACTAAAAGAACAAGCAGATCTCTAGTCATCCTACTAGTGGTCTTATACCCCCAAAGACATTCAAGACAGAAACAAAGGTTCAATAAATGACAAAATGTTCCTACCAGCACTCTTTGTGGTAGCAAAAAACTGGGGGGGAAATGGGTACCTGTGAGCTGCAGAATGACTGAAAAACCATGGTATAGATATAATGGAATGGTATTTGATAGCTTAAAATAATATGAGGAACTCAGAAACATATCTGAAGATTTCTAAGAAATGATACAGAGTAAAATGAGCAGAACCAAATGAAAAACACACTCAACTACAGCAATGTAAATAAAAAGATCATTAAAAAGAAGCCAGAGTAAGTAATGTAAACCAATGATCCTCTGGATGAAAGATAATGAAATATACCTCCCACCTCATGGCAAAGAATCAGGGTGGCTGAAATGGAACTGGGAGGGGGACTACTGGTGTGAAATATGTGTGCCTTATCACAGACGAATACTGTATCATTTATTTTTTGTTTAATTGTTACTCTTTGTCACAAGGGAGGATTAGGTCCCAAGAGGAGAAAACTTGTTCCATTTTTGTCCCAGAAATAACCATGATGAATGACAAAATGCATCAACAATTTTTTTTCATTTTTTTAAAACTAGTTTTTAAAAAGGCAGAATATGAGGAAGTTTCTGGTCTATAACATAGGTAACACTTTTAGGGAGGCTTTATGGAAGGACATGACGATAACCGCATAAAATAGGAAGACATGAAAAAGTTATGATTTGCTTAAATGGAGGGAGCCCCACACTTTTGATGGACAATGGAGCCATCAAAACAAGTTTCTAAAATTGAATGTCTTTAAGGAAAAAAAATCTTCCATGACTAGTATACTATAAATATTCCTCCATGGTCTGGTGACATGGTACTTGTTGTTTCTGGAGATGCCACATTTCCCATATATACAGGATTGGCTCACAAATACACTAAGAGAAATCTATGGGAAGTGGATGCTTTTGGATGTGGGCTCGTGTTCACAGCCTTGACATCAATCATAGTGATCTCATTCAGCAGTGATGTGCTTATGAATATGTGCTGCAAGCCCTAAGGAATTTCACTGTAATTTAACAGTTTTTCATTTACTGAGTGAGTCCCAGAGGTCAGCATTTGAATATTGAAAACACTTCTGATTTAGACAAGCTGAGGTCTGAAAAAAATAAAATGAAAGTATTTTGTCAGCAAGAACCAATCCACATGAGAGAAGAGTGGATATTTCATTAGGGTTATGGGGGGCAGGTTATACAAGCCAGAGGTGTCTGCATTGAACAAGCTGAGAAAAACAGAGCAAGAAACCAAACCAAAATTTACTACAATTGTGATACACTCCAAAGGCTCCACTGGGATCATGTGCAGGAGTCTTGCTCAAGACTTTCGTTTGGTGTCCCAGAAGTTCTAACACTGCAAGTGGAGGAAGGCCAGGGCCTCAAACATAGGATCGCTCACTCCCACCCACAGCAGATGGGCCTCACATGGCAGGCAGTTCACCTACCTTAGAAATAGGGCAATTCCTTCAAGGAAGTCCTGTGTGACATCAGGGGCAAAGAAAGAGCCCTACAACCAAAATCTCTCTTCCACCTGGCTCCCCAATGCCTGGAATTCCCCAATTTAGGGTTAATTTGCTCTTTGCCTCCTGACGAATTAAGACTTAACAGTCACAGGATTGATCGGATTTTTTTTCCTCCTGAGAGGTGTGTTAATTTTTTAGTGGAGAGGCTGAAGAAAGCACCCAACTGCTGGGTAAGGGGGCAGGACTGGTAGGAGGAAGCTGCCTTATCAGGGTAGAATGCCCAGAAAAAGGAAGCTAAAGACAAGCTTTGCCATCTTTACAATTTGGCCATGGCTCTATTTGAAAAAATGGTCCTAAATCAGTCCTGCTGGGACTTGAATTTTGAAATCCAAGTACAATTTTTAAGGCTGTCCTTCTGGCCATAAATGGACATAATTAATGCCTACACTCAGAAAATCAGACATGTAAGAAATGCCAATATGGGAAAGGACAAAACTTATAATTTCTTTATGGTATTCAAACAGATAGATCTGCAGACTGTGGGGAAAAGAGATCAAATGCTTATCTTTCCCACCATGAGAAGTACTTTATTATCTTTAATAAAAAATAAATTTAAATAAATTTTAAAAACAAACAAGAAGCCCAAAGGCTACTTACTCCATCAATACTTTCAGCTTTGAATGAAAGTGTGTAGTGTTTGCCTAGCAGAATGTGATTTTGCCCTGTTAAGAAAGGAGGACATGACCTAGGAATCACACTGGGCTACTGTTTCAGGCCTTTCAGCAGTGCTGATCTTCAAACCTGCCATTTCGGATCAGATTGCTTGTTTATATAACATAACGATTTCACAATGCTTACAAATTATTACTTGATTAACTCAGAGCTGTCAAATTCCACCTGAATGCTAGAAGCCCCAGAATGGAGTCTTCCTACAACTGGTAGAGGTAGTGAAGTGAATAGAGCAATGGGCCTGGAGTCAGAAAGGCTTGAGTTCGAATACAGCCTTAGATAATTAGTAGCTGCAAGTCACTTAACCTCTCTTTGCCTCAGTTGCCTCAATTGTAAAATGGAGATAATAGTAGCACCTATCTCGCAGGGTTATTATGAGGATCAAATTAGACAATATCTTTAAAAGAGCTTCACACAGTGCCTAGGACATAGTAGGTGCTATGTAAATAATTATTCCTTTCTCTTTCTTTATTCAATGCTATCAGAATCTAAAACTGGGTCTATGACTCAATGACATCAACCACCAATTGGGTAATTCAGGTTTGGATAGCCCCTGGTGCCTGTCAGCTAAGCAAACCACTAGACCACAGATAGCATGATCTCAGCCAATCAATGGTTAAGACAGCTAAAGTTAACTAGATCACAGTCTGCAGTCCCAGTTCCCTTAAGAAGACAACCAGATGAAAAATGTAGCAATCCAAATGATTGCTCAGCAACCAACCTGCAAAACAAGTCATCAGCCCATCTCTCCACACAGCCTCATTCCCAGTACTTTTAAGTGATAGTGGGGTATGGCATATAACATCAACACCTAAAATCACATGGTGCGGTATTTGGATTGTGAGCGCTTTCCAGAATTCTAGCTAGGTGGTGCAGTGGATAGAACACCTAACCTACAGTCAGGAAGACCTCAGTTCAAATCCAGCCTCAGACACTTACTAGCTGTGTGACCCTGGGCAAGTTATTTAACCTTGTTTGCCTCAATTTCCTCATCTGTAAAATGATCAGGAGAAGGAAATGGCAAACTGCTCCAGTATCTTTGCTAAGAAAACCCCAAATGGGGACAAAGAGTCAGACATGATTGAAGAACAACCACATATATGAGATAGTTAGATATATATATATATTCTCTCTACACATAGACACTATGTATTTGTATATACATTATACATATATATTTGCATATATACATATATAGCCTTAAGGTTTGCAAAGCACTTTACATATAATATCTCATTTGACAAAGTATCTGCCTATACCATGGATTCACTTACGCAGTATGTCCTGATGATGTATAAAGTAACTCTCATTAGATGGAGGAAAGTCTTCAATGGGGTTATTAGTCTTCTCTCTCCCTTCCCTTCCCCCAAAACATCAATATCATAACATGGCTTTCTCCTACTTTTTTCCCCACGTGGAGGCTCTCGTTCCCTTTCTCCTCCTGAAAAGGAGACATGTTTTGAGTTGCTTCTCAAAATGTGTTTGCAGCACCCTGAAAGCACCCTGCCCTGCCTCCCACACTCATGTTTCAAAGTTTTAAAGAATACATCATTTGTAGTTTGATGTATATCCAAAATCAAGAACACAATGCATGGGAGTCTGTGCCATATTTCACTCCACAGTGGAGTCACAGTTTTTCCTTAGACATGGTTTTAGCATAAAGTAAATTGTATTTCCAGGATCACTGCCAAGCACAGCAATACAAATAATGATGACCAAAAACAGCTAGATGTTGGTGAGCCAGAAGTGCTAATATTTCATAGGAAATCCCACAAGGACTTTAAATATGTTTGGGGTTTACTTACAGATTAATTAATTAAGGAAGAATTTTTCTTTTGTTATTAGAAAATGAAACTCCTTCAAAAGGAAGAGTGAAATCTGAGGCAAATTGAAATTCCAGTTCATAGACTTGTAATAGGAAAGAGTTAAATGGATGTTGTTAATCAGTCACTTGGCAAGCATTTTCTTAAGCAACAATTTGTGTGTCAGGCATTGGGAATACAACATACAAGCATGTAAGAGGGTGAAACAACATATATAAGAAGATACAAAATACATGTTAGGTAAATAAATAGAAAGTAATTTCTAGGGGAAAAGAAGATAATGCTGGGTGAGGTTGTGGATGGGAAAGGCCTTTTGTAGAAAGTCATAACTGAGCTGAGCTTTCAGGGAAGCTCAAGATGGGCAGAGGTAAGGAAGGAGTATGTTCCAGGTATGGGGAATAGACAGGAAAAAGGATGTCATATGTGAGGGACAGCAAGTACACCAGATGGGCTGGACCTTCAAGTTTATGAAGTACAGCAATATGTAATAAGTCCAGAAAAGGTAGGCTGAAGCCATACTGCGAAGGGCTTTAGATGTCAAACAAATCACTCACTCATTAATTCATTCATTCATAAAACAAAAATCAGTAGGCACCTACTATGTGCTATGGGCAGCGAGGTGGCATGGTAGATAGAGCACTAGGCTTAGAACCAGAAAGATTCATCTTCCTGAGTTCGTATCAGGCCTCAAACACTTACTAGCTGTGTGACTCTGGGCAAGTCACTTAACCCTGTTTGCTTCAGTTTCCTCATCTTAAAATGAGCTGGAGAAGGAAATGGCAAACCACTCCATATCTTTGCCAAGGAAACCCCAAATGGGGTCATGAAGAGTTAGACAACTGAAAATGATGGAACAACAAACTTCATCTGATCCTCACAACCCCATGAGGAAGACTCATCAATACCAAGAACTGAAGGGAATCTTAGAGATCTACTCCAACTCTCCCACATTTTACAAAAGAAAAAACTGAGTCCTGGAGAGAGGCAATGATACCAAGGTTGCACAGTGAGCTTGAGACAGAACCAAGATTGAAAGCCAGGGTTCCATACTTTTGTGTGGTTCTCTTCTCACTGCACTGTATAGCCTCAGCACAAGCATGATTTTCTCCCATCTTTTGGAAGTAAACTGAATGGTTAAAGGGACTTATCAACCCACATAAATCATTGGTATTTCTATATATTACCAACAAAGCCCAAGAGCAAGAGATAGAAAGAGAAATTCCATTTAAAATTACTGTAGACATTATAAAATATTTAGGAGTCTGCCTACCAAAAAAAGCCCAGGAATTATATGAACACAATTACAAAACACTTTTCACACAAATAAAGTCAGATCTAAATAACTGGAAAAACATCAGTTGCTCATGGGTAGACCAAGCTAATATAATAAAAAATGACAGTTCTACCTAAATTAATCTACTCATTCAGTGCCATACCAATCAAACTACCAAAAATTATTTTATAGAGCTAGAAAAAAATAATAACAAGATTCATTTGGAATAACAAAAGGTCCAGAATGTCAAGGAAACTAATGAAAAGAAATGCAGGGGAAAGTGGCCTAGCCATTCCAGATCTTAAATTGTATTATAAAGCAGCAATCATCAAAACTGCTTGGTACTGGCTGAGAAATAGGGAGGTGGATCAGTGGAATAGGTTAAATATGCAAGACACAGTAGTCAATGACTATAGCAATCTATTTTTTTGATAAATCCAAAGACCCCAGCTTCTGGGATAAGAACTCACACTTTGACAAAAACTGTTGGGAAAATTGGAAAAGAATGTGGCAGAAACTAGGCATAGATCAAAATCTCACACCGTATACCAAAATAAAGTCAAGGTGGGTTCATGATTTAGATATAAAGGCTGTAAGCACATTGGGAGAGCAAGGAATAGTTTACCTATCAGATTTATGGAGAACAGAAGAATTCATGACCAAACAGGAGATTGAGAACATGGATAACTTTGATTACATTAAATTGAAAAGGTTTTGCACAAAGCCAATGCAACCAAGATTAGAAGGAAAGTAGAAAATTGGGAAAGAATTTTTACAACCAGTGTCTCTAATAAGGGCCTCATTTTTAAACCATATAGAGAATTAGGTCAAATTTATAAGTATACAAGTCATTCCCCAATTGATAAATGGTCAAAAGATATGAAAAGACAGTTCTCAGATGAAGAAATTAAAGCCATCTATAGTCATATGAAAAAGCTCTAAATCATTATTGATTAGAGAAATGCAAATCAAAACAACTCCATGGTACCACATCATACCTATCAGATTAGCCAACATGACAAAACAGGAAAATGATAAATGTTGGAGAAAATGTGGGAAAATTGAAACACTAATACATTGTTGGTGGAGTTGTGAAATGATCCAACCATTTTGGAGAGCAATTTAGAACTATGCCAAAATGGCTATCAAAATGTTCCTACCCTTTGACCCAGCAATAGCACCTCTAGTGTTATATCCCAGAGAGATCGTACAAATGAAAAAAAAGGACCCACATGTACAAAAATATTCATAGCAGCTCTTTTTGTGGTGGCAAACAATTGGAAATTGAGAGGATGCCCATCAATTGGGGAATGGCTGAACAAGTTGTGGTATATGAATGTAATGGAATACTATTGTGCTATAAGAAATGATGAACAGGCTGACTTCAGAAAAACCTGGAAAGACTTGTATAGTCTGATGCTGACTGAAGTGAACAGAACCAGGAGAACATTGTACACAGTAACAGCCATGTTGTATGATGACTAATATTGATAAACTTAACCCTTCTCAGTAATACAAGGATCTAAGGCTTCATGATGGAAATGCTATCCACATCCAAAGAAAGAACTATAGAGTTTGAATGCAGATTGAAGCACATTATTTGCTATTTTTTTCTTCTGTTGTGCTTTGCTTCCTCTTTCAGGTGTTTCCTCCAATTGGTTCTAATTCTTACTTACAACATCCCTAATGTGTTTAATAGGAGTGTATATGTATAGCTTATATCAGATTGCATACCACCTTGGGAAGAAAAGTGGGGAGGGAGGGGGAGAAAGATTTAAAACTCAAAAGCTTATGGAAGTGAGTGCTGATAATTCAAAAGAAACTAATTTTAAAAAAAGAAAAAAGAAAAAAAAATAAAGGGATTTGTAGTCTCCAGGTCACATGGTTAGGTTAGTAGTAGAAGCAGGACTCAAAATCAGATCATTTGAAGCTTAGACAAGTGCTTTCTCAACTACTCCATTCTATGCCTCTCCAGTATTTGGTGCCTCTTCTAAAAATAAATAAGGCCAAGTACCTGCCTTTATAAAACTCACCTTTTAGCAGAGGAGAGTGTTCTGTAAGAGACAGAAGAAAAACCAGCATAAATCTCAGAATATATTAATGCAAAGAGTGCATTGCTCCCCCATAAACATTTAAATTATTTGTTGGTCAGTTGTGTTTGATTCTGTGTGATCCCATTTATGGTTTTCTTGGCAAAGAGACTAGAGTGGTTTGCCATTTCCTTCTCAGGCTCATTTTACAGATGAGGAAACTGAGGCAAACAGGGTTAAGTGACTTGCTAATGGTCACACATCTACTAAGGCTGAAAGGCCAGATTGGAACCCAGGAAGATGAGCTTTCCTGTCTCCAGGCCTATATACTAATCCACTTAACAGTCTTAAATTAAAGCTCAGAAGAGCTCATTTAGCCATTTGACATATTCCTATATAAACTAGAATAAGTCACTGAATATCTATAAATTAGTCACAAAAGGATTACTACCATAAGTACCACTTTTGATCCAAACCAATCCAACAAACATTTAAGCACCTACAATATTCTAGGCACTGTATTAAATGCTGGGATACAAAGACGAAAAAATTAGTTCTTGCTCTCAAGGAGTTTATGCTCTCCTCAAGGGACACAACACAGAAGAAGATCCATAGCTATATAACGTGAGGAAGGTGAGAACACATAAACCAGAAGGCTTCTGGAAGGAGACAGCCTATGAGCGAAGCCTTGAAAGAAGCTGGTAATGCTATGGGGCAGAGGAGAGGTGGAAGGATATTTAGGTCAGGTTCAAAGAAAAGCAAGGAGGCCAGTTTGATCTGTATCAGCAAGGAAGAAAAAAAGATTACCTACATAAGCCCCAGGTACAACCAATTTCTATTCAGCAAATATGTATTAGACACCTATATGCACACATTAAAGGCAGAGCGGTATTATGGAGAAAGGGTAGGCCTTGGAGTCATGAAGACCTGGGTTTAATTCTTCACTGCTACACACAGTGGCAGTGTGACCCTGGACAAATCATCTAACTTTTCAGGGCCCCAGGCAACTCTAAGACCATAAATTGCAAAGCTGGTAGAGATATGCATTAGTAGAGAAAGTTTCCTCATTAGGGAGTTCCATAAAATTGCAGGTCCAATGCAAAAAGAAAAATTGTGCAAGGCACTATGCAAGACTCTGAGAATGCAAAAAACAAAAAAAAAACCCAGCCTATTTATGTATGCCTCCCACAAGGGCTGAACAAAGTCAGTACATAGAAACAAGAATATAAGAGGTAGAAACAACACAGAACAAGAATGGAGATTAAAGAATAGAATACCTGCTGCAACATCATTATATACAAGCAATGGAGTAGATGGGAGGTGGTGGGGAGAGATGCCAAGTTTAAGAAAGGCAGCTAGGAGGTATAGTGGATAGAGTGCTGGACCTGAGTTCAAATCCTGCCTCAAACACTTACTAGCTATATGATCCTTGGTAAGTCACTTAGGGAGAGTTCCCCCATTTATCAAAATGAGGATTAGTTAACTAAACACCTACCTCACAGGGTGCTATTTGGATCAAATGAGATAGTTTACGTAAAATGTTTTGCAAACCTCAGTGTTCTATATAAATGTTACTTTATCATCATCCTCATCTTTATAATGAGAAAGAGAAGCTGCGCAGAGTGAGACAGAGGAAGCAGCTCTCTATCCCCTCCATCACCAAATAGAAAATCTTTTGTTTGGCTCTTAAGGCCAAAGTCTTCCTAGCCTCCCCTCCACCAAACTTTCCAGTCTTCTTACACCTTATAGCCTACCTGTGTAGTCTGCACTGCAGTGACACTGGCCTCTTCGCTGTTCCTCAAACAAAACACCCAGTCTCCTCCCTCCAGGCATTTTCTCCGGCTGTCTTCCATGCCTGGAATGCTTTCTCTCCTTATCTCCACCTCCCGGCTTCCTTCAAGTTTCAGCTAAAATCCTACTTTCCACAGGAAGCTTTTCCCAATCTCCCTTCATTGTAATGCCTTCCTTCTGTTGTCTCCAACTAAAACTGTATATCGTTTGATCATATTTGCTCGTGTGTTGAATCCTCCATTAGACTGTCAGCTCCTTGACAGCAGGGACTATCTTTTGACTTTCTTTGTATCCCCATGCTTAGCACAATACCTGGCACATACCTGGCACTTAATAAATTTTGATTGACTGACTAAGGATGCCAAGAGCTATTTGAAAAAAGAGGTCACTGGTCTGCATTGCCTTTCATTGTAATCTCTAAGAGTTTTGAAATACTTGGGCCCTTCATTTTCTCTCCTATCCAGAGACTCAGGGAAATAGATGGCATTAGCAGGGTGTGCCCCAACCAAAGAGGGAGCAAAGCAAGCTTTGAAAATGCAAGACAATGGCCCAGAACTGCTGTCTTCAGAGAGACTAAAGGGAAATGTGGGGTTCCAGTCCTGCTGAAGGTGGAAAAATCTACATAGTAGGAAGGTTAAATTCACAATGACATTCAGTGAAGCAAATAGAAATCATGTGGAAAAAGGCAAACCCACAGCTTGCAAAAAAACTCTGAATAAAGTAATGAGACACAGGTGAGAGAGGCAGGGCCAAGCACTGGAGAGAGAATCTCCAAACAGCACTTGTCCTTTTGCCCTTCGGCTTTGAGATGCAGATCTCTGGTTGAGAAGTAGTGGTGTGGGAGTGTACATGGGTAATGAGTAGTCTTCCCTGGATGGATCTTTACACAATACTCATTTGTTCAGGAAACCAACCAGCATACCTCAGAAGTGATGCTCTGCTGGAAAATCCATCCCGCCCACAAATCTGTTTCTAATGATTCACCATTTGTAAATGGTCTCTTCTCAGCCCTGGCGCTTCATTAGTAAAAGGTTATCAGGAAGAAAAATGGAGCATCCACCTGGAGATTTAAAAAAAAAAAACCTGCTGTGGCTCAAGAGAATGTTAAGAAGGTTTCCAGCCTGCTCGATTGTGCATGTGTTTATGTGAGAGGGTGCTTATGTGAGCCTTCATGTGTGTGCACATATACATGAACATACATATACACAGAGGCTAGATTTCATCGTAGGCAGATTTGGGGCTCACCTATACATACAATGTAATCTAAAGAGTACCAAGAAGGAAAATATACAGAAATTCCAATACCATGGATTCATTCTTTTGGATGAATAGGAACGAGACAAGATCCATTATTTCATTGGAACAGAGAACTCCCAAATGAGAAAACTCCTTCTACCCACACAGATCAGGACCTTCTTTATATTCCATAGTCTTAGAGAGTTTCTTAGAGCATTGAAAGATTAAGAGATTTGCCCAGGATCACACAGTCAGCATGATAGAGGTTTCACTTAGTCCTAGGTCTTCCACATTCTGAAGCAGGCTCTTTATCCTATACTCTTTATCCTATTCTATATCCACTATACCTTGCTTCAGTTAATAAGTTCTTAATTTAAAATGAAAATATACCTGGTAATGGAAATATATACAGCTTGTAATTAATCACTCACGTCCTACTGTGAATTTGTTTAATCAGAGGATTTTCTCCTAGTAACCAGATGAGACAAGTACTACTGAGAGAATGGAGATTTTGAGAGAGGAGATAAGAGGTCAGAGGAGTGATTTTGGAGCATGGAGGGTTGTGTGGAACAAGAAAGCATGGTAGGGAATATTCCACATCCAAGGGCAGCATGAGGGTACTAAGTACCTGAAGACGCAGCCCAGAACAGAACTGGGGGTCAGGGGGCCTGAAGAAGAGAATTGTGCGGACTATTCCTGAAAGATACAAAAGACATTAAGGCCCACAGTTCAACTAGCTTTTTTAAATGGAGGCACCTATGGGGGCTCAGGATCTACAGTTTTTAATGTTAGGAATATATTCCTACTACTCAAACCCCCCACTAGGGTTACCCCTAAGATTCTGAGAAAGTGAATTGTAGGAGCATGGCCTCCACCTCTGGGATCCCTCAACCAGCCATCATCAGTGCAGGCTAACTGAACAAACCAGCCCAGAGAGAGACAGAAAAAGAGAAGAGTAGAGATCACACCAAGACATGTAATACACATTGTTTTCCTGGTTTTACTGATTTCACTCTTCATCAGTTCATAAAAGTCTTCCCATGTTTCTTTGAATTATCTGTATTCAACATTTCTTATGGCACAACAATATTCTACTCTATTCATGTTTGTTTAGCCATTCCCCCAAATGATGGGTTCATTTCACTCCATTTCCATTTCACTTCCTTCGTTCAGCTCATTATCATGCAACTAGTGCCTATGGCAGGATTTGAACCCAGATCTCCTGATTCAAAGTCTAGCTTATGAAGAGTTGTCATGACTACAAAAAACAAGTTATATAAATGCTACAAGGCATTCTTTACAGAAATAAAAGGGGACAAATAATTAGAGATATCCACTGATCATGGTTGAGTCATATGATAATACTATCTCAATGAATTTTCAGATTTAGTATTATATTATGAAAATTAAACTACTAAAAGGATACTTTATGAAATGGGACAAAAATACTAAAATTCATTTTGAAAGAGAAAAACAGCCTAGTAACTCAAGAGAAAAAGTAAAAATGAAGGAGACTGTAGCATTTTCAGACCTCAAGCTACATTGTAAAGGGTCATCATCAAAGTTATTTGTTCCTAGCTACAAAATAGAAACATAGATCCATGGAACAGGTTAAATGATCAAGAACCAGAAACAATTTTCAATAGCAGCCCAGTGATTGATAACTCCAAGAAACTCAGTGTCTAGGGAAGAACTCCCTTTTTCCAAGAACTGCTTTGAAAACTGGAAAGCTGCTTGGCAAGAACCTGTATTAGATCAACTCCTTATACCCTATAACACAATAAGCTCATGATGGATATACAGCATACAAAGAAAATAGGCAAGATGACAAAAAACTGGGAATAATCAATGTTAGAGAGGATGGGAGAAAACCACCACACTGATACACTGTTGATGCAGCTATGGTGTGGTCTAACTGTTCTAGATATCAATATGTAAATATTTGCAATAAAAGTGATTTAATTGTCCATACCTTTTGACCCAGCAATCCTACTACTGGGCACACACCCCTAAGGAAGTCAAAGACAGGAACAAAATTTCAATATATACCAAAGTAGTCATTGCCATAGTCTGTGGTATCAGAGAATTAGGAGAGAAAGTAGATACTCATCAACTGGGTAATGACAGAAAAAAATTCTGGTATAGGAATATAATGGAATACTACTGTATAGTAAAAAATAACAAGTGAATAAAAGAAACATGGGAAGATTTATATGAACTGAAACAGAATGAAATAAGAACCAGGAGAATAATGTAGAGTATGAATTAAATAACATAAATGAAATGATAAATGAAAAGATGTTGAACTCTAAGTAATTAAAAATACAGTGAAAGTCCTCCAGAATAGATAATGAAATATACCTCCCCTTCTCAAGAAGCAAGGCAGAGGACTTGTAAGGTATAACATTGTATGCATTGTCAGTGTGACTAAAAATTGTAGCAAATATTTTTGCTTAATTGTTTTTCTTTGTCAGAAGGGGTGATTCAATATGGAATCAGGGACTGAAATGAGTGTATATACAAAGGTATACACAAAAGGTGTTAATAAAACTTTTTTTTTCAAAGAGTAGCCATGAATCTCAGGAGATTTAATGTATGGTTTCCTTCTTATATCTGTATGTAATTTCATATTCCTCAAGGAATCATTAGAAGATCTTTATTGTTATTTTATCAAACTATTATATAAAATGCAATGGTGAGTTTTATGAGAGCCAATATAGAGTTTAATGAAGAAAATTTTAAGGTAGGTGCTCCTTCTTTCCATCCCCCAGCCCCAAGACTGTCAGGTTGCAATGTTGACTCACATTGCTTTATATTGAGCTTTCAGTCCATCACAACTCCTTTGTCTATTTCACATGCGCAACTCTGCAGCTAGAATTACCTGACTATATTCTAGCGAAGCTGAATTTCTGAAGTGTAGGATTCAAGTTGAGGTTATTAGAGTCAGTCCATTGCCCCAACCTAGTGAGGTTTTTTTTTAAAGAAAATATTGACTCCTACTTTTTTTTAATTCACACACTTGATAAAGACATCTCCTATGTATTTACCTAATAAAGTAAAAATGCTTAGTAATAATAATTACCAGTATTCTTACAGCCGCTTAAGATTTGCAAAGCTCTTTACATATTACTAACTCATTTGATCTCACAACAACCTTGTGAAGTAGGTGTTATTGTTATCCCCATTTTACAGATGAGGAAACATAAAGGTTAAGTGACTTGCCCAGGGTACCATGGCTTATAGGTGTCTAAGGAAGGATCTGAATTCAAAATCCTTCATCCAAATCCAGCACTCTAAATATAGGGAAAGGGTTTTTAAATAGGGATGGGTGGTGCCATGAGGGTGAAGAAATGACAACTAATGGGAACAGGCAGAGTTACCTCAAGGTAGATTAATCTAAAATAAGTGAAGAGACAATGAACTGTCTTTATAGAGGAAGAAGAATAACAACAAAAAAAATCCTAATGCAGAAATAAAATTAGATACAAATGTAAAAAAAAAAAAACAAATGTAAATAAACAAATGTAAAAAAAATTTTTTTAATAAACCTAACTCATAACTTTCTATGTGAATGGACTAAATTCTTATAATTTTAAATGTGAATGGATTAAACAATGCAATAAAAATGAAAGAGTGATAGATTAAGAAAACAAAACCTCTAAATTTTATGGTTATGAGAAACATACCTAAAAAGCAAAGACATAAACAGAATGAAAATGAGGGGCAGAAAGAAATTTACTGTGAATCAGATGAACCACCAAAAAAGGAGTTTCAATCATGCTATCAGGCAAAGTAAAACAAAAATTCACAACATACAAGAGATACACCATATTATACTGAAAGGAACCGTTGTTGTTTGTACTTTGTTCCCAAAGAGGCTCATGGCATAGGGAGGTGATGCCATGACATCAAGTGAATTGGATTTAAGTGAGGGAGGGCTGTGTGAAGTCATCAGCCTCACTTTCTCCTCAGGAGCCTTCTGGGTCCAGTGGCAAGATACAGATTAGGATGACTGGAGATGGCCCTAGATATAGTGGGAGACCTTGGGGTTTTTAAACTAAAGTCTTTAACAGGTCTCAGTTTGAGGCAATACCCATTTAGTGATTAAGGCTAGGTAAGAAATTAGACAGAGAATAGTTTCTTTCACCTAGTCAAAACAAACAAACAAAAAAATCAATCTGGGAGGGGAAGACCCTCAGGGTTTCTGACTAAAACAAAAACAATTGCTATTGACATTCACTTTGAGCCAATCAGAGCCCAAACAATAACCAAGTGGGACTTGGCCTGGGGCCTATTGTTGGGCAGTCCAAGACAGCCAGAGTGATTTGAGTTTAAGGCATGGTCCTTAAGTAAAAAATCGAGCCCATAAATCCCAAGATATCTTGTGAGGTTTCAGTAACCAAAATTTACATTCCTTTGGGCAGAGCAACTGCAGGTAAGGGTATGATATGTGGACAGATGGAAAAGAAAGAAAGAAAGAAAGAAAGAAAGAAAGAAAGAAAGAAAGAAAGAAAGAAAGAAAGAAAGAAAGAAAGAAAGAAAGAAAGAAAGAAAGAAAGAAAGAAAGAAAGAAAGAAAGAAAGAAAGAAAGAAAGAAAGAAAGAGAGAGAAAGAGAGAAAGAGAGAGAGAAAGAGAGAGAGAAAGAGAGAAAGAAAGAGAGAAAGAGAGAAAGAAAGAGAGAAAGAGAGAGAGAAAGAAAGAAAGAAAGAGAGAGAGAAAGAAAGAGAGAAAGAAAGAAAGAAAGAAAGAGAGAAAGAGAGAGAGAGAAAGAGAGACAGAAAGAAAGAAAGAAAGGAAGAAAGAAAGAGAAGGAAGGAAGGAAGGAAGGAAGGAAGGAAGGAAGGAAGGAAGGAAGGAGGGAGGGAGGGAGGAAGGAAGAGAGGAAGAAAGGAAGGAGAGAGAGAGAGAGAGAGAAAGAGAGAAAGAGAGAAAGAGAGAAAGGAGCTGTGTTGCCAGTTGGGTCCCCACTGGGGCAGCATCTACTACTACTCACAGATGTTGTTGTTTGTCCTTCGTTCTTGAATTGGATCATGACATCAAGAAGGTGATGCCATGACAGGCAAGTGAATTAGATTTAAGTGAGGGAGGACTGTGTAAAGTCACCATAACAAACCAATATCCATACTAAATTTATATGTTCCAAATACTTTTGCATCTAAATTCATAAAGAAAAAACTGAATTAAAGGAAGACATAGATAGTTATTCAATAATAACAAGAAATCTTAATATCCCTTTCTCAGTTTTGGACAAAAATAACATTAAGATAAATGAAAGGGAAACATAAACTTAGACAAATTGCTAGAGAAACAGAAGCTAGAAGGAATATTCTAAATGGGATCATTAAAGAATATATATATTTCTCAGCACTATACGGGACTTTCACAAAAACAAACCATAAATTAGGACACAGAATTATTGCAATAAATGTTAAAATGAGAAATTGTGAACACATCCTTTATAAGCCATAATACAATAAAAATAATGCAAATGAAAATTAGTAATCAGTTCAGGGAACTCAAACAACAACAACAAAAACCACAGACCCAAATGAATATTTAACAACATAATCTTAAATAATGATACGGTCAAAAGACAAATCATGGAAATAATAATTAAATGAAAGAAAATGAAAATGATGAAACAACATCAAAATCCTCGGGATGCTGCTAAGGCAATCCTCAGGGGAACAATTCTACCTCTAAAAACAACCTTAACAAACTAGAAAAGGATTGGATTAATGAACTGAAAATGCATTTTTAAAACTAGAAAGCCAACAACATAACTAAACAAATTCCAAATAATCACAAAAGAGGAGATATTGAAAATTAGAGAAGCAGATAAACTAGAAACCAAAAAGACTATTAGAAATTATAAACAAAAGAAAAAGCTATGTTTAAAAAACTAACAAAATTAATAAACCTTTAGTCAACCTGTCACCCACAAAGATGATTATATCTTAAATGTTGTTATTGTTGTTGTTTATCCATCATTTTCAGAAGACCAATGACATCACAGTGTTGGAGTCAGAGTATGGTGTGTTCAGCTGTGGCTGATTAGACCAATACAAGTTCAGAAGGTACTACCAAAGATCTGACACAAGTGATCCATTACAACATTTAGAATGAAGCAGCTCTGGATTTGTGCAGCTCACATTTTCTTTGTGCTTCTATCATTCTGCTTCACTCTTGGAGTACAGTTCTTTTTTTGATCCAGGCACACCATGCTGGACGGTCCTCTGCCAGCATTTCCCATGTCTCATAGTCAATACTAAAGTTCTTCAGAGATACCTTGAGAGTGTCCTCTTACTGCTTTTTCTTGCCACCATGTGAGTATTGGCCCTGTGTGAGTTCTCTGTAAAATAGTCTTTTGTGTAACAGTGTGTTTGGCATTCAAACTACAAGGCCAGCCCATTGGAGTTCTGCTCTCTGTAGTAGAATTTGAATGGTTGGCAGTTCAGCTCTACATAGGACTTCTGGGTCTGGCACCTTATCATGCAAGGATATCCTCAGGATCTTCCTGAGACAATTCAAGTGGAAGCAGTTCAGTATTCTGGCATGGGCAGGTTTCACAGGCATGCAAAAGTGTAGTCAGCATGATGGTTCTGTAGACCTTCAGTTTGCTACGCAGTCTGATTCCTCTTCTCTCCCATACTTTCTTTCAGAGCCTTCCAAACATTGAGTTAACTCTGGCAAAAAGTGCATCAACCTCATCATCTATGTGTATATCCCTGGAAAGTATACTGCCAAGGTAAGTGAACTTATCCACAGTATTCAAAATTTCTCCATTTACTATGACCAATGGTTCCATATACGGATGGTGTGGTGCTGGATGGTGGAGGATCCCCATTTTCTTGGTGTTGATTGTCAGGCCAAAATTAGCACAGACTTCAGAGAACTGATCCATATTTTGTCGCACCTTGGCCTCGGAGGCTGCATTGAGTGCACAACCACCTTTGAACAAAAAGTCATGCAGCAACTACCTCTCCATTTTGTTCTTGGCTTATAGACTTTTCTCTTTTTAAAAAATGTTATTTTATTTTTTATTTATGGAATAAAACAAGCATTTCCATAGCATAGCATAATTTAAAAAAAGATGATTGCACATGAAACTGCAAATCTACTATGTACAACTTGCTGTTCCTTCTAAATATACAACGAAGTTATGTAAATTTCTTTCTTTTCCTTTTTTTTCTTCCCTCCCCCCGCTATGGTCAGCATCGGACACAAATATATATGTATATACACACACACATATATATACATACACACACATACATACACACATACATATATATGCATCTACTTCACTCCCTCCCCCTTTCATTTTACCTGTGAGTAAATTGAGACCTAGAGGATTTAAGTGGTATGCTCAAGGATCACATAGATAGTAGCATTCTCAGAATTTGAACTCAGATCCTCTGATTCCAAGTAAATTTGTTTTGTTTTGTTTTTTCCAGTGTATTCCTACTGTCTGTCAAGACTATGTGGCAAGAGGAAATCCCCAGGAGCTTAAGGATGCCTCCATTGTCCATCTCTATCTTAAAGACCAGAATCAAGACTATGAGTCTATAGTTCCATAATCAATATTTTTACTTGATTTTTGAAAACTGGAACACCATTAGTCTATTTCTACTTTTCTAGCATGTCTCCCATTTTCCACAGTTCCTCAGAGATTAGTGATGGTGGTTAAGAAACTTTTATCTACAAGTTCTTTCAATACCTAAAGATGCAATTAATCTGAGCCAGGACACCTGAACTTACTAAAATAAACTAGACACATTCTTACTATATATTCAGTTCCTCTATCCTTTCAACCTTTTCCAGTTTGAAGAAAAGATAAAACAAAGATGTGAGCTGAATAGTTGTGCTTCACATGAGTGCCATGAGAATTGATGTTAACGGGGCGTGGGGGCAGAGCCAAGATGGCAGAGTAAAAGCAATGACTTGCTTGAGTTCTCCCCCATACCCTTCCAATTACCTGTAAAAAACAGGCAAAATGGCGCTAAACAAATTCCAAAGCAGTAAAACCCACAAAAAGACAGAGTGAAACAAATTTCCAGCCCAAGACAACCTGGATGGTTGATTGGAAAGGTATATCGCACTGGGCTGGGAAAGGAACACAGTTCGGTGTGGGTGCACAAGGAAAGACCAGGCCTCCGTGAACCTGGAGCAGGCCTCAGACGACTGAATCATGGGCAGCTGTGGTGGTTTCTAGACTTCTTAACCCATGAATGCCAAAGACAACTTAGAAGGTCAGTGGGAAAAGTCTGTCTGTGGTGAGAGAGAAGCGAGGGGTCCCAGGGGAGTGGCTGCCTTTAGAGCTTCCGGTCCAAAGACTGAGGGGGATTCAGGTGGCTGATCAGAGGGAGACTGCAGGGATCTCTTTGCTGGTGCAGGATTTTCTTGCTTTGCCTATGTTTGGATCTGGGTCACACACAGTTCTGGCTGGCAGTCCTGGGGTGAGGAGGAGTGCTGCTGTGGTGGAGCTTGCAGTGGCTGTGTAGAAAGAATCCTCCTCACAGTTTCAAGACAGAAAAGAGTGCTTGTGGTCACTCACAGACCAGAGCACAGGCCAGAAAAGGAGTAAACACCTCGCTCTTGATCATAGCACCTTAGAAGAAATGAAAATTTACAGATCCCTAGAAGTAGCTCTGAAAATAGCTGCACAAAACCCCCGAAGCTTGGGACAGTACATTCTTCACACTGGAAGCAGACCTCTACCTTAACAAAGAGTTTATAACTCATGTAATTGTCTGGGATCGTGAGCAAGCAGTGCAAAAAAAGAGTCAGATCATAGAATCTTACTTTGGTGGCAAAGAAGATCAAAACATAAAACCCAGAGGAAGACAACAAAGTCAAAGCTCCTACATCCAAAGCCTCTAAGAAAAATATAGATTGGTCCCAGGCCATGGAAGAGCTCAAAAAGGATTTTGAGAATTGATGTTACAACAGAAAGATTGTGGTGGGCTGGGATGTGCCTAGAAAAGCTTTGAGGAAGAAGTCAATTTTCACCTGGATGTTGAAAGTCTAGAATTCAGATTGGGGGAGAAGGTAAGGCTATATAATGAAATAATACTACATTACTATTAGTAGAAATGATATGCTGTTGTTATGGTTGCCACCATCATCATCATATATTTCAAGTATTTGAGGTATCCCAAGATTTTAGAAAGGCTTCTCTGGAAAGAACCTGAATGGTGGAACAGATATCTTACATGGAGAACATGTACAAATGTTTACTGTTCAGGTGTTCCTTGTAACTAGCTCAGCCAATCAATGATGGATAAAAGGCCCCTCAGGCTTGAAATTTGAATGTGATGAGAAGTGCAATAGAGGAACCAAGAGCTTTGAAATGGCAGAAGAAAGGTTTGGATTCAATAGAAGACAAAACGAAGAACAAGAGAACTCAAGTTCAAAG
The DNA here is from genome assembly GCF_003287225.1 of Phascolarctos cinereus. Taxonomy (NCBI): domain Eukaryota; kingdom Metazoa; phylum Chordata; class Mammalia; order Diprotodontia; family Phascolarctidae; genus Phascolarctos; species Phascolarctos cinereus. The sequence goes on from NW_027555847.1 coordinate 503,430,155, forward strand.
AAGCAACATCAACTTTAGAGGTCATACTTCACTCCCTCCCCTTTCATTTTACCCGTGAGTAAATTGAGACCTAGAGGATTTAAGTGGTATGCTCAAGGATCACATAGATAGTAGCATGATCAGAATTTGAACTCAGAGCCTCTGATTCCAAGTAAATTTGTTTTGTTTTGTTTTTTCCAGTGTATTCCTACTGTCTCTCAAGAAGCTGTTCTCATTTTAATCTTGGTCACTTTCTTGAATTTAAGTTTTGGATTATTTATCTGCATTCAAATTTACCTCTTAAGTAATTAATAAATTTAATTAGAATATTAAAGTGCTAATTAGAATTAGTAATTAAGAAAATAAGTGGTTAATAGAAGTTTTGTTATTTAAATACAATAAATAAACAGCACAATTTCTAAAAGTTATTTTGGAATTTCATGAATAAAAGTAAGAAAGCCCCAAATAATGGTTTGACAATGTAAAACAGAAACATTCAACATGTCAGTATGGTCTATTTACAAGAAAAATGAAGGGCCATGTTCAGAGGGCCTAGTCTCTAGACATTAGTTAGAATAAGATTTGAAAAAGTGAGCTTTACCTCTACAGTTGAGAATCAGCCAACCAATATCTAGTGGGTGTGCCTAGGTAACTGACCTGGCCCTAGAAATGGGCAAGACAAGCTAGAGAGGGACTGAGATGAAGTCTAGGTTAAAATCTGAAGCAAGGACAAGTTGTTGCTTTAAAAATTTTGCTAATGTTTGGTTAGACCATAGTTAGCCTGTGATAAGATTTTTATCATCTAGCTCATCAACCAGGTGCAGCTAAATGGAAGTGGATAGAGTGCTGAACTTAGAGTAAAGAAGACCTGGATTCAAATCCTGCCTCAGCCCCTTAATAGCTATGTGACCCTGTGCAAGTAACTAATCCTCAGCTTCAGTTTCCTCATGTGAGCCTCTTAATGAAGCTAATAACAGTACAAACTTCACAAGATTGTTGGGAGGACCAGACGAGATATATGTCAAGTCAATAAGCATTTATGAAGTGTTTACCTTGTGCCAGGCATTATGTTAAACACTGAGAATAGGGATGCAAGCAAAAATAAATATAGTCCCTGGCCTTAAGGAGTTTCTAGTCTAATGGGAAGAGATAGAACATAAAAAGAAAGTGAAAAACAGGAGGATGAGGAGAGAAGGTAATAAATTATACAAGGGCATGGCAGAGAAGTCCAGAAACTTAGGAGGAGAGAGGAGAGAGAGGAGTGAGGGAGTGAACATGATTGGCTAGACACTTTCTCAAAATGGAGGTTTCTGGAAGTACTCACCAACCAGAAGAGGAGGCTACAGGAAGGAAGGGATCTTCCAGAGTGGGAAGGCTACAGAGGTCTGGTACAGAAGCTGAGAGAGTTGGGAGCATGCTGATCCAGAAGAGAAGTGAAGGAGTAAGTTTTTGCAAACTTTAAAGTACTATGCAAATGCTAGCTTTTATTATCAACTTTTTGCATTTTTTAGCTCATTCTATGTTATTTTGCTTTCTCTATAGTTACCAAGTAAAGTTCCTTCTAAAAAGCTTGTCTTTTGTCTCAGGTGAAATAAAAGGAATAGTACTACCCAGAAAACAGTTGTGGTGACAGCAGAAATGATGAGGAGTGGGGAGGTACCTCCCCCATTACATCTGGCAAGTTGACCACTGAGAAAATAAGGAAAAGTGATCTAGAATGAGTGGGGTACCACTGCAAATGCTACTCTTAGTATTTAGTCCTTCTCTCCCAAAGTAGAGCAGTCCAAGTGGAGAAAATAGCATCCCCAGAAAAGACATGAAGGCACTGATAAACATGAGATATGTGAGGGAGCCATTGAAGAGATCAGTCTGAGCAAATAGTGGGGAACAGACTGGATAGGGAAGGTTAGATCAATTGACAATGCACTGTGAGGCTGAGGTATATGGGCTTCATCTGATAAGCCACAGAGAATCTTTATAAGTTGTTAATCAGTAGAAAGGCATGATGAAAGTGGTATTATGGGAAAATGTATCTCATAACAAAATACATTTGGAAAAATAAAAGGCCAAGAATATCAAAGGAGTTAATAAAAAAAAAATGTAAATGAAGGAGGTTTGGCAGTACCAGATCTTAAACTATATTATAGGGCAGTAATTACCAAAACTATCTGGTACAGGCTAAGAAATAGAAAGGTATCTCAATGGAATAGAGTAGACATATAGCAACTTTGTGTTTGACAAATGTAAAAAATTAAGCTTTGGGGATAAGAATTCATTATTTGGTTAAAAAAAAAAAGTTAGGAAAATTGGAAATAAGTCTAGCAGAAGCTGGTTATAAATCAATACCTTACATCATTTACCAAGATAAGGTCAAAATGGATACCTGACCTAGATATAAAGGGAGATATCATAAGAAAATTAAATGAACATGGAACGTATTACCTATCTGACTTATGGATAGGAGAAGAATTTATGAAGAAACAAGATATGGAGAGCATTGTGAGGTGTAATATGAATAATGGTGATTACATTAAATTTAAAAAGTTTTGTGCAAATAAAACCAATGTGGCCAAGATGGTAAGGAATGTAGAAAATTGGGGGGGAAATATTATAGACAATTTCTCAGATGAAGGTCTCATCTCAAATGTATAGAGAACTTTGCCAAATTTGCAAGAATATGAGTCATTCCCCAATTGATAAATGGTCAAAAGACATGAATAGGCAGTTTTTGGATGAAGAAATCAAAGTTATATATAGTCATTTGAAAAATATGCTCTAAATCATTATTCATTGGAGCAATGCAGATTAAAATAACCTTAAGATATCCTCTCATACTTATCAGATTGGCTAAAATAATAAAAGGGAAAAGCAACAAATGTTAGAGTGGATGTGGAAACATTGGGACACTAATACACTGTTGGTGGAACTGTGAACTGATCCAAACATTTTGGAGAACAATCTGGAATTATGACCAAAGAACTATAACACCGTGTATACCCTCTGATATGCCACCATTAGGTCTGTTTCCCAAGGTGATCAGGGAAAAAGAAAAGAACTTATATGTTCTAGAATATGTATAGCAGCTGTTTTGTGGTGTCAAAAAATTGAAAACTGAGGGGATGCCCATCAATTGGGGAATAGCTAAACAAGTTGTGGTACATGATTGTGATGGAATATTATTGTGCTATAAAAAATGATGAATTGGTTGATTTTATAAAAATATGGAAAGACTTGCATGAAATAATGAAGAGTAAAATGAGCGGAACCAAAAGAATGTTGTATACAGTAACAGTAACACTGTGAACAACTACTTTTTTGAGTATTATAAATACTCAAATTAAGTACAAAGAATCCATGAAGGAAGATGCTATCCACCTCCAGAGAAAGAACTGATAAATAGAAGTCTATGTAGTGTGGTTCTACACACACACACACACACACACACACACACACACACACACACACACACACAACTTTGTCTAATAGTGGCCTTCTCTAGTGCAGGGTGGGAAGGGAAGGAGAAAAAAAAGTACACAGCAGAGAACAAAAGAAACTCAAAAGGAAGAATGGAAAAGCTGGGTAGCTTTGAAAATTATGCATAATATTTATTACATAATTTTTCAAAAAAGTAAACAGTGTGAATTGGAAATTAATGGTTTTATACTGAATCCTCTTTTTGTGTTGTGCTGTATACATAGAAATGGGAGGGATTTGGGGGTTTTTTGTATTTAAGTTCAAAATGAACAAAGTTTTTTTAAAAAAATAAAGTATATAATATATTACACACATTAGGAAACAAAGAAAATATATCTCATGACATGGTGTAGGATGGATTGGAGGAGGGAGACACTGGGGGCAAGGATACTAGTTAGAAAGGAGGCCAGAGTGATTTATATGTAAAGCGTTGAAAGATTAGACTAGGACAGTGGCAAGAAAAACACAGAAGCAAGGACATACCCAAGAGATGTTACAGAGGAAGAACGAGTGTTGGTGATTGATTGACTCCTTCTTCTTCATTTTACAAATCCAAAGATAACTTCAGGCTCAGGACTCTGAGGACCAAAAGATCGGTGGTACCATTGACAGACATGAGAATCTATGGAGCATATGAAACATTTTTCATAATTAAATACTGTACCCTTTATTCTTGAACTGGTCATATAACAAGTATGTCTTTTAACTGCTAATTCTAAGACACATGGTTGAAGTTATGGTTAAATATTCTTTCAGGCTTTGCCTTGATATAGCTTTGATATGTAGGGCTATAGTTGTTTTACATATGTACATCAAAATATTAGCTAGGAGGCACATTGGTTTTGGTTCAGTCATGTCTGATTCTTCATTATTCTATTTGGGGCTTTCTTGGCAGATACTGGAGTATCCCTTTCAAATATACAACAAAATTATCATGTAAATTTCCTTTTTTTCCCTTTTTTTTCTTTTGTTCTTCCCTCCCTTACCCCCACCCTAGAGATGGCTGCCATTACACACACACACACACACACACACACACACAGAGATATATATATATACATATATATATACATATATGTATGTATGCATATATATATTTGCCATTTCCTTCTCCAGCTCATTTTACAAATTAGGAAACTGAGGAAAACAGGGTTAGCGACTTGCCCAAGGTCACACAGCTAGTAAGAGTCTAAGGCCAGATTTAAACTCAAAAAGATGAGTCTTCCTGACTCCAGGCCTAATGAATAATATATCCACAGCTTACCTGATTAAAAGAGAAGAAAAGAAGATGAAGGCATAAAGGGAAAGGAGATTGATCTGCTAAGCCTAATCCAGCAGTGGCTTCATTCTTTGTATTTATATTCCCATTGTCTAACACAGTGACTGGCACATAGTAGTCACTTAATAAATGCTTCTTAATATAAGGTTGACTTATTAAAAATTTTATCTTTCATTGATTCTTTGCTTTAGGTTATTTTTTACATATGTGGACACAGAGCTATTAATCTCCAATCCAAATCAAAATAGACATCGGCTCTAGAGTAATGTGGATGCCCCGTTGGTGTCAAGAGGTAGGAGAAAGGGAAATCTTATTGAAGTCACTAAGAAAATTCTTTAAGTGAAATGAAAGACAAAGTAAAGACTGGCAGGGGACAAACTAGAAAAAGCAAAAATAAATGAGTGAAATTACTCTACCCATGAGCGGTGTAGTTGGGAGAAGCAAAGAAGATGCATTACTAGATGCATTACAAGAATTACTAGAAATTAGATGCAGAGTTGAAAATTAGAAACTTCAGTTAGCGTGAAATAAAGAAAAGGAAGGTTTAACAGAATGAATTTAATCTTCTGTATTATCTAAAGGAGAGGAAGGACAACTATTCTGAAATAGAAGGGTTTTGAGTTTACTGGGAAAATCTATCTTCAGAAGCCATATTCAATTGGAGTCAAGCTCTCAAGATGCTTATGAGAATAAGCAAGGACCTTGAGGTGATATGGATTACAGGGGTTGTTAACCTGCAGTCCATGAACTTGGGAGTTCTTTAATTTTATTTTTAATTTATAGAATAAAACAAGCATTTTCATAACATAGTTCAATGGAAAAGATGATTGCACATGAAACTGCAAATCTACTATTCACAACTTGCTATTCCTTTCAAATATACAACAAAATTATCATGTAGATTTCTTTTTTTCCTTTTTTTCTTCCCTCCCTTTCCTCTGCCCTAGAGATGGCTACCATTAGACACAAATAAGTATATATACAATTATTCTATACATACTTCTGTTTCTGAGTTCTTTCTCTGGATGCAGACAGCATCTCTTCATATGTCCTTTAGAGCTAACTTAGGTATTTATAATAGTCAAAATAACTTATTCACTCAAAGTTGTTCTTAAAACAATATTGCTGTATACACACACACACACACACACACACACATATATAGGTGACTATTTCAATATAATTAGTTTCCTTTGTAATCCTACATATTTTATTTTGCGCACTTAAAAAATTTTATTTTGACCTGGGAAGACTTGTATGGACTGATGCTGAATGAAGTGAACAGAACCAGGAGAACGTTGTACACAGTAACAGCTGTGTTGTGCAATGACCAACTTTGATAGACTCAGCTCTTCTCCGCAATGCAAAGATCTAAGACATCTCCAAAAGTCTCATAATGGAAAATGCTATACACATCCAAAGAACTAGGAAGTTGGAATGCAGATCAAAGCATACTATTTGCTCTTTTTTTCTCTTCTGTTTTGTTTTGTTTCTTCTTTCTTGTGGTTCTTCCCATTCGTTCTAATTCTTCTTTACAACATGACTAATGTGCAAATATGTTAAATAGAAATGTATATGTAGAGCCTATATCAGATTGCATGCCATCTGGGGAGTGAGGTGGGAAAGAAGGGGAAGAAAATTTAAAACAGAAGCTTGTGCAGGTGAATGTTGAAAACTAAAAATAAATTAATTAAAAATACGGGGAAAAAATGTTATTTTGAGAAAAAGTCCATAGGCTGCACTAAACTTTCAAGAGTCCATGTTAAAAAAAAATGTTAAGAACCGCTGGATTAATAGAGCTATAGCTAGAGGTGAAAGTTCCATTTCAGGGCAAATGGGTTTAATTTGGGTATCTATCTCCAGAGTGACAATCTCTGAAATATTGCCCTGTGTCTCAGTCAAGACCCTAGAGTTGAACAAAGCTCCAAAATCTGGATGGTTAACTAGAATGATGGAGCAAAGATCATAAGATCCTAGATCCGGATCAAGACCTTGGAGGCTACTGAGTCCATCCCTGAATTTTACAGATAAGAAAAGTAAGGCACAAAGATGTTTAGTGCCCAGGGTCACACAGCTAGTAGTAAATACCCAGAAGTAGGATTTGAACCCAAGTTCAGCACTCTGCACACTGCCCCACCTAGCTTCAGCGGGAACTTAGGGGATCTTTTCTAGCAAGTGGAATATATAGATGAAGAAGCAATTGACTCCAAAACCAAAATGACACTGGATTACCGGTGCGCAAAATAAATAAATACACAAATAATGATAATGATAATGGCAGCATGTCTTTTTGAGTCAAGAACTGGGAAAAGACTGATCAATGTGGTGGTCTTTAAGAAGGTGAGACTTGGATGAGGAAACCCTTAATGGAGTGGTCTAGAGTGACCCCTATGGGTAAGATGAGGAAAACGGAGGCAGAAAGGTAATCAGTTGCCCTCATCCAATCATTGAAAGTGATAGAAAGTGACTGAAACACCAATCTACAGTGTACAGATATTCGTGTGCTTTTCTAGACATCTAAAACTAAAATAGGTTAATTAGAGTTCTAATTAAGTAATTAGAATACTTTACAATAATTGAGCACCTTGATATAATTACCATGGATGAAAGATATTTTATTGCCCCCAGGCTACATGTACAATTTGAAGGCTTGAGACTGGTACCAAAAGTAGGCTTAGTACTGCATAAATAGCTAACATTTACAGAGCACTTTAATATTTCAAAGTATTTTACATATGTTATTTATATATAAATATATACTTATCTATTTATATATAATTTAGATAAACTTATATTATTTAAATATTTCTATAACAACAACTCTTTAAGGTAGGTAGGTGCTATTATTACCCTCATTTTCCAGATTAGGAAATCTGGAAACTGAGGCTGAGAATAGTTAAGTGACTTGCCCAGGGTCACATAGCTAAGTGTCTGAGACAGAATTTGAACTCAGGTCTTTTTTATTCCAAGTCCAATGTTCTATCCACTGTACCACCTAGCTGCACTGTATATGGGAACAATACTAACAGCAATTATATAAACACCTGTCTGGGCAATGGATATACCAATTCATCATTTAGACAACGAAAATGTAGTACTGGCAGACTCTTTGACTAGATAGCCCACTACTAGGCACATACCCTCAAGAAGTCAAGATTATTTAAAAAAAAAAAAGACTCCGTATACACAAAAATATAGTAGTACTTGTAGCCATAGCAAAGAAATGGAAACAAAGTAGATGCCTCTTGAAAGAGGAATGGCTAAACAAGTTGTGGTGAATGAATCTCTATAATGGAACATTGCCAGGCTGCAAGAAACAATGAATATAATGAATACAAAGAAGCATGGAAAGACTTAGATCAAGCAATGCAAAGTGAAGAAAGCAGGAGTCCAGGAGTCAGGAGCCCAGTGTGTGCAATAGTACAACCCTATAAAGGGGAATGACAAAGATAAAACAATCAAAACCAAATTCTGTGAAATTACGATGACCAAGCTTTGCCCCAAAGAAGATATATGAAAAGGCATCTCCCCTATTTCTTTGCAGAGGTGAGGATCTATGGATGTGGAACACTGCCCACAATGTCAGACTTTTTTTTTATACATTGCTTAGTTTTGCTAATTTTTTTTCCTTTTTTCTATTCTTTGCTATTGAAGATTGTTCTCTGGAAGAGGGAGAGGAGATAGAAATAGACATATTGGGAAATGTATGTATAATATACATGTTAAAGATGTATGTTAATGTATAACAAATGTATAACAAAAGTTATCAATAAAATTCTTTCTAAGAAATGTAGTACTGGAAGCCTATCATAGACTACTTGAGCTGGAATATACAGCCTAGTGATTTTTAAAGCTATTAAAGATAGATGTATTCAAAGAGATTAAAATGGATTTAAGCTATTAAAACTTAAAACTTCACTAAGACTTTTGAGACACCCCATATAAAATTTAAATAGACAGAATGAAAATAACTGGGAAAGCTAAAGAATTGGGACTAATAGCTTCAGTTAAAGTGATAGACGACTCTTTAGGGAGAAAGCACAGAGTTAAGTTTTGGATATCTGGTAGATGGTTCCTTTTCAGAACCAAGAAGTAAAGGAAGTATACTGTGCAGGGTTCTAAGCTGTGGACAGACAATATCTGCAGGTGAATCACTGTGGAGGAGTGATTGCAAAATGAGTAAGTTAAACATTCTTCCAAGAGAAGGAAAACCAAAAACACCTACTAAGTGGTTCTTAAAAAGGGAACTATGATCAATTGCAAGCAGGGATTAGGAAGAAAAACAAAAGAACTCATTTTAAAGAAAGGCAAAAACAATCCCTACCCCAAAAGAGCTCACTTTCCCAGCTCACGTGTTGGGGGGGGTGCTATTTGGGGAGGACAGCATGTAAATTGCTAAAGTCAGTCCAGCTTTGTAGAACCCTGACAGAGCTTCTGCTCCCTGGAAGACAAGCATCTGAGAAATCACACTTATCCTCTACCACCCGATGAGGTTTAGGAGAAGGCCTTGATGGACTTTTTTTTTTCCAATGCAGAGGAGTAAGATAGGCTGGTTTGCCTTCAGCAAATGGCAAAACTTCTGAGATGACTCCAAATTTCTCCTACAAATAGAGACCCATTTTTTAAAAATAGCTTTTTATTGATAATTTTTTTTTGTTTTTTTAATCACTATTTCCCATTTTATCACATTTCCCAGTTTGTGCCTTCTCCTCCTCCCCCTCCCACAGGACAATCCATTAATGCAAAGAATAAAAAAGAAAAGGGAAAGCAGTTTGAATGATTTATATGCAATGTTCCATACACATAGTCTTCCACCTCTGTGAAGAAGCAAAAAGAAGTGTACTCTCAGATATCTTCGTTGGTACCAAGCTTGGTCATTCTACTTTCACAGTATTCAGTTTCAAGCCCATTTTTAATACCAACATTCTACCAGTATTGTTGCAGGTCTGAGAGACATGGAACTCAGTCTCTGAAAAATAGAAGGCAATGGGGAGATACATGGTAAGGCTGGACTGGTTGCATCATATAAATAAAGTGCAGGAGTAAAAGATATGGTCAAGAAAAAGTATGATAGGAAGAGAAAATGGATTGGGCATATGAAGGGGGTAAGGATTGACAGTAGTGGGCAGCTGGACTGCTCTATTGAGTTCTTCATGGTGTCAGGAGAAAGTGAGAAAGACTGCTAGAACACTGGGTAGATAGAGTCCCATGACAAACTTCTGAGAAAGCAAGGAGAAGACGCATGCCAGATGGACAATCAAGAGTAGTTTGGATTCTGCATGGTTGGAGGAAATATCCAAACTGATGAGATCACACATCTGTTTAAGGATTTGGGGAAAAAAGCACTGATAAATGCAGACTTTCCCATTCTCATTTTTCTCAACCCCATAAGAAAATCTCTCCGCTGCAGGCAATTCTTGATGTAATATTATTTGCAAATTTACTGATTATTTTTCATTGACTACATTATAGATTTAGAAGCAAAATGGTTTGGCCTTGGAGGCAGGAAGATCTTGGTTCAGGTCCTGATTCTGGCACATACCATGTGATCATAGACAAATCAATCAATATCTCAGCGCCCCAGACAAGTCACTAAGACTACAAGTTACAGGCAAGTTGCCAATCTGTATCAACAGGATGAATTTCAACATCAGCAGTTCTTTATTAACAATTAAATCATGAGTCTGGACACACACACACACACACACACACATCACATTTTAAATTGACTGAAATTTTTGTTATCTCAGGATGTTATGTCCTCTCTCTACATTCTTTTTCTTGGTGCACACATCAACTGTCACAGGTTTAATTATTACCTCTATACAGAGGCCCCTCAAATTTGTGTATCCACCCTTAGTCTCTGCTCTAAGAGACTTAAGACATCACTCTTTACCTACTGGGTATTTTTGATCTGGATATTGTAGTCATCTCTAATGCAACAGTCCAAAACAAAAATACTATTATCTTTCATTTCCCCATCCCCAAACCCACTCCTAATGGTGGTGGTGGTGGTAGTAGTAGTAGTAGTAGTAGTAGTAGTAGTAGTAGTAGTAGTAGTAGTAGTAGTAGTAGTAACTAGCTTTTCCATAGCACTTCAACACAACTTATTTCATTTTATCCCGACAACAAACCCTGTGGGGTAGATACTATTATTATCTCCATTTTGCAGATGGAGAAACTGAGAGGTTAAGTGACTTACCCAGGGTCACACAGCTTATAGAAGGCTGAGGAAGGATTCTAACTCAAATCTTCCAGATTTTATTTTCAACAGCATTATCCACATAGTTGCCCTTGCCTTCTTCTAGGCTTTCCTATTTCTACGGAAAGCATAACCATTCTTCCAGTCTGTACATTTATAACTGCAGGATTTTTTTTTGACTCCACACTCTTCTCTCACCCCACATATCTAATCAATTGCAAAATCTTGACATTTTTACCTCTACAACCATCTTTCACATCCAGCCTTCACTTTACCCATGCAACCATCACCTATCTAGCCTAAACTAGCCTTCTAGTTAGTCTTCCTGCCCTAAGTCTCTCCCTATTCCAATCAATTTCCCACACACCTGCCATATTGATTTTCCCTAAGAATGGATCTGTGTCATTGCCTTATACAATAAACTCTAGTGGCTTCCTGGAGCCCTGTAGGACAAAATACAAACTCTGTGTGACTTTCATAACCCTTCACAACCCATCTTTGCAACCTCATTATGCTTTAGCTCCCTTTGCATACTCTATGGTCCAACCATACCAGCCTTCTCTGTGCTCTTCACACATGGCATTCTATTGCCCATTGTCTTGTCTTTGTGTTGACCATCCTCCATGCCTGCAATGCCTCTTCACTTCTCCCTAAAAGAATCCCTCTCTTCCCTCCAGATGCAAATCAAGCTCTAGTCTCTACATGAAACCTTTCCTGATCTTCCCAACTGTTAATACCCTCCCTCCCTATCTTATATTCACTCTCTTGTATTTATTTTGTATATATTCTGCATATGTTTATTGTGTCTATATTTGTGTATGTACATGTTTTCTCCCCGGAGAGAATGTAAGTTACTTGAAAGTAGACTTTGTTTCAACTTTCATCTTCATATCCCAAATCCCAAATCAATCCAATAAATATTTAGTAAGCACCTACTATATTCCAAGCACCATGCTAAGCACTGGGGATACAGTTAGTAAAAAGAAAGATAGTTCCTGCTCTCAAGGAGCTTACAATCTAAAGGGGGAGACAACACACAAGGAGTCAGGAGAGTTGGATGGGAGAAGCAGCATTTTGTTCCATGGAGTTGAAACCAGGCAGGGCAGCAGAAGCAAAGGGGGGGGGTAGGAAGTCCCTAGTAGAGTGTCCAATTTAAATACTTATTGATTAACCAGTACTTTGTTTTAATCAGCAAGTTATATCCAAATCACACAATGTAATGCATAGGTATACCCATACCTCCTTTACACTCATCAATTTCCACTTTGTGCATGTGCTTGTATCTCCACCACTATACTCCATGGCCCTGTGGTCATCTTACTGATCTTTGAATTTGCTTGAGCTCTTCACACAGTACTCTGCATTAATAAATGGGGTTTTTTTTAAAATACGACTGACTTTCATTTGCTTCCTTTCAGAAACATTCCTTATAGAGTAAATCCCCTACTTGATATGTAGATTCTTCTCACTTTAGGATTACATAAAGCATTATAACTTCAGACCTGGAAGGTGCCTTAGAGGTCATGTAAACCAACCTACTCATTCTAGAGACAGCAAAAAGGAAGCTCGGAAAAGGGGAGTGACTTGTCCAAGCTCACACAGGGAATAAAGAATGGCAGAGCCAGGATTTGAAGGAGGTACTAATTGTAACATTTAGATCGAGAAGAAAACTTAAAGATTGTCTGTTTTCAGTTTAGACACTTGAAACTTACTAGCTGTGTGACCCTGGGCAAGTCACTTAACCCTAATTGTCTCACCAAAAAAAAAGGAAAAAAACGATTGTCTATTTTAACCTGTTCATTTCAGAGATGAGGGAACTGGGGCTCTAAGAGATGAAGTGATTTTCTCCACTGAGAAGCAACATAATAGATGGGCAGCCTCAGAGTCAGGAAGGCCTGGGTTCAAATTCTTCCTCTGACACTTACTGACTTTGTGACCAGGGGCAAATTGCTTAACATTTCAGTCCCCCAGGCAACTCACCAAGACTGTAAGTTGCACAGTAAGTATTGATTTACATTGGTAGAGAATTTCTTCACTGGAAGTTCCCAATATCAATGAAATTGCAGACCCAACCACAAAAAAAAAAAAAATTTAACCCACTAAGCATATAGGTCCTATGTCTAAATCCTATGGAAACTAAAGGCCCTGCCTATAAAGCAGTTGTAGAGTCTACAAAAGAAATAATATTGGGAGGTTTTTCTTGTATGATAAAACTATAATAGAGATCTCTATGCAGAGAGAGAGTGAGAGAAGAAGAAGAAGAAAGATGAACAGGAGGAGAAGAAGGAGAAGAAGGAAGAGGAGGAGAAGGGGAAGGAGAAGGAGAAGGAGGAGGAGGAGGAGGAGGAGGAGAAGAAGAAGGAGGAGAGAGAGGAGAAGAAGAGAGAGGAGGAGGAGGAGGAGAAGAAGAAGAAGAAGAAGAAGAAGAAGAAGAAGAGAAGAAGAAGGAGGAGGAGGAGGAGGAGGAGGAGGAGGAGGAGAGAGGAGGAGAGGAGAGGAGAGGAGAGAGAGAGAGAGAAGAGAGAGAGAGAAGAGAGAGAGAGAGAGAGAGAGGTGACTCTCTAGGTATGTAATATATTATTTGTACAATAGAGAGCAAAGCCAGTATATACATGGAGGCAGTCGTGCCAATGTCAATCTTTTTTTTTTTCATAAAGTAGAAGTTAACACCAGAGATGAGCTGTGAGATGTGTTTCATTGCAGAACCAAATATAGATCCTTATCCATCAAAGATGCTAGGAAACCAAAGGTCCATGAAGACTTACATCCAGCCCTGTGATTAAGAATTCCTAATCAGGAAAGAAAGAATAACACATGAAGAAAGCCAGAAAGGACAAAAAATATCCTGCAAAGGCATAGAAAGGGAATTTAAGCCAATGTGGAGAAGCTGGTAAATCCAAGAGCATGACAAAGGAAGGTGTTCACAGGGGAAACCTCTGGCATTACATGTGGGATCATGAGCAAGGAACTTAAACTCTGTGGTCTTCAGTTTCCTCCTCCTTAAAATGAGGGAAGTGGACTAGATGACCTCCGAGGTCCCTTACAGCCCTAAATTTATGATCCTATGTCCTATGAATATATTGGAGGAAAAGGTTGATAACACTGCCCATGGCCTCAGCTGTCTATATTCTATGTCTTTAAGACTCTTGTTGTTCAGTCATGTCGAACTGAACATACCATCCATGAGGTTTTCTAGGCAAAGACACTGGAGAAGTTTGCCATTTCCTTCTCCAGTGGATTAAGGCAAACAGAGGCTAAGAGACTTGCATAGGGTCATACATCTAGTGTCTGATGTCAAATTTGAACTCAGGTCTAGGCCCAGCACTCAATCCACTGGGCCACCTAGCTGCCTCCTGTCTTTAAGATGCAAAACCATAAAGCTGGCATTGACTTCCAAGGTCAGCTAGTCCAATCCATACCTGAAGCATGAATCCCCTTTTAAATTTTCTACAAATAACTATCTAAACTTTCCCTGAAAACTTCCATTGATGAGGAAATTCATTGCCTCCTGAGGAAGCCTATTCCAGTTTTGGACAGCTCTCAGGGTTAGGAAAATTCCCTTTCTGTCGAGCCAAAATATAGCCCTCCTGTAACTACAGCCAAGACCAATAGATCTTAACATTCGTCCTCTGGGGTCAAGCAAAATACATCTAATCACTCTTCGACATGACATCCTTTCAAATACTTAAAGAGAGCAGCTCTTCTCTTTTGCAGTTCTCTTGACTGATCCATGATAGGTTTTCAAGCCTTCCCAACAGCTTTGCCACCCTCCACATCCTCATCCTCATCATCACCACCAACACTCTAAGCATCATCATCAACATCAGTACCATTTCTATGGTAGCTTTAAAGTTTGTGAAGTCTAACTTTGACAAATAACTTTACATTACCTCGTTTGATTTCATTTGTCCCTTCCTGAATTGTAGGAACTGATATTCAGATGTGGTATGACCAGAGCAAAGTAGAGTGATTATTACCCTTGTTTTGGATTCTGGGATTGTATTAATACAAAATAGAAGGTCACATTATCTTTTTTTGGTGATCATATCATACTGTCATTTATATTGGGCCTATGATGCATTAATACACCTAGATCTTTCCCACTTAATAGGATAGCTAGGAAGCCCAGTGGATAGAGCACTTGGCCTGAAGTCAGGAAGACTTGAGTTCAAATCCAGCCTCAGACACTTATTAGCTGCATGACCATGGGCAAGTCACTTAACCCTGTTTGCCTCAGTTTCCTCATCCGTAAAATGAGCTAGAGAAGGAAATGGCAAACCATTCTTGTATCTTTGTCAGGAAAACCCCAAATGGGGTCATGAAGAGTAGGGCATGACTAAAATGACTGAACAACAACTTTTCCACATAAACTGCTATATTCATCCTTCTCCTATCCTGTGGTGGTACAGTTACTGTTTATTAACCAGGTTACATTTATCTTAATTAAATGTCACTTTATTAAATTGAAACCATCATTCCAACCCATTGATTTTCTTTTAGAAAAGGAAGAATATTAGTATCATATAATTTATCCAATCCTTTATTAAAATCTATCTATATCTTTCCCTTCAGCTACCAGTTGAGTAACCTTATCAAAAAAGGAAATAAGGTTAGTCTGGCATGATCTATTTCTTGTGAAGCTACTCAGACTTTTTGAAATCACTATGCCCTTTTCAAAATGTTTACTAGCTATCTCTTTCATTGCGGGCAGCTAGGTGACATAGTGGATAGAGTATTGGGCCTAGAGTCAGAAAAACAGGAGTTCAAATCTAGCCCCAGAGTCTTCCTAGCTGTATGATCCCAGGCAGGTTGTTTCACCTCCATTTGCTTTCATTTCCTCATCACTAAAATGGGATAACAATAGTACCTACCTGCCAGAGTTGTAAAGTGCTTAGAATGGTGCCTGACACATAGTAAGTGTCATGTAAATGTTAGCTAGGCTTTAATAATCCTACCCTAGGCTTTTCCTAGGAATCTAGGGCTTGCTTGAAGCCTTTTAGTTTTCAGACACCATAATCTCTGGTTGTTTTCTTTTGTTTTGTTTTTTAAATTGAGACATTTCTTCTTCTCCAGTCCTGTGGTACCTTACTCATTCACCACATTATTGTACATATCACCAACAATAAATCAGCAATCACATCTATCGATTCTTTCAGTATCCAAGGATGTGGCTCAAGGGACTTGAATTTGTCGAAGGCAGCTTGATGCTCTCTTACTATCTCCTTATTTATCTTAGGTATTGTTGCTGTTGAATTGCTTCAGTTGTGTCCAACTCTTTGTGATCCCATTGGGGGTTTTCTTGGCAAAGACACTGAAGCTGTTTGCCATGTATTTCTCCAGCTCATTTTACAGATGAGGAAACTAAGGCAAACAGGGTTACATGACTTGCCCAGGATCATACAGCTAGTGAGTATCTGAGGCAAGATGTTAAATTAGGTGCTCTTAACTCTAAAGCCAGGACTTTATCCACTGCACCATCTAGCTGCCCTATTTGTTTTAGATACCTGTTAACCTTGTTTTGCCTTGGTGATAATTTCTTCTCTTAAAATATTGAGTAAGCATTAAGAGAAATTACTGGTTTAGATTAAATTTTGATCAACAAGAAAGGACTATTTGATGATATATAGAACACATCATTTAAAGTTTCTATATTCTAAGGATTGGAACACAAGTCACTATGAGATATCTGGATTTCTTAGGCTTTTAGGAAAGAAGATGTCAAAGATTCAATAAGAAAACAGATAAGAAAACCATGGTTAGAAACTCCATAATGTAAGACAACTCAGAAGGGACATGCATGACTCAAAAACAATATTTTAGCAATGCAATAACTAATGATGATAATAAGAAAGTAGGGAGGTAGCCAAAGAGACTGACATGGCTACAAAGGGATCTTTCTTTTGAGCTTGGATTGAAAGGGGTCATGTATAAAAATGGGAAGGCCACCTAGCAATCTGAAATATTGACACTGAAATGTAATAATAGTATAAGAAAGGATAAAGTCTAGAATGATCTAAGATATTGTTGTTGTTGTTGTTTTGTCCTTCCTTTTTGAAGAGGACCAATGCTATCACAGGTGTTGTCTTAACTCATGGGTGAATTGGATTTAAGTGAGGTAGAGTTGCACAGTCATCAGCCTCACTCATTCTTCCAGAGTCATTAAAGTCTAGTGGCAAGACAAAAACCAGGATAACTGGCGATGGCCCAGGGTGCAGTGGATGACCTTGGCTTCTTTGGTATCCAACCAAGCTCTAAGATCCTCACAGCAACTCTTCAGCCACCTTCATGGCTATGGAGTAGACAACTATTTCACCGACAGGTTTGGGACCCATCTATTTTCAACCTCATTTAGCCCTTCAGCTCAGACAGTTTACCACAGTGTAGCCACTGTGCATGCTACTGCTTCTTGGAATCACAGGTGAGAAGTGAGTGCCAGGTAAACACTAAAGGTAGATGAGCAGCCCTGAAGAGGGCTCAGCAAACCCTCACTCCGGAGGTGCTAGGCCTCCTTAGATATCCCATACACTCCATATATCCCACTTATGAACTAAGATTTACAAAAAAGGGCTCAGGAAAATAAGGGCTTTTATGATTTTCTTTACTAATGTCCTATTCTGGTGCCTCACTAAGACACCAAAGGTGACTGACCCCCAGCTCTCAAAGGCAAGATTTGGCTGGCCCTGCCAAATTGGAAAAGGATGTGGACCTAATGATGTCTATTGTCTGATGACCAGCCTAACTGATTTTAGAGAAACTTATTTTCAGTTTGGCGAAGGAGTGGTGAAATTTTTGGCCACAACAACTCTTAGAAGTGATCTAAAAAGATCTATGTCAGCAAAAGGAGTATTCAAACTAATGAGATGAGAGATCGTTAAAAAAATGAAGAATTATTGAGGCATATTTGGAACAAGATAAAACTGATAGGAAGAAGAATTCAGTTTCTGATTTTGCCCCTAAAAAATGTCTCAAAGAGAATAATCTTCAAAGTAGAAAAAAGATAACAAAATTAGTTAATATGGAACTGAAGCTCCAGATACACAAGCCAGAGGTAGTAAGAGAATACCTAGTTCTTTTTAATGAATTTAAGTCTCCAACCTAGACAAAGTACAACCTAGAACATTTAAAGAACTTGTCAATGAGATCACCAAACCATTGTCACTGATTTTTTTAAAATTATGGAGATTAGAGGAAGTGTTGGAAAAATAAAGAGAGAGAAATATTATCCTGGTTTTCAAAGAGGGAAAGAATGGAGATTTCAGAAACTATAGACCAGTGAGAGTGATGTCTACTTCTGAACAAAGTAAACAGTCTTCTCTGCCCTTATAGTGGGAAGATGTAACATAGATACCTATAATATGAAATTATAACTAATAATATACTAACCCACTCTCATATCTGAGGAAGGGGTAGAGACACACAGGAAGGAAATAGACCTATTCTTTTCATGGATACAGAGAACTCCTTTTACCAGTATAGGTCAACTCATGGTCTGCAAGACAGTTGCCTGGGGCCACTGAAATGTTGGGACTTCCCCAGGTCCCACAGCTAGTATGCATCAGAGACAAGATTTGAATCCAGGGCTTTTTTGGCTTCAGAGCCAGCTCTCTATCCACTATGCCATTTCTGCAATACTATCCTTTTAATAGAGTTACTTTTTTTTAACTAGGCCTGTAATTTTTCTGGCATAGGAAACTCCCTACCACTACATTTTGTCATCTACAACTCATGGCTTAGCAGGATCACACAATATGTCAACAGTGAGTCTTAACATAGGTCTTTCCTCTTCTGAGGATGGATCTCTATGCATAACTCCTCACTGCCTCTCTACAGGTTTACTCAATCAGGGATATGTGGTAGATAGAGTATAGCTGGGTTTTTCGACATTTGACATTTGACAAGATCATTTAAACCCTTGTGGCCAGTGTCAAGAAATAAGAACTTAATGTTCAGAGAACTAGTTGAATTTGTAACTAGTTGAATTCATAGAACATTATCAGCCTGGAGGGATGTCTATACTGTTTTGCCACAGGACTCTGTCCTAAGTCCTATCCTGCTCAGCAAGATAAGGATTCAGAATAAGACTATATCTATATCTATAGTTAAATCTATCTACATAAAGCAGGAGGAGGACGAGGAAGAGGAAGAGGAGGAGGAGGAGAAGAAGAAGAAGGAAGAAGAAGAAGAAGAAGAAGAAGAAGAAGAAGAAGAAGAAGAAGAAGAAGAAGAAGAAGAAGAAGAAGAAGAAGAAGAAGAAGAAAGAGGGAGAGAGATACAGCTAGGTGGCACAGGCCTGAAATCAGGAAGACTCATCTTCCAAGTTCAAATCTGGCCTCAGATACTTCCTAGCTGTGTGACCCTGGGAAAGTCACTTAACTTTGTTTAGCTCAGTTTCCTCATCAGTAAAATGAGCTAGAGAAGGAAACAGAAAACCACTTCAGTATCTGTGCCAAGAAAACCCCAAATGGAATCACAAAGATCTGGACACAACCGAAAAAAACCACATTAACCACATACATGTGTATGTATACACACACATCATCCAGGTTTTTCTTGAAGTCCTCTAGGGAGATAGAATGCAAAATCCCCTGTGGCATCCCATTCTACTTTGGGACAGCTCTAAATGTCAAGAAATTTTCCCTTACACTAAACCCAGCTCTGTGTAATCCAGCTTTTGCTTCTCTAGGGCGAAGTAGGAAAAAAAAAAATCAACAAACAACGCCCCCCACCAAGTTTATTTCCTCTTCTACAAAATGATAGGCTTTCAAATTCCTTAAGAAAAGTATCATGTCTCCAAGAAGCTCTTTCCTTTCCAGGTTAAATGTTCCCAGTTTCTTCAATTGATCCTCATAAAGCATGCCATTCTTCTGGGTACTCTCCTACTTGCTAATGTCACTCTTAAAATGTAGTATCAGAAGTAAAGGCAGTAAACAATGATCTATCTATCTATCTATTTTAAATTTATTTTGTTTTCAATTCACAGAACAAAACAAGCCTTTCCATAACACAGTAGAACAAAAATGATGATTGCAAATGAAACCACAAAGCCCCATGTACAACTTGCTATTCCCTCCAAATATACAAGTTATCATGCAATTTTTTTTCCTTTTTTTCTTCCCTCCCCCTCCTCACCTCACTCTAGAGATGGCTATCATTAAATACAAATAGTTATATATAGGTAACATGATTCTATACATACTTCTATTTATCAGTTCTTTCTCTGGATGCAGATAACATCTTTCTTTTATTTTTGTTTATTTTTAATTTGTGTATTTTTAGTAAACAATTCTAGTAAATTATAGTAAACAATTACTAAGTGCTTTACTAATATTATCTCATTTGATCCTCACAACAGCTCTGGGAGGTAAGTGCTATTATTATCCTCATTTTACAGCTGAGGAAACTGAGGCAAATAGAGGTTAAGTGACTTACCTAGGGTCACACAGCTAGTAAGTGTCAGAGGGAGGATTTGAACTCAGGTCTTTCTTACTCTGGGCACAGTGCTCTATCTACCCTACTATGAAGCTGCACCTAAAGAAACTAACGTATTCGATCTCATGTCATTAGACTAGGGCAGAGTACAGAGGAACTATCACCTCCTGTGTTCTTGGCACTATGCCTTTCTTAACATAGCCTACAATGGTAATAGCTTTTTTGGCAGCCATAACATACTGTTGACTCATATTGGACTTGAGGTCCACCAAAGTCCCTGGAGCTTTTTCACACGAACTGCAATCTAGCCAGGCCTCCACCATCTTGTAATTGTGAAGCCAATTTTTTTTGAACTTTACATTTATGTCTATTAAATTTCCTTTTTAAAAAAGTTATTGATGTGCTTTGTTTTTACATTACAAAAATTTATAATTGCTTTCACTCTGTGAAAGATCCCTTGTAGAAAGCAAAATGATTAAGTAAAACAATTAACACAGTGACCTACTCTGAAAGTAAAGCAACATATCACATCAGCACCCCAACTCTCTATTTTAATTGTTTGTGTTGTTTGTTTGTTTGTTTTTTTAATAAAGAGAAATCTGTTTTGTCTCCTTTCCACTCCATATAACATTGGGAGAAAAAAAGAGAAAATTAAAGTAAATTCCTTTTAACAAATATGGACAAGCAAAACAAATTCCTTGATTGGCTATATACCAATACATATGTACATAGACATATGTGTGTATATATATATATATATTATATATATATATGTATTATACATAATACATATATATACACATGTCTATATACGTTTGTGTGTGTGTGTGTGTGTGTGTGTGTGTGTGTCTGTCTGTCTGTGGACTGGGGAAGTTATAAAGGGCATCACCGTTCAGAGAGGGGTTGGACTAAATGGCCTTCAAAGGACCCTTCTAACTCTGAGATGTGATTCTGCCCAATTCCATGATACCTTGGTTATTCCCAAAATTAAGCTGCTGGAGCATCCTGTATTGTTCATACTGTACTGGCACATACTATAGCTATCTCATAAGACTATCATAGACTCTAAGGACTGGAAGAAACTTCAAAGAACTTTTAAGGTCGCTCATTTTACACACGACAAAATTGACATCCAGAATACATGGTCGTGTTTTATCCATCCTACTATATGGCAAGTTCCTTGAGAACCAGGACTGGATATTATTATTTGTATCTACCCACAGTGCCTATAGTATAAGAATCAAGTGGAAGAGAGAATAGCTCAAGAAATATCCATCAAACTAAAGGTTTAAAGAATGAATTTTTTTTTAAATGCCTCAACTCATTTCTACCTTATGATTTAGGAATGTTTCATGTTCCTATATAAGGGAAATTTCTGTGTAGATTTCAAACTTTTGGTCACACGACTCCTTTACATTTTAAAAAATTATTGAGGGCCCCAAAGAGCTTTTGTTTATGTGGGTTATATCTATTATATCTATTAACATTTGTCATATTAGAAATTAAAACATCTCAGTGTTATTATGAAAATAGCTGTGACCTTGCAAACCCCTTGAAAGGGTCTTGGAGACCCCACACTTTGAGAACCACTGGTATAGATTATGGTTGATTTACCTAGTATGGGAATTAAGTACAATGAAAGGAAAATGAGTAGTTTCATCATTCATATTTTAGAGACTAGGGATATAATTTTTTCCAATTAATCACAACTGACGAATGGTTATTTCCTGTGTGGCTTTAAAGAAAGGAATAGCTGTTAATGTTTCTATATGACACACATTCCTGTGTGTGAGCAAGTACTTTCATTTGAAATGTGTCATACAGTTATTGTCATTAGTCTTTCCACAGGACAACACAGAGTTAACAAAGGATGGCTATTTGGTCAACTCTTAGTTGTCCCTGATAATGAAAGTGAGTCAGAGGGTAGGAAATCCGTTAAAATGGTAATAATGGTCACAACAATAATAACAACTAAAAGGATGATTTGGAAACACAGCAGATTTGTCACCCAAATTCTGGTTTGTTTGTTCTTTTAGGGGGAGGGAACAGTTTGCGAACAGTAAACAGTAAAACAAGTTTGCATGCCCTGACCACACACCAATTAACCAACAGCAAAATGGTCAACCCAATCAAATCAATCAGTAGCTTTTATTAAGCACTTAATATGTTTCAGGTACCATGTTAAGCACTGAGGATTTAAAGAAGAAAGCAAAGCATCCTTTGAGTGTCTTGGGTGGCAGGTGTAAGCTATCCTCGGCTCTGGTGAATGTGTAGAGGGCAACCAACTGCTCAACTGATGTAAATTCCCCATGTGGAAGAGACTGGAGAACCTGCTTCTGGAACAGTCATGATGACCAGTAATGGAGGTGCCTTGGAGATATTTGAGTATGCAGAGACATTTTGTAACTCATTCCATTCTGCTAACCACGTTCATTGGTTGGATAGCTAAACTGGAGATTCCTTCAAAATGGCACCATTGAGCAGAGACTCCTCCTTTCATTCTGTTCAGTTGCTTTAATCCTGGTGTGATTCCTTTACTGACATTCTGGTAAGAAACAATGTTACAAAGGGAGAGGCCTTAAGTTTTGGGCCCTACCCCCACCAAGATTGAAATGTGGCCACCTGAAATGGCCCTTGGTCTTCGACCTCTGTGATTATTCTTCACTGTTCTATATGAAAGTATTGGAGACTGACCTTGTGAGTTTTGAAAGGTCAGGAGAGCATTCCAGCACCCAGATTTTGCAGCCAACTTAGCATCAATGCTCCAAGGAACAAGGAGTATCTTTCAGGTGTGACCTTAATTCATGATACAGCTAAACAGCTGGGACCAGGACTCATCCAGCATTCATGCCACATCTGGATATATACTTAGTAGGACCAATGTTAGGTAAAAACTATGTGAAGAGTGAGCTGATTCTCTCCAGAACTTGAGGTTGGAAAGAGAAGATTATGTCTTACAGCTGTTGGAAGGAAGTATTGTGCTTTTGTCATTGTTTTATCTTTGAATATCCCTCTGTGAAAGCTAATCGATGTTAAATGAGGCACTAAGTCCCTGGGACTTAACATTTAGGGGAAGGAGGGAACACAACTGGGTGAGGGCTTGAGATGTTGGCTGTAGAAAACAGAGATACCCCAAATCCCTAAGGAATCAAGAAGACCTGGCTTCAGATCCTGCCTCATATACTTACTAACTGGGCAATCTGGGAAAATCACTTAATATCTGTTAACCTCCATTTCTTCATCTATAAAAGAGAGGATGATAGTACCTATCTCAAGGGCTGTTGTAAAGATCAAATAAAATTATACATGTGGAGTGCTTTGCCATCCTTAAAATGCTGTATAAACGCTAGCTATTAATGTCATTAGGGCAATGTATGGTAACAGGTAACAGGTGGACAGCCTGAATGCCACAGTGGTACCCTCATAGTGCTCAGAGAAATTGAGAAAGGGATAGGCATGTTGGTGAGAACCTGGAGTCCTCACTACTTAGGAGGCTAAGGCTAGTGAATTGCTTGTGTTAGGAAGTTCTGAGCTGTAGTACAGCTAAAGTAAATCGGGTGTCCATACAATCAATATGATAAGCCCCCAGGAGTGAGGAGTTACAAGGCTGCTTAAGGAGGTACAAACTGGCCCGGGTCAGAAATAAAGCAGGTCAACATTTCTATAACAATCAGAAATGGGATAGAACCAAGGAAAGAAGGAAGGAAGAAAGGAGGGAAGGAGAGAGGGAAGGAAGGAAAAAAGAAGGAAGGAAGGAAAAGGAAGGAAGGAAGGAAGGAAGGAAGGAAGGAAGGAAGGAAGGAAGGAAGGAAGGAAGGAAGGAAGGAAATGGCATAGACATAGTATAGGCAGTTGACAATCTCTCGTGATATTCTTGTGGATCAGAGGGAAAGAATGTGGACACTGTATATGAATAGAAGGTTTCTGGTGGCATGCAACAGAGTTTTGTTCTCACCCCTATGAAATTCTCACCCAAATAAAATTTAACTGAGACAAATGTGAAATCCTAAACCTAATTATTTTAATTCAGATACACAAGCATAGGATGTGACAGATCATGTGGGGAAAAAAAGGCCTAAATGTTTTAGGTTACTACAAATTCTACATGAGGACACAGCAAGGTGTGGCTACTCACAACTACCAGGACAATCTTACGTTGCATAACCTGACCTCTTCCTACGTTTGTAGTCATCTTACAGTTTCTTCCCCTCCAGCTACTCTAGGATCCAGCTCTGTGGGCCTACTTGTGTCCTTCACACAGAGCACTTCATGGGGTGGCTTTATGAATATTCATTGAAGTACCAGATGTGGAATTGGGATGACAGTTCAAATCCTCCCACAGATACTACTTTGATAACCCTGAGCAGGTAATTAGCTTCTAACTTAACTTCCAGCCTTAGCTTCCTCACCTGTAAAACTGGTATAATAGCACCTACTTTACATGGCTATTGTGAAGATTACAAGAGATAACATACATAAAGCACTCTATACATGCTAGCCATTACTGTTATCTCCGATCTCTGTGCCTTTGCTTTAGCTGTGCCCCATGCCTAGAATGCTCTTGAAGGACCCCTCCACTTCTTAGTTTCTTTGACTTTCTTCAAAACTAAACTCAAATTCTACCTTTTACAAGAAGCTCTTCTTGTCCCACTCAGCTGCTGGGGTTTTCCCCTCAGGGATTACCTTTTACCTGTATGTCTCTAGTAATGTATATATTTCTGCCCCATTAGATTGTAAGACCCTTGAGGGCAGGGACTGTTTTTGCATTTTTTTGTATCACCAACACTTAGCACAGTGCCTGGAACATAGCAGGTGCTTAATAAATGTTGTTAACTGATTGACATTATTAATGTAATAATAAAGATGATGATAAAACTAATATTTTCAAGGTCCTTTCATTCCCATTCTCTAATTGAATCTCCACAATAGCTCTGTTTGGTCTTAGGCTCATAGAATCATAGATTTAGAGCTAAAAGAAACTTTCAAGATCATCTGATCCAAACCTTTAATTTTGCAGGTGCAGAAACGGAGGCTTGGAGAGATGAAGTGACTTCCCAAGCTTACACAACTTGTTTCTGAGATGGAGTTCCACCTCCAAGCCCAAGCCTCCATCCACTGCAGGTGTTATTACTCAGTTTCATAGATGGGGAAATACGAATCTGGATGGATGGCCTATTGAGTAAATCCCTCTATCTTGAACAAATGCTACAGAGGAACAAGAGCCGGGCTCATAAATGGATAGAAGAAAGAGAGTGAGCAGGGCTTACATTTGGGAAATTATGCAGCTCAACGAGCCCCAGTGGTTCCTAATTCAGAGGCTAATTTTATTGTTTTGTATCAATATTCTTCTAGAGACAATCTCTGAATGTGAACCATAGAACAGCAAAATTTCAGAACTAATTCAAATTGCAGGTAACCCGAAGGTAGGTAGACAATAGCTTAATACAATGATCATTTGCCCATAGGAAATGACATCATCAAAAACGTGTATACCTTGAAAGGGGGGTAAGAAAAAAGGTGGAGGAGAAATTTACATGATAACTTCATTACATATTTAAAAGGAATAGCAAGTGGTACATAATAGATGTGTAGTTTCATGTGCAATCATCTTTTTTTTAATTATACCATATTATGGAAATGCTTTTTTATTCCATAAATTAAAAATAAATTTTTTTTAAAAAATGTCTACCTGAGAAAAGAGATGTCATAGGAGCATAGACTTAGATCTACAAAGAACCTGGGAAACCTTGCTCGGGCAGGTCAGTTGATCTGGCCACAGGACAAAGTGGGCCTTGAATTTTCCCACTACCATGCTGCCTAATATTTGGCACAGTCTCTCAAGTGTTTCTTGCACCCTTTGTATGAACATTCCTTGGGTCATAAATCTAGAGCTGGAACTGATTTTAGAGGCCATCTACTCCAACCCCTTATTTTACATATAAAGAAATTAAAGCCCAGAGGGGTTAATTAACTTCCCAGAGGTCACACAGGCAGAAAGTGTCAGAGAGAGGCTTTTGAACCAAGGCTCTTAGACTCTAAAACCTGTGTTCTTTCCAAAATAGCACACTTCCTTAAGAAGGTTTTTTTTTAATATAGAAACAAAATAATGACTGTAACTTATTTTTAAAACATTTTAATGAAAATAGTTAGCATTTATATAGCACTTTCAGTTTTGCAAAAATGCTGTATATCTATGATGTCATATGATCCCCACAATGACCGTGGGAGGTAGGTGCTATTATTATCGTCATTTTACAGGCTACATTCAATGGGCTAATCTATTTTTTGTTTGTTTACTTGTTTTTCAGGCGTGTCCCACTCTGTGACTCTATTCCGTGTTTTCTTGGCAAAGATACAAAAGTGGTTTGCCATTTCCTTCTCCAACTCATTTCACAGATGAGGAAACTGGGACAGACAGAGGTTAAGTGACTTGCCCAGCATCACACAGCTAGTAAGTGTCTGAGAGTGGATTTGAACTTAGGTTTTCTTGAATTCAGGTCTAAAGCTTCAACATCTAGCTGCCTAACTATCAAGTACTTACTATGTACCAAATAATAAAGATACAAATACAAAAGCAACATGTCACTTACCCTCAGGAAGCTATATTCTAGTAGGGAAAGCAACACATGCAAGGTAGTGGTGGCCAGGGCAGAGTATTTTCATTTATGAAGTCAAAGTCACAGAGATAGTGTATGTAGCCATAAGGTAGTCAATTAACATACCCTTTCTGGAAGAAATGGTAGTATGGATCTGATTGCAGTTTTCAGAGCAAGAGGTGGAAGGGTTGGGAGAGCAGGGGTGCCCCACATGGTGATAGAGAAGATGCAAAGGAGATGACTGAGTGGGAAGTCAGATGGGATGTGAAGCATATAAGTTTAGGACCTTGATTGTCATATCAATGCTTCTCTTATGCAAAGCAATGCATTCAGAACCTCAACTGATCCATAAGTATTTCCTGAGCTCCTAGGTAAGACATAAGACATCATAAGACAGTCTCTGGCCACCACCAACTTCTAGCAGTTCTGTTGATGGTATGAGATATGCATAGAACAATCTCAGAACGGGCCAATTGGTAACAAAATGCCAAAGTGCGCTCTAGAAAAAATTAGAAAATAAGATAGTTATAATATACAGCTGTCCTCTCACCTAACTTCTCTCAGTGCCAGGAATCTTTTCACTCTGAAATATTATCCTTTCAAACGAGTCCATTTCTTCCATCGGTGAGTTCTTTTTGGAGACCTTATTTTGGGGATGGGCCCAGACAGGCCCCATCTTTTTAGGTGTTGTTTTCCCCCTATTAGAATGCAAGCTCATTGAGGGTATTGATTTCTTTTTGTTTCTGTT
This sequence comes from Phascolarctos cinereus, assembly GCF_003287225.1. Classification (NCBI taxonomy): domain Eukaryota; kingdom Metazoa; phylum Chordata; class Mammalia; order Diprotodontia; family Phascolarctidae; genus Phascolarctos; species Phascolarctos cinereus. The sequence goes on from NW_027555847.1 coordinate 503,457,862, forward strand.
TGTATCCCCAATGCTTAACATGCTGCTTGGCATGTATCAGGGATTTAATAAATAATGTTTTGTTAAATGCTTGTTCAAAATGTGTTCCAAGCAATTTGTTCTTGTTGTCCTCCATTCTCTTTCCCCGCCCCCCCCAAGGCAATCAGGGTTAAGTGACTTGCCCAGGGTCACATAGCTAGTGAGTATCATGTGTCTGAGGCCAGGTGTGAACTCGGGTCCTTCTGACTACAAGGCTGGAGCTCTATCCACTGCCCCACCTAGCTGCCCCTGTTGGTGATGATGTCTTGACTTGCAAGTGAATTGGATTTAAGTGAAGCAGAGCTGTGCAAGCAAGAGCTGTGCATCAGCCTCATTCTCTTTCCCCAGAACTGTCAGAGTTCAGTGGCAAGACATGGGTTAAGAGGACTAGAGATGGCCTCAGATGCAGTGGGAGTCCTTGGCTTTTTTAAGCCAAGGTCTTTCCCAGGTCTCAGCTTGTCTGAGGAGACGCCATTCAGTATTTCCAGGCTAGGTGAGAATTGTGAAGGCCTAGTTGGCCTTCACAAAAGAATCATTCTGGGAGGAGAAGACCTTCACTTTCTGGCCAGAGCAGAAACAATTGCCATTTACACTCACTTTGAACCATCAAAACCCAACCAATGAGCAGGTGAGGCTCGAGCCAGGACCTATTATTGGCCAATCAATGAAAGCCAGAGTGATTTGGGTTTAAAGACATAGCCAACTAGTTTCATTTGAATCATAATGGACTTTATCAAGGCCTGGTTTTCTAGAGCTACATTTCAAGAAATCATAAATGAAAACTACATGAGACAAAAGAATTAATTGTCTCAGTTTTTCAAAAAAAATGCTAGAATAAATAAGGAAGAAGAAAAAAATCTAGTCTCCAAACCCCAAGCTCACTCATCAAAAAGGGTTGGAGAAAATAGAGTTTTCACAATGACACTAAGATGTTGACATTGAATCATGAGAAGATATCATGGTTATTTACCCAAGAATATACTTTATAAAATGTGGCAACCCCAGCATTGTCATGATTCACTTTATTTGCTTAAGAGACACCCAGAACTGGAATTGCTGGGGTGTGGATCACTGCTTTGTAGGATGGCATGCTGGCAGAGCTTAGAAAGGAAGTCTGCAGGTAGACAGGCCGGCTGGGTCAGCCCTCTGACATCAGTCTTCCCTCCAAGCACCAACTCAGTTGGCAACTTTAGAGTCTTTCATACTCATATGACAACACCACTTGTCATCAGAAAAGGAAAATCCATAGAATTCCCAATGACATAAACATACGTATTTCACAAATGAGGGTTTCTCATTTTAAATCTCACTGTTTAGCCAATGGCTATCTAAATTTGTCAGACTCAGAAAGTAGGTCTAAATTAAATCAGGCTTTAGAAAAGTGAGAATTTTCAATCCCTAATTCATGCAAGGGATAAACATAATGGAGAGATTAGTAGATCTTTCTGGCAATCAAAAAACCTGGATTCTACCATGGCTATGATTCTAAACAAATCACTCAGCCCTCTGGGCTTGAGTTTCCTCCCCTATAAAAAGAAGGCAGTTGAAACCACTAGGAAGTAGCTAAGTAGATAGTGATACACAAATGTAATGTCATACTACTAAACCATATAATGATGAAAATGAAGAATTCAGAGAAGCAGGGAAGTCTTATATGAACTGATTAAGAGAAAAGCAAGCAGAAACCAGAAAATAACATACATGATAGCAAAAACAATGTTAATAGAAAAACTAACAACAATGAAACCTGAATGCTGTGTAATTATAACAACCAAGTCTGACTCTGAGAAGAGATAAGATGATACAGCTAGCTCACTTCTTTGCAGATTGGATGGTGGGAGATACGTGGGATATACTTTACATATTCTTGGACTTCGTTGATGTGTCAGTTGGTTTTGCTGAACTACTTTCTTCATCTTTCTTTTTCATTCTGTTACAAGGGATGGCTCTCCAGGTTGGGGCTGGGATGGAATATATTTGGAAATGTTGTTGTTGTTCAGTCGTGACTGACTCTTCATGACGCCATTTTGGGTTTTCTTGGCAAAAGATACTGGAGTGGTTTGCCATCTCCTTCTCTAGCTCGTTTTACAAATGAGGAGACCAAGGCAAACGGGGGAAGCAACTTTCCCAGGGTCACATGGCTAGGAAGTGTCTGAGGCTGGATTTGAATTTAAGTCCTCCTGACTCCAGGCCCAGCACTCTATCCACTGTGCCATCTAGCTGCTCCATTTGGAAATTAAGGTGATTTTAAAAAAAAAAGATATCACTATTTTTTTAAAGACGTTTGTATTAGATGTCCACTTAGGATCCATCCAAGATTTTATTCTATGACTCTACAAGTCATAAGGATTTGAAATCTCTAAATGCATTAGTATTACATATACAGCACAAAATTTAATTTCTCTTTTATGTTCATTTAAGCTATAATTGCATTTATTTGCTTCTGTGCTTTCAGTTACAAATTAATCTATTTCCCACTTCCCTCTTCCCAGCCTCCTCCCTCAGGCTGCCTGACTTTTGGCCGGTTCATTGCCTACTACTAGCACCTCCACCAGAGGACAGTGGAGAGAAAAGAGACTGAGGAACTCCAATAAGATATATTCTGATTGGAGTAAGCTGGAATCTTAAGTACCAAAAAATACTTTAGGATTGTGATTTGTTTCATTTGTCAAGACTTGCTATTTTTATCCCTATAACAACAAATTATTAGAAATTGACAGTAATTCAGCTATGCAGAAATACTAATTTTTATTAAGTTTAAAAGTTATCGATTGTTTTGTAAGAGTGGAGAGAGTACACAGTTTGACTTACTGTTAGACATGATTTCTCAAAGTGTCTAGTGTTAAAAGGACAGGTAGGTGATACAGTGGATAGAGTGCTGGGCCTGGACTGAGGAAGACTCATCTTCCTGAGCTCACATCTGGTCTCAGACACTTACTAGCTGTGTGACCCTGGGCAAGTCACTTAACACTCTGTGCCTCAGTTTCTTCAGCTGAAAAATGAACTGGAGAAGGAAATGACAAACCACTCCAGTATCTTTGCCAAAAAAAAAAAAATGAGGTCAGAAAGAATCAGATACAACTGAACAACAAGAAGTAAATGTAGAGAGAGCACCTGCAAGTGAGTGATGAGATCAGAAGCCAAATTGCAAAGGGATAACAAGTGAGTGGAGGAGAGAAAGTGGAAGCAATAAGCTAAACAAATTTTTCTAGGAATTTAGCTAAGAAAGAGAAGAGAGACAGAAGATTCTAGCTAGCAGGAGTGATAAGACATGTTCATTGAATCAGTTATTTTTGTTTAACTGTTTTTCTACGTTCAGTTGTGTTCAACTCTTCATTACCCCTACTGGGGTTTTCTTGGCACAAATACTGGAGTGGTTTGTCATTTCCTTTTCCAGCTCATATTACAGATGAGGAAACTGAGGCCAAAAGGGTAAAGTGACTTGTCCAGGGTCACACAGCTGATAAGTGTCTGAGGCCAGATTTGAACTCAGGAAAATGAGTCTTCCTGAGTCTAGGCGCAGTGCTCTAGCCACTACACCACCTAGCTGCCCTTATTTTCTATGTTACAATGGAATAAGTAGATATATTAGGAAATTACTGTGAACAAAATGTATCAATAAACCTTATTTTTCCTAAACTTCCCTCAAAGACTACATAATAATTCCAGAAATCTTTTACAATGCCTAGTAATGTTCAGTGTCAGGAAATTCTTCCTCACATCTGACCTGAAGCCTTTAGGCTATGGTTTAAACTCCTTTTCTCATGTTATGTACTCATTACAGATAAAGAACAGGCATCATGATCCCTTATTGGTCCAAAAGACATAGCAGTTCTACACAAAGTGAGCTACAATATTTCTTCTTTTCTGGCAAGTAAAATCAGACCCAACATTAGCAGAGGCTTATACATAGTACACTATATCCATCTCAGTAAGTGGATATATATTAATTCTCTTGAAAACCTCCAAAGTAAGATACTCTTTTTTTTTCTCATGGGAAATTATAGTTGAGTGCCCTTTTTTTTCCTGTCTGCATCAGAAAGGCACATTATGGGAAACCCACAATTAACTTTACCTTGACCGGGTAAAGGAGATCACGTACTGAAAGTCCTTGTTATAAAGCAGAGGGAGCAGGGTTTCCACAGCCCAGGGAGGACAATGGAATCTACTATGAGCGTTTGGGGCCCCACTGTAGTAACTCAGCAACAGATATTTACTTCCTGTTATAAAAAAAAACGGTGCTATAAAACCACGAGCACCTTCATGATGAATCATATTCCGAATCTCCTGTTTTCCCTTAGAAAATTATCTGTCTAATGCTACAAGGTCGAACATGGCTGTCTCAAAGCAAAGCTGTACTGAGGTAGAAAATTCCAGATTCCAACAATGAAAGAAAGGAAAGGAAGAAAAAAAATTCACTAAGAGACCCACAATGTCTTTCAATCATACCCAGAGTAGGGAGACATCCCTCCAAGACTTACCTTCCCAACACAGACAGACTGCATTGCCTGCCACTGAGCAAGAGAGAGGCAGCCTGTGGGGAAGACAGAACTAGTTTTAGCATCTGCTGTTCTAAAAGACCTGTAGCCTATGTCCTCAGAATCAGCCTAGAAACCCCTCAGCCCATCACCAACACAAAGCAGGTGGGACTGTCCCTTTGCTATTCCCTTTACCCGCACAACTCTGAAACTGTGCAACAGATATTTACTTTTTGTGGCTTCCTTCCTTTCCCTTTGCTTTGCATTTGTGGGGGGTTGGGAGATGGGGAGAATCAGAGCCAAAAGGTTGGTAACAGTGTGATTTGTTCCAGGTCCATCATTGCCTTAGGGATGGGCCTGTATGGCATTGCTACCACCACCACCACCACCATCACCCTCCAGTGCATTTTAGCCACTCTGAAAGTGTCCACATAGTAGTAACCAGGAAGCTCCACAGAGCACCCTCCATCTTGGGCTTAAAATCTGGTTGAAGAGGCAAGACTTTAGTATGAACAAATTAAGCACTCAGATAAGAGGAATTTACATCCTAAGGTTGAAATCAGGCTTGAACATAATTGCTCTCATTTTTGTCTTGTTTAAGCAGTTTCATAGAGACAGACTGCAGTACTGCAATCAACTGAAAATACTCCAGAATGATGGCTGCTAATGATTGTACCTTCTCCTCACATAGCACCTGGCCTTCAGTTCAAAGGGCTAGACGGTTTGTCTGGAGTTGATCTAATTATTCCCCACAGATGGTTTATAAGAAAGCCATAAATACACATTTGTGACACATGAATTTACTTTTCAAATTTGTATCTCCCACGGTCCCTTGCACGAGGATCAAGTAGTCTCGATGCCCTCTAAGCCATAATAGGAGCTCAATAAACACGCTCTGAAAGAGATAGATACATGTATGTCTTCTATGCCCTTAGCATTGTACTGTGAGAGATCATAGGACCACAGGTTTATATCTGAAGGAATCTCAGTGAACATCCATTCCCACCCCTGCATTTTATAGATGAAGAAACTGAGACCCAGGAAGGGTATGACTTTCCCGAGATCATAGAGGCAATAAATATCAGAAGTTAGGATATGATGCTGCAGGCCCACAGGCAGAACTCTTTTATTGACTCCCAATACAAGAGAACTATAAAGACATCCTCCATGAGCTTGAAATCTGGTTGGAGAGGCAAGACTTTAATATGAACAGATTAAAGAGCTATGTAAGATAATAATAACTAGCATTTATATGTAGCTTTAAGGTTTGCAAAGGACTTTACAAATATCTCATTTTATCTTTGTAGCAACTCTGGGATATATGTGCTATTGTTATCCCCATTTTACAGGTGATGAAATTGAGGGAGACAGGTTAAAAGACTTGTCTAGGGTCACACAGCTAGTAAGTGTCTAAGGATGGATTTGAACTCAGGTCTTCCTGAAGCCACATCCAATGCCCTATCCATTGCACTACCTAGCTACCTCAACAAAATAAAGCGTATGGTGAATAAATGCTATGGGAGGGCAGGAGGAAGGGGGCATTTGTAGTAGTAGCAGCAGCAGCAACAACAACAACGGTAGTAGTAGTGGTGGTAGTAGTAGTAGTAGTAGTAGCAGTAGTAGTAGCAATAGTAATAGTAGTAGTATAGTAGTAGTAGTAGCAGTAGTAGTAGTAGTAGTAGTAGTAGTAGTAGTAGTAGTAGTAGTAGTAGTAGTAGTAGTAGTAGTAATTAGTTGAGTAATCAGCAAGCATTTATTAAGTGCCTACTTTATGTCAGGCAACATGCTAGTCTTGGAGATAAGAAGGCAAATGTGAAAAACATATCTGCTATCCTAAAGGAGGTTAGAGTCTATAACTACTAATTTTGTTGTTGTTCGATTGTTTTTCAGTAGTGTCTGACCCTTCATGACCCTATTTGGAGCTCTCTTGGCAAAGGTACTAAAGTGGTTCGCCATTTCCTTCTCTAGCTCATTTTACAGATGAGGAAACTGAGGCAAACAGGGTTAAGTGATTTGCTCAGGGTCACATAGCTAGTAAGTGTCTGAGACCAAATTTGAACTCAGGAGGCTGAGTCTTCCCAAGCCTAGCGCTCTATCCACTGCAACACCTCCAATACCTCATTTATATGGCATTCTAACTTGGCAGTCTGGTGAAGCAGATGTCTGAGTTAACAGACCTGGGTACAAGTTGTTCCACAGATACAAACTCCCTAAGATCACTCTAGACAAGTCTCTTAATCATTCAATCCTTTGGGCAATTCCCAGGCAACTCTTTAAACTCATAAGTAGCAGAGAAGTTTCCAGGTTCCAGTAATGACGGAAACAGCAGGTAGAAACAATTCTGCACATTTCTTCCAGAGCAGCATTTGGCCTACAAGGTGCCCAAGATCCTGATAGAAACAGTGAGTGGCAGGAGGTATTTCCCCCCAATTCCTGAGGGGAAAACATCAATGGCCCCACCCCTCTGTAGCAGTAGCACCTCACAGATAACTAAGGTTCCATCACCAAGGCATGGTAACTTCTAGGTATCTAGGCTGCAGGAATCAATGACTGGGTCTGCAGATCCAGGGATGGGGGCACATAACCTTCATTCCAATACATATTCTGCTCCTTTTGCCCAAATAGTTTCAATCACAGAGCCTAGCATTGAATATCTCAAGGGTAGTGTGGCTAACTACATGGCTTCCTCTCTCCAGATCGATGGCATGGATCCCAGGTAAAGCAATAGTCCCTTGGGCTACATTCAATGGACAAATCTAGAATTTTTGTTTGTTTAGTTGCTTTTCAGTCATGTCCCATTCTTTGTGTCCCCATTTACGGTTTTCTTGACAAAGATACTGGAGTGGTTTGCCATTTCCTTCTCCAGCTTATTTCACAGATGAGGAAACTGTGGCAAACAGGAGGAAGTGACTTGCCCAGGGTCACACAGCTAGTAAGTGTCTGAGGTCAGATTTGAACTCATGTCTTCCTGACTCCAGGCTAAGTGCTCTATCTGCTTCACCATGGGTGGGGAACCTGTGGCCTCCAGACCGCACTCCCACACTTGCACAGCACCATCTATCTCCCCCAAATCTATAATGTTCCTTTACAGCTCTTGACTGGTAAGTAAACAGGAAAATAAATTCATGTGCCCTTTCTCTGCAAAGGAAGCAAGGAACAGCAATTTTGTCCCAGAAGCACCCAGAAGCTTGAGAGGGGACAGCCTTGAAACACAGATGGTGAATATGCTGCTTTCTTTACCTAATGCAAAGGTTCTTAACCTGATGTCTGTGAATTGGTTTTTTTTCCTTTTTTCAATATTTTGAAAACAATATATCAATATGATTAGTTCACTTTGCAGTCTCCATTTTGCATCTGCTGCTCTACCTGGTTTCAATTCCACAGAGCTAGATGACCCCATGCCAGATACATCTGGTCCCCCTCCTGTGCTTTCCTTCCTCCTATTGTATGTAGTCTCCCTCTACCTTTTAGATTGTAAACTCCTTAAGGGCAGGAACTGTCTTTCTTTTTATTCATCATATTCCCAGCATTTAGAACCATGCCGGGTACATACCAGGCATTTAATTAATGCTTATTGGATAATATTAGATAATCTTACACATTTTGATTTATATATTTAAAAGCATTATTCTGAGAAGAGGTCCATAAGCTTTGGAGATAACCAAAGAGGTCTATAACACAAAAAGGTTAAGAATCCCTGACTTAATGCTATGTTAATTATCTTGCATTCTGTTTAAAGTAAATGTCCTGTACTTACTGTAATGTAATGTGTTGAACACGGTCTTAGTCAGGGAGGTTCAGAGGAAATGGGGACGACTCATGAGCATGAATCTGAACAGCTGACCCAAACAGATTGCAAGAACCTCAATGTAACAACAGGTTACTACACAAATGAAGTCCTAACTCCTCAGACCATCAAAACACTCCACAATCTGACACCCTCACTATTCTTGTCTCAAACTATGCTCTTTCATGTACTCTATGCTCCAGGCAAACCGGGCTACTAACCATCCCCTAGCTCTCCAGCTCTTTCTCTTTGCTCACATTATTTGTCACACTTGAAACATCCTCAGCCTATCTCTGTTTATCAACACTGGCCTCTTCCAGCTCTAAGTCTACGACCCTAATACCCTACCCATCCTTCAAGGCCCCACTCAAAAGCTACCTTCTGCTTGAAGACTCTACTTGTCTTCTCTTATGAAAGTAATCACTCCCTTATCCTGTGTCCTAAATTAGAACATTATACTACACTTGTCCATTTATCATATTCCAGTTTGTAATGTGTTCATTTACATATATGTCTAATCCCCTCTGTATATTCCTTGGGGACAGGGTTTTCTCTGAATCTCTCTCTACACTTAGGACAAGACATTGTGTGGAAACGGGAGCTTTAGTAAGTATTTGCTGGATGAATAAATTAATTCTTTAGAGAAAATTTGGAAGCAGCATAGTGTGAACACACAATAGAGGCAAGGAATAGAAGTGATTGCAAGGGGACCGAGTAGGATGAAAGAAGAGCTAAGGAAAATAAGGTTATCCAGAGAACTGTAGTGACAGATTTGGAAGCACAGGTAAGAATCTTGGACTTGATTTCTATGGCAATTAAAAGTGAACCAGGGGCAGCTAGGTGGTGCAGTGGATACAGCACCAGCCTTGGATTCCGGAGGACCTGAGTTCAAATCCAGCCTCAGACACATAACACTCACTAGCTGTGTGACCCTGGGCAAGTCACTTAACCCCATTGCCTATCCTAAAAAAAAAAAAGTGAACCAGATTTTAAAGGCATCTTGTTGGCCTAATGGATAAAGTCAAGAAAACCAAAGTTCAAATCTTCCATCAGACTTCTACTAGCTGTGTGAGCCAGATTAAGTCGCCCAATGTCTTAAACTCATTTTCTTCATCTATAAAATGGGGATTATAATAATAGCTAGGTGGCACAGTAGATAGAGTGCTGGGCCTGGAGTCAGGAAGAGTCGACTCCTCTTCCCGAGTTCAAATCTGACCTCTGACACTTACTAGCTGTGCAACCCTGGGCAAGTCACTTAATCTTGTTTGCCTCAGTCTTCTCATTTGTAAAATGAGCTGAAGAAGGAAATGGCAATCTTTTTGTGGTGGCAAAGAATTGAAAATCAAGAGGATGCCCATCAGTTGACGAATGGCTAAACAAGCTGTAGTATATGATTGTGATGGAATACTATTGTGCTATAAGAAATGATGAACAGGCAGATTAAAAAAAAACCTGGAAAGACTTGTAAGGTCTGATGCTGAGTGAAGTGAACAGACCCAAGAGAATGTTGTACACAGTAACAGCCACATTGTCCGATGACTAATATTGATAGACTTAACCCTTCTCAGCAATACAAGGATCTAAGACATCTCCAGAGGCCTTGTGATGGAAAATGCTATCCACATCCAAAGAAAGAACTATGGAGTTTGAATGCAGATCGAAGTATACCATTTGCTATTTTTTTTTCTTCTGTTGTGTTTGTTTCCTCTTTCTGGTGGTTCCTCCTGTTGGTTCTAATTCTTCCTTACAACATCACTAATGTGAAAATATGTTTAATAGGAATGTATATGTATAGCCTATGTCAGATTGCGTGCCTTCTTGGGGAGGGAGGTGGGAAGGCAGAGGGAGAAAAATTTAAAATTCAAAAACTTACAGAAGTGATTGTTGATAATTCAAAATAAATTAATTTTAAAAAATACTATATAAAAAAAGAAGGAAATGGCAAACCACTCCAGTATCTTTGCCAAGAAAACCCCAAATGGGGTCACAAAGAGTAGAAAAGGAGTGAAAAACAACTAAACAAACAAACAAAAAAAGAAAAAATAAATAAAATTTAAAAAGAAAGAAAAACAACTTAAACAAAAATTATAGATTTACCCACTGAATATACCCTGAGGGACTGTTGCCTTACCTGGGATCTATACCATCACTCTAGAGATAGGAAGCCATGTAGTTAGCCACACTACCCTTGAGATATTCAGTGCTAGGCTCCATGACTGAAACTATTTGGGCAAAAGGAACAGGGGATGTATTGGGATGAAAGTTACATGCTCCCAAAGAGCTGGAGAGGGAAATGGCCAACCACTCTAGAATCTTTGCCAAGAAAACCCCAAATGGGGTCACAGGGAGTCAGACATGACTGAAAAAAGGACCTACCTCACAGGACTGTTCTAAGGATCAAACACAAAGCATTCTACAACAAAGTTCTCTATAAATACTAGCTATTAAAATAAAGGTCTGGAACCCTTAGAGAAACAAAAGACACCTTTTGATAGTGTTCTTGAGGAGAGATGACAAGGATTTCCCACATACGAACTCATTGATAAGCAGCTAGGTGGTGTGATGGAGAAGTCCTGGACCTGGAGTCTAGAAGACCTGAGTTCAAATCTGGCCTCAGAAATGTACTAATTGGGTGACTCTGGGAAAAATCTGTTTGCCTCAGTTTCCTTGTCTGTAAAATAAGGATAACAATAGCATGTACTTCCCAGCGTTGTTGTGAGAACCAAATGAAAATAAATGAAAAGTACTTTGCACAGTGCCTTATGCCATAGTAAGTGCTCTATGAATGTTAGCTATGATGATGATTAGCTTTTCACAAGTAATATAGGTAATGCAAGTGTGATTATCCCCATTTTACAGATAAGAAGAGTGACTGAGTCAGGGGAAAGGTCTATATTTACCAAGAAGCTTGAGTTCAGAGTTGAACAAGAGCTCCAATTCCCACAAGGGTTTTGTGCCCTGGCCCAGGTTGATTTAGATGTGGGTGGAGGAAGGGTAGAGGCCAGGGAAGAACTGAGGAAAGAAACAGAGAAAATGTCATGACTGTGGGGATTAAAGGAGGTGAGAATTCAAAAATAGATAGAATACTAGTCTGGAGTCAGGAAGACTTGACTTCAAATCCAGCTTCAGACACTGAATGAGAGCCTATGTGTGTGAGCCTGGGCAAATCACGTAACTGCCATCAACTTCAGTTACTCATCTGTAAAACTGGGATAATAATAGCAACTACTTCCCACAGTTGTTGTGAGAATAAAATGAGATAGTATTTGTAAATCACTTTGCAGACCTTACAGGGCTGTATAAATGCCAGCTATTATTACATAGAGTATATTATCTAAGACATTTTTTGAATGAAACATTTTCTAGTCATCTTGAAAGAACGCTTATTTGGTGGGCGCTTTTCCCAGTTCGCATTCTCGTTTTCTCCACATCCCTGTTTTCCCACTTACACTATGAGTCTTTTGAAGTAGCCATGAGAACCCCGACAAGGCAATCTCACATGTTGTTTTAGAATAGCAAGAAGCTTTTTTAAAAGTCATGTGAATTTTTAACTTTCTAAAGAAACATATTTAGGGAAAACCAATTGAGCTACACCCATACCCAGTAAAAATGCAATTTTATATTTAATATATCCATAATAATCCTCATGGATTAAAAAGGCATTCCATCATGAATGTGCAAAGCAAAATCATGACAAAACTCCTACATTTTCTTCTTGCAGTGACATTCAATTCACCAATCATTTACTAAATAAGAAATTCAGAGAAATGTGGGAAGATTTGTATGTACTGATGCAGAACAAAATCATCAGAAACAGAAGAACATACACAGTGTGTACATGGAAATGAGTGTAAATGAAAAGATTAATAAAAGGAAGTCAAATGGTAATTGGAAAAGAAATGAAGGTCCCAGAAAACAGATAATGAAACATACCCTACTCCTTCACCACAGAGAGGGGCAAGACTGTTAGGACAGAATATTGGACCATCAGGTATGGTCTCTGTTTTGGATGTTTTTACTTCACTGGGTTTCTTTGTCATGAGGGATGATTCAGTCAGGAAAGGGAGTGGAAAATGACTGCCAATGTAGAGACAAAAGGCATCTATAAAATTTATATGTATATATATACATACATACATATATACACACACACACTATATATGTGTATATATATACATATATATTTTAAATATTTATTAAGGTCCTACTAGACATAAAGACATTCTCAATTATTCCATCTTAGAGCAAAGTAACTATTGAAATTTGTGCTCAAGAGCATGAAGTACAGTAGCTATGCCCACACAACAGTGCAAGAAATATTTTGAAAAGAGTTAACAAACTGGACAGGAGGGTATGGTGTCATCCACCTGTGAACCCCAGTGCTGTTGAAAGCTGAGGCTGACAGATAGCTTGAGCTTGGGAGTTCCCAACTGCAGGAGGGTTAATGCCAGTTGGGCATCCACACTAGTCCAGCATCAATGTGGTGAACACTTAGGAGTGGAGAACCACTCAGCTGCTTAAGGAGTGATGAATCTGCCAAGGTGGGAAATGGAGCCGGTCAGGGCTTTTACTCAATAAACAGTGGAATTACACCTGTGAGTGAACACCACACTTCCAGCCCAGGAAAGATAGAGAGATCTAGTCTAAAATACAAAATCAAAAACCACAAACATGGAGTCATAGAGACTATTTAATGGGAAAAGTCTTTAATCTAGCATCAGGAAAACTGAGTTCAAGTTTGGGTTCTATAACATAGGAGCCCAGCCTCATTAGCCCAATTATTTAATCCTTTTAGAACTCAGCTTCCTGTAGATAGATGATAGATACATAGATAGATAGATAGATAGATAGATAGATAGACAGATAGATAGATAGATACATACATACATACATACATACATACATACATACATATATACATATGTACATACATACATACATAGATGGATGGGTAGATGGATAGATGGATGGATGGATGGATAGATGGATAGATAGATACATATATAGACCATGTTTCAACCATTTCTGGACTTAAGTTGCTTGCCCCTATCCGGGTTGGGGGAAAAGATAGCAACATATGAAATTCACTCAGGTCTAGGTTTCAGTGGTTCCCCAAGCTGAAAGGCATCGAAAAAATGGCATTGAAATTGCAAAACACTTAGTAGAGCCTAAAATTAGTAGCAAATAAGAAAACATTGGCCCATTCATACAGTCTCACCCTTTTTCCCCCCTGGAGTAGTTTGGAAAATATGCTTTTCCAAGACTGAAAGTTCCAGAATGGGAAAAAGGTATAGGCAAAGTGTCAGCAGCCTGCTTGTATTCCTGGAAAAGTCCCAGCTTTACCTTGTCCCAGTAAAGAGCCAATCCGGTATCTAAACACTCAATTGATTTCTAGTTACCATCATTTCCATTGTAACTCCTAGACTACAGTGAGGGTTTCAACAATGTTTCTACAGTCTGGATATAAATACAACAAAAAACACTGTCATCCTTGCCTATTTTCATAAGCTTTTCTTGCTCTTCATATTCATGTATCCAGGTATTCATATACGTTTTCTCTATCTCTTTCTTTAAATTCCAGCCCGCTTTCACTCCCACTATGCTCCAATTCAATCAAACTACATTGAAAGCACACGTGTTTTGTATGTGAATGATGAAATACTATTACGCTATAAGAAATGATGAAGGGAATAGTTTCAGAAAAACTTGGGAAGATTTATTTAAATTGATGCAAAGTGAAGTGAGCAGACCCAGGAGAAAAATCTATGCAGAAACAGTAATATCATAAAAATAATCAATTTCAAAAGACTTTGTAACTCTGATCAGCACAATGACTAACCACAACTCTAAAGGACTCTCATGATGAAACATGCTACCCTTTTCCAGGTAGTAAGCAGATGGACTCAGAATGCAGATTGAAGTATATTTTCTTCTCTTTCTTCTTTTTTTTAAAACATGGCTAATGTGAAAATTGTGTGTGTGTGTGTGTGTGTGTGTGTGTGTGTGTGTGTTCTTCTTGTTCTTCTTGCCTTCTCAGTGAGTAGGGGAGAAGAAAGGGAAGAGAAATAATTCAGAACTGAAAATAATATAAAATTGAGTTTTTTAAAAAAGCATTCATACTTTTAGGATATTCCTGGTCATGCTTTTGACTCAGGCCTCCTGGGAAATGTAGTCCTTTCCTCTGCCTCAGCCATGCCTCATACATGTAATGGGAATAATAACATTCACACTATTTACTTCACAAGACTGTTATGAAGAGCCAACAAATCATATATAGAAAGCACTTTGTAATAGAAAAGTAATCTCTCATTATTCTTCTTTGGGGTGATGACCAGCTAGATTCCCCAGAATGTGTAGACATGCATTCTGAATACTTCACTTGATGTCCTCAGTCAGTCACTTAACATTTTCTCCATCCAGTTGTTTCTTACATCATATACCTACTTCACATGGGGAGCTTTGGCACAGAACAGTCGTGTCCTTGGCATTGAGTGATTGACTTTTCCACGAAGCAAATGCTTGCATACCTCCTCAGAAGCATCTCTAAAATTCTTGTCTCCCTGTGTAATGTTTGAATGTTTTCTGATCTCTGGGCCTGTGCTACATCTATGACACGTCCACAGATACTCTAAACATGGTGTCATTGATCAAGAAAAGTGCTCAGAAACAACTGAATTGTAATAGATTTAAGCCTTCCCAGGCACTGCTTCTAGTGTCCTTGACTCCTATCTGTCATCTAAATGAAAATCCTCTGAGTGGAAACATATATTTTCGTAAGGATTGGAAAATCAAGTAATAGCTCTTAATAACACCCACTTTCCTCAAAGCTACCTCATTTCTCAAATGGGGGAAGTTGTAAGTATCCCGTCAGTGTTTGTGCCAAATTTCCACCCTTCTCTGGAACATAAAAGCCCAAGCAGCAAGGCACCCCTTCTACCACTTGCATCATTATTAGATTTTTAAAACTAAGATTTTTTTTTCAAAATAAGAAATTCTTGCGCCTTCTCACTTGTAGTTTATTATATCGCCCATCCATGTACTCACTGATTTATGGGTACATTCAACCTGGGCCAGGGCCCAGCTAGCCAATTTGCTCTTCTTTCTTTCTTTTAAAATAATCAGTACGAGGGCAGCGAGGTGGCTGGGTGAATAGAGCTCTGGCCTTGGAGTCAGAAGGACCTGAGTTCAAATCCAGCCTCAGACACTTAACACTTACTAGCTGTGCAACCCTGGGCAAGTCACTTAACCCCAATTGCCTCACCAAAAAGCAAAAAAAACCCAATAATAATAATCAGTATGGCATAGGAGAAAGAGCACTTGATTTGGAGTTGAAGGAGCTGTGTTTGAATCCCAACTCTTCCATTTATAAAATGTATGACCTTGGGAAAGACATTTCACTTTCTCTGAGACTCCACCGATTGATCTGTAAAATGGGAGTTGAATTAGACCTCAACAGTCCCTTCAAGCTCTAAATTCTATGATGTTACTGCTCAGCTCACCCCTACTTTTCCCAGGAATGTTACTCTCTTTGTTACCTACCCAGTCCTTAGACTATCCACTAGGATTTTTGCTTGATCCTTCCGCTTTCTGCAGGACTTGAATGAGGAAAAGAATCACTTGTACTTTTTATGTTGTGTAAGGGTACAGGGCATAAAGAACAGGACAGTGAGGAGAGCTATTAACCAACACCATGGCTCCATCCCTCACCCAGCTTACAGAAAGGCAACATGTTGGAGTGTAGTGAGATTCTAACACTTAGAGCCACATGCCTGGGAACAGTTTATTAACCTTTCTGATTCTCAAATTACCTTTTCTGTAAAATAGGGATGCTAATATTTGCACTACCTACTTTTTTTTTTAATCAGAGGTGGAAAGGTATAGTACCCTCCGAGATAAATCAGTAGTGGAAGAAAACAGTCATTATGATTTCTATCTTGCAGATAAGAAAGTTAAGTCACAGTGGAATGCATTAGTATGCCTAGAGTCACTGCATAGCAAGCAAAAGATGGAGTTGGGAAGAAAGCCCAGCTTTCCTGGCTGGCAGTCCAGGGCTCTGTCCACTGGACTAAGTCACTTCCCCTAAGTGAAAAATATTAAAGTAGACTCTAGGCCTCCCTTAGAATAAGGAAATCAAGTGTACAGTTATTTTCCAGGATGGAGGAAAAAAAAGTTTCAGGTCAAAATAGAGACATAGGGCATAAAATACCAAAGGGGAAAGTACGGTAACTCACAGAGCAGAGCACGTAAAAGAAAAACAATGGAGAAAAATGGAGTCAACAATATCTCGTTGACAATCTGCCATTTCCTTTTTTTTTCCCAGCTGCTTTCTTCCCACCCTTCCCTCCTCCCCCCAATCAATGTTTCATTGGGGAAACTGGCATCCATGTCAGTCCTGCCCAAGAGTGAAACATGTAGGAACAAGGACTTAAACAGTTCTGTCTAATGAGGCATTAATGTTATTTGACTACAGAGCTGAGAATTTAATGGTCTTGAGCAAGGTGTAGCAGAGAGCCTTGTCTGTAGCCTTGCAAATATTGTTCCACCTGTTTTGAAAGCTATTTATTGACACTTAGCAATTTAGACAAGGCCACGGACTTTAAAACCGGCCCCTTGCTTGAATTTTATTGCCTAGTTCCAAACTGTTTGACTAAAAATAATTAACTTTCCACAGTATTACTTAAACTTTGCTGTCATCTTGCAAAAACAAGATTAAAAGGAGAGCTGGGAACTCAGGAGAAAAAGACAGAAAAAATGAAAACCTTCCTCTAGGTCAGGCACCTTTCTTTCAAGTTAGAAGAAAAAACTTTCTCCAAACTGCTGAATAAGCACTCCAACCTCTAGTCCTGTGATAATGAACATTTTTTTCAATTCTGCCATTGGAGGAATTCATGTTATTTCCATGTTTCCTTTCTCAAAGGCAGCAATCCCAGTCATTGTTCCTTTGAGTCCAGCTTTAATGAGTGCTGGGCTTGTCTGGTCTGATACCAGAGCAGATTCTGGAGGTCTGCAGGGCTCAAATGGGCTAGGGCATCAACATATTGTTGCTGGGGGGGGGTTGTTTTTTCAATTGCTTTATACTTAATACAAACTTTCTAGTCTTTTTTCTTTTTTTCTTTAAATAGCGTTTTATTTTTCCTACAATTCCAAATCAAGAAAAATTTTAGAACTCATTATTACAAGATTTTGAGCTCCAAATTTTTCTCCTTCCCTTCCTCCCCTTCCCTCTTCTAAAAATCGTAAGCAGTTTGATAAACTCTATATGCATACAACATCATGCAAAACATATTTCCATATTCATCACAGTTGTAGAAGAAGAAATAGATAAAAAATAAAAAATAGAAACTATGAGAAAGAATAAAGTGAAGAAAATATGCTTCTATCTGCATTCAGAGTCTATCCGTTTTTTGTTTGCATGTGGATAGCATTTTCCTTCGGGAGTAGTCCTCTGTACTTGTCTTGGATAAATGGCATCAGCATATCATTGGCTAATACGTTGCTATTGCTGTTCATCCTTCATTCTCAAAGAGGACTCAATCAGCAAGCACTTAAGTGCTTACTGTGTTCTTAATAGGGCCACTAGGTGGCACAGTGGATAGAGTGCTTGGCCAGGAGTCAGGAAGACTCATTTTCCTGAGTTCAAATCTGGCCTCAGACACTTACTAGATGTGTGACTCCGGGCAAGTCACTTCCCCCTGTTTGCCTCAGTTTCCTCATCTGTAAAATGAGCTGGAGAAGGAAATGGCAAACCACTCCAGTTTCTTTGCCAAGACGACCCCAAACTGGGTCACTAAAAGTTGGACATAACTAATGGACTAAACAATAACAGTGTTCTTAATAGATATATAGGCCTGACTAACATTTCAAACCCAAGTCAGGTCAATCTGGATTGTCATTCTTCCTTTTAAAGAGTTATGAAATATAACTTATCCTATGATTGGTGAGTTCCTTGCCCACACTACCATAATGCTGAGGTACTCAGGCCATGTTCTCTTCACTGCTGGCTCTATTGCTCAGTCCAATTCTTTGCCAGCAATTGCTATCAAGACTAACCTCCACCACCCCACTTTCCAGCTCCCTTTTATATATTGTCCTCTCACCTTAGAATGTAAGCTCCTTGACAGTAGGGACTATCCTTTTTGTTTGTATTTGTATTTTCAAGCACAGTGCCTGGTACACAGTAAGCAAATGTTTTTTCTATCTATCCAGAAATCTTAACTACAAAAGTCCCACTTCACACTAGTTTTAAGAAAAGCCGGTGAACCGTATGAAGAATAAATAAGTTTTTGTTCTTGACCACTAAGTCCCAAACTTTTATGTCTAGATTCTGGGAAGCAGCATGATATAGTGGATTTGGAGTTCTGATTATGCCATTTACTAGCCATATGCCTGGGAGCTCTGATTCTCAAAGCAACTCTTCCATAAAATGGGGATAACGATATTTGGACTTATGTGCTTTTTTATTCCTCAGAAGTAGATGGGGATGGTGTTCTCTGAGCTAAACCAACACTAGAGGAAAACAACCATTATGATATCCATCTTTCAGATAAAAAAAGCAAAAGCTTTTGTGGAATTCAGTAGTGTGCCTAGATACACTGCACGAAAAACACAAGATGGAGCTGGGAAGAAAGCTCATGGGGTAGGACATGGGGATAGATTGTAGAGTGCAAGGGAAAAAAAAAAGATGCTGCATTTTCATTCGTTCAACCAGCACCTCTATAGCATGCCGGGAGGTTGCCCATTCTACCCAAAGACTCTACTACCATGACACTGCTCCATTTTCTGCCCCTTTAATCAATCAATCAATAAGCACTTATTAAGGTCCTCATTCATCCTTTGGGACACAGAGACAAAGGATAAAACAACTCCTACTCTTGAGGAATTTTTGCTGCTGTTGTTCAGCCATTTTTAGTCATATCAGACTCTTCGTGACCCCATTTGGGGTCTTCTTGGCAGAGGTACTGCCATTTCCTTCTCCAGCTCATTTTACAGATGAAGAAACTGAGGCAAACAGGATGAAATGATGATACCACCAGAGTCACATAAGTAATAAGTGTCTGAGGCAGAGTTGGGGCTCAGGTCTTCTGACCCCAGGCCCCATTTTGCTTCCTGGTACTTGGCACACAGTAAGTGCTTAATAAACACTAGTTGACTGACTCACACATATTTCAGTGTTCTATTAATCAAGTACTCCTACCTTCACATACTCATATTTACCCAGGTTAAGTTAATTTGTTTCCCCCCTGACCTCCCAGAGTTCTGAGGCAGAGCCTGGACCTTGTTAATAGCTACTCTCACCTCTCATAAAAGGAATTCTCCCCATACAGAATGTCTCTGCTCTTCTCTTCATGCCCCAAAGGGATGTGGGGAGTTGACTTTTAAAGGTTTTCATCAATAAGTTTCCCTCTGCCCCAGTAATAAACCTCCCTCAAACCACTATGCTCATGGAGATAGCTGGTCAACTCCACCTTTACTCTTGACCTCATGCAAGTCTTGTTACTTCACAGGCCCTTACCCTGGAAAGAAACAACTAAGAAAAATAATAACCGACATCTATGTAGAGCTTTTGCTAGCACTTTATATACGTTATACCCTACTTTATCCACCCCCACCCCTCAACAACTTCAGAAGGGACAGACAGCTGGGCACTGCTCTCACTGCTCTCAGCAAAGCTTTAAGATTATAAATTGCAGAAAAAGTGTTGACCTGCATTGGTAGAAGAAAATTCTTCATCTAGGAGTTCCCTTTAACAATGCTAGGTGGAACAGCCCTGGAGTCAACAGGACCTGGGTTTAATGCCTCAGACAATTACTAGCTATGTGACCCTGGGCAAATCACTTATACCCAATTGCCTCAAAAAAAAAAAACAAGACAAGAAAAAGAAAATGAAATCACAGATCAAGTCCATATCCCAGTCCTCTCACAACCTATACACATAGGTGATATTATTATACTCTCTTTTGGGGAGAACAAAAATTGGAATCCTAGTGCTTAAGTGACTTGCCCTTGATCACACAGATAGTATATGGCTGACATGGGATTCAGACCCAGACCTCTACTGACGGCAAGTACATGGTTTTATCTACTAAAGCACAGTACCTCCACTACTGAAGTGAAATTTCAGTTAGGGTGGGAGGGGGGTAATAAAAGATTCATCCCAACATGTAGAGTTAGTGGGATGTAGTCTTTAGAGCCCACTGACTTCCAGAGATCAGACTTTCACCATAATTATGTTATAGTATAGTCTTCTGTCAAAATGACAGCCTCAATCTCATTGCTAAGCCAAGCAATGTAGCTCCTTGAGTTTCAAAGTCATTAAAGACCTCTGTCTGTCCCTGTCATGCTTGACCCTGGTCCTAGTTGATTGAAGAGTGGTAATGATGGATACTTAATTCAGGGCTCAGAGGTCTTCCCTTGTTCTTTTAACAAGCCTTCTTTCCTTAGCAGGGCATTACTTGCCCTCTAGACCAGATGGCTGGGTGTCTCATACCAAAAGTATTGGCCATAGATTATCTTGTATTGACACAGGCTGAGAAACTGAAGCATTCCACCTAACCACCAGCTTCAGGGATCTCTTGAGTGCCCAAAGGCTTTTCCCAACATACACACATACACACACACACACACACACACACACACACATTCATGCATGTGCACACACATTCATCCTTCAGTTCTAAGCCCTTTTTTGTCCAGTCCTTGAACCATCTGAATTATACCCTCTAGAGTTAAGGTAGAGAGGTATAGTTCTATGCTATTTATGTTATTGTTATGCCTGTAGACTTGACCTACTGACCCTGAAATTCTCTAAGCCATTTAAGCATGTGCTTCTGTAATAGAAGAAGCCATCTCAAGAGGCAAGTATCAGGGACACAGTCTCTGCTGACTCCAGAACATGGAATCATCACCAAGTATTCCCTAATTGTACAGTGTGTGACCAAACCTCAGGCTGCTCAGCAGAAGGTCAGATACACAAGATCCTCAAGGGACCAGGAAGACACACATAGAAACAAAAAGGAAGACAACATCGAAGCACAGCTACCCCTAGGGCTATGCTGTTTAAATGCAACAAGGTCCTTATCTGCTTCTCTATGGTTCCCCAGAACTTTAGGGGTCTGTGACCTCGTGTGTTATTGGGGCTAATTTCCAGACATCAGCAGCAGAATTCCTGCTCTGTGAAGGGCATCTCTAAGAGTGAGCAAGAGGTTGGCACATCCTTAGGGCTATTGCTTACAGCAATTACTATCCTTTCCCAGTCATCCCAAATCTTCTTTCTTCCCTATTGTGCTACCAACAAGATATTTTAATTATAGAAGACAAACAACATGCTGTGTTTCTTTTATATGTCTATACACAAACACGTACATAGAATCTAATCACTTAACAAGTGAATATTTTTAATTACTTGAGTTACAATGAAATTGGAAGAAGAGTTACAAAACTCAGTGGGTATTATGAAATTTAAAATTTTAAGAACCACCTTCCTATATCCAAGAACTCTTACTACCTCAAGTTGTGGAAGGAGAATCAATTTGCTACTTGAATTCAGACAACTCAATAATCTGCACCTAAATAATGTACCCTTCTTAAAAACTACAAGTCACTCGGCTAGACTGGGATGGTAGCAAGCAAAACTAGGCAGCAGAGCAAAAGGATAAAAGAAATAACCAGTTAACTTCAATACAGATAATCCCTTCATGAAAATCCTGAATTTGTGATGTTATCCTGCAAAGGGGATTTTTTTAATTTAATTTAATTTAATACAAGAATGACTCTGCTAAATCAATTAAATCATTTTGATTACCAGTCAAGAAACAAGACTAAGAAAGGTCTCTCCTTCTTACATTCCATTGTCTCCTTTCCTTTCCTTCCCACACATTAACAAAAGTGACCAAGATAACCAACCCTGTATCGAATGTTATTTGCTATGCTTTGCCAACGTGAGTGCTTAAAGGTCAATTAAGCTTCTAAAGACCACCCAAATATTGTTCATAGCCAAAAAAAAAAAGTAGCACCAACCTGAGAGATCCTCCTTTGTCTGGATTGCAGTTAAATCTACACATACAAACAATATGATCATCTCATGGCATCTCTATGGGCTGATTTGCCCAACTGCTAGATTATCTTTCATTTCCTTTCTGAATACTTAATTGAAACAAACAGAAGACCTGGATTCACATCACAAGTAAGAAAATGAAGTGATTAAAGGACCTCTCTAAGATCACACAGAAAGTCAATTATGATATCTTAAAGAAAATTTCTGAGACACCACAACACCAGGGATTATTACAGGATCCCACAAGAAAGCTGTATGATAAAGTGGCCAAAGGATTTGGAGGCAGCCAGGGAACGTACCCAGGTCCCCATTAGCCTAGCCCTTCCTTCCCATATTTTATAAGCTGCTTGATCAGATGAGACCTGTGTACCCTGCAAAATCTATCCCATTGGGAACCTGTGCCATATCATTAGCTAAGAGATAAAGAAAAAACCTCTTTCATTTGAGGATCTAATAGATCAAAACCCCCTAGATTTGGAACTGCGATTGAGCCTTGGGGTCCAATAGGGCTGTGGGAGATATTGGATCTGTCTCTGCCTTTGTCCCTTGGACAGTTTGATGTAAATTACAGACTATCATTGATTTGTCCCCAAAGTTCCATGGAGTCTAGAGCCATGGGTAATATTTTTTCATTCTCTTTAATGCCATTTGGAGAAGCCATGATCAAAGCTCATTAAAAGGAAAGAGCATTATGGAGTTTGGTTCTATTTAGAGATATAGTGAGAGCAGGCACCCAGGCTTCTCAGACACATGTACTTTGGGCAAGAGTGAGGCTCCCTCTCAGGATAAGGTAAATCACTCCAGAAGTTCATGAGGTCACTGGTGACAGCTCATGGTACACATACCCTGAAATAACTGATTAAGAGGTGAATGCTATTTCTAAAAAAGTACAGACTGTCCTGTTATTGACGCCAGCAGGATTATGTCACCTTGTCTTATGCACATCTCAGGGTAACAGCAAGTATTTCCTCCATTCTCAGGAGCCCTGCAGTTCCCATAATCTCTCCTTTTCTTGCTCCCCACATCAGAACTACTCTCAGTTATCAGATAATTGGTTAGAAATTCTAGATGAGATTCATAGGACTTTTGCATTTAGAGATTGAAGGGACCTAACTCCCATTGATCAAAAAGTAGAGACTGCCTGCAAATCTCAAATGGGTGAAATTCAAAAACATCCCCAACCAGCCCATGCACTGCCCCGATGGCGGCCCAGAGAGAGAGACTCTCAGAAGTCCCCTGGGAAGGTTCCAACATAGAATCTGCACGCAGGAAGGAAAACTCAGAACCAAGAAGTCAAACTCCTCCCAAAAGGAGGAAGGGAATTTCACCTTAGATCACCAAATAATAGAACAGAAAGATATCATGAGAGATCGTCTAATTTATTCTCTTGTTTTCAGGAAGGTTGGTATTTCAATGATTCTAATTTTTTTAATCCTTTTTATTGTAATGACCTTGATGAATATGAACATTTCTCCATACAAAGAAGAATAGAAAAAGATTACCTTATATGAAATTATAAATCTCTACCATGTACAACTTAGATTTTTTAAAGGATATTTCACATTTAACATGGTAGCTGCAATGCTGTCTCATTTGTCTGAGTACCTTTCTCAACTTCCTTCTCTCTCTTATATGTATTTTTTTAAGTAACTCTGCCAATTCTTGTTTTTTAAAACGTAAGAGAGAGGAAGATTGGATTCTTGCTGATAGAAGCCTTGACTTTCTGGAAATAGTTATCTCCCAGACTTTCTTCACTATAACATCACAGGACTAAAAATGCTATGAGTGAAGCAAGACTGAAGTAACAAAAATTATAAAAAAGAAAGAGCTAGATGAGGCAAATGTGACTTTGGGAAAGTCACACCCTCTCTGTGCCTCATTTTCTACTTCGGCTGTATAATAGATGGCCTCCATAGTCTTTACCAGCTCTACATCCATGGTCCTATGATCTTTCACCCACACATTAGACAAAAAGTTATTTCCAAGACTCTGCTTTCTATGACCATCAGAGAATATGGGGAAATGTGTCCATGACCTGATGACATCATTCTCAAAGTAAGCTTTGGTGTGGACAGAAGAGCCCCTATTTCTCCTTCACAATTTTTTTAAGTCATCAAGGAAGAAGATTGGAGAAATATTAGCTAACATAATGGTTACCTTTATATAATGCTTTAAGGTTTGCAAAGCATATCACATAGAAAAAGACCTTCTTCAGCCCAGCCTGTTTTAGTAGTTAATTTAAAAGAAAATTGATAATCAATAATATAATTTACACAATAAATCAAGGTTTTAAAAAAAAAATTGGGTCATAACTGCAGCCAAATTCTCAACCACGGGCTGCAAGGACGCACCTGTGAAAACAGACTCACCCACCTGTGCCTGCCAAGGCCTGAAGCCTTTACCTCTGAAGAGCATCCCATGGGAGGGAGTGTGGGGGAGTATGGGGGGGTGGGCAAGCCTGTGGTTGAAAATTCACCCAAGAGTTTGTGTTTCTGCTGGTTTCACTAGTGGCTAGAAGTCTATATAAAAGACCTCAGTGGCTTTGACCCAAAAGCTCCCAAATGGTAACATCACTTTAAAAATAAGTGTGTAAGACAACTATTCTAAATCTGAGTCCAGCCTCAGAAATGCTTTCTGCCATGGTAAATGTCTCTAGATTTTAAGAGTTAAATTTGATATCTATTCTGAGACACACCTTTCCTTACCTTTTAAAGTATTAGTTTATATTTTTCTTTTTGGTCTAGAAATGTGATTTTTGTGGTAAGGAACCTCCCTCCACCAGTGCAATGTTGCTTTTATTTCCATTTCTTTTTGCTTCTTCTTAGAAAAGGTTGGACCTGTAATCTAATTAGTATCGAGAACTTCTGTCTTGGAAACTCCCTCTACCAATGCAAGTCAACAACTCATCTGTAGCTTAGAGTCTTGGAGAGCTGCCTGAGGCATAGAGAGGTTTGGTGATTTGTCCTTAGTATGCTAGTATGTGTCAGAAGCAGCATTTGGACTCGGATATTCCTAACTCTATGGCCAAGTTTCTATCCACTATGCCATGCTGATATGTGGCATATAAAAATATATGGGGTAGGCACAATGGAGAGATTATTTATTTTTTAATTAACAAGTATTTACATTCTCTCCTTCCACATACACCTTATTGAGAAAGAAAGGAAGGGAGGGAGGGAGGAAGGAGGAAAGAGGGAGGAAGGAAGGAAGGAAGGAAGGAAGGAAGGAAGGAAGGAAGGAAGGAAGGAAGGAAGGAAGGAAGGAAGGAAGGAAGGAAGGAAGGAAGGAAGGAAGGAAGGAGGAGGAAGGAAGGGAAGGAGGAAAGAAGAAAGGAAGGAAGGGAAGAAGGAAGAAAGGAAGGAAGGAAGGAGGAAAAAAAGGAAGGAAGGAAGGAAGAAAGCCCTTGTAAACAAATATACATACACAAGCAAAGAAATCCCCACTTGGACCACATCCAAAACTGGATGTCTCGTTCTGCATTTTATGGAGAAAGTGGGTAGCATTCATCTATCTCTGGAACTGTGGGTGGTTGTACATTGTGTTGCTCTCTCAGAGTTGTTTGGTTTTGCAGTGTTGTTATATAAATTGTTCTGACTCTGCTCACTTCACTGTGCATAAGTTCATACAGGTCTTCCAAGGTTTCTCTGAAACCATCCCTTTCATCATTTCTCATGGCACAGTAGTATTTCATCGTAGTCGTATAGCATAATTTTTTTCATCTATCCCCAAATGTTTTTTTTTCTTAAGTCACCTTAGCATTTGTATAGCACTTTAAAGTTTACAAAGAGCTCTGCTCATTACAACCCTGTGAGGTAGGTAGTAGTATAGTATTATCATCCCTACTTTAAAGATAAGAACCCAGGCTAATGCAGTTTAAAGGACTTACCCACAACCACACAGATGGCTAATCATTGAAGCTGGTCTTCAAACTCAGGTACCCCATGATTTCATGTGCAGTATTCCATTCACCACACCATGCTATCACACAACCTCTCCTGAGGCAGTAAAAAACAGTCACACATGTATATTGTATGACCAATGACTTGGGCTTCCAAAAATCAAAATTAACACAAACAACAATGAATAAACTCCCTTAAGCTTCTAGCAGGTGTGACTTAGGCTTTACTCATTTGGAAGAACAGAGCAAATGCTGCAAAACACCTCTCTTCCCCCATGCCCTTACCTTTCTATCCCATAGAATAAGGGAATCAGGATGCCTTTTGTTGTTATTTTTCAGTTATGTCTGATTCTTCATGACCCCATTTGAGGTTTTCTTGGAAAAGGTATTGGAATGGTTTACCATTTCCTTCTCCAGCTTATTTTACAGATGAAGAAACTGAGGGGAACAGGGTTAAGTGACTTACCCAGGTCACACAGCTAGTAAATGTCTGAGGCCAGATTCGAACTCTGGAAGATGAGTTTTCCTGACACCAGGCCTGGCACTCTATCCCCTGTACCACCTACCTGCCCTAGCTGTCACGATGCTACCTGAACACCGAAATATGAGCAGAGGTACCCATGCAGATCCCAACCAACAGAGAACTTAGTACATAAATTCTAGGGAGTTGCTAAAGGCTTAGAGAAACTAAATTAGGTTCACATTGCTAGTAACAGACATAGGATTTGAACTCCTCTCATCCTGACTCCAAGTCTAGAGTTCTATTTACTTGGCTATGTATTTCAAACTGAATACCATCCATTTCAAATATTTAAAAAAGAAATGCAACCTCACATGATATCACAAACCACAGTATGGAATGAAATTATATTAAAGAATTACTGGTTGGAAGTATGACTAATCTGGATGAGTATATTCAGGTTAACATAGGGATCACTTAATGTAATTGTTTCCTCTATTATGAGGCTATCAAAAATTGTTGTTTGGTAGGGTTGGGATGGACCAAGTTGGGAAGATTTCATCTTCCACCCTAGAATCAGACATGATTCTGAAATCTGAGGGAAATAGCAGCCTGGATGATTCTTCTATCTGTTCCATTCTGAAGATTTTTGCTTTTTTTAAATAGCATGCTCAGGTTCATGTCACCTTTGACCAGAGAGGGTTGAAAGGGGATGGAAAAGATCCACAATCTATTGAAGCAAATACCCAGGGCAGACAAATAGGCATCAGAAATGTTATGTCAAATTATGCCCAAAGGGCTATAAAACTGTGTATACCCTTTGACCCAGCAATACCACTTCTAAGTCTGTATCCCAAAAAGATCATAAAAATGGGAAAAGGACCCACAGATACAAAAATATTTATAGCAGCTCTTTTTGTGGTAGCCAAGAATTGGAAATTGAGGGGATGCTCATCAATTGGGGAATGGCTGAGCAAGTTGTGGTATATGAATGTAATGGAATACTATTGTTCCATAAGAAATGATGAGCAGGTGGACTTCAGATAAACCTGGAAAGACTTACATGAACTGGTGCTGAGTGCAGTGACCAGAACCAGGAGAACATTGTACATAGTAACAACAACCCTGTGTGATGACCAACTTTGTTAGGCTTAACTCTTCTCAGTAATACAAGAATCTAAGACAATTCCAAAAGATTCATGATGGAAAATGCTATCCACATCCAGAGAAAGAACTATGGAGTCTGAATGCAGATCGAAGCATAATATTTGCTCTCTTTTTTATTTTTGTTTCTTCTTTCTCATGGTTCCTCCCATTGGTTCTAATTCTTCTTTACATGACTAACGTGGAAATGTGTTTAATATGATTGTACATGTAAAGTCTATAGCACAGTGACACCATCTTAGGGAGGTGGGAGCAGAGGGAGAAGGAAAAAATTTAGAACTCAAAATCTCATAGAAGTGAATGCTGAAAACTAAAAAACAAATAAATAAATAAAATTTAAAAACAAAGCAATGTTATGTCATTGTGTGGCCCTAGAGAGGAAAGAGGTTGGTAACTTGGTGGGATGGATGCCAATCAATAGATATTTACAGGCTACCCAATAATAGGGGCAAGTCTAAATAGCATGAGGCTTTATTACCAACTACTGTCCTCTTTATTGAACTAGTGATCAATTTAGATTTGTTCTGAAAACAATTTTAAGAAACAAAGTTTTTCCATGTACTCTTCAGTCTAAGGAAAGTTACAATCAGCTATGAAGATGAATATTTGGGGGTGCTTGAGTCCCCCTAAAAATCAACCAGTGGAAAACAAGAGCTATTAGGGTAGGAAAGAGTAGCTGAGGGATGTTCTTCTCCATCTCTGCCACCTCATTTCCTCCAAATTCAGCTAAAAACCTCCCTTTCTGCAAGAAGTCTTTCCCAGCTCCCCTCTATACTAGAGCACTTCCCTTTGAGGTTGCCTCCAGTTTATCCTGTATGTATCTTGTATGCATATAGTCATTTACATATTGTCTCTCCCATTAGAGTGGGAGCAGTTTGAGGAGAGGGACCAGTTTTGCCTTTCTTTGCAATCCCAGCCTTAGCACTGTGCCTGGGATACAGTAAGAGCATAATAAATGCTTATTAACTTGAATTGACTTGGGAAAGGATTTGGGTGGGATGTTGAAGCAAGAGGTGGTGGGAAATCATCAAAAACAGGCAATTCTATGGGCTGGGAGTCAGGAAGACCTGAATTCAAATCCTACCTCAGATACACATTAGGTGTGTAACCATGAGTAAGTCATTGAATGTCTCTTGACCTGTTTCCACAAAATCTCTAAAATGTAGGGATTGACTTAATGGACTCTTCATAGAATCTATGATTCTATGAAAATGTATATTTTTAAAAGCTTGGGGAAAAGAATATTCTTTTTCTAAAAAACATTTCAAGCCAAACAAACAAACAAAACTGGTACATAAAGAGCAGCTCCCCGATGCTGCTACACTCATAAAGAACTTTCTTTCTTGTTATTGCCAACTCTAAGACCAGCACCTATGCTACAAAGGGGGAAAAAGAGGGAAGAAGCATTTATTAAGCATCACCATGTGACAGGCACTATGCTAAGCATGTTACAAATATTACCTCATTTGGTCCTCACAACAACCCTGCTAAGTAGGTACTGTTATGTTGCCCATTTTACATTTGAGGAAACTGAGGCAATCAGAGGTTAAGGGACCTGCCCAGGGTCACACAGCTAGTAAGTATCGGAGGCCAGATTTAAACTCAGGTCTTCCTGACTCCATGCCCAAGCTGACTCCTGACTCCAAGCTGCCTCACAGCAAAGACTTTAGTTTCTTTTCTTGGCAATTCTCCCCAGCCCATACCTACCATCTAGAACTCCACAATATCTCTAGTTAAATAGGCTATAAGACCACAGTCTCCTTTGCCTCCAGTCAAAAGCCAGGCATTAGAATAAGACCAATGGCAGGAGATCATCAAGGAGCAAAATGGAGAAAGGGGACCCAGAAATGGAGGAGAAAAGTGGAACACTTTCCTGCTCACCTGAGGATAAGGTAAGGAAGCCTAATAGTCTCATCAGAGGAACAGAGTTCAGAGATGTAGCTAGAAAGGATCTCAGAGGCCATTTAGTCAAATTCCCTCATTATACAGATGAAGAAAGGTTAAGAGAGATTAAATGACTTTAGGCCAAGGAGATAGGTATAGCTTTGTGTAGGCTTTTATTTTTTTATTTTATTTTCAATTCACAGAACAAAACAAGCATTTCCATAACAGTACATAAAAATGATTGTACATGAAGCTGCAAATATGCCATGTACAACTTATTATTCCCTCCAAATATACAACAAAGCAATCATGTAAATTTCATGTTTTTTTCTTCCCTCCCCTCCTTTTCTTCCTAGGTATGAATAGCAAAGGAAGAAGAGGAGCTGATATCACTAAAAACACTAACCTATATTCTCTTCCAGGTATGTAGGTGGACAGCTCCTATTTTTTTTCCTCTAAGGAAATGAGCACCTTTATTTACGATCTTAAATGTAGAGATGGCAGAGATACTGGTGATTCATTGTTGCTTACCTGTGTATAGCAGGTCTACCTTGTCCTGATATGTCCTCACAACCAACAGGCTAAGCAGAGTGTGTGAAAGAATACCCTCAACCTTCCAGATGGAGTAATTGTGAGTTTGGGGGAACGGTCTAGAATGCTTTGTGTTCCAATATAAATATGGTTTCTTATGTATGTTAAAAGTATAATAGTAGCCTCTTTGCACAATCTTTTCCTTGTGCTTCCAGACAAAAGTGTGGCAAAGCTGGGGGAAGGAGTAAATTTTTCTTCTCCCCAACCCTAGATGAAAAAGGTGACTGATAGGGGAAGCCTGTCTTGCCTGGATTGCCCCCAAAAACTGGTAAGAACATTTCTGAGCACAGGCAAAGAATTGGAGCTAGAAAAAAAGTCACTCCCTTGTAATTTCTAGAGATCCCAAGAGATCAAGGGTTCCTGGTTTTGATCAGATTCCAGCTTCTTAGGGGATAATCTTCAGTTGAGTATCACCCTGCAGTTAAGAACTAGGAAGCAGGGGAAGAGAAGAGATCTGGACCTGGCCAACCCTAATATTGTACTGCTCAGAAAGTGCAGGTACTAGGGAAATGGAGGGTATCATTCAGCAGTTCCCCCAAAGTGTCTTTGTCTTCAGGGGGTGAGTCTAATAGACTATAATCCCCTCCAATAGAATCTGATAGTAAAAATAGATAACATTTATTTAACCCTTCAATGTTTGCAATGTGCTTTGCATATATTAGCTTCTTCAATTTTATCCTCACAACAACCCTGTAAAGTAGGTGATTTTATTATCCTCATTTTATGATTAAGGAAACTGAGGAGGAGGCTAAGTGACTTACCCAAAGTTCACACAGTGTCTAAGGGAAGAAATGAATTCAGATCTTACTGATTCCAAGTCAGGCACTCCATTCACTCCACCACCTAGGAGCTCCTTGAGAGAAGGAATTATTTCATTCTTCATTTCTATCCCCACACCTTCCTCAGTGCCTAGCCCATAGTAGATACATGTTGTGTACTTATTGGTTGACTGATTGATTTATTGATCAGGTATTCTGCGAAGGTTCTACCCGTCACCCCGGAGGCTCTCCTCTAAGTCTTGTAATATTTTGTGCATACCAGAACAGTGCTCAAGCTGCCCATCTGTTATTGCTCACTCTCACTACATGACCAGCCAACCTTCACTGTCAATCCTACATTTCCTGGATAACATCTCTCACGCTACAACTTGTGCTCAAGTTGTTGGTAGTAATAAGCTTGTGGCTACTTCCATTCGCCACACATCTCTCCATTGCCCTTTGGGTCACCTACAATTTTGATTCTTCAGACATTATGATGTTTCTTAATTTGTAGTAACACTAGAATATTGATGTTAAAAAAGATGTGCTTTGGGTCAGGTTGCAGTACGGAATCATTGCAAGCCCTGGGTAGTTTCCCAAATTCAATCCAGCCTATTATATTCTGACTCAATACAGGACCCAGCTCACTGTCCATTTACAGCTACATCCCAAACTACATGCACTAATAAGCCCATTAACTAGGGCATTCATCTAATTGTGGATCATAGTAAATATTCTTCAGTCATCTGGTTTTCCTGTATACGTTGTTATACCAATATCTATTGAATACTTGTGGATCTTACGGAAGACACTTTGTAGCAGAGGCCTAACTAGCAATTTTGGCAGCCAGGGCAACCCAACTATTGCAGGTGCAAGCAGCAACTATTGGGGGAAATAGAACAAAATGCTCTCCCTCCCCCACCAAAGCATTTGTCATTGAAAATGTGAAAGTCATACAAGTAATTATAAATAAATTTGTTTAAGTGGGAAGGAGAATTATTTGCTATGGTGAAAAGAATCTTAAAGTTGAAGGGACTGAGGTTATCATCCAATGCAACCCATAAGATCTGAGGTCCCAAGATTTTCCTCTTACCCATAAAGGCCTTTGCAAGTCTCCCTCACCCACAACATGGGGAGAGAAAGTAGTGTTAGGATACTTATTGAGCCTTGAAATGAAGAAGGATTCATGCTTGCTGAGGGAGGGCAGGCAAGAGGCTGGTCAACATGGAAAAGAGGGAGGGAAAGAGAACTGATGGGAAAGAGACAAGGAGGATCTGGTTGGGATTTCTTTATGGAATGGAGCGAAAAAGAGAGGGAGTTGATTAGTAAAAGAGAAAAGAGAGCTCATGTTCCCCTCACTTCCCTCTACTCTGCTAAAAGAGTAAATGTGTTAAATATTGGTGTCTTCTAAAATTCCCACCTTTGGGTAAGCCCCAGTGACCACAGGCTAGTTGAGCTTTTGTTTTGTGTTGTCCTGGAGCCTGAAGAAATCAACATATCATCCGAATACCCAAACATCTGGAGGACTGCCTCCATTATTAGGAATATCAGATGAGCCCTGCATAGGATACTCTCCAGGACAGCAATGAACACCTTTGGCAAGCAAACATCTCTCTGCTTTATGCTTTACTTGAATTAGATCACCAGGGAATCATGGAACAAAGGCATCTCTGTTATTGCATCTAGCAGGGGATCTGATATCATCTTAATGTCTGCATGGGAGACACCTGGTTGGAGGTGCCTCCAACAAGGTAGTCATAAAGAAGGAAGGAAATGTGATCAAACCCAGAATTCTTAAACATCAGAGCAGGGAGTTGACACCTGAGCAAAGACATGGATAGTTGCTACCCAAGGAATAGAACAGTATAGAGAAAGTGAGAAAAACAGGAGGAAAATGGGAGTGGGACAATGAAATAAAAAGTGGGAAATGAAAAAGGGGGTAGGACAATGAAAAATATACCAAAGGAAGGGTAGGAAAAGGAGCCAAAAAATAATATGGCAAAGCCAGCCTGCAAAAACTAAAGACTACCTCTGAAAGGGATCTAGAGAGAGGAATTAGTGAAATCATAGGTTCATCAATGTAGAGTTGGAAGGGACTTAAAAGTTATCTAACCCATTGAGTAGGCACCTACATGGCACAGTGGATAGAGTGCTGGGCCTGGAGGCAGGGAGACTCTTCTTGCTGAATTCAAATACAGCCTAGCTGTGTGACCCTGGGCAAGTCACTTAACTCTGTTTGCCTTAATTTCTCATCAGCAAAATGAGAAGGAAATGGCAAACCACTCCAGTATCTTTGCCAAGAAAACCCCAAATGGGGTCGTGAAGAGTCAGACACAACTGAAAAATGACTCAACAATAACAAAGTCCATCTAGTCCTTCATTTTACAGAGAAGGAAACAGGTCCAGCTAAGTTAAATGCTTTACCCCAGGTCACACAAATAGTAAGTGATAAAAGCAGAGTTTGAACCCAAGATATCTTAGGGTCAGAGCTAGTGACACCAGCAAGATTAGTAAGGGAGGTAAGCCTGATATCAGTGTGCTTCAGACCAAATGACAGACTTGGAGCCCAAATAAAAGATGCTAAGAAGGGATTACAGCTGGCAGTTAACAAGGGCAGGTAAGCACTTTCAGACCTGAATCTTCACCTGAATCAAGAAGAATGAGGTAACTGACTTTTTTTTTAACCTCAGCCAAGATGACTAAACATGATGAGAGTATAATTTGTGAAATAACCTCAACTGTATATAGTTGATAGCCCAGAATTTCCTCAAATTCTAGTAAAGGTACCATCACTATTGTTTCTATATGCTGGATAGCAATGGCCAAGGTGAGAATCAGGGATCTAGTGCAGTAGCTAGAAGGAGGTGGGAGAGAAGGCTAAGACCAAGGGACATTTTTACAAGAAGAAAATGTCTCTCTTTTTACTGTCTTTGTTCCGGGACAGAAAAGAGAGACTACAAAACTTCTAGCACCTCCTTTTTTGGCCATATATTTACTTTCTATCTTCTAGACTATTTTTTAACATGTAAATTGCTAACATGTTCTCTAGCCCTGTTATACTCACCATGCCCATTTTCATGATTTCAGTTATATTAATTGCCCTCAGGGTGTGTTGAGAAATGTTTAACAACCAGTTCTAAAAAAAGGGGGGGGGGACATATGACACACTTTTAAGTTTAATCTTCATTATTAACCTTTTCTTCATCACTTTCTTAAGTCTAGACAATCAACAAAACAATAAATTAAGCCCTGGTTTGTAGTATTTTATGATTCCCATAGTGTAAAAGCTCACAGTGAAAATTTAACAATCAGCTTTCAAATACCAGTATGAGTTTACTACAAATGCCTCGGATGATGGTGGCCCATGATTTATAACCACTGTATCACCACCAGAAGAATATTAATGTTAAAGACAAGCCCTTGACAACACAAAGCAGTTCGATACCATTTGCCAAATTACACTGCACAATTTTCCAAATTCAATAAAGACAAATCTCCTTCTCTAATCCAATTCTTGATCTAGCTTGTTGTTCAAGACCCATAATCTATCCAAGGTAGACTTGCTGATAGACTAACTCAGCAAGAGGCTACCGGTCTAGGTGACTATCATAATCTGAATGACGTGAAATTTTTTATTCACTTTGTTTCTAGCATTTGTCAGGTAACCACTCACCTTCTCATTCCTGTAGATTTCACAGAGAATGCTTTGTACTCTTCCCAGGATGGCAATAATGACTGCACTATCATCTGCTAATAGGCACTTTTGGAGAAAACTCAGTGACATCACTGAGGAATCTTTTTGTATGAACCTTGAACCTCATATGCTCTAAGACACAGGGGAACATGTCAGGTGAATGCAGCTCTTCCAATATTCTTAGTCTTGAATACAACTCTAGCCCTAGAAATTTTGAAAGCAGACTAAGCAGTCTAGTTTTAGCAGTGTATGTACTAAAAAAAAATCTGCAAAAATGAAAAGACTAGGCTGGAATAAAATCTTTTATACTTCAGTGAAGGTAAAAAAAAAAAGCAGGGGTAGCAATCCTGATCTCAGACAAAGCAAAAGCAAAAGTTGACCTAATTAAAAGAGATAAGGAAGGAAAATACATCTTGCTAAAAGGTACCATAGACAATAAAGTAATATTAATACTACTATATTAAATTAAAAAGCTTAAATTAAAAAACAAAACAAATGCAACCAAGATTAGAAGGAAAGCAGAAAGCTGGGAAACAATCTTTACAGCAAGTGTCTCTGATAAAGGCCTCATTTCTCAAATATATAGAGAACTGAGCCAAATTTATAAGAATGCAAGCCATTCCCCCAACTGATACGTGGTCAAAGGATATGAACAGACAGTTTTCAGATGAAGAAATCAAAGCTCTCTATAAGCATATGAAGAAGAGCTCTGAATCACTTTTGATTAGAGAAATGCAAATTAAAACAACTCTGAGGTACCACCTCACACCAATCAAATTGGCTAATATGACCAAAAGGGAAAATGATAAATGTTGGAGAGAATGTGGGAAAATTGGGACACTAATGCACTGTTGGTGGAGTTATGAACTGATCCAACCATTCTGGAGAGCAATTTGGAACCATGCCTGAAAGGCAACCAAACTGTGCATACTCTTTGATCCAACAATACTACTAGGTCTATATCCCAAAGAGATCATAAAAAAGGGAAAAGGACTCACACATACAAAAAATATTTATAGCAGCTCTTTTTGTAATGGCAAAGAATTGGAAATTGAAAGGATGCCCATCAATTGGGGAATGGCTGAACAAGTTGTGTTATATGAATGTAATGGAATACTATTGTGCAATAAGAAATGATGAGAGATCATTAAAAAAAGGAAAAGGACCTACATGTGCAAAAATATTTACAGCAAACTTTTCATAGTGGTAAAATATTGGATATCAAGGGGATGCCCATCAATTGGGGAATAGGTAAACAAGCTGTGGTATAGTAATGTAATAGAATACTACTGTGCAATGAGAAATGATGAGCAGGCAGACTTCAGAAAAACCTGGGAAGACTTACATGAACTGATGCAGAGTGCAGTGAGCAGAACCAAGAGAACACCGTACACAGTATTAGCAACATTGCGTGATGATCAACTGTGAATGGCTCAGCTCTTCTCAAGGATCCAAGACAAGTAAAAAGTACTCCACATCCAGATAAAGAACTCATGGACTCTGAATGAAGCATATTTTCTTCACTTACTTTATTCTTTTTTGTGTTTTTGTTTCCTTTTGATCTGTCTATTCTTTCACAAGTGACTAATACGGAAACATGTTTTACATGATGGCATACGTATAACATATATCAAATTGCCTACCATTTTAAGAAGAGTGCAGGGGAGGGAGGGAGAAAAATTTAGAACTCAAAATCTTATAAAAATGAATGCTAAAAATTTTCTTCATATGTAATTGGGGGAAAAAAAAACACTATTTTTAAAAATGAGAAGACGAGGGGCAGCTAGGTGGCACAGTGGATAGAGCACCGGCCTTGAAGTCAGGAGGGCCTGAGTTCAAATCCGGCCTCAGACCAAACACTAGACACTTACTAGCTGTGTGATCCTGGGCAAGCACTTAAACCCAATTGCCTAAAAAAAAAAATGAGAAGACTATATGAACCCTGGACAAAGATGTGTGATAGACCAGAAACTGACTTAAACACAACACAGCTGGCAACTGCTAGCAAGAAACATTCCTCCCAGATCAATGATCTGGTGTATAGGTTTGAGGTCTCATATGAGCCATTATCTGGAGGGAAAGGGGCATGCTGAGGATGATACTGGGACTGTCTGACCTGCCTCTAAGGGATTCTACAACCTGACAGAAAGAAGCTCTAACTCCATTTAAGCCACCTTTACCCAGATTACTGAGCAAACCTCTACAGTGAGCCAAGATCATTATGCATCTTTGTGCCTCTGCTTAAATAAAACGACCATTTAATTATATACTCAAGATCCCAAGTGTTCTGTTGTATCAAAATACAACAGATTTTGACTCTGGGACCCAAGAGAATTTGGTCAAGCTGAGCAGTATGTGGCCACAATGGCCTTGTGGTTTGAAAAAGACAAGATCCTCATGTGTCATTCTATGCAGTAAAAAACTACTTGATCCTGTAATTAATACCCTGAGTACTTCAATACTATGAACAGATTATAACAGATTTTGGTCTCCGCCTGAAACAGCTTGTGAATTGTAAAGCATACCTTGCTATGAGAGGAGCCAAGATGGGCAGACCAGCTTTCCCATCATGGAGGCAGAAAATACGAAGTAATCTCAACTTCTCAGCTTCAGAATTAGGACAAAAAAAATTTAAAAAGCAAATAGCAGTTAGGCTGAGTGCTAAAAGGTGAAAAATCTAATCAAATGAAAGTGATAGTGGGATCCTACTGTATCATAAGCACCAATGGACATCAACCTTTAAAAAAAAAAGTCACACTTCCTTTGTATCATACAAAATGTGGTTTGCCCATTCAGCAACCCCCTTAGAACAGCTTTGGCCAGCATCCACCATTCTGTTGACATAAAATTTAGAGAAAAACAATTATTTTAATCAAAAGATAGAAAGATTTAGTAGAAACATTCTACTTTGGGTGTTTTTTATTTTATTTCTTATTTGTAATTGATTTTCATGTCTATTCAGAGAGTCTTTAGGTAGAGGTGACTTTACTTAGAACTTAGAACTCCAAAAGTAGCTCATTCTTTCCACATTCTTCCCATCTGACTACCAGCATACAGCTGATGAGGCTCTGGCACTGAAGACTATCCCTAACATGCTGGGTCTACTCAGTAAGGGAGTGTCTCAGAATGTTCCTGCTTTCTACAAGCATATTCATTCCAAAGCCATTGATATGCATGCAGTATCTGGAAATTAGTCAAGCAACCATTTCCCATGGAAAAATGCTATTTTAGTATGTGCCAGTCCCCAAACTAGAGACCTGCCTTCCTTATCACTTCTTTTTCATCTATAGTTTAAAAAGTGGAAAGAAAGGGAAAAAAAGAGGAAGAAATATCCCAGATTATTTCCCAAATACGCTGTGTGTCCTTTAACTTTGCCCAGCCATGGCCAGGTCTTAGAAACAGATGAGGTTAGTGAGAAAATTAAGTTCTGACCAGCAAAGGACACAAAACACTACGATTCTGGAGCCAAGATTTCAAATGATTGCCTAGATAGAGGACGAGTCCTCATGTCTGTCAGAATCTTCAGTAATCAGAAACACAGGTAACATCATAAAGAGCCAGTGGAGAAGAGCTGGAAGGTTCTAGCCATAGCCAGCAATCTCCCTGAAACAGGGAGTTAGCAATTGAGGACCTAAGAAGTGATTGCTTCCATGGGTTAACAGGAGCTTGAGGAATGTCCTACAATACTCTGCGTTGGGAATTTTTATGGGAACCAAGGACTATTTGGGGGGGGAGGGGGCAAGTGGAGAGAGAAAGGGAGGATACTTGGAGACTGTTAGATTTCAAAACAACCATAGAAATCTATTCTAACTCCCTTGTTTTATGAATGGGGAAACTGAAGCCCAGAGACAAATGACTTGTAAAAGATCACACATGATTGGTAGCAGTCAGTGTTTCTAGTAAGAACAGATCAGCCCAAGGGGCTTTGGGCTTGAGGGTGCTTTCACAAATAAAAAGCACCAGTTTGGGCAAACCATTGTGGGGAAGAAGGAAGGAGGGAAGGGAAAGTGCATCATAACAGCTATGAAGCGCTGGAGAGAATTAGCCAACCCTTCAGTGGTCTGTTATATCCAACCTCCCTCAAGCTCATAACATAATTTGAAAGAGTAGAAGATGGTAATGAAGGAGTTTTGTGTGTCTGTGTCTGTGTCTCTGTGTGTCTGTGTGTATGTCTTCCTTTAAGATGAGAGAAAAGACCAAAAAAAAGACTTTGCAGCCAGCAGATTCAAATACAACTCTCCCCTGTTTCTCCTTCACAAAAGAAAAGGCTTCTGTGTTCCATGTCATCTTGTGCTCTGTTTTTGTTTTCCTGAAGGACCCCATGCTGACCAGAAAAGTTGGTAAGGGTTAGTGAGCTCTGACCTGACACCTTCCACTTCCTGCTCATCTTCCTATTACCAGGATGTGAACGCAGCCGAAGAGGATGAGAGGCACTTCCTGTCCCTACATAGCCAAGGGCTAAACTCACTGTGACAAGAGGAGAGTGCCTTTGGCACAGCCTGGGAAGGAGGAAATCTTGTTTCCTCTGTTAAATTACCCAGGAGGTGGTACAGAGGGTTGTATAGGAAGTAGCTTGATTGTTGGAGAAGTCACAGGCTGTTTCTTAGACATAGAAATCATAATTCCAATTGGATTAGGTTGGGGGGAGAGGAGGGAAGTCAGAGGAGCAGTTTCCTGCAATAACCAGCCCACAGAGGCAATAGGAGTCTATATCATCGAGTGAATCATTGGCCTTGTCACTGCCTCAAGAGGTCCATGTGTTCTGCACAGTTTGACCTGGAAACTAAGGCATAGAAAGCAGGGAATGTAAATGTCTTAACCTTCCCATAATGGAAGGCTAACAGGAGCCCCACTTACCATTCTGCCCTGCCAGAAATAGAGAAAGAGAAATCGTGTTTTCAAAGCTGTTCCTCTAATAGTTCAAACAGGATTATTAAACATTTTTGGGAAGGGGTTGGGAGAGAGAAGGAAAGAAGGCATTTGGGAACAATTGTTAGCTGAGGGGGGTGGGAAATCCACACCTTATAAACATGTTTAAAACGACCTGGGTAACTCAGTTGCCTGAGATGCTGTTGAAAACTTTTACTCATTACTCTTGTCATAGTTATTATCAGAGACACTTACTCCCACACATCCTTCCTTGCTTCTGGCGCGAGACTTGTCTTGATCAAAAGCAAAGGATTTTCACTCTCTCCTTCCAACTATTAAAGAAGGCTCTTAAGAGAGGGGGATGGGGAATACATAATCAGAGCCACTTTTTCCACCATTCATAATGAAAATAGATTCTTCCTGGGTATTCACCTAGGCAATCTAACTCCCATATGAGAATGGCTGCTTCTAAATTAAAGAGAAAAGAAGAAATAAACCAGAATATTTAAATAATGGTGGTAAGCAAATTTAGGAATAACTAATGAAAGAGAGTTACATTCTTCTGAACTGATTTCACATTACTCTCCACTCCCCCACAACCCCCAGCCATGTATAGTGCATTACTGAAAAATTAGTTTACTTGTTCCCATCCAAGACATTCCATTTCCCACCTCATCGATTTTGCAAAAGGATGATCTCCATACTTCAAATGCTCTCCCCCTCCTCACTCCAGCTTCTTGGAATCCCCCCCTTAAAAACTTGGTGCAAGTGCCATATTCTGCATGAGTCTTTTTCTCATCTTCCCAGCTCAACATAAAATGGCTACACTGAAATGGATTATTTTTTTACTATCCCCTCTGGAGCACCCCAAACTTGTACTTGAGACTTGGGGTACCCAGAGGGCAATTGACTATTCTATCTCAAGGATATAGGAATAAAACTGATTGGCTATGCTTCTACAACTGCATGTCGTACAGCCCACTGGTGTGCTCCATCTTAGCAAAGAGCCAGCTGACTCAGGTTTAAGAAAAGAAATTTACTCATACTGTAAGAAGAAATCAGCACTTAGCACAATGCCTGGCACATAGTAGGTGCTTAATAAACTTTTATTGAATTGAATAAGAACAGTTAGTATAAAACTAATATAGTTTTATATGTAATATAAATACTAATATAGTAATAATAAGAACTAATCTGCATGTCAGTCTATCCTCATTACACTTTGTACTTCTGTTTTATAGGTTTATATTTCTTTACCTGTTGATATATTGCTTTCTCCCTAGAAGAGTATAAATTCCTTGAGGACAGGAATTGTTCTGGTTTTTTTTCCTCTGTGTCCCCAGTACCTAGAACAATACATGGCTTGTTGAATTGAACATATGTGTTCTGTCATACCCATCTGAAACACCTGCCATATATATGTGTGCATAGGTATTAGCATTCAGAGGCAGGAGTGTCCTAGAGAAGGAATTTTAGTGAAAGAACTCTTAATACAATCCAGATTAAAGACTGCATTTATTTGTTTAAACTAGGTCCTACATCAACCTTATTTTGCCAACCACGAAGATCATAGACATAAGCATAGGCATAAGAGATAAGCTAGACTTTCAAGCCCTAAACAAACAGAAGGGTATTTGTAATTTGCTCTAGGAAGGATTGTAGAGAATAGCAGCTTAGCCCTACAGCCTTGAGAAGTATTGCTTGGCTCTCTGATTCAGTATTTGTTCTGAGGTGTACACGGACGAGAGGCAAGAAGAAATGTTCCCTCATAGGTCATGAAGAAATAAGGGACCTGAAAATGTTTATATTTACACTTCCACTCTCCTGCCTGATCCCAAATCTCATTTACCAAGAGGCCCTCATTTCTGTCTACACTTGAACATACACAAAACAAGTCTCACATCAACATAGCGTATTTAATGCCTTATAACAGGGGTTCTTAACCATTTTGGTTTCATGGATTTCTTTGGCAGTCAGTCTAGTGAAACCTATGAACCCCTTCTCAGAATAATTTTTTTTAATGCTTGAAATAAAATGCCTGTATTACAAAAGAAACCAATTATATTGAACTACAGTTATCAAAATTATTTTTTAAAAAAACATATTCATGTACTCCAGGTTGAGCCCTCCTCTTAAAAATCTCATCTATTACTCTTAATTCCAGGTATCAAGCAGCAAAAGCTTAGATTTCTTCCTTTCTTCCCTTCCTTTTTCTTTCCCTCCCCATACCTGCACCCCTTCCCCACCCCACAAAGTCCTACTTAGTAGCTGAGCTATACAGAATTGTTTGGGCAGGGAGTGGTTCAGTCTTCTCTTTCTGTCCCCACTGCCTCCCCCACTCTCATCCTCTTCCTTTGATAGCTAACACCAAATCCCCAGCAGCTGGTTTTGTTGCTGCAATGCAGGGGAATGCTTTCTTAATGCAGTACAGAGGTGTCTACATAGGGCAAGTCAGAGGATCCCATTGGCCACAGCTGGATAGATGTGGTTTTAGAGTATTGTTTGTGCACTTGTGTGACTAATAATTACCTACCTGCCTGGCCCAGGATGAAACCTCTCTCCTACTCACCTGGCACTTGGAAAGCAATCAGCTGGCTTTCTGCTGCAAATTGTGTTCGTAGGAAAGGCTGAGAGATCAGGTCGGGGGAAAAATAGCAGGAGGGCCTCTAGGAAAGCTGTTGAATCCTGGAATTGAGGACACTGTTTAACCTTTTTTCTTTTCTTGAAGGAAGATTTCAAAATAACGGTCTTGGCTGTTTGAATTTAAGTGTAGTCACAAAGAAAGATAGAGAAGATGGAAAGCCCACCTTAGATCCTATCTAATATTAAGTTTATATCAATCATATGAGTCTCAGAGGGCTATGTACAGAATCACCCTGTTGACTAACTGAATGAATGAATATGATATGATAAAGAGGATGGAAGGAAAAGAGGAAATGAAGAATAAGCCAGGCTGATGACAGCAGGATTGATTCCAAGGATCACAAATTTTGATTTGGAAAGGACCTTAGAGGTTACGTGGTCCAACACTCATTTTACAGATGAGGAAACTGAGGCCCAGAGAGATTAGGTAGGGTGACGGTGAGAGACGGAAGAGGCAGAATTTGAACCAAGAGTCTTTGACTCTAAATGCTTTTACCCCTGCACCATTTTAAAACCTTTTGAAAAAGAAAAAAAAAAAAGAAGAAGAAGCCTTAGGAAAAACTAGGTGGTGTATTTTCTTTGTACGAGTGCACATACATGATTCTCATTCTGTAACATAGTTGATGTTTCCACAGGAGCTGTTACATCCCAGGCACGCATAATAACACCCCCTCAGAAGATCAGAAAGCCACCGACAAGAGCTAGCCTTTCCTCAGTAGTCATCAAGAGCCTAAGGCGTGGCTCGAGCTCCACCCTTTGTAAAACAATACAAAGAGAAGTCTAGGCTCAAACCATCGCAACATTTTCTCTAAGCTAATTGTGCCCTTCATTCAAGAAATAGTCCCAGAGCAACTGCTATGAGTAAGACCTGGTGCAGAGGCACTGCTGTTCCTCAGTTACAGACACTGAGACGTGTCACCTCCCCAGTGGTGTGTCCTGCCTGCTTAGCACTGGCCAGAGCTGTAATGGAAACCCCAAATTGCCATTCAACTTTTTGTAGTGTGTATGTCTTCTCTCACTAACTAGATGGTAAGCACTTTAGGGGCA
Organism: Phascolarctos cinereus; assembly: GCF_003287225.1. NCBI lineage: Eukaryota > Metazoa > Chordata > Mammalia > Diprotodontia > Phascolarctidae > Phascolarctos > Phascolarctos cinereus. Next base: position 503,501,206 of record NW_027555847.1, read on the forward strand.
GCAATCTTGACCTGTATAATCTTTATGTCCTGTTAATTTGTATACGTAGGGTAGTGAGCAGCGAATGTGTGTTTATTTGATTGGAAAAATATGTCAATGAATTATGAAGGAAAGGAACAAGCATTTATTAAGTACTTACTCTATGCCCCCCCATATAAGGGCAGCTAGGTGGCAAAGTGGTAGAGTACTGAGCTTGTAAGCAAGAAGTCATCTTCTTGAGTTCAAATCTAGCTTCAGCCATTTACTAGCTTCATGGCTTAACCCTGTTTGCCTCAGTTTCCTCATCTGTAAAATGAACTGGAAAAGGAAATGGCAAATCACTCCCAGCATCTTTGCCAAGAAAACTCCAAATGGAATCACAAAGAATCATATGACTGCATAGCAATGTCAGGCACTATGATAAGCACTTTACAAATATTATCTCATTTGATCCTCACTATAACCCTTCAGGTAAGTGATATTATTATCTCCATCTTACAGTTAAGAAGTGGAAGATAGGCAAGTGACTTGCCCTGAGTCACATAGCTAGGTCAAATTTGATCTCAGGTCTTCCTGACTCTAGGCCCAGGGCTCTATCCATTGCACCACCTAGCTGCATCAAGACAACCCGGAAGGATTCCAGAGTCTTGTTTTGTTTTTTAATCAGCAAAAAGTGAGAAACATAAATGTAAAAAAATGAGATTACAGATCGTCATAATTCCTCTACCTAGTGAGAAAGGGAGGGGCATGGAGAGGAGTCATTAAAAAAAAGGGGGGAAAAAAGAAGCTTTCAGGATAGTCGGGTTTAATTAAGCCTTATAATGAGACACTTCCCATTTGGGGTTTGGATGGTTCACCCCCTTCAATCACTTTTTCTTCTGTGATAGGTCAGGTAAGGATTTTTATAAGAATGTTCTTTGTACTCTTATAAAAACAAGTGAACACTTCAGTTTTTCCCATTGTGAGGAAATAGAATCTATTATATAAAACTAAGTTCAAAGGATATTATGAGTCCTATAAAAAAAAAAGATTTCTTTTTTGGTTTGGTTTTGTTATTTTAAAAAACAGAGGAAACTAGTACAGTGGAAATGATCCTTGAATGTGATACCAGAGGATTTAGATTTGGGTTCAAATCCTGATTTGTTATGTGACATTAGGTCAATTAATTCATCTCTCTGGGTCCTTGGTTCCCTCTGCTGTAAAATGAGGAGGTTGGACCAAATGACCTCTCGGGTGCTTTCTGGCTCTTGGTCCCTGGTCATTGACTTATCCTATGATTATATGTGGAAAAACTTTAACTCGAAAGTAGTTATTTGGAGTTTTGAAACTACTCTGGTAGTTTCGTATAATGTCTTACTAAGAAGCTTGCTGAAATATTTATACCACCATAAAAAATTATTGGTCCATAACCACCAATAAAAATGAAAATAAAGCACCTTTGTATTTTCTGAATTGGCTCCCAAGGACCTGATTCTTTGCTTGGTGTCTCTCTTAATTTCCTATGGGAATTGTATGCACAAGGATTAAGTACCAGGCAGAACCTGAAGTGAAAGAAAATGAACCAGACTCATTATTTCCTCTTCTCTCTATCCATTATTCCTTTATTTTTCTACCCTTGCCTCCCACTAGAGAGGAATGATAAAGTAAGCAAAAGGAAGAAAAAGGAAAGGAAAAGGGTGAAGGTACAAAGGAAAGCAATTAAGTAGCATAGTGGATAAACTTGGCCTCAGGAAGACCTAAATTCAAATCTTTCCTCCGTCACTGCCTATGTGACCCTGAGATCATCAATTAGCCTTTGTCAGACTCAGTTTCTTCATCTGCAAAATGGGAATGGCAATAGCAATACAGTTATGAGAGTCAAATGTGATGATATATGTGATACTATAAGATGAGATGATATATGATAAGTGAAATAATGTATGATAATATATTATGTAAAAATGAGATATCATTGGAGGATCATGGTAGAGTCAAAAAGAACACTAGCTTTTGAATCTGTGGCCCAAGCCCCACCTCATCCATTTATTAGTTATATGACCCTGAGCAAGTAACAACCTCTTTTGAGTTTGTTTTCTCATTTGTGAAGTGGGGAAAAGGGATGGGCTAGATTGCCTCTAAGTCTCTTCCGGCTTTCAGCTCTTAATGTATGATCCTACAAGAGTTGTAGGGTAGGAATCAGCATCCACAGAAATATCCTATTCCCTTCAATGGAGTGGAATTTCATAATAAATTGGAATTCAGTTTCAGGTGGCTCTGTCTATCCCACAAGGGAAGTCTAAATAGAGCTGATTTGGGGTCACTTATGGAAAAATACTGTCATTATTCTTATTGGTCTTGGGTGATGCCTTAGTGAAATTTGCCAGGCCCGTAAAAGCCCACTAAATTCAAAATGCTTGCCTTTCTGCCCAAATAGCATTTCAGATTAGAGAAAATACATCAACTTAAAAACCCTTGGAGCCCTGGATTAGGATCTCCATATACACAATGCAAGCAGAACAAGCCCATTTTATGAGCCTGACATACACGGAGACACCCCCTGTTTAAACGCATTCAGGCCTTTCTGGATTTTATTTATTTACCCTGGACTTGGTAGCACATGGACAGAAGAGTCCTCCACTTCTATAATAAGAACTCATCAATCATAACACCTCCCTCCAATCAGTCTCTTTACTATGCTCTGCAATTTATTACATTTCCAATAAAAAGTTCATTTCTGAGGTTTGCTATTCTTTCATTGGGTTCTGTCTACAGTCAGTACCATGAACTTGTCCGTTCTCACCAGCTTTCTTCAGGCCATCCCTGATTTGCTGGGTGGAGAGAGAGGCAGAGATAGAGAGACAGAGAAAGACAGAGACACAGACAGACAGACAGAGACAGAGAAACAGAGAAAGGAAGAGAAACGGGCAGCTTAGTCGCGAAGTGGATAGCACTCTGGCATTGGAGTCAGGAGGACCTAAGTTCAAATCCGTTCTCGGACACTTGACACTTACTGGTTGTGTGACCCTGGTCAAGTCACTTAACCCCTATTGCCTCACCAAAAAGAAAAAAAAAAGGAAGAAGCAGAGAGAGACAGAGGGAAAGACAGAAATAGAGGGAGAGGGGCAGCTAGGTGGTACAGTGGATAGAGCACCGGCCCTGGATTCAGGAGGACCTGAGTTCAAATCCAGCCTCAGACCAAACATTTGACACTTACTAGCTGGGTGACCCTAGGCAAGTCACTTAACCCCAACTGCCTAAAAATTAAAAAAAAAGATTAAAAAAAAGAAATAGAGGGAGAAAGAGAGGCAGACAGAGAAAGAGAAAGACAGAGGGAGAGAGAGAGAGACAGATACAGAGAGACAGAGAAACAGAGAGCAGTCAGACTGGAACTGTGGGAAATGGACACAAAGAAATTGAAGATAGGCTATTTGTCCTGAGCAACTCAGAACACGATGCTTCTTCAGTCTAAAGAGGGAGATAGAACAAGCCCACGTGAAAAATGTGTACAGAAGAAATATAAACAAAGCACATAACTAATTGCAGCTGGACAGACATAAGTGCTGAGGAGATGCTGTGGTGAGCCCAGCGATAGGGGCCAGGTGGGATTAATTTAGAAAAGGGTTAGGGGTGGGAGGGAGGTCACAAAAGCCCTAGCTTTCACTGTTGTAGGCTGCTAATTGAAAACAAAAGGGAAAGGTAAATGTTGCTTTCAGATCTTCTTGCCAACCCAGATGATTGAGATGGTGATGAGGAGTCTTCTTAATTTCTTATTTAATTGGGTGGAGTTTCCCCAAGGAGTCTAAATATTTCGGCCACTCCCCTAGTTCCCAGGTAAAGACAGCCTCTGATAGAACACAGTTGTTTGTTCTTACAATAGATGAGGACCTGAATGAGGGAGCTTCCCTGAAGCTGGGGCAAAGGGAATGGGGGGTCATTGGGCATCTCCTATCCCCAGCTTCATATTCTTAAGATGGCCGCCCAAATAGGAAAGGAACTGACCTTTCTGGTCAATAGTAAGCACTCCCTCCCATCCATAGATGGATTCTTTGAAATAAACTAGAGTGTTAGAAGCAAAGAAAGGCAAAGAAGGCTCTCATTTGCAAATAGGACTTTAAAGGTGGCAAACCACTTCACACACACAAGGCATCTAGGTGTTATAGTGGATAAAACACTGACCTGAGTTCCAATCCAGCATCAGACACTTACTATCTGTGCAACTCTGGGTAAGTCTCTCAGCATCAGCTTACTCATCTATAAAATGGAATAATAATCTGCCCCCATGGAATTGTTGTGAGATAAAATATGTAAAGCATTTTGCAAACTTTAAAGTCCCACATAAATGCTAATTATTAATTTTAATATTTAATTATTTATGATTCAATTCAATAATATTTGATATTTGATATTAAAATATTGTTAATTTATTTGACCCACACAACAGCCCTGTGAGATAGTTGTGATTATTATCCCCATTTTACAGTGAGGAAAGTGAGGCTCAGAGAGTTTAAGGAAGTTGGTGCTTGTAAATACTTGCTGATCAGTGGATTGATTAACTTGCTCAGGGCCACACAGCTAACGAATGTCAGACAGATTCAAATTCAGCTCTTCCTGACATTCCAGGTTGGAATGCTATCCATCATGCCAAGCTATCTCTCAAATACCTCTGACTGATTCCCTGTAACACCCAGAAGCCATCCTATGTCCTTGAAACACTTACCTGTCTAATGCCCCAGATTGTGGGCAGTTCTCCTAAACAAATACCAAGCTACCTTCACCTAGATGGCTGATGTCATTAGGTGAATACCAGCCTACGTATTCTTTCCAGGTTTGAGGCTGATGGGTGAAAAGTGAGGGTTTTTTTCCTTCTTATTTTGTCCCATCTTGGGCAAAGTTGACTTTTGGGAACTCAGCCCTAAGCTGTAAACACAGCCTCTGAGACCTTTGCTCTGCCTTACTACAGAATTTATGATTTGTTTACATTGGAGGTGAGGATCAGGCAAGAGGTGTAATCCTAGAGACTTTGGGCAGACTTTGCTCAAAAGGAAAAAAAGGGAATCTGGGACCAGAGAATTAAAACATTTCCTTGTTCTATGCATGATTTGTGGGCACTTCCAAGAAGAGAGGTCATGCCCTGAGGAAATTGGTCCAACTGGCCTTTAGCGAACATCAGACCTGTCCCTGGGAATTTAAGACAAATTTCACAGAAGTTATCCAGAAGACTGGGATTGGGGAAATTCCTTTTCTCCACAGAAGATCAGCATTTAGTGGCTATGACAATCTAAAAGACTGGACTCAGATTTTATCATGTACAATTGCTGGGATTCAACTGACTTTTTTTTTTTAAGTAGTGGCTGAGGACACAGGTGATTTTCAACCAGAAGAGGACTCTCAGAGATTACTTCCAGAAAGAACTACCCTGAGAAGACTACACTTGCAAATACATCCCTCAATGAAAGAAAACCTGAATGAGACAGAGATTCCACAACCCCTCCTAGTAGCCTGGTCAAGAACTGGATTTCTTTTTTTTTTTAAATAATTTATTTATTTTTAGTTTTCAACATTCACTTCCAAAAGATTTTGCAGTTTTTAAATTTTTCCCCCTCCCTCTCCTCCCCTCTCCCCAAGAGGGCATGCAATCTTATATAGAATCTACTTATACATTCATATTAAGCATATTTTCACATTAGCCATGATGTATAGAAGAATTAGAACCAATGGTAGGAACCACAAGAAAGAAGAAATAAAAGAAAACAGCAAAAGAAAAGGAGACCAAATAGTATGTTTCCATCTGTATTCAGACTCCACGGTTCTTTTTCTGGATGTATGTAGCATTTTCCATCACAAATGAGTCTTTTGGAGTAGTTTTAGATCCTTTCATTGCTAAGAGATAATTGTATCAAAGTTAGTCATCACATCATGTAACTATTACTATGTACAATGTTCTCCTGGTTTTGCTCATTTCACTCAGCATCAGTTCATATAAGTTTTTCCAGGTTTTTCTGAAGTCCATCTGCTCATCATTTCTTATAGCACAATAATATTCCATTACATTCATATACCACAACTTGTTCAGCCATTCCCCATTTGATGGGCATCCCCTCAATTTCCAATTCTTTGCCACCACAAAAAGAGCTGCTATAAATATTTTTGTACATATGGGTCTTTTTTCCCATTTTTGTGATCTCTTTGGGGTACAGACCTAGAAGTTGTATTTCTGGGTCAAAGGGTATGCACATTTTTATAGCCCTTAGGGCACAGTTCCAAATTGCTCTCCAGAATGACTGGATCATTTCACAATTCCACCAAGAATGCATTCACATCTTCTCCAACATTTATCATTTTCCTGTTTTGTCATGTTAGCCAATCTGACAGGTGTGATGTGGTACCTCAGAGTCGTTTTGATGTGCATTTCTCTAATCCACAGTGATTTAGAGCATTTTTTCATATGACTATAGATAGCTTTAATTTCTTCTTCTGAAAATTGCCTATTCATATCCTTTGAGCATTTATCGATTGGGGAATGACTTGTATTCTTATAAATTCAACTCAGTTCTGTATATATTTTAGAAATGAGGCCTTTATCAGAAACACTGGCTGTAAAAATTGTTTCCCAGCTTTCTGATTCCCTTCTAAGCTTGTTTGCATTGGCTTTGTTTGTGCAAAAACATTTTAATTTAATGGAATCAGTCATCCATTTTGCATTTCATAATATTCTGTATTTCTTGTTTGGTCATAAATTCTTCCCTTCTCCACAGATCTGATAGGTAAACTATTCCTTGCTCTCCCAGTTTGCTTATGCTATCAGTCTTTATATCTAAATCATGTACCCATTTTGACTTTATCTTGGTATATAGGGTGTAAGATGTTGGTCTATGCCTAGTTTCTGCCATACTCTTTTCCAATTTTCCTAGCAGTTTTTGTTAAATAGTGAGTTCTTGTCTCAGAAGCTGGAGTCTTTGGATTTATCAAATAGTAGATTACTATACTCATTGACTGTTATGTCTTGCATACCTAACCTATTCCACTGATCTACCACTCTATTTCTTAGCCAGTACCAAGTAGTTTTAATGATTGCTGCTTTATAATACAATTTAAGATCTGGTACAGGTAGGCCACCTTCCCTTGCATTTCTTTTCATTAGTTCTCTTGATATTCTGGACCTCTTGTTCTTCCAGATAAACTTTGTAATTGTTTTTTCTAGCTTTATAAAATAATTTTTTGGTGGTTTGATTGGTATGGCACTAAATAAGTAAATTAGCTTAGGTAGAATTGTCATTTTTATTATATTAGCTTGGCCTACCCATGAGCAACTGATATTTTTCCGATTATTTAGATCTGACTTTAATTGTGTAAAAAGTGTTTTGTAATTGTGTTCATATAATTCCTGAATCTGTTTTGGCAGGTAGACTCCCAAATAATGTATAATGTTTGCAGTAACTTTAAATGGAATTTCTCTTTCTATCTCTTGCTGTTGGGCTTTGTTAGTCATATATAGAAATGCTGATGATTTATGTGGGTTTATTTTATATCCTGCAACTTTGTTAAATTTGATTATTATTTCAAGTAATTTTTTACTTAATTCTCTAAGTATACCATCATATCATCTGCAAAGAGTGATAGCTTTGTTTCTTCTTTGCCTATTCTAATTTCTTCAATTTCTTTTTCTTCTCTTATTGCTAAAGCTAACATTTCTAGTACAATATTGAATAACAGTGGTGATCAAGAACTGAATTCCAATTCAAATCAACAATTGCCTGACATGTACAAGGTGTGTTTTAGGGATTCAATTGTACTTTTCTCCTCAAAATCTGGCTTGCACACAATCGAAGTGAGGCCTACTCTAATTAGCTCTTGACCACCTTGCTTCTCGTCTACTAGGTTAAGTGATGGGATCTTGTGCACCCTGGCCTCGTGTGTGTTGTGTGTGTGTGTGTGTGTGTGTGTGTGTGTCTGTCTGTCTGTCTGTGTCTGTGTGTGTCTGTGTGTGTCTTTGCTTCTCAGGGGCATGCAGAGGCTTCAGGTTGGTCCCCATCTCTCACCATCTGTGCAAGGGTCAGATAGCCAGTATGTGTGACATACAGGTATTAAATCTTGGTCTTACTCGAAAGCCACCTTACTAATCCAATTGCATACTGCCCTTAGATACATGTATATACAACATACATGAGATTGCACAGACAGACACGTGCATACACAAACACATACACACATATGAGAGAGAACAGTGCATAGCTGGCAAGCCTCAGTAAGGAATAACTGGATTATTCGCTGACACATACTCTCAGGCCATTTAATTTCTCAGGGCCCCAGGTAATCTCTAAGATTCTCTTATGTTAAGATAGAGTTTTTGATCTCTGTAAGTTGAAGGAGAGTTGAGGTAGCTAACAGACTTGATGGATAGAGTCAGGAAGACCTGAATTCAAATCTACCCTCAGATACTTACTATATGTGTGCCCACGGGCAAGTCACAACCTCTACCTGCCTCAGTTTCCTCAACTGTAAAATGGGGATAATAATAGCACCTATCTTGCAGGGTTGTTGTGAGGATCAAATGAGTTAATATTTCTAAAAAAAGAGCTTAGTTCAGTACGTAACACATAACAGAGATGACATAAAGCATATCTTCATTGGCAAAGGGAAATTTCTTACTAGGAGCTACCCACACCAATAAAATCATAGGTCTGGTTGAAAAAGAAAAGAATTTTTTTTTGTGAGGCAGCTGGAGTTAAATGACTTGCCCAGGGTCACACAGTTAGTTTCAAATGATCAGGTGTCTGAGGCTGGATTTGAACTGAGGTCCTCCTAACTCCAGAGCTGGTGCTCTATCCACGACACCGTGTAGCTTCCCCAAAAACCATATTATTTTAAAGTGATAATTTTGTGTTAAGAGGTTGTGTAGACAGGGAACACAGAGCTGGACCTGGATTTAGAAATAGCTGGGTTCAAATCCCTGCCTCTGACCTTTGCTATGTGACCCTAATCATACCACTTGAGCCCTCTGAACCTCAGTAACTCCAGGACTTAGCTACTAATGAAATCATAGCATTTCCCTTCTAACAATCATAAATTCTTCGCTTGTTCACATAATTCTGTGTAATTATTTTTCTAAGTATACCTGCATATGTATAGACATACACATGCATGTTTGTAGGTATATTTTTTTTCCTCTGAACAAGATTTCACTTTAGGAGTGCAACCTATTTCTGGGCCCACAATTTCCTCCCAAATATGGCTTGTATAAAACTTGACAGTGGCCTGCCATGCTATTTAGACCATGTATACGAGAAGATGTCACTGGTTTTCACAGCAACAATTGCTTCCCTATGTTACAGGAGCCAAGGCCTGAGATCTCACCTGCTGGTGCTACCTGTAAAATGGACCACACATCCCAAGGTTTCCAGAGGTAGGGACCTCACTGCAAAGTAAAGCCCATCAACTCTCCTCTCCACATACCCCCATCTCAAAGCTGGAGAAGACTACTAAGATGGTAGGAATCCTTAAGGGTCTCTCTATAATGTAAAAATAGCAAGATTGCAGGATTTGGAATAGTTAAATCTAGGGTCCAAAGCTATAACTTCCTGTGTCATCTCACTTCTCAGCCTCAGTTTCCTCATTTGTAAAATAAGTGGGTTGAAATAAATGGCTTCTTAAATTCTTTTCCTGCTCTGAATCTTTGAGCCTGTAACTGAAAGGAGAGTTGGTGAAGGGAAATTCTTTGCCAGGAACTCCCCACACCAATAAAGTCGTAGTTCTTGTTTGTTTGTTTGTTTGTTTGTTAAAGGGGAGTTCCTATGACTTATTTTGTCATGACTCAGACTGCACTCCCCATTTGAAGGTATGAGGCTGCCCTTCCTACCGTACACACCTGCAGAGGATGTTGCATTAAATTCAAAGTCACAGGGCAGAAATGTGAGTGCTGGAGACCCATAAAAATAGTCAATTCTTCAGGATTTCTAAGAGAGCCAAGGGCTACTAGCCTAGGAGCAGAATGTAAGAAGTTGAGGGAGGCTGGATGAGATCAGGTGAGAGCTAGCCATCTAAATTAGCCTCCTCTTCTCAGCCCAGAAGAGCACTTGGCACATCTCCAAAGGGGGTATAGTCTTAGGGAACTTTCCATTGGTCCCTGTGAGAGAGATTTAGCATCCTTTGTTTTTGGAGCCTAGAAAGGCTAGATTCAGTCTGAGTAATGAGGAGGCCGGGTAGCAATTTCCATTTGTTCTGAGAACTGAAGAGTGTGAGGAGCCTATTTGGAAACAGCCCTGAGAAGGTGACAAAAAAGAATGGAAGGATGGGTGCTCTGGGGCTGTGAAAGAGAGGGCAAGAGATAGAAGACTGGCCCTGGAGTCAGGAAGACCTGAGTTCAAATATGGTCTCAGACCAGACACTTGACACTTACTAGCTGTGTGACCCTGGGCAAGTCACTTAACCCCCATTGCCTCACCAAAAAGAAAAAAAAAAGAGAGGGCAAGAAAAGAAAGAAAAAAATGGAGTTGTCCCATTTCTTTCATCATATTCATGTGTAGGGGTAGTAGGATAGTGTGGTATATTGGTGCATCGGTGTCAAACTCAAATAGAAATGGATCCCTGCAGGCATGCATTGACTTACATAACCACAAATTAACATTATCCATGTTGCATTTTTATTTATTTTGTTAAACATTTCTTAATTACATTTTAACCTGGTTCTGGCGACGTTGGTAGTTTTCCAAGCTGCTTGCGGGAGAAGAGAGAAGGAAGTCTGATACTTCTGGTGTAGTAACTAGAGGACTAGCAGCCCTGAAAAGAGCTCGGCAAGCCCTCACACCAGCGGTGCTCATCGTCCCCGAACACCACATACAAACACCTTTAGTGTCCACCTGTCGCCCAACTCTCAGCTGTGGCTCCAAGAAGATGTAGCATGCTCAGCCACCACACCCCACGAAAGCTGTCTAGGCAGATGGGCTAAACCAGTTTGAGAGTAACAAAGTCCTCAAACTCATCAATGAGCTGGAGCGCTGTCTACCCCAAGCATGTAAAGACGTCCCCCAGCAGAATGAACGGGCAGTTGGGAACAATTTGTTCCAAAAGCCATGAAGGCAACTGAAGCAGGTGCTGTGGAGTGCTTAGAGCTTGGTCAGATGTCAAAGATGCCAAGGTCATCCACTAAATCCCAGGCCACCACCAGTCATCTTGACTTGTGTCCTACTGGACTTGGATGACTCGAAGACAGAATGAGGCTGATGACTTTGCACAGCTCTGCCTCACTTAAATCCAATTCACCGGCAAGTCAAGATGTCACCTGTAATGTCATTGGTCCTCTACGAACAACAGTGCATAGAGAGTGGGTCACAGACTCAGGAAGACCCAGGTTTGAGTACTATCTCTGATACATAATGGTTGCTTGACCCTTGGCAAATCCCTTAATTTCCCATTGCCACAGGCAACTCTCTAAAACTATAAACTACAGAACTTGAGTCAATCTGCACCAGTAGAAGAAATTTCCCTATCCAGAGTTTCCTAACTCTGAATAAATCACAGGTAGTGCAGTGGATAGAGCACCGGGCCTGGAGTCAGAAAGGCTTGATTTTAAATCCACCCTCAGACACTTACTAGCTATGTGACCCTGGGCAAGTCACTTAACCTTTGCCTGCCTCAATATCTTCAATTGTGAAATGAGGATAATAACACCTAAATTACAAAGTTGTTGTGAGGATCTAACGAGATGATATTTCTAATACACTTGGTACAGTGTCTGGCATACAGTAGGTTCTATATAAAAACTTATTCCCTTCCAACCGATAAAAATAAATGTGCAGTGACAAGCAGGTAGAGGAAAAATCTGGTGAAACATTTGTTTTGTACCTTTCCAATGTACTAATGCACTCTCCGTGTAATGTCGCGTATTATAGTTATCTCTGTTGGTGTATTATTCTCATCCACACTTGTAAGCACCATGAAGCTAGAAATTGCATCATATATGACATTTCCTCTCTCTCAAGAACTAGTATAGCTCTCTACACATAGTAGGCGCTTAAGGAATGTGTGTTTAATTTAACTGAATGGAATTGAATTTCCCAAAGCTCATCTGTCTGGCATTTCCCACTATTTTACGTAACTCAGTTTTTTCCACCTAATTTCTGTAATTATCCATGCTTTTTTTAACTGAACAGAATGCCTAACATTTTTACGTGGCAGGCAATTATTTATTTCTAGAAAATATGGCAGATTTATCCCAAACAGGTTATCGTTTTCATGCAATAATTTTACATAGTGATTTTTCAACGTATATATCCCAAAGCACTGAAATGACACACAGGTCTCCCAAAAACAGTGAAGGCATAGAACTGACACTATTACACATATTTATACATTTTTTTTCCTTTCAAATATACTTCATTTTAGGGTATAGCCTTTAGTCAGATACAGCCAACATTTATCACACAGTTTTGGGGATTTTGAAAGTGCTAGGCCTAAAACAATTCTGTAGAATGGGTTTTGTTATGTTTATTTTCTTTAAGGCATTGAGGAGTAAAAGACTTTTTTTCTATTTAAATCACAGATTTAAAGACAGGGTGAAAAGAGTGCTAACTGGGGAGTAAGGAAGCCTAGATTTCAGTCCCGATTTTGCTATCAAAGGTTGAGCCAATGTTGTTACACTCTAAGGTACGATAAAGATTGGAGTCCACAGCTGAGACTGAGGGAAGGTCAGCCACTGACAATTGGCCCTCGGGTGCATCTAACAGCTAAGCTTGTTCAATTATTGGCAAGTTAGGTTGGGACCATAAGGGGATTCAGGGTCATACCTAGAACATAAATTCACCTTGGAAGAAAGACAATAGTGTGGGGAGTATGAAGACCAGTCCAAAAAAGGGGTGTTGGCCTGTACCCCCACATAGAAAGAAACAATTTCACTGTTGAAGGAAGAAGTGAAGAATAGAATCTGCTTTAGACAGATCAATCAAAATGGGGGTGTGAATCAAATTGAAGAACAGAAAAAATAGAGAGCCTGAGCCCTCAAAGGAAAGTAAATGTGCCACTTTTAGAGCTTAGAGCACAGAGATGCACACACACACACACACACTCCACTGTTGTTATTGTTTTTGGTGGTCCTTCATACTCCAAGAAGACCAATGACATCACAAGACAATGACATCACTTGACTTACAAGTGAATTGGATTTTAAATGAGGCAGAGCTGTGCATAGTCATCAGCCTCACCCTCTCCTCCAGACTCATCAAAGTCCAATGGCAAGACAAAAAAGTCAAGATGACTAGGCTTTTCCAGACCTCAGTTTATCTGAGGCAACACCCATTCAATGACTAAGGGCTAGGTCAAAGCCTGAAAGGATGAGAAAGCTTTTGGGCTTAAGTAGAGAAATCTTTTTCACTGAAAGTCAGGGTAGCACTTGGGACTTTCCTAGTCTTTTGTGGATGGGTCATGGTAAGTTATCCTGAGTATGACCAAGTTGTAGAACTGTAGAAGGAAAGTGAATGCCTAGGCCCTAGACACCTACATCCATACTTTAGGACTAAAAAATCAAATTCCAGAGGTGTGAGATATTGCAACCCTGGCCAGCCAAATCCATGGCAAGGAATTGGATTAATATCAGTGCCAAGAACAGGTAGGAGGTTAGATTAGGTAAGAGAGAGTCCGGGCAGAGTGGGTCTAATGCCAGGATTAAACTCAGAACATTGAAACAGTTACCCCTTTCATCAGTCAATTTTAACACACTCTACCTCATCACTTTGCGTGTTTCCCAAAAGCATGTTTGCATGCTTTGTGTAAGTACTTTTCTAAAAAGCAAAAAAGGAAGAAAGGAAGAAATGAATGAAACATGTATTAAGCAATCACTATGTGCAAAACACTGTACTAAGCTAGAAATACAAACAGAAAAGCAAGACAGTCTTTGCTGTCAAGGAGCATTCTAATGGGGGAAACAACACATGTGGAAGGATTCAGATCAAATCATATAGAAAAATCTCATGTTCCTTAGGTTACAATGTCAAAGTAGAGGTTAATGCCTCTTCTTTGATTTCATTTCCACTGATAAAATCATATCACTTTCTGATGCTGAACCACATTGATGCTAAGTACTTTCCTTTCTAAGTGTTCAGTGGTTGCCTAGAGAATAGTATACTGCTTCTAGGAAGTAGAAGGGGACAGCTAGGTGGTATGGTGAATAATGTTCCAGAATTGGGAAGTCCTGAGTTCAAATCTGGCCTCAGACACTTAGTAGCTGTGTGACCCTTGGCAAGTCATTTACCTCTGCCTGCCTCAGTTTCCTCAACTGTGAAATAGGGATGATAATAATAGCACCCATCTCACAGGCTTGTTGTGAGGGTCAAAAAAAAATGATATTTGTAAGGTGTTTAGCACATGCATGGCACATAGTAAGACCTTAAATAAATTTTTGTTATCTTCCTTTCCCTAAAAGGTAAGAGGGGAAAAGAAGGAAGCCCGTCAGCCTTCCCCCAACATATTCTGGTAGTAGGAAATCCATTAGATGGAGGTAGATGGCTAGAGTGGTCCTGGCTAACCCCCAAAAAATGGCTTCACACTACAGTGGTGGTGGGAGGAGACTGGGGTGGCTCTCTTCTCCCTGCCCTGTTAGTCTCTCCACCAAGGCTGTGGAACCCCACAATGTTCATAGTCGATTCCTTGGGGCTTCAGATTAATCATCTGTAAAAATATATATAGCAATGGAAATGAAAATATCACTAAAAGGAAGCAAACTCTGAGTGACTCAAAAACCAATGATGGTCCCAGAAAATAGATAATGAAACATACCTCCCTCCCAGCAGAGAGATAGATGTGGTCACTGTATCTGTTGTTTTTCTTAAGTTTTTTGTTTGTTATGGTGGAAATTTGAATTATATCACAGGCTCATGGTTCTAAAGCTAGAAGAGACTTGAACTCCCACACTTTACAGATGAAGAAGCTGAGGGCTAGGAAGATTAAGTGACTTACCCAAAGTCACACTAGTAAATATCAGAGTCAAGATTTTAATCCAGCTTTTCTGACCCTCCCCCAGTCACCCAGCAGGAGAAATAGCTGCAGCAAGTGGGGAGGGGCACAAGAGGGAGGTGCACAACCCGGGACCAGTCTAGTTACCTCTGTTGCTGCTGTTGTTGTTCATCCCCCATCCTGAAAGAGGACCAACTACATCATAGGGTGATGTCTTCACTCGAAAGTGAATTGGATTTAAGTAAGGCAGAGCTGTGCAAAATCATCAACTTCACTCTCTCTTCGAGTCATCAAAATCCAATGGCAAGGCAAAAACTGGCATGCAGTGGATGACCTAGCTATCTTCTATGCACTCTACAATGCCAACAACCCTCAGAGACTGTAAGCTTTACTATTAATCTGCTTCTTCTCCTCCTACTTCTCAGTCTTTCCAAATCTGGCTTCTAATCTCATCACTCTACTAAAACTGCTCTCTGCAAAATTACCATGATCTCTTAATTGCCAGATCTTATGGTCTTTGCTCAGTTCTCATCATTCTCAACCCATCTGCTGCATTTGATACTGTTACCCATCCTTTTCCCCTGGGAGACTCCTCTCTGGATGCTCATGACACCACTCTCTCTGGGTTTTCCTTCTACCAATCTGACTACTATTTTTCTACATACCATGTCCCTTGCTAGCTCATAATCCATATCATAGCCCCTAATGGTGGGTATTATCAAGGTTCATTCCTAGACCCTCTTCTTTTCTCCCTCTATACTCTCTCAGTAAACTCATCAGCCCCATGGGTTTAACTACCATCTCTATGCTGATGACTTGGAGATATAGATAGATAGATAGATACATACATACATACATACATACATACATACATACGTACACGTACATACGTACCCAGTCCCAATGTCTACCTTGGATTTCAGTCCTATATAACTATTTACCTATTGGACATTTCAAGCCGGATGTCCTGGAAATATCATTTTTTGAACTGATTATATTCTCCTTCCCCAAAAGGCATTCCTTTTCCCAAATTTCAGTATTTCTGTTAAAGGTACCACTATATTTCCAGTCTCCCAGGTTCACAACTACAGCATTATCCTCAACTTCTCACTCTCTCTCATCCCACATATCCAAATGTATGGATGCCACACATGCCAAATCTTGCTATTTTACACCCATAACCTCTCTCATATTCAGCTGTTTATTCACATCATTGTCACTTAGCTCAGATCTTCATTACTTCTTGCCTAGAATATTTCAGCAAATTCTTAACTGATCTCCCTGCCTTAAATCTTTCCACTACTTAGTCCATCTTATTTGAGAGAATTCCCTGATAGTCCCCCATGAATGCAACTGTCTCAAAGATCCAAAGATCATTGACAACTGAGAGCCAAGAATTAGGGACTTCTATCACAGCATTCTGTTGTCTATAAAAGTGATCTGTGAAACAGCTTACCTTTCTTTTTCACTTGGAGATCAGGATATAGCAAGGGAGAGGGAAGGAAATCTCTCCCTTTTCTATCTCTTCCCAAAAGAGCCAAAAATGATGACTTACCAAAGCCCATGGTGAGTGACTTGTGCTTATCCAGGTTAGTTCATGGACCTAGAGTCCCTGGCTACCTTCTTCCTTTCTATCTGTTTTCTTAGTACAAGTGAGAGGCAAAGGTTCTTGAGAATGGTCTGTCTATGTAAATTCTGTTGTTGTTCAGTTGGTAAGTCATATCCAACTCTTCATGAACCCCATAGACCATAGCATGCCAGACCTTTCTATCCTCCACTTTCTCTCAGAGACTGTCCAAGTTCATGTTCATGGTTTCCATGACACTATCTATCCATCTTATCCTCTCCTATCTCCTTTTCCTCTTGCCTTCAATCTTTCCCAACACCAGGGTCTTTTCCAATGAATCCTGTCTTCTCATTACATGGCCAAGATACTTAAGCTTCATCTTCAGTATTTGATCTTCCAGTGAGTAGTCTGGGTTAATTTAAGTATTAACTGATTTGATCTCCTTGCTATTCAAGGGACCTTCAAAGTCTTCTCCAGCACATGATTCAAAAGTGTCAATCCTGCAGCACTCAGCTTTCCTTATAGTCCAACTCTCACAACTGTACATTGTTATTGGAAAAACCATAGTTTTCACTCTATGGACTCTTGTTGGCAGGGTGATGTCTCTGCTTTTTAGTATGCTCTCTAAATGTGCCATAGTTTTCCTTCTAAGGAACAAACACATTTTAATTTCATGGTTACAGTTGGCATCTGTGGTGATGTCTGAACCTAAAAATATAAAATCTAAAACTGTTTTCATTTCTTCTCCCTTTATTTGCCAGGAAATGATGAGACCAGTTGCCAAGATCTTTGTTTGTTTGTTTGTTTGTTTTATGCTAACCTTTAAGCCACCTTTTACACTCTCCTCTTTCACCCTTATCAAGAGGCTTCTTAATTCTTCTTCACTTTCTACCAGCAGAGTGGTATTATCTGCGTATCTGAGATTGTTGATATTTCTTTCAGCAACCTTAATTCTGGCTTTTGAGTCATACAGCCTGGCATTTTGCATGACATACTGGGCATATAAGTTAAATAAATAAGGCAACAATATACAGTCTTTTCATACTCCTTTTCCCATCTAAATTAATCAGTTGTTCCATATTTGGTTCTAATGTTGCTTCTTGGTCCACATACAAGTTCCTCAAGAGATAAGTAAGATTACCTGGCACTCCCATCTCTTTGAGGACTTGAAACATTTTGTTGTGTTTACATAGACAAAGACCTTAATGTAGTCAACGAACCAGAAGTAAAAACATTTTTGAACTCCTTTGCTTTCTCCATAATCCAATGAATGTTGGCAATTTGGTCTCTAGTTCCTCTGTCTCTTCAAAAACCAGACAGCAATTCTGGCAACTCTCAATTCACATATTGCTGAATCTTAAACATAACTTTGCTGACATGCGAAATAAGCGAGATTGTTTGCTAATTCAAACATTCCTTGGCATTGCCCTTCTTTAGCATTGGGACATAAATTGATCATTTCCAATCCAGTGGTCACTGTTCAGTTTTCCAAATTTGCTGGCATATTGAGTGCAGCACTTTAACAACACCATTTTTTTTTTAGGATTTTAAATAGCTTGGCTGGAATTCCATTAACTCTACTACCCTTATTATTAGCAATGCTTCCTAATGCCCACTTGACTTTATTCTCCAGG
This sequence comes from Phascolarctos cinereus, assembly GCF_003287225.1. Lineage (NCBI taxonomy): Eukaryota > Metazoa > Chordata > Mammalia > Diprotodontia > Phascolarctidae > Phascolarctos > Phascolarctos cinereus. The sequence continues at coordinate 503,519,308 of NW_027555847.1, forward strand.
ATATCTGGCTCTAGATCAGTAACCACATCATCATGGTTATCAGTGATGTTGAGATCTTTCTTGTATAGTTCTTTTGCATATTCTTGCCACCTGTTCTTAATCTCTTCTACTTCTGTTAAGTCCCAAGCATGTGTGTCTTTTATCATGCCAATTTTTAAATGAAACATTCTCTTGATATCTCTAATTTTCTTGAAGAGATCTCCCGTCTTTCCATTCTGTTGTTTTCTTCTATATTGCTCGTTTAAGAAAGTCTTCTTACACAAATCTCTCCTTGATCTTCTCTGGAATTCTGTATATCTTTCCCTTTCACTTTCCTTCTTTCTTCAGCTATTTGTAAAGCCTCATCAGACAGCCATTTTGCTTTCTTACTCTTTCTTTTCTTCGTAATGTTTTTTGTTGTTGCCTCCTTTACAGTATTGCAAATCTCTGTCCATTGTTCTTCAGGCACTTGACCATATCTCATCCTTTAAATATATTCATCACCTCCTATCACCTATTTAGGTCATATCTATATGGTCTGATTTTAACTCATTTAAACTGACTGTACAGAACTTCACAACCTTTGGCTGCAAAGTATATAATCAATCTGATTTCTATATTGACCATCTGGTGACATCCATGTGTAGAGTAAGTCACCTTCTGAGTTGTTTAAAAAGAGTGTTTCTATGACCAGTGTGTTATCTTGACAAAACTCTATTAGTCTCTGCCCTGCATTATTCTGTACTCCAAGGCCAAACTTGTCTGTTATTCCAATTATCTTTTGATTTCCCACGTTCACATGCCAATCCCCTATAATGAACATGACATCTATTTTTTTGTATTACTTCTAGAAGATGTTTATAAGACTTTATAGAACTTATTAATGTTGGTATCTTCAGCATCAATGGTTGGAGCATAGACTTGTATTATTGTGATGATGATCAGTTTGCCTTGGATTCAAACAAATATCCATTGTATTTTTGAGGTTATATCCCAGTACTACTTTTCTCATCCTTTTATTGACTATGAGGGCTACTTCATTTCTTCTAAAGGATTCTTGCCCACATTAGTATATATGGTGATCATCTGAGTTAAATTCACCCACTCCCATCCATTTAAGCTCACTGACACCCGAGATGTCAGTGTTTAATCTTTCCATCTCCTGTTTGACCACATCCAGTTTACCTTGCTTACATTCCAGGTTCCTATGAAATATTGATCTTTACAGCATTGAACTTTCCTTTTGTCACCAGACACATCCACATCTGAGCCTCCTTTTGGCTTTGGTCTAACCACATCATTAGTACTAGAGCTACTTATAGTTGTCTTCCACTCTTACCCTGTAGCATATTGGACATCTTCTGACCTGAGAGGCTCATCTTCCAATGTAATCTCTTTTTTCATTTTAATGCAGTCCATGGGATTTTCTTGGCAAAGATACTGGAGTGGTTTGCCATTTCCTTCTTCAATGGATCACCTTTTGTCAGAACTCTCCACTATGACCTGACCATCTTGGGTAACCGTGCACAGGATAGCTCATGGTTTCCTTGAGCTATGCAAACCTCTCTGCCACAACAAGGCAGAGGTGATCCAGGAGGGGCCATGTAAATTCTGGAAGTCATGAAAGATCACAAGTTTCTGAGTTCAAGTATCAGGAACCAGCCTACAATATATTGAAAAAAGAAGAAGATATTCTCTAGATGATTGCTTTGCATGTGAAGGACTGAAGTCATGCCATGAACATGGAGAGATGAGGTGATGAAGGGAGTAAAAGCAAGATGTCTAAACCTTGCCAATCTACTATTGCTGTTAAGCTTCTCAGATGCTTCCAGATCAAGGTGAATACAGAATATTCAGAAGTCACTCACACACACACATACACACACTCAGTGTCTTTACTTTTAAGGGAGAATCCAATGGGCAGTTTGAGTATCTTATGTTCTGTATGTGTTCATGGGTTCTTATGGGTTCTTTGTCTCTTATGTAATAATAGCTAACATTCATATAGTACATACTACGTGCTATGCATGCCACTAAGTGCTTTACAATTATTATCTCATGTGATTCTCATAACAACTATAGAAGGTTGGCATTATTATTAACCCCATTTTACAGATGAGGAAACTGAGGTTAGATGACTTGATCAGAGTCACTCAGCTAATAAGTGTTGAAAGTTGGATTTGAACTCAGGTCTTCCTGACTCCAGGTTCAATACTCTATTTACTGTGCCACCTAGATGCCTCATATATATTTCAGTGGTGGGGAAAATAGACTGTTCCATAGCCTTTACCCAGTAGAAAGAGTGAGGCTGACAACTTTGTGCAACTCTGCCTCACTTAAATCTACTTCACACAGGAGTCAAGACATCACCCCTTGATGTCATTGGTCCTCTCCAAAAACAAAAGACAAACAACAACAATTGTACGTCAAGTGTGCAGCAGGAAAGGGAAGCTTACATCCCACCCACATTGGAAGAAATCTATACCATACCTAAGTTTTATTCATAAGATCTCCCTTGGAATAAAACTTCTGAGTTTGGGGAAAAGAGCCAATAAAATATAAGGGCCCCTTGAGGTCAGACTCCCAGGATCAGACTCAAGCCCACAGTCCTTAAGAGAAAGGACTCACCCATGGGTCACAACCCTTGGCCAAGTCAATTAACCTCTGTTTGCCTTGGAGGCAGCTAGGTGACACAGTGAATAGAGCACCAGGCCTGGAGTCAGGAAGACCTGAGCTCAAATCTGACCTCAGACACTACCTGTGTGACCCTGGGCAAGTCACTTAACCCTGTCTCACCTTAGTTTTCTCATCTGTAAAATGAACTAGAGAAGGAAATGGCAAACCACTCCGGTATCTTTGCTGAGAAGACCCCAAATGGGAATACAAAGAGTCAGACACACCTGAAAATGACTGAATAATAATAACATATGCCACACCCTGTGCTAAGTGCTGAGGATACGAAGAAAGGCAAAAAAACAATTCCTGTTCTCCAAGGACCTCGCAGTAAAATGGGGAGAGACAATGCGTAAACAACTATGTACAAGCAAGATATATACAGAGCAAAACGAAGATAATTAGCGAAGTAACATACTAATCTAATGGAGGTTTGGAAAAGGTCTCTTTTAGTAGGTGGGATTTTACCGGAGAGATGATAAAAATTTTGATGGACACAAAAATCTTAGGTAATAATCTTTAAGACTGCAATATAATCTAATTCCCCATGTGCTGTCATTATATTCCTGCCAATAAAAATATACACCCCTTGATGCTGACAATTGCCTTTTTAAGTGCATGTATTTTCCAGAAAAGATCCTCTTTGCTTTGGGCCTCTTTGCTGAATATACTAACTATGTATACTAACTAACTTATCATCCATCCATCCATCCACTCATTCATTCATTCATTTGTTCATTCATTCTTAGGGGGATAAGCCTCTTGTAGGCCTTAAATCACACATCATTTGTGATGCTTACCCTGTTTACAGATTAAAAGCAAAGACCAGCCTAGTGCCACATAATGACAAATCTTTTTTAAAGAATTTTAACTATAGCCTGTAACTATGACAATAAAACCCAGGGGATGTAAGAGGGAGTACAAAATGGAGTTTCTTTAAAATGGATTGCATAACATTAAATGAGACTAATTCTAAAATGAGCTGCCATGAATCATACAGGAAAATCAAGTCTCACAAACAGACACAAAAACAAGACAAAGAGAGTTCTGACAAATATAGGAAAATTGTTATTTTCTTGCTAGGTCTACAATTCCAGTTAGCCAGGAAGTGAATTGTAGCCATTGTGGTCTTACTTACTATCATGTGTCTTAGGTACCTTGACCATCTCCAGGGTATGTGAGTGAGGGGGAGAGAGTTTCCTCCTGCTAAGGAGCCTGATAGCAGAGCAAGTGGTATGCCCAGAAGCACTGCCCTTCAATAAAGGGTAATCTATGACACCCTTTGGCTCTCAAGGAACATGTGCAAGGGGATGGCCTTCTCAACCTCCACATGCATTTCTGGTAGGAAGGGAAAGATGGAGGCCAAAGACACAAGTAAGTTTTGGAGTCCAAAGAGTCTAGACCCAACCTAAAGCACGACGGAGCTTATCCTCAGGATGCATGCATGTCGTCACAAACATATCCCACCATGTAATAGAGGATGCAGCAGTGCGTTCTATAGCCCTGCTTAACAAACAGTGGGCAAAGACATTCAGAGATAGAGGTTCCTTGTTTACTGTATTTTATTTGCAAGTGGAAGCTAGCTGAGAGCAGAGCACATCAATTTGATTCTGGGACCTTGACCAAGATGTACAATCCCAAGTGACATACCAGGGGCCACGTGGCTATGGACCACAATCACAAAGTTTGAATTTGCTTCTTCTTGTTGTTAATAGAAGAAGTTTAATAAAAGGGAGACATTTTCACTGTATACTTATACTTTTGAACCAAGATAAAACAACACTCTCCCTCAGAAGAAATGGTGGATTTTACAACTCAGAACTCAGGAGTTAACTTTAAATTTTCCAACATAACACTTTTGGTAGTACCCATCAAGTTATGAGGAATCCAGACCATTCTTCTTCCTCCAGGTTAGATTTCTTTGAGACTTATTCATCATCTTCGTCTTCTTTACTTTGCACTTTACACTTCCATCTTCTTTACATTTATAGTAAATCCAAGTTAAGCACTGTGATTCAGCTCAAGTTTCTGTTTTAGGGCAGTAAGTTCCTTGGGCCTTGGCAGTTCATACTTATTTACTAAGACTTTCATGTATTCCACCGTATCTACTAACTATCACAAACAGGCTCAATTCTCTTTTAACATAAGACTCTGATAAGTAACTTTCCATACTGATTCTAGCCTTGAAGGCACCAGACAAAATGGTAGTCAGAGCAATCTCTGAAGGTGTATATAAAAGGTAAGCATCTGTCAAAGCAATTTTATTAAGAAAGTCATCATTAGGAGCCAAGATGGCAGAGTGCAGATTGGGACCCAGCTGGACTTTCCTAGCATTGCCTTCCAAACAGTGCTAAAATAATGCCTCACATCAAATTTTGGAGCAGTAGAGCCAACAAAAGGTCAGAGGGAGACATTTTTCCCAGCCAAAGACAGCTTAGAAAGTCAGCTGAAGCCTCGGGTTGGAAAACGCTGTCCACATCCAAAGAAAGAACTGTGGAAGTCGAATCGCTATCACTTATTTTTACCTTCAGTTGAGTTTTGTTTCGTCTTTCTGATGGTTCCTCCTATTGGTTTTAATTTTTACTCACAACTTCACTAATGTGAAAATATGTTTAATGGGTATGTAAATGTAAAGCCTATATCAGATTATGTGCCATCTTGGGGAGGCTGGGGGAGAGGAAGGAGGAGAAAATTTTCAACTCAAAAGCATATGGAAGTGATGGTTGATAAATCAATATAAATTAATAAAATTTAAAAAAAAAAAAGAAAGTCAGCAGAAGAAGTGACACTGGGGTGGGAACCACCCGCAGTAGGGTAGCAGCACAAGCAGTAGGTTTTGTAGGCAGTCACAACAGCAGCAGCAACAGCAGCTTCAGGAGCTCTCAGCCCAGAGACAGTAAGTAGGTCAGACTGTCAGACAACTGGTCAGAAAGAGATTACAGGGGATCCTTTGCTGGCACTGGGTGCAGCTGAAGGTAATTGGCAACTCTATTACCCATAAGCACTTCTGGGTTGCAGTTCCCAAATAGAGAGGAGCACTTGTGATCAGTCACAAGGGAGCGGGGGGGCTGTGGTCACAGCTGCAGAGCCAAGACAAGAGCTGGTACTTGTGGCTACATAAGAACAGGAGACTTGGTCACAGTTCCAGGGACAAAAGGAGCACTAGCACCTGTGGCAACAGGAGAGCAGGGGCCCCTCCTAGATAAAAGCCAGAGTGCAGACCTGGGGAGCAATGACCATATTTCTCCCGGGATAACACCACCTCAGAAGCACTGAAAACTTTCAGACCCCCAGAAAACAGCTCAGAAAACAGCAGCATGAAAGAGCCCGAAGCTTGGCACAGTGTCTCCCCACCCCTAGATGAGCAGAACCCAACTTTAACACCAACTTCAAAGTGAATAAATAGGCTGGGGAAAGGAGCAAACTACCAAAAAAAAAAAGACAGAGACAGAGAGAGAGAAATTGACCATAAAAAGCTACCCCGGTGGCAGGGAAAACCAAGACATAAACTCAAAAAAAACACAATAATATGAAAATTGCTACAAGGAAAACCTCAAAGAAAAATGCTAATTGGACTCTGAGCTAGCAAGAATTCCTAGAAGAGTTAAAGAAAGAGATAAGAATGGTAAAGGAAAAATTGAGAAAAGAATGAGAGTGATGCAAGAAAATTATGAAAGAGAATTAACAGCTTGGTAAAAGAGGCACAAAAAATACTGAAGAAAACAACAACTTAAAAAACAAAATTGGTCTAACAGTAAAAGAGACACAAAAAATTCACTGAAGTGAAGAACTTCTTAAAAAGCAGGATTGGTCAAATGGAAAAAGAGACACAAAAACTCACTGAAGGAAATAATTCCTTAAAAATTAGAATTAAGCAAGTGGAAGCTAATGACTCCATGAACTTTAAGAAACAATAAAACAAAGTCAAAAGAATGAAAAAAAGAAGAAAATATGAACTAACTCTTTGGAAAAAAACAACTGACCTAGAAAATAGGTAAAAAAGAGATCATTTAAGAATTATTGGACTACCTGGAAGCCATGACAAAAAAAAAAAAAGAACCAAGACATCATATTTCAAGAAATTATCAAGTAAAACACACAGATCCAGAGGGTAAAATAGAAATTGAAAGAATCCACTGATTATATCTTGAAAGAGATCCTGAAATGGAAACTCCCACAATTATTATTGACAAATTTCAGAGCTCCCAGGTCAAGGAGAAAACATTGCAAGCAGCCAGAAAGAAACCACTCAAGGGGACAACTAGGTGGTGCAGTGGATAGAGCACTGGCCCTAAAGTCAGAAGGACATGAGTTCAAATCCAGCCTCAGACATAACATTTACTATCTGTGTGACCTTGGGCAAGTCACTTAACCCCAACTGCCTTGCCAAAAAAAAAAAGAAGCCATTCAAATATTGTGGAGCCACAGTCAGGACCACACAAGATTTAGCACCTTCCACATTAAAAAAACAGAAGGCTTAGAATATGATATTCTGGAGGGCAGAGGAGCTAGGATTACAACCAAGAATAACTTACCCAGCAAAACTGAGTATAATCCTTCAGGGGGGAAAAATGAATATTTAATGAAATAGAGGACTTCCAAGCATTCCTGATGAAAAAACCAGAGCTGAATAGAAATTTTGACATTCAAACAGAAGACTCAAGAGAATCATAAGAAGTAAATAAGAAATAGTAATTGTAACAGAATTAATAAAGTCAAACTGTTTATGGTCTTATATAGAGAAATGATTCATGTAACTCCTTAAGAACTTTGTCATTATTAGGGCAGTTAGAAGGAATCTACATAGACAGAAGGCATAAGTGAGAGTTGATCTTCCAAAAAATGAAGGGGTGAGAAAGAGGGATGCACTGAGAGAAGAAGAAAGGGAGAGAGGGGTAGAATGGGGAAAATTTTCTCACATAAAAGAGACATGAAAGGAAGAGCTTTTATAGTGGAAGGGAAAATGGGGGCAAGGGACAGCAAGCAATGCCTGAACCTCAATCTAATCAGAATTGGTTCAAAGAAGAATATATATACTCAGTTGGGTACAGAAATCTATTTTATTCAGTAGGGAAATAGGAGGGGAGGGGAATAAAAAATACAAGAGCATAGGGATGACAAAAGGGAGAGTGGATTAAGGGAGGCAATGGTCAGAAGCAAAACAGACTTTCAAGGAGGGACAGGAGAGAGAGACAGAGAGAGAAAGAGAGAGAGAGAGAGAGAGAGAGAGAGAGAGAGAAATAGAACAAAATAGGATGGAGGGAAGCACACAGAAAGTAATCATAACTGTGAATATGAATGCAATGAGCTAACCTATAAAACTGAAGTAGATAGCAGAATGGATTAGAAACTAGAATACAACAATATGTTGTATATAAGAGACACACTTGAAATGGAAATACACAGTTAAAATAAAGGGCTGGAACAGAATCTATTATGCTTCAGCTGAAGTAAAAAAAGACAGGGGTAGCAATGATGATCTCAGACAAAGCAAAGGCAAAAATAGATCTAATTAAGACAGATAATCAGGGAAACTACATTTTGCTAAAAGGTACCACAGGCAATGAAGTAATATCAAAAAACTTTACAATAAGTTTCTCTGATAAAGGCCTCATTTCTCAAATGTATAGGAAACTGAGTAAAATTTATACAAAATAGGAGCCACTCTCCAACTGATAAATGATCAAAGGATAATAATAAGCAGTTTTCAGAAGAAGAAATCAAAGCTACTTATAGACATATGAAAAAAATGCTCTAAATCACCAGTGACTAGAGAAAGGCAAATTAAAACAATTCTGAGACCACCTCACACCTATCAGAAATGACAAATGTTGGAGGGGATGAGAGAAAATAGGTACAGTAATGAACTGTTGGTAGAGAACAACTTGGAATTATGCCTAATGGGATTTGCCTTTTGACCCAGCAACACCACTACTAGGTCAATACTCCAAAGAGATCAAAGAAAAAGGAAAAGGATCTACGTGTACAAAAATATTTGCAGCAGCTCTTTTTGTGGTGGCAAAGAATTAGAAATTGAGGGGATGCCCATCAATTGGGAAATGGCTGAACGAGTTATGGCATATGATTGTGACAGAATACCATTGTGCTTAAAGCAAATGATGAGGGGGCTGGTTTCCAGAAAACATGGCAAGACCTGTATGAATTGATGCAATGTGAAATGAGAAGGACTGAGATCATTGTGCACAGTAACAGCAGTGTTGTAATGATGATCAACTGTGAAAGACTCAGCTATTCTGATCAATACAATGATCCAAGACAATTCCCAAGAACTCGTGACAAAAAAATGCTATCCACCTCCAGAGACAGAACTGATGAATTCTGAGTGCAAATTGAAGCATAATTTTCTTGCCTGTTTAAATTTTTTGTTGCTTTGTTTTACAATATGACTACTTGCATTATTTCAGAGGTATAACTGATACATTGTTTACCTTCAAAATGAGTGGGGAGGGTTGGAACAGAGAGAGAGAATTTGAAACTCAAAATTTTTAAAAAAAGAATGTTAAAAATATTTTTTTTAAAAAGTCATCAGCTGTTTTCCTTAAAACTCCTGGACTCTCCAGGAATAGATAACAAGTCTTCAGTCAACAAGAAAGCCCTCAGATTACCAGTGAGAATTGTGGACCAGGTGGATATTAAGCTGATGAATAAGTAAGAGCTCATGTTCCAAAATTTGTTCAAGGGCTTTTTCCTGTCCAAGAGGACTCCCTTGATGATTTCCAACAAACTATGCACTGGACACTTTAAACTTACATGACCAAAATGCACAAGTGACATTGCTATATGAGGGCAATATTGCATCATTGAGCTATTGAGGTAAACGCACTTGAAATACATAAATGCTCTACCCACAACAGACCTTGGCATTGTAGGCTTAAATACGAAACAGAAGTTTTACGTTCTTTTCTCATAATGTTTGCCCACTACAAATATTTCATGAGATTCAAGAAAGATTGGATCATTTGACAGAACCTTCCCATTGGCCACCACTTTGCACTTGAACTTTCAGTTGGCATTGGCTCAGAGACACCTTAGCTGCTTCTCAGTGGAGAATACCCAGCGCCACTTCTGGCTGCTGTTGTGATACATCCCAGGCAGCCACAAAGGGTGAGGGAGGGATATTCAACTGGCCAGGTACCAGAGACAAGATAGAAGGAATGGGAAACCAATGGTGGGCCCAGCTATCTGTATCTGCTTGCATAGTCAGTCAGTTAACAAGCATTTATTTAAGTACCTACTATGTGCCAGGCACTGCCAGACACTGTGCTAAGTGCTGAAGACACAAAGAAAGGCCAAAAAAAAAAAAACCAGTGCTGCTCTCAGGAAACTCATAGTATGTGACAGGGAGACAAAATATGAACAACTGTATATGAATAATACATATATCATGTATTTTCATATGTACATATATTTACACACATGATAAATTATAGATAATCAACAGGGGAAGGTACTAGCATTAAGGAGGATTAGGAAAGCTTATTATAGAAGTTGGGATTTTAACCGTACTTGAAGAAAGCCAGGAAGGGAAAGTGAGTAGGGAGAACAATCTAGGCATGAGGTATAGCCAGTCAAAATGCAAGGAGTTTGGGGGTGTAATGTCTTACACAAGGAGCAACAAGAAGGCCAGTAGGGTTGCTAGGAGGCATAATGGATATAGGGCTGGAATCAGGAAAACCAAGTTCATAAACTGTTTTCAGATACTTAATAGCCATGTGACCCTGTGACCCTGGGCAAGTCACTTACCTTTGTATGTCTTGGTTTACTCATCAGTAAAATGGGTATAATGGGCACCTACATCAAAAGGTTGTTATGAGATTCAATGAGATAATATTTGCAAAACACTTAGTATAGTGCCTGGCACATAGAAGGCCCTATCTAAATGCTAGTTATTATTTATTGTTATTATAACTCAACGTCACTGGATCAAAGAGTATGTGGGAGGAGTAACGTGTAAGAAGATGGGAAAGGTAGAAAGGGGCCAAGATATGAATGCCTTCAAGTGCCAAACAGGATTTTCCATTTGATTCTGAAGGTAACACTGAGCCACTTAAATAAAGAGGTGACATGGCCAGACCTCTTTATGAAGATCAATTTGACCCTGAATGGAGGATGAACTGGAGTGAGATGGGATTTCAGACAAAGAGATTGAATGGCAGTCTATGGCAATGGTCCAAGAATAAAGTGATGAGGGCTGCCAGTAGCAGATGAAAGAAAAGGCCCTATACAACAGATATTAGGAAGGTAGAAATGACAAGACATGGCAACTGGTTAGATCTGGGGGTGAGAGGAAGAGAGGAGTTGAGGAAAACATCTGGGTTTCAACCTTGGGCGACTGGGAGGATGGTGATACCCTCAATGGTAATAGGGAAGTTAGGAAGAAGGAAAGGGCTTGAGGTGGAAGGAGACATGAGTAGAGTATTGGAGATCTATGGGACATCCACTTTAAGGTGTCTAATGGGTAATTGGAGAAGCGAGTCTAGAGGTTAGGAGAAAGGTGGATAAGTGATCTGAGAATCATTGGCATAGAGATAATAATTGAACCTATGGAAACCAATAAGATCATAAAATAACAGGGAATGGAGAGAGAAGAGAGGATGGCCCAGCACCATGTCCCCTGAGACATTAACAGTTAGTGGGAATGCCATAGATGAGTACTTCATAATGGGGGGAGGGGAACAACAAGGAAATATTTAGGTACATACAAGACATAGAGAGAGTAGAAGGAAGGTACACTGAAGAGCAAATTCATGACTTTTTTGTACTTGGAAAGCAAGCTAACCCAAGAAAATGTAAGTAACGTATCTAGTATCTCATAGAAAGTCAACTAATAAATCAGGCATTAAAACACCTCCATTATAAACTTCCTCTATTGCCTTCTTCAAGATGCTCCTGTGGGGAAGGTAATATTCAACCAGTTCATTTCAAACTATTGTCTGGTGGACTAACTTTTCAGACCGGTGATAAGTAACTGCTTCTTTCTGCTGTGCTTTCATATACCCAACAGCACTATATTGGTGTTGAAGAAAATGCTTTGTAAGCCTTAAAACACTATAAATATCTGAGTCATTATTATGATTTCCTATGCATCTTATTTCTTATCATGTGTTATCATTGCTGTTGTTATCATTATCATTGTTATGGTGTGTCTGATGTCAGGGAGAGCAGCTACATGGCACAATGAATAGAGCATCAACCCTGGAGTCAAGAGGACCTGAATTCAAATCCTGCCTCAAACACTTACTAACTGTGTGTGACCCTGGGCAAGTCACTTAACCTCATCTGCCTCTGTTTCTCATCTGTAAAATGAGCAGGAGAAGAAAATGGAAAACCACTCCAGCATCTTTACCAAGAAAACCCCAAATGGAGAGTCAGATACAACTAAAATGATTCAACAACAACAAGAATTCAGGGAACATTAACCTGAAGAAATGCAATCTATGAGAGTTAAGTCCAGATATTTTACTTTCATGAAAAGTTGCAGAAGGGTCCCCAGTCTCATTATTTCCAGGCCAAGAATCTCAGGGTGGGAGGGGAGGGTGAGCTATAGCCATGACTCCTGACGATCCCTGATTTCAGCTTCATAGATGAGCTAAAAATAGGTTTGATTCATTGAATGCTCGATGCATCAGAACAGATATGTGAGAGGACTCTGGCTCCTGTACCTGAGTAGTGGGGGACAATGAGAAAAGGCAATGGACTAGGAGTCAAGAGAAATGGGTATGAGGGTAGCTAGTAGCACAGTGGATAGAGCACTGGCCCTGGATTCAAGAAGACCTGAGTTCAAATCTGGCCTCAAACACTTGACACTACTAGCTGTGTGACCCTGGGCAAGTCATTTTACCCCATTGCCTAGCCAAAAAAATAAATAAAGAGAGAAGAGAGAGAGAGAGAGAGAGAGAGAGAGAGAGAGAGAGAGAGAGATGGCTACAAGTTCCAAATTTGCCACTAGTTGTATGACTTGTACCTTAACATGGTTTTACTCCTGCCATCTTGCCAGCTTCATCTACTGCTGCCACCTCCAATACTGTTCTCCCCAAAGAGAGCTCCATAGACCATTCCCTAACATAGCTAAGCCTCCCAGCTTTGGATCTCTTGCCCTACAGTTATTCTGTCCTGATTGGTTAGAGCCTCCTACATCTAGCCAGCCTCAGACCCAACCATGCCGCACCCCAGCTATATGGCCTTTTGCCTCACAACTGTAGGAATCCCACGATTTCCCTCTTTCCCCAATTCACTTTCCACCTCAGGCCCTGGGAACCAAAAGCAAATTAACACTACTATTATTTGGAAAGGGCACATCAATAATGTCAGTCCTCTGCCCTATTACTCTTCTCACCATTCTGTGACTTCCCAAACAAAAACACCTCTCCCATGGCCATCATTCCACAATAAAGGTTGTATCCATCCTCCCTACCAAAACGTTGCCTCCTTGACAGGAGGACTTGTCTCACATTTGTATTTATACCCACCAAGCATATGATAATGCCTGGCACATAATAAGTGCTTAAGAAAAACTATTCATGCATTCATTAATATATTCAATCTTTCATTTCTATACTTCAATTTCTTCACTTGTAAAATAAAAGAATTGTGTTAAATAACTTCTTTTTAATTTTGTTTTATTTCTTTCATTCTAAATTTAAGAAACAACTTCTGAGGTTCCTTTCATTCATAAATCTATGATCCTGTGATCTGTAAAAATAAGGAGTCTGAACTAAGGGGTCTCTAAGATGTCTTCCAGCCCTAACAAGCTAGGAATCTAGGAAAGACTTTGAATAGCCACCTCAATTACTGATTTTCCATGACTTCCAAGAAGTCATATGACATATTTAAAATAGATCTCACTAGAACCTCATCTTTTACATCATAGGGGCCTAGAGTTCATTTAGAGTCATTAAATCTATTTGATGTTTTTAGGGGAAAAAAATAAGGTAGAATAGATGGCACAAATTACGTTTTCCAATCTAAGTCTCTTATAGCTCTTTCTGTAATGTCACTCCAGCAATTTCCCAGCCCTCCTGACTAGGTCCATCATCTGCATTTTCCCCATGATGGCAGCAATCAACCTGAAAAAGGAATTAAGACTTTAAAAATTGAACCTTGTTCCACCCATCAGTCATTATCAGCCACTTCATCAGGGATTGAATTTGATTCAAGAAGTATTTATTAAGTGCATACCAAGTGCTAGGTGCAAAGAATAAAAAGACAGAAACAAAACAGTCCCTACCCTCAAGGGTCTTACATTCTATGGGATTATAACAATCCATTTAAAAACACGTTCATTACCAAGTAGAGTCCTGCCTAGATACAAATCCTAGGTATCTTGTGCATCCTACATAATGAATCAAAATTTATAGAGAGCTTTAAGGCTTATAAATTATTCTATATACATCATTTCACTATCAGAACAGTTCTGTTAGAGACATACGATTTCTCTTTTATGGGTAGGCTAGGCGGTACAGTAGATAGAGCACTGGAGAAAACCTGAATTCAAATTCAGCCTCACGCAATCACCACCTGTGTGACCCTGGGCAAGTCACTTAACCCCTATTTGCCTCAGTTCCTCAACTGTAAAATGTGGACACACTGGAGAAGGAAATGGCAAACCACTCCAGTATCTTTGCCAAGAAAGCCGCATAGATGAGTCCATAGGCTCACAAAGAGTTGGACACAACTGAACAACAACAACAACCATCACCTCTATTTTACAGATGAGAGACAGCATGGTGAAATGGATAAAGACTGGATCTTAAAGACCAGGGATCAAGTCTTACCTCTGACATATACTGGCTGTGTGACTTTGGACAAGTCAATATCTCAGTGTTGGTAACTCTGTAAGGCTGTAAGTTGAAGACAAGGTATCAATTTACATAGCTAGAAGCAATTTGCTCGTTTGGGAGTTCCCTACATCAATATAATCATAAGTGCAGTTAATCCCTATCCCTGTTTTACAGGAGAGAAAAGGGAGGCTCTGGAGCAGGTGAGGGTCAGTGAGCGTCAGAGGCAAGATTCAAACTTGAGTCTCCACTGACTTCAAGTTCAGTGATCCTTCTCTGCTGCTTCTGTCCTGAAGTCACACAGGATGAGCAGATGCTCTTAGTGGTTTATTTAGTCAGCCAGTCAATTGGTCAGCTCATTGGTTCAATATTTATCCCTTTCTACACTAGCCTAGCAAACAGGTCTTTTGTTAGGGTCTAGATGTATCTTGTGTTAGAGTTGATTAGAAAGAACATTGAAGTCAATGTCAGAAAGTCTGTATTCTTATCACAAGTCACATAGCATGTCTGAAACTGTTTCCCCATCTATAAAGCAAGGAGAATCACACCTGCCCTGAACAGCTCACAGGGAGATCACAAGAATTCAATGACATCATGTAAATGTGAAATTACATAGCAAGGGGCAGCTAGGTGGCACAGTAGATAATACACCAGCTTTAGAGTCAGGAGGACCTGAGTTCCAATCTGATCTCAGACTTTTTGTTGTTGTCTGTCCTTTGTTCTCGAAGAAGGACCATGACATCAAGAAGACGATGCCATGATTGCAAGTGAATTGGATTTAAGTGAGGGAGGGCTGTGCAAGGTCACCAGCCTTGTTTTCTCTTACAGAGCCATCTGGGCCCAGGATAAAAATCAGGAGGACTGGAGATGGCCTCCTGGCCTATGACCTCAAATCTGACCTTAGACACTTATTAGCTTTGTGGCCCTGGGCAAGTCACTTAACCCCAATTGCCTCCAAAAGAAAGAACGAAAAGAAAACACATAGCAAGTACTTAATAAATGTTTGTTGAATGAATGAATAAATGAACAAATTCCATCTCTGTGCCTTTGAATACATAGTCTGTTCACATACCTAGAGTGCATGTCCTCCTTACTTCCCACTCTTTACATCCCTGGTTTTCTTCGAGTCTCACTTCACACATCATATCCTACAGGAATCCTTTCTTGATCTCTGTCTGTGGTACTCTTCCCCTCCTGAAATTATTTTGTAAATACTTTATATATTTACTTTCCTGAGCATGTGTTATATCTCTCTGAATAAAATGAAAACTCCTTGAAGGCAGACACTACTTTTTGTCTTTGCATTCCTGGATACTATGATATAGTAAATGCCTTATTGTAGGAAGTACTCATTATGTGATATGTAAGGCATATAGTCTATGCCATATATGCCTTACATATAGTGTATATGCCCTTTTTTGCTGTTCAGTCATTTTTCAGCCATGTCTAACTCTTCATGACCCCATTTGAGGTTTTCTTGGCAAAGATACTGGAGTGGTTTGCCATTTCCTTCTCCAGCTCATTTTGCTCAAGCAAAAAGAATGTTAAAAGGTACCTACGCAGGGGGATGCTGGGGACAGCTCAAACCAGCTCTGGGAGGACTAATTGTTCAATTTTCTGCTCGTACATTTACACCTTAGAAATTGGTGGAGGCTTAAAGAAAGAAAGGCTTAAATAAATTAATTAAAGGCCTGAATAAATAAAGTGAATTGAATAATATAAATAAATAAGTAAAGGTTTGATTTATGGTTTTGTTGGTCGTCTAGTCCAGGCTTAAGAAAAAGATGAAGAAAATGATCATTCAACTTAAAAGTGTAGCATATGTATGTCATTTCTTTCAGAGTTGGTCTTAAGCATTTATCAGCACACTCCTGCACTCAGACATACCATTTCATTGATGTCTTCCTATTCCCAGTGGCAAGCACAGTGCCTGGCACACAAGGTAACAGGCACTAAATAATTGCTTGTCGATTGATTAAGATCAAAAACTAGACAGTATTTCAGTCCCAAATAAAGAAAAGAACAATGAAGTACAAGAAAATCTGTCAAATCACAAGATAAGTAAAGGGCAAAATTTACATTTCAAACTACCAGTGAAAGGGAGGGGAGATGTGATCCTGCCTTCATCCTCCACTACCACCACCACCACCACCTCACTGATAAAGTCACAAAATGTAGTCACATATTAAATGGTTTTTGCATTAGCCTGCTGGTGGATCTACTCGCCTCAAGTCTCTTCCCCCACCAATCCATCCTCCATTCAGCCACTAAAGTGATTTTCCTAAAGTGTAGGTCTATGTCAACCTGCCCTCCTACTCAATAAACTCCAGTGGCTCCCTATCACCTCCAGGATCAAATACAAAATGCTCTGGTTGGCATTCAAAGCCCTTCATAACCTATCCCCTTCTACTTTTCCAATCTTCTTACACCTTACTCTCCAGCACGTACTCTTTGATCTACTGAAACTGATCTCTTTAAAATGCCTCACACAAGACACTGCATCTAGCCGCTCCAGGCATATTCTCTGGCTCTTCCCCATGGCTGGAATGTTCTCCTTCCTCAACTCCAGCTACTGACTTCTCTGGATTCCTTTAAGTCTCAACTGAAATCCCATCTTTTACAGTAAGCCTCTCCTCACCCCTCTTATTCTGGTGCCTTTCCTCCATCAATTATTTTCTATTTATCCAGTATATAGCTTGTTTGCATATATTTGTTTGCACGTCATCTCCCCCAGCTGGGGTGGTCTTTTGTCCTTTTTTATATCCCCAGCATTTAGCACAGTGCCTGGCACATAAAAGATACTTAATAAATTTTTATTGATTGATTGGTTGTATCCAAGATGAACCTATGCCCTTTTCCCTTTATTGGATGTGAAACAAAATTTATTATGTTTTAAATAATTCCAAAAAAAATCGTGATTTCAAATAGGACACAAAAACCAGTTAATGCCAAGTAGAAAAAACAGGAAACTATGTTATGCCTAAAGGCATTAAAGAAATTGAAATAAATCACTATTAAATATATGTGAACCAAATGGCATAGTATCTAATTTCTTAAGAGAAAAACTAACTGAAATGTAAAAAAAAATTGATAGTAAAACAAAAAAGGAGATTTCAATATTCTTCCTTCTGACCTGCATAAATCTAGGAGAAAGATAAACAGAAATTGGAAAGCCAAACAAATAATTGTAAAAAAAAAAAAGTAGATTTTTCTAAACACAAAATTAAGGAATATAATGATACCCTAACAAAAATAATTAATAATTCAAAAGCATAAAAAATCATAAATAACTGTAAAATGGGAGAAATATTAATCACACTCTTACTTAACAAAAGCAAAAAAACAAGAGAAATTAAGTGTTTAAAATAAGCATAAAAGCAGCTAAGCATTACAAGATCTAAAACTATATTATAAGTCAGAAATCATCAAAATTATTTGCTACTGGTGAAAAATTATAAAGGTAGAACAGACTAAATAAGCCAGACCTATGAACATAGTAACCCAGAGTTCCAAGAACACTAACTTCTGGGGCAGGGGAAAAGGGGACTCATTTGTAGGGGGAAAAGGGGAAACAGATTGATGGGAAATGAATTTAGAATGCATCTCACACCACACATCACAACAAACTCTAAGTAAATAGGTGGTCCAAAATAAAAGGACATATTATTAAAAAGTTTGGAAGAAAACAGAAGGAAGCACTTTGTACAGCTACAATTAGGAAAGAGTTCATAAAAAGACAAAGAATAGAGACTATTATGAAAGACAAAATAGACAAATTTAATTACATTAAAAAATTTTAAAGTATTGCCCAAATAAAATCAATGCAAAAAGAATAAGGAGAGAAGGGGGCAACTAGGTGATGCAGTGGATAGAGCTCCAGCCTTGGAGTCAGGAGGACCTGAGTTCAAATCCAGCCTCCAACACTTACTGTGTGACCCTGGGCAAGTCACTTAACCCTGATTACCTCAAAAAAAAAAACTAACCTCCATCCAAGATGTATGAGGATACACGTAAGAGATATAAGATATATAGAGGCAGTTGCCATCCAATGACACCAGCCTCCTTGCTACTCCTCCATCTGGCCTCCATCTTCAGACTCCTGGCCTTTTCTCTGGCTATTCCTAATGCCTAGAATACTCTCCTTCTTCATCTCTGCCTCCTCACTTCCCTTACTTCCTTCACAACCCAGATAAAATTCTATCTTCCATAAGCTATATTTCCTGATCCCTCTTAATGCCAGTGCCTTCCTTCCATTTATTATTTCCAGGTTATCCGGTATATGTCTCGCTTATACATAGTTCTTTTGATGTTATCTCTCCCCTGTCAGTCAGTGAGTTCTCTGAGCGTCTTGCTTTTCTCCGTATCCTCTATGCTTAGCAGTTCCTGGTGCTTAATAAATATTGACTGATATGGTAGATAGAGTTCTGGATTTGGAATCAGAAAGACATGCATTTGAATCTTACCTCAGACTCATTACCGGCTGTCTGACCACGGATGAGTCACTTAACTGTCCATCTTCCTCAGTTTCCTCATTTGCAAAATGGGGATAATAATAGCACCTACTTTACAGGGTTGGTTCAAGGATCCAATTAAATATGTGTAAAGTGTTTTTGCAAGCCTTAAAGCACTGTCTTAGCTATTATCATTATTATAAAGAATTGGCATAAATGTTAAGGCTAATTAATACCTTCTCCCCAATAGATAAGTGGCCAAAGGATTTGAACAAAAAATTTCCCCAAAAAATGTAAACTGTCAACAACCATAGGGAAAAATGCAAATTAAATAAACTGCAAAGTATTACTTTGCACCCATAAAATTGTCAAAGATGAGAAAATACCATACTGACATAGAGTGACTGTAGAAGACAAGCAGACTTATGCATTACTGGCAGAGCTGTGAATTGTTCCAACTCTTCTGGAAATCAATCAGAAATTATGTGAGAAAATTTACTAAATGCTTTAAACCCTTTGTCCCAGGTGACCACACTATGGGCACACTTCCCAAGGAAGACAAAGACAGGAAGAAAGTCCCATATACGCAAAAAATATTCATAGCCTCATTTCTAGTAGCAAAATAATAGTGGGGAAAGTAACCATCAGCTGTGGAATAGTTGAATAAATTGTGGTATATAAATGTAATATTGTGTTATAAGGAACAATAAACATGCAGAATTCAGAGAAACCCAGGAAGATGTTTGTAAACTGATGTTGAACAAAGACAGACGAGAATAACATAAATCGGATCTAAAATGATACAAATAAAAATACTAAAAAACAACAGAACTATTTACATTGTATCCATTTTGTATGTGCATGGTTGTTTTCATGTCATCTTCTTCCTTCATTAGAATATGAACTTCCTGAGGGCAGGCACCATGTTGTTGGTTTCTTTGTATCCCCAGTTTAGCACAATATCTGGCATATAGTAAGTGTCTAATAAATGCATGCTGACTAGCCAACAAATATAACAATATTGTTTCCTAGTGACGGACATTGGAATACATTTTCCTCCTCAGTAACAGTGGTAAATTACAGTTACAACATGTTGCAATTCTATCCAGTGCTGTCCCTATATTGAAACTGTGCTTAACTACTGTTGTTGTCATTATAAGAAAGAATACAATGGGCACGAGAAAGTGATTGTGACGTGAAAAATGAAATGCATAAATAAAGCTTTAAAAGTCCTACAAGCATATGTATCTAATTCAGCTCTTTTACCTGATTTTAAAGCTTACTGAGTAAGGGACTGGAAGAAGCAGAAATGCTTATTCTAGTCCTTCTCATGGTGCAGTGATACCTAATTAACACAAATTAACACAAATGCATTATTTGGATTCACACTGAATATTCCCAATGGGTTGGAACTAATTACCATATTTCATTCCAGCCCATTGGAAATATTCAGTGTGAATCCAAATAATGTCACTACTTAATGAGATTCATTATTCTCACTAGTTGGGACCTTTTTTTAAATAGTATTTAATTTTTTCCCAATTATATGTTGACGATTTTTAGCACTCCTTTTTGCAAGATTTTGAGTTCCAAATTTTTCTCCTTCCCTCTCTCTCCTTTCCTCTTCCTAAAATGGTAGACGATTTGATATAGGTTAAATATGTGCAGTTGTGTAAAACATATTTCCATATTAGTCACAGTTGTGAAAGAAGAAACATATCTTTTTTTAAAAATGGAAGAAATAAAGTGAAAAAAGTATGCTTCCATCTGCTTTCAGAGTCCCTTAGTTCTTTATCTCCTTTGTGAGTCCTTTGTACTTGTCTTGTGTTACCAAGAAAGAGCTGTCATTCATAGTTGGATCATCACATAATGTTGCTGATACTGTGTACAATGTTTTTCTGGTTCTGCTCAATTGACTTTGCATCAATTTGTACAAGTCTTTCCAGCTTTTACTGAAATCTGTCTATTTATCCACACAATACTATTCCATTATATTCATATACCACAGCTTGTTCAGTCATTCCCCAATTAATGAGCATCCCCTTAATTTCCAATATTTTGCCACCACAAAAAGGGCTGCTATAAATATTTTTGCACATGTAGATCCTTTTCCCTTTTTTATGATCTCTTTGGTATACAGACCTAGTGATCAAAGGATATGTACAGTTTCATTGCCCTTTGGCATAGTTCCAAATTACTTTCCAGAATGGTTGGATCAGTTCACAACTCCACCAACAATACATTAGTGTTCCAATTTTCCCACATCCTCTCCAACACTTATCATTTTCCTTTTTTGTCATATTAGCTAATCTGATAGGTGTGAGGTGGTACCTCAGAGTTGCATTAATTTGATTTCTCCAATCTAATTAGAGCACTTCTTCATATACCTATAGATAGCTTTGATTTCTTCATTTGAAAACTTCCTGTTCATATCCTTTGGCCATTTATCAATTGGGGAATGAATGGCTTGTATTCTTACAGATTTGGGACCTTCTTTATTTGGCTCTGACAGTAACAATGGACAAGCTACTTCTCTGGGCTTCAGTTTCCTCAACTACTAAATTAAGGTTTTGGACTAGATGATATTAAAGTCCCCTTTCTATTTCTAAATCTATGACTTACATATAGCCTCTAAGGTAATTTCTAGCTACAACATTCTACAGATCTATTTCAATTATTAAGGGATATTTTGAATGTTCTCTGGATATCTCTATGATGGTGGCCAAATACTCCACTTTTTCACAATCTCTTGATAAAACAATCAGGGAGAATGGTGAACCAGCAGACAGATATTTCACCGGTCTGACCCAGCATATATTTATTCTAAAGAACACACTGGGGCCCCTGCCTGTAAATGCTAATAATCATAAAAATAGTGATTTTTTTTCAAGGCGTTCCATTTATCAATTTCTTTGTCCTTATGTCACTACAGGATTGTCCCAGAGCTGTTTACTTGTTATTGCCGTCTATGTGGCCCCAGATTTCACTTGGCAGGACTCAAAGTTCTCAGAGAGGTTTTGTTTAACTGTTTATCATAGCATCCACTCACCCACTCATATATAAACATCCCCTAGTGTCAAAAGTCATGAATATTTTGCTGAAAGCAGGGATGTAAATCTCAGGACTCATGATTCTCTTGTCAAGACTCCTACTGTTGCTCCTGGGAAATGCACTTCTAGCTAAAGTTTCCTGCCCCTTAAAAAATGTATGCCTACATCCTCCAATTATTAATATTTTGAAACTACATTATTATTAATTTGTCAAGTGCCAACGGTGTTTTCTGTTCTATGCTGTGCATGTAGAGGCACGGCCCATGCCTAAAGGGTTTAAGATCTATGTAGGACAAGAAATAATATTTAAACAGTACTAGATGAAGAGTCTGATAATATTTTAAATATGTGCATTTCCCTTCCCCAACTCCACCCTTTAGGGGCAGGGATTCTTTGCAATGAGTGAGACTCATCACTTCAGGCAGAGAGCAGTTCCTAGGAGAGGTTTTAGGGACATACGGAAGAGTTGCGATTTCAGGTGGCAGCTTTGAATTTGGGGGAGATAATGATCAGGCAAGTAGGAGGAAGTAAGAGAAGAGAGTTGGGTAGGAGCCAAGGAAGAGGAAGCTTTAAATAAGACAAGGAAGAGGTTCATCATGGGACTGAGATGATGTGGCCTGAATATCTATAAAGGATATCTCTCCTCCACTTAGGCATCTAAGTGGCACAGTGGATAGAGCACTGAGCCTGGAGTTAGGAAGACTCAGGTTGAAATCTGGCCTCCCACACTTACTAGCTTAGGACCCTGAGCACAAGTCACTTAACATCTGTTTGTCTCAGTTTCCTCAACTGTAAAATGGGAATAATGATAACACCTACCTCATAGAAATGTTGTGAAGTTCAAATGAGATAATATTTATAAAGAGCTTAGCACAGTGCCTGGCCCATAGTAGGTACTATATAAATGTTTATTTTCTTCTCCTCCCTTCTTCCCCTCTCTCCAGCAGGGGACAGGACCAAAAGGCAGTAGAACTAGGGTTCTTTGTTTTTGTTTTTTTATTATTTTTTTTAAAAGCAACCTTGCCTTAGTTCTGAGCTGGCAACGAGTGGCAATAGGAAAGTGGAAGAGTATGCTACTCAGGGAGCCAACTATTAAATTTTCAATGTGAACGTTTACAACTTAGAAATTGATTTATCATTTTGTCAGTTGTCTAAACTTAAAAAAGTGATGGAGAAAATGTTAATAATTCAGATTAAATTTAAAAGTATGTCTTGGCAACTTTTTCTTTTCTTTTCTTTTCTTTTTTGGAGAGCCAGCTGTTAAACATTTACCAGCATACCCCTGTGCCCTTCATGGAAATAATAATAATAAAAATTAGGATGCTTAACATTTATAAAACATCTGCTATGTTCCAGGCACTTTACAAATATTATGTCATTTGAGCCTCACAACAACCCTGCAAAGTAAATGTTATTATTATCCCCATTTGTTGACAGATGAGAAAACTGAGGCAAATAGAGGTTAAGTGACTTGCCCAGGGTCACAAAGCTAGTAATTGTCTGATCTGAATTTTAACTCAGGTCTTCCTGACCCCAAGCCCAACAATCTTATCTGCACCACTTTGTTGTGGTTGTTCAATCATTTCAGTCATCATTTCGTAGTCTTCGTGACCCCATTTGGAGTTTTCTTAGCAAAGACATTAGAGTGGTTTGCCATTTTCTTCTCCAGGTCATTTTACAGATGAGGTAACTGAGGCAAACAGGGTTAAGTGACTTGCCCAGGGTGACACAGCTAGTAAGAGCCTGAGTCCAGATTTGAACTCTGGCACTCTATCCACTATGCCACCTAGCTGTCCCCAAAGCTGCCAATAATAGCTAGTATTTATATAGTGCTTTAAGGTTTGCAATATCCTAACATACATCATCTCATTTTTTCCTCACAACAACCCTGGGAGGTATCATCACCACCTTACAGATGGGGAAACTGAGGCAAACAGCCCTATTGAAGGAAATAAGGGTCATTTTCCTCTAAAAGTGGCAAAGGAATTGTTTCATTTTTTAAACAGCTACTAGGATGTCTTAAACACAATATTAAGTATGTCTATTTGTCATTTTTCATATCTGTTAATGCCTTTCACTTTAGCTGAAATAGCGAAGCGGAACAAAAATGATTTCAGATATCCAAAAGTTGACCTCAATGATCTTCATTTCGCTTCTATCCCGAAAACTATGATTAGGTGGTCCCCAAAGGGAGTCATTAGTTTCTTAGCACTGACCTGCAGCAAGGACAAAAGTCAAAGAATGTTAGGAGAAAACATAGTAGGGAGTGGTCCAGGATGGACCCTCAGGGCTCAAGCTACTTAATTTTCAATAGGCCACTCAGGAAACATGTGAAAGCCAGGAATCTTTTAGTGAAGCTTTCTAAATCTTTTGTACGTGTTAGTCCGGAGAACCCCAGGGACCCCTTCTCAGAATGAATAAAAGAAAATACATCCAATTGTAAAGGAACTACATAAAAATAGAAATTACCAAAATATCCATAGTTTTAAACATGTTCACGGATCCCAGGTTAAGAATCCTAGGTTTAATGTGACACTGGCATTTGTTGGATAAAATTCCAACAAGACTTCTCTAGGCTTTCCCAGGATTGTTCAACACTTTCCATAACCAGAACTTTTATCTAACTAGTATTATATTTAGCAACATCATCATTAATTAAAAAAAAAAAAAGAATTGTCTGAGAGCCTGGCAACAACAGCACAAAGCCAAACGGTGAGTTGTCCATTAAAAGTTATTTTTTCCACACTGTTTTCCACTTTGGCACTCCATTTCCTGTCCTGTGCCACTAATGACTTTGGAAAAATGCCACAAATAGAAAACATACACAGAGTGAATTTCTTTCACCAATGCCTGACAAACAGATTTCCACCTTACTTACCTGGCGCAATCATAGGTAACAAAAGAGTCAGTAAACTGACTCTTCGGGATATATGGAGGCAACCAGTCTCTGAGATGAATAGCACCAAATTTCCAGTTATTACAATACCATAATACCATGACAGATCCAGCCTGGCAAAGTGGAAAGAACATTGAGAATGGGTTCAGAGGAATTGGTTCAAAATCCATCTCTGATACTTACTATGTGTGTGATTTGGGCAAATGACGACTTCTCTGGGTCTCAGTTTCTTTTTCTGTAAAATGAGATTAGACTAGATGACTTCTGAGGTCTGACCTTTTTCTCTCCATCAGAAATTCTAAGATGACTCACTCCTATTTGCTTCCCTAGGACTGTGTCTTTTTCCATCAAATGGAGATTCTAACAATTATCCTACAGATTTATTGTGAAGAAAAGATGTGTTGATCAATATAATAAAAGCATTCTAAAAGTATAAGATGTTGTTGTTATTTATATCGTTATTATTAAATAAGACAGAAACATGCTTTTATTTATTAAATAAGTAAAAAACATCCAATTATCACTGGAAGTTGTTGTTGTTTGTCCTTCTTGAAGAGGACCCTGACATCAAGAAGATGATGCCATGACCTGCAAATAAATTGGATTTAAGTGAAGGAGGCCTGTGCAAGGTCACCAGCTTCACTTTCTCCTCCAGAGCCATCTGGGTCCAGTGGTAAGATATAGATCAGGAGGACTGGAGATGGCCCCATCAATGGAAGTGAGAAGGGTTTGTAGAATAAAAGCTCATGGTGAGAAGTCAAAGGAGAATGCCATACGTGTTCATTGCATTGACATTCAAAGCTAAGAAATGATGAAAATCCTGGCCTTGAGTGACCATTGTCACACTGAGGGTTAGGATCACTGGGTGTTAATGGAGTTTTAGCTACAACCACTTTAAGGAAGCCACAGTTAACTCTGATAAGGTTTCCATTTGTGTGTGGAAAGCAGCAGAGCTGGGGGAAAAGAAGGAGGGAAGGGATGGCTAGAAGTGTAATTCATAAGAATTAGCAAAAACCAAGCCAGAGGAAGATTCCATCTGGTAGTAAAGCCACCAAGAGAAAAGAGTTCTTTTAAATCACCTGGAAGGGAAGGGAGGAGAAACATCTGCTTATAGGATCAGAGACTTAGAGCCAGAAGATACTTTTGACATCCTCTAGTCCTACTTTTTCATTTCACAGATGAAGAAATTGAGGCTCAAACAGGGGAACTGATTGCAAAAGGTAGAAAGGCTGCAGGGCAGCATGGTGGCGAAGTAGATAGAGTGCCAAGCCTGCAGTCAGAAATACTCATCTTCCTGAGTTCAAATCTGTCCTCAGACACTTACTACCTGGGCAAGTCACTTAACCCTGTTTGCCTCAGTTTCCTCATTTGTAAAATGAGCTGGAGAAGGACATGGCAAATCACTACAGTATGTTTGCCAAGAAAACCCCAAAAGGGATCACAGAGAGTCACAACAGAAATGACTGAACAACAAAAGAAAAGCTAGTGAGTGGTGCAACTAGTAGAGTCAAACACTGGTTTTCTGACTCCAGATCCAGAGTTCTTTCTCCACCCTTCTCCCTCCTCAAAGAAAATTTGTTTTGTTTTGTTTTTGTGTTTTTTAGCTAGGCAATGGGGTTAAGTGACTTGCCTAGAGTCACACAGCTAGTAAGTGTTATGTGTCTGAGGTTGAACTCAAGTCCTCCTGAATCCAGGGCCTGTCCTCTATCCACTTTGCCACCTAGCTGCCCCACCTTGAAGAAAATTTGATCTAACCCTTCTGTTGCTGAGAAACTACAAGATTCCCTTCTCTGCCATTAGACTGTGAGCTATTCAAAGGCAGAGACTGTTTTTGCCTTTCTGTGTATCCCCAGCAATCAGCACAGTGTCTGGTACATAGCAGGCACTAAATAAATGCTTATTGGCTAACTGGATCATGCCCCACCTCACGAGCATGGCCCAACAGCCCCTGGTTCTCAAGCTGTCTTAAGTGTAATCCAAGATAGATTAGCAAGAAAGTTACCCACTGAAGCATTACCTCAGTGCTAGGAGAGCACACAACTGGGTCACCTCCACCTCCACTCCATAAGTTTTCCTTGGACTCTTCCCATACAGGTGTTGACAGACAGAAGCCAGATTATAACATAAGGTGAGATCATAACATAAGAAGTCTTAGATTTATTTCTTTACTTAGTTATATATTTATAAAGCACTTTTCAATCAAACAGAGTAGAGACAACACAGTACAAGGAGGAAGAGCATTGCATTTGGAGTCACAGACCCTGGGTTCAAAGCCTGTGTGACTTTGCATGAATCATTTAACCTCTCAAGGACTCAGTTTCTTCAACTGTAAAGTGAGGGGAGTGGATTAGATATCTCTAAAGTCCTTTCCAGTTCTAAATATATGATTCTAAAAATGATGGGAATTAACCCATTATACCTCCTGTCTTTGATGATGCAGCGAGGTGATGCAGTAGACGGAGCACTGCCTAGAGTCAGAAAGACCTGAGTTCAAATCAGGCCTCTAATATTTACTAGCTGTGTGACCCTGGGCAAATCACTTAACTTCTGTTTGCCTCAGTTTGCCTTACCTATAAAATGGAAACCTAATAGCACCTACCTCCCAGGGTTGCTGTGAGGATCAAATGGGATAGTTGCACTTGACATATACTAAGTACCATACAAATGTTAGCTATCATTATTATTATTGTATATTCACAGCATTATTAATTGATTAGAGCTGAAAGGGACCTTTATTTTTACCAATGAAGCTCAGAGAGATTAAGTGATTTGCTCAAGGTCAGACAGGTAGAAAGTAGCAGAACAGAGATCCAAACCAGCTTCTCTTTCTCCATGGACCATGGAGACCATGTTGCTTGCTCCCTTTTCTGTCAGCCAGGCAGTCAGTCAACAAATACTTATTCATAAATATTTTGGGGGGGGGTGAGGCAATTGGGGTTAAGTAACTTGCCCAGGGTCACACAGCTACTAAGTGTCAAGTATCTGAGGCCGCATTTGAACTCAGATCCTCCTGACTCCAAGGCCAGAGCTCTATCCACTGCACCACCTAGCTGTCCCAATAAATACTTATTAAGCACCTACTGTGTTCCAGGCACTGTGCTAAGCAATAGGGATGCAAAGAAAGGCAAAAGACAATCCCTCCTCTCTAAGAGCTCACAGTCTAATGGAGAAGACAACATGCAAGCAACTGGGTACAAACGAGATATAAGAGAATGAAAGCTTAAGCAAGAGAGGTTGAGAAGCTTGCAAATTCAATAAGAAGCAATGCAAATCCCAGGAAAAGGACTCCAGGTTCCTGAATCACATTACTCAACATTATCTCATATTAACTGTATTTCATTCCATGAAACAAGCTATTAAGAATCTTTTATTAATGGGCAAGCACCTACTGCATGCCAGTGCTGGAGACACAAAGACAAAAAATAAATAGGTCTTGCCCCCAAGGAGTTTACGTTCTATTGAGGATTCAACACGTACATAAATAAATGTATACAAAAAATATAAAAGATAAAGACAAGGTAAATTGGAGGGGTGGGTACTAGCAGGTAGACAATCAAGAAAGGTTTGGTGAAGAAGGTAGCATTTAAATAGTTTTGAAAAAAACTAAGTATTCTGGGGCAGGTAAGTGGCACAGTGGATAGAATGTTGGCCCTGGAGTCAGGAGGATCTGAGTTCAAACCCAGCCTCAGATACTTACTAGCTGTGTGACCCTGGGCAAGTCACTTAACCCCAATTTCCTCCCAAAATAAGAAAAAAGAAAGAATGTATTCTAATAGGTGGACGTGAGACTAGAGTATGTTGGAGGCATAGAAGAGAATGAGTACAAAGGTACATAGAACAGGTGGAATGTTGCACGTGAAAAATACCAAGGATGGTTTTGTTGGACCACAAAGTATGAAAAGGAGATGTATATATGTGTGCGTATGTGTGTGTGTGTGTACACATATATACATATATGTGTGTATATATAGCTGTGTATACACCTATATACGTGTGTGTGTATATATGTGTATATATATACACATATATATGTGTATACACACACACACACACACACACACACACACACACATATATATATATATATGAGGCTGAAAAGGTATGTTAGAGCCAAGTTATGTGTGTGTACATACACATATATACATACACATATATATGTGTGTGTATATATATATATATATGTATATATATATACATAGATAAAATGAGGCTAAAAAGGTATATTAGAGCCAAGTTGTGAAGCATTTCAAAAGTCAAACAGACTATTCCCCCAGTAAATCAGAGGTCAAAGTACATGAATAAACAATTCTCAAAAGAAGAATTGCAAAATATTCACAACCACATGAAAAGATACTCAATCTCTAATAATAATAGAAATGCAAATTAAAACAACCCTGAGATTTCACCTCATCCCCTGCAAATTGATAAAAATGGCAATAGTCAATGTTGAAGGAATTGTGGAAGATAAGCATCCTGGTGCATTGGTGGAGTTGTGAATTGGTACAAGCATTTTGGAAATAAACTTGGAATTTTGTATATAAAGTGTCTAAAATGTCCATATTCTTTGACCCAGAAACTCTCTTCCTGGGCTTATTCCTCAAAGAGGCCACTGATGGGGGGGGGGAAGGGGAAGTCCCTACATACAACAAAATATTTATAGCAGCACTCTTTGTGATAGCAAAGAATTTGGAGGGGCAGCTAGGTAGTGCAGTGGATAGAGCGCCGGCCCTGAAGTCAGGAGGACCTGAGTTCAAATGTGACTTCAGACCAAACACTTGACACTTACTACCTGTGTGACCCTGGACAAATCACTTAACCGCAATTGCCTTAAAAAAAAAGAATTTGGAACAAAGTAGATGCACATTGATTGAGAAATCACCAAACAAATTATGTTACACGTATGTAATGAAATATTACTGTACTATAAGAAAAGATGGTGTAAACGAATACAGAGAAGCATGGGAAAAATCTCCTTGAACTGATGCAGAATGGAGTAAACAGAGCCAAGGAAACAATATACACAGTGACTACAATGCAAACAGAAAGAACAACCACAATACAAAAATCAAAAATGAATGTTGCATAAGTACACACATAACTCAAAAGAAGAGATACAAGAAGACACTCCCAATTCAATCCCTTGCCCAGGTGAGAGGTCTACAAGTGAAGCACATGCTTCCAGACATTTCCATTGTATTAATCACTTCTGCTGATTTTTTCCTCTTCTGTTTTTTCTTTTTTGTCTTAAAAAAATACTATTTGTTATATGGGATGGCTCTCTTAGAAGGGCTGGGGAAGAAATACTGAGGAAAACTATGGTGATCTAAATAACAAATGACATCAATAAAAGTTTATTTAAAAAAAACTCAAGCAGAGGCTTTTGATTCTTAAGGCAATAGGGAGTCATTGGAGCTTCTCGCCTAGCCTAGTAATGTAGTTAGGTCTGCACTTTATGAAATTAGCTTTGGTACTTTTGTGAAGGATAGATTGGAGAGAGGAAACCTTGTGGCAGTATGATAGCAATTATTAGCATACAGGAAAAACAAATAAGTAATTTTTTCCTGACCCCACTTTTGAAGGCAAAAGCACCATTTTAATTCTGGCCTGTGAAAGCTGTTTGAAATGTTCCACTTCACTTCATCACCAGGCTCTCACATCTTGTGGAGCTGCCTAAATCTGACATCCTAGGACTTGAAAAGCATCCCAAAGTCTCCCTTCCTGCTCTTTCAAAGAGTCAAAGCAGTTGGAGGGTTTCTCTTGTCAGTATTTTCCAAAGCTGAAAATTTACATAACTTTTATTACTCTTTCTCACCTGCTTTCCCTGTTCTCATCCTCAAACAATATTTTAAGACCTTGACAAGCCTTGTGAAATTCAGAAGATTTCAGTGAGCCAAGACATAAGCCCAATTTTTCAGGGTTATTATCATTTCATTCACAAAAACTTATTAAGTACCTACTACGTGAAAGGAATTTATCACATTTTAATTGGCCTCCCTAATGCTGGTTTTTCCCTCCTCCAGAAGCAGAATACAGTATTTGAATTGGAATCAGGAGGGGAAAATTAAAAAAAAAAAATTTAAAGCTGTCTCCTTGCAACTATCATCTTTTTTCTCTTAGTTTTGCCTTCTAGGGCCAATCAGAACAAATCTACTATCTCTTCCATAGGGAGCCTTCAAATACTCAGCCTCTTCTCTGGAAATCCAGTTGTGCCTGCCCCAAGCTGCCCCCATGAAGCTCCACCTAGTGGCCTTGAGACTCCTGGGAAATGGTGTTGGCAAACAGGTTCCCCCACTGATGGCAAGGGCAGGACATTCCTCCTATCTTAATACCTGTTTCAGAGGAGAAAGCTTTGGTGGGGGGGAGGTCCTGAGCCCACACTATCAGGCTCAAATTCATGGATTTTGATTCATCATAGATTTATAAAGCTGGAATCAACCTTAGTCTAGTCCCTTTATTTTACAGATGAGGCCTCAACTCCCTCACTTTACAGATGAGGAAACTGAGTCAGGGGAGGCTAACTGACTGGCCCAGGGTCACAAAGCTAGTAAATGTCAGAGGCATAATTTAAACTCTAGTCTTTCTAATTCCTAGTCCAGACTCTATCTGCCACACCATACTGCTTCTCAATTTGTTCGATTTAATTCAATGAACAAATATTTATGAAAGTCTTATTTATAAGACCTTACAAAGGTCTTATCTATGAAGGGACTTATTTATATGTGCTTACTTAATAATAGCTAGTAATATAATACTTACTATTATATGGCTTAATAGAATAATTACTTAATAATAGCGCAAATAATTAACATTTATATGGTGGTTACTATGTGACAGGCACTGTGCTAAGCATTTTACAAATATTATCTCATTAGATCCTTATAACAACCCTGGGGGGTAGGTGCTATTATTATCCCCATTTTGCAGATGAGGAAACTGAGGCAAACAGGTTAAGTGACTCGCCCATGGTGATATAGCTAGTAAGTATCCAAGGCCAGATTTGAACTCAGGTTTTCCTGACTCCAGACCCAACATTATATACTTATATATATATAAGATGTGTTGTTTCCTAAAATAGAATGCATGCTTTTTGAGGGCAGGGACTATTTCATTTTTATCTCATATACATGGCACGTAGCATAGTGCCATGTGCATAGTAAGTATTTAATAAAAGTGGATGAGGGGCAGCTAAGTGGCGCAGTGGATAGAGCACCGGCCCTGAAGTCAGGAGGACCGAGTTCAAATCTGGCCTCAGACACATAACACTTACTAGCTGTGTGACCCTGGACAAGTCACTTAACTCCAATTGCCTAGCTAAAAAAAAATAAAATAAAATAAAAATAAAAGTGGATGAATGGATGGATGGATGGATGGATGAATGAGTGGCCGGGTGGGAATGTGAGAGCAGATATTTGTCACACTGGCTGCATGCATAGCCCTGGGAAACCTTCTGGGAATTTGGGATGAGAAGGCAGGTACCAGTCTCTCCTGAAATAGCTTGGGGCTGCCGGACACATCAATAATAGCAAATTACTGGGAATAAAAGTAATAGGAAATGGGTGAGTAACTCCTGGAGGAGGAAGGCCTGGCAATATGGTAGTTGCTTTACAAGTCCCTGCCATAATCTCTGTTGCAAATAAGGAGGAAGCTCTGGTAAGCACTTATATGTCAGTATGTGTACATGTGTATCTACTGTATAAAGTAATATTATCACTTCCTGATTCTGAGTCATTAGTCCCCAGTCCCACCTCTCTAACTCTAGCCCAACATTCAGCACTTACCAGGCCTCTCATCACCTGCAGCATGAGACTACCCTACACAACACCACCACACCCATTACACCCACCTGTGCCTACTGGCAAGGCACCTGGGATAAATGTGGCATAGAGAGGCAGCATTTTACAGTGAAAAGAAGGGACTCCTCTGAAGTCAGAGGAGCTGGGGTCAAATGACAGCTTTACTGCCTGTGTGACCTTGGGCAAGTGACTTCACTTATCTAGGCTTAGGTTTTCTCATCTGTTTAAAAAAAAAAAGGGGGGGGTGATATTTAATGTCACTTCTTGCTCTAAATCAATGATCCTGTGACCTCTAACCATACACATTCTACAATTTCCAGGGCTGGTAGGAGTGAAGTGTTCCATAAAGAAAAATGAAGTTAATTTGTCTGTCCCTTGGCCCCTTCATCTGCAGAGGGAGCAAATAGTACTCATGCTTTCCCGACAGCTGAAACATCACAAGACTAGTGTTGCAGGTGAAAATATTTGATGCCTTTCTCTGGTCAGTAGAGAGGTAGAGGATCTCCGGGGCAGAAGATCGCATGTATTGTCAGTGTAGTCCCTATATTAAGTATTTTTGTTTAACTGGGTTGTTTTGGTTTGGTTTGGTTTTTTTGGCTACAAGGGAGGTTTCAATTTCAAAGGAAAAGAAGAAAGGATGAAGAATTTCCAGAAATCACTATGGTGGAAGAACAAAATGCATCAATAATACTTAAGAAAGAATTTATTTCCTAATGTCTGTGAATTGTAAATAAGGAATACACGAAGGATCTGTGACATTGTTTGGGGCAGGGGGGGAGAGGTCTGATATGGGAACTCTCTCCTGTTCTTATTACTAATCAAAACACATCAATGATATAGTAGGATTATAGAATTTGATCTGGAAGAGAACTTTGAAATCATTTCTTCCAACCCTGTACTTTATAGCTGAAGAAACTAAGGTCCAGAGTGACTTACCCAAGGTCACACAGGTAGTAATTAGCAGAGCCAGGACTCAAACCCAGGCCCTCTGTCTTCAAACTGAATGGTCCCAAAGAGTTGTCCAAGGCTCCAAACTCCTATTTTACATTGGCTCTAAAATAACAAATACTGAGTTTGAAAGGGTTGAGTTATCACTAGGAATGGGGCAGATCACTATAAAGATATTCATAATTGTTCAGTTATTTGAATCATGTCCATCTCTCCCTGACCCCATTTGGGGTTTTCTTGGCAAAGATACTGGAGTGGTTTTGCCATTTCCTTCTCGGCTCATTTTACAGATAAAGAACTGAGGTAAACAGGGTTAAGTGATTTGTCCAGGGTCACACAGCTAATAAATGTCTGAAACCAAATTTGAACTCAGAAAGATGAGTCTTCCTGACTCTGGGTCCAGCACTCTATCCACTGCAGCACCTAGCTGCCCCATTATCACTAAAAAATAACTGTTCTCCATAGTAATTGTTCTCTATAACCAGCCAATTAAATTCAACAAACCTTTATTAAGGGTTTCTTATGTACAAGATACTGTGTTAGAAGCTGAAAAACAAAATGAAAAATAGTGCCTGCCCTCAAGGCGTAGGGACTACTAGCATCCATCCCTCCATCTATAAAGCTTTCATTCTACTGGAGTGATATAACATGGTCACAGAAAACAGAACAGTAATGCCTGGGGGAATCAGAAAAGGGATGGAGGAGGAGGTGGCACCCATACTGAGCCTTGAAGGAAGCTAGACATTCCAAATGGCAGAATACAGGAGAGAAGGCATGCTAGGCATGAAGAACAGCCTATGTGCAAAGGTATGGAAAGAGGAGGTAAATAGGATGCCAAGTTAGGAAAACAGCACATTTTAGTGCATGGAATAATATGAAATAAAAGCAACTTGTGAAAAGATGGAAGAGAACACGCCTCTGAACATTGCTCCCCCACCTTAATCTCTAGGTTTATCAAAAAAACTTATTTCTCAGTCTTTGGGTTTATCAAATACTAGGCTACTTTGAGGGCAGCTGGGTAGCATGGTGAATGGACTGTTGGGCCTGGAGTCAGGAAGATTCATCTTCCTGAGTTCAAATCTGGTCTCAGACCTTTACAAGATACGTGACCCTGGGCAAGTGACTTAACCCTGTTTGCCTCAGTTTCTTGTCTGTAGAATGAGCAGGAGAAGGAAATGGCAAACCACTTCAAGATCTTTCCCAAGAAAATCCCAAATGGGGTCACAAAGAGTTGGACATGACTGAAAAACAACTGAACAACAATGAAATACCAACCTGCATCAGTCAAAGGAGAATCCTCACCTGGGAGTTTCCTAGACTGACAAAATCACAGGTCCAATATCATACAAACATATATGCATATATGTGTGAATACATACATGTATGTATACATTACCTGACACATAGGTAGGTACTATTTAAATGTTAAGTGTTATCATTAATTGTGGAAGTCTTTTGTATAGGAATAATAATGAAATCAATGGGAGCTGATGAGATCATTATGAGAGTGAAGAGAGAGACTAGGGCCCAGGACAGACTTTGGAGGTGATCCAGTTTTGGAGAGTTTAAGGGTGACTCAGCAAAGGAGACAGAGGAGGAGTCATAAAGGTAGGAAGAGAACCAAGAAAAAACAGGAGGATTTTTCTTAGAAACCAAAGGGAGCACAGCGTATCTGTGAGGAATGGTTGAGAGTGTCAGTGTTGCCAGGAAGTCAGCTACAACAAAAACTGAAGGAAAAAATCCAATTTAGCAATGAAGATTATTGGCAATTTTGAAGAAATAAGGTTAAGTCAAGCCATAGAATGAGAAATCAGATTGAAAGAGGATAACAATGGATTAGAGATGAGAAAATGAAAGTGATATATGTAGGTAGTTTTTTTTAAGAGTTTGGCTATAAAGGAAAAAGAGATAAAGGATGGTTGGTAATTCCAATGGCAGAGCCAAATAGTTTAAAAAATGGGGAGACATGGGCGAGTTTATAGGTCTAGATAAGGAGTAAATGGAAAAGAAAAGAATGAAGATAAGAGAAGAGTTGTTAAGAAGGCATGGGAGGTAAGGAGATCAACAGTACAACAAGTGAGAGGGTTGGCCTTGGCGAGAAGAAGGGTCACTTCTTCCTCAGAAACTGAAGAAAAAAAGAAAAAAATGGAGAGGGGGGAAAAGGTAGAGTGTGGGAGAAAAGAAAGTTCAAAATGGATGTTTTTGTTAAGTTATTTTTCAGCCATGTCTGACTCTTTATGACACTATTTGGAATTTTCTTGGCAAAGATACTGGGGTGGTTGGTCATTTCCTTTTCTTAGTTCATTTTACACATGAGGAAACTGAGGAAAACAGAGTTAATGACTTGCTCAGGGTCACACAACTAGTCAGTGTCTGAGGCCAGATTTGAAATCAGGAGAGGAGTCTACCTGACTTCAGGCCTGGCACTCTGTGCACTGTGCCCATCAAGGACTGTGTCCCATAAAAATAGACACCTTAGGAGTGAAAAAGAAAAACACACACACACAAGCTCCTCCCCTAAGAATGAAGGAAAGTAATTGACAATGGAGAGTCTCTTGGCCCCACCCTCTGGAGGTTGGGGAGGTTGGAGAGGTTGGGGAGGTAGAGGTTGAGGAGCTGGACCCTACAAAAATAAGCTTAAAGTTACTAAAATTTTGCTGTTCGTATGCAGATTTCCCTGTGCTGGGCCTAATGATCCCATTTTTTCCATTTCCTAATCTCTCAGTAAAGTAGGGAATGAGGTCCTCTGCCAAAAGCGGAAAAGGATAAATGAGGTAGGGGGTTTTAAGAAAAGAGATAATATTTAGAAAAGCCATTGTGAAGAGTATGACTGGGAGTCAATGAAACAGTAAAAGATTTCTGTGTAATGGTGAGGGCCCAATTGAAATGAGATATTTCTAGCAGCCTCAGTCATCCCTGTTGCATGACTTTCTCCAGCAGTCCTGAGAAGCACATGACCAGGATCAGAGAAAGCAGATTGGTGAGGTAACTTAGAGTTGAGGTCTAATAAGTGTGGCTGGTAACAGGATAAGGAGACAAGGAGTTCAAGGATAGAGAATAGCTTATAGTTGAATTGATCAACAATAAAGTCAAAGCTATGAAAGGAAGGAAGGAAGACCAGAGGAATGGTGACAGAGTAGAAGAGCAAAGAGAAGTAGAAGGACTACAGATTAGATGGAAACAAAGAATAAGTTTAGGGATGAGGAAGATGGGCAGATGGAAGGATGGGAGGTTATATATCAGGTAGGTATGCAGTCAGCAAGCATTGATTAAGCATTTTACTTTGTGTCAGGCGCTGCACTAAGCATTGAGGATACATAGAAAAGCAGCAACATGATCCCTGCCCTCAAGAAGCTCACATTCTAATGGTGCAGACAACATGCAAAAAAAAAAAATTTCAACCAAGATATATAGAGAATAGATGGAAGGTAACTTCAGGGGAAAAGCACTAGCAGCATGGCAAAGGGGTTGGGGTAGAGGGGGAGGGGGAAGTGAGGAAGACCTCCTGAAAAAGGATAAGATTTGAGCTGTATCTTAAAGAAAGGCAGTGAAGCCATGAGAAAGGAGAGCCTTCCAGGCATAGGGAAGAGCCAGGGAAAAGGCTCAAAGTCGGGAAATGGAATATCATGTCCAAGGAACAGTGAGAAGACCACCATAATCTGAGAGCAATTTCAGAACTCTGTGTTGTAGACGCAGCCAGAGATAGAGGTGATGGTGGGATCCAAGGTATGCATGAGTGACTGAGACAAGTTAGGTCATAGGACTTGAGGCTATTGTTGAGCTAGGTTCAAAAGTTTCAAAGCTTTAATAATGATTTGATAAAGAAAAGAAAAGCCTGTGATGGAGTTAAGAATTTGACCATGGACTGAATAGCTGAGATTAACTAAAAACTGTCCCTTTTCATACCCATCCCCTGGGGGAGCTGATTATTAGGAAATCAGATTTGAAAGAGGATCCTTTTGTCTTTCTGTCTTTTTAGGTTTTTTCCCTGTGTTTCTTTCCTTTGTTTGGCTTCCTGTTTCCTAACCCTAGTGGAATGTGAGCAGTCATCCTTCACGGACCCAGAATAGATTTCTTGACCAGCACTTATCAGTTGCAGGAATCTAATGGGGAAATCTTATGGGAGCGATACTGAGTTTGGACTGTTTGGGACTTGAAATAAGATGTGGATTGAAAGACCGAGAACAGACCACAGAGTCTCAGCCACCCACCCTCTACATCATCTTGTGCAGACAGACAGGGATAATACTCTTCGTATGTCACATAAGTATATACTTCTCATCTTACAGAAGGATAAAATCATTGTTGCCCTATTGTTGTTCATTCATTTCAGTTATGTCCCACTCTTTGTGACCCAATTTGGGGTTTTCTAGGCAAAGAAACTGGAGTGATTTGCCAGTTCATTCTATAGATGAAAAACTGAGGCAAACAGGGTTAAGTGACTTACCCAGGGTCACAAAGCTAATAAGTATCTGAGGCCAGATTTAAATAAACTCAGGAAGATGATACTTCCTGACTCCAGGTCCAACACTGTACCCACTGTGTCACCTAGCTGCCCTTTACTCTGTTAAAATGATTGATTTTTTTAATGATTAAAAAGAAACACTTTTCTCTACTTTATGTTTATTCTGCATATTGTCTCCCTTCAGTAATATGCTAGATATAGATACAGAGATAGAGAGACAGAGATAGAGATAAGCTAGAGATAGAAACATCCTTGCTCCATCTAATCTAGCACCTCCTTACATCAGTTTCCTCATGAAATTTGCATACCTGTGGCTGATTTTCAACTTTTATAACGCCATATCATTGTTGCTGTTCAATCATTGAGTCATGTCTGACTCTTTATGACCCCATGGACCATAATCTCCGCAAGGCTTTCTCAGCAAAGAGATTAGAGTGGTTTGTCATTTCCTTCTCCAGTGGATTAAAGTAAACAGAGGTTAAGTGACTTGCCCAGGGTCACACAGCTAGTTCAAAAAAAAAATTTCAACCAAGATATATAGAGTATAGATGGAAGGTAACTTCAGGGAAAAAGCACTAGCAGCATGGCAAAGGGGTTGGGGTAGGGGTGGGGGAGGGGGAAGTGAGGAAGACCTCCTGAAAAAGGTCTTCCCAAATCCAGGCCCAGGGCTCTATCTATCCACTGAGCCTCCTAGTTGAATCAATAGCTGAACTCTAACTTCCCAGAGCCATATGTAAGTATATAATACTTAAATAATATAGCAAAAAGAGCAGTGAACAGAGAGATAGCTTCAGTGTAAGGAAGACCCAGAGTCAAATTCTGCCTTTGATGCTTGCTGGCTGTGTGTCCCTGGATAAGTCAATTAACCTCCCAGGGCCCTCAGGGAACTCTCTAGGTTACAGTTGTTCCGGTGCATTAACAGAGGAACTTTCCCATACCAGTGAGGACATGGATTAGAACTAGATAAATGGGGATACATACATATGTGCATATATGCACATATACATACATGATAGCACAGACAGGTACATATGTTTGCTAGATAAAGACAGAAAGACAAACAGATCAATTAATAGGTTAGATAGAGATACATATATATATACATGCATGTATGTTAGACAGAGATATGTACTACATACACATAGACATAAATGATAGGCAAAGACAGAAAGATAGATCTATACACATGTATATATGCATGCATGCAAGCATGATAGGTACAGACAGACATCCTTGATAGAAATAGATAGATAGATAGATTCATTGATTCATAGATAGATTCACAGATAAATAGATTCAAAAATAGATGATGGGTTTATAGACAGATCCATTAATTCATAGATTCATAAATAAATAGCTTCAAAGATCGATGGTAGATTCATTCATAGATAGACAGATAATATACTTGTACAAGCCTTTGCTGCTCACTGCCCTTGGATATATTTTCTCAATGGCTTTTGTTAAGTATGAGGATGATTGAGGAACATTGTTCCCATTCTACACAATATTTTTTCCCACAGCAACCCTTCGAGACAGGCAGTACAAGTATTCTTGTCTCCATTTGACAAGCTAGGACAAGAGAGGACACATTTTCTTTTCATTTATCTATGCCACAATTCCTCCTGTTACTGCTTACAGCTACCCACCTCCAGTGAACTAAGAAAAGAGATTTTTCTCGAGCCATCCCACACAGACTTAGTTTTAGTTCTTATTTGTCAGTTTCATATTTACATAGAGCTTTGTCATTTTTTATTATCAGTAATACCTGTCAGTCGATCAAAGAGCATTTATTAAGTGCTGACCATATGCCAGACGCTGTGCTAAGAACAAAAAGAAAGCAAAGAATTGTCCCTGCCTTCAAGGAGCACACATTCAAATTAGGGGACATGTAAATTACTATGCAAATAGAGGAGAGATACAGGGTAAGGAAGGTCATCTGAAGAGGGGAGGGATGGCAAACTATAGAGATAATTTCAATTTTTTTTTCTTTTTCTTCTTTTCAGCTGCATCTTCTGATGCCCAGAGAGTTCTGGTATCAAGCCCAGAGTCATTGTGGGACAACAACAGCCACAATGTGGCAGACTTGGAGAATGATGAAGGCACAGTCCACTGAGCCAGTCTGCCCTTCTCTCATGAAGCTGTTTCTAACTGGAAATTTCTTCTTTTTAAAAATGCTTTCTTTGGCAGCATATTTTAAAAAAAGGAAAAGTGTCCTGTAATTTTTTTGTTTTACTTTCCTTGAATATTGTCAGTTCCTAGAGTACTCTGAACTGTGTTTATTTAAACTAAATCCCGTCTTGGCAAATATCACATGCCTCAGCCTGGCCCTTCTTTTCACTGTCAGTGGGCTCACACCTTGCATTCCAGTGTGGAGAAGAAAATAACATATCTCTTCCTCTCAAATGGATCATCTCCTTCAGCTCAAAGCTTTTATGGATGCTGTAGAGGTGGGAGGGATGCTACAAATGTGGAATGTTGCATGCATTTTCAGGTGAAAGTACTGTATCATTAGTTTTACTTAATTTGCTTAATTGTTTTACAGTTATCCCTTCTACATCATGACTTTCCTCATCAAGGTATTGATATATTGAGGGTCAGCATAAGAAATTAAATGGGAATTTTGGGGGAATTTTGTGGAAGCTGCAGACAACATGAGAAGGCCAGCAGAAGACATAGAGCCTATGATCAAATAATTAACCCAAATTTCACAATAAGGTACCATAAGCACCCCATAAAAGAGAAAGAAAAAATTCAAACTTCTTTTCTGGTACAAAGGGAGGGACAAAAATATTTACAAGAATCTTCCAAATCACTGGTAGAAGGGCAGGGGGAGGAGGAGGCCATGCCCCTAAGCCTCGAGATGTGGAAGGGATAACTGTACTTTGCTTTTTTTTTTTTGATAAGGCAATCAGGGTTAAGTGACTTGCCCAGGGTCACACAGCTAGTTAGTGTTCCATATCTGATGCTGGATTTGAACTCAGGTCCTCCTGACTCTAAGGCCAATTCTATTCACTGCACCACCTAGCTGCCTCTGTACTTTGCTACAAGTAACCTCTTAAGGAGTGTGGATAATCTGTAACTATCTTAGAACAAATCACAGAATTTCAAGGTTGGAAAGGAATTGCATCCTAACACAAGCTAATGTAGGTAACCAACCACACAGCTAATAACTTCATGTTCCTTCTTGTTTTTCATTTTTCTTACTTCAGTTTTATTCAGTCAAGGCACATTTCATGATTGTATAATAAGAACATAGATATGGAGCTGAAGGGAGCTCAGAGATCATCAGGTCCTCGGACGGCAAACTATGGCTCCCAGGCCAAATCTGGCCCAGTGTCAGTTATGTGTGTCCTGTGAGCTAAAAATTTTTTTATGTTTTTAAATCAAGGGTTTTTTTGCACTTTAAAAGGTAAAAACTATTCTTAATAACAATAATAATGATAGCTAACATTTAAGTAGCACTTATGTGCAGGCTAAGTGCTTTAAAATTATTATACAATTAGATCCTCACAACAATCCTGGGAGGTAGATGCTAATGCAAAAACAAGTGACAGACTGGATTTGGCCTGTAGATCATAATTTATTGACCCTTGATCTTATCCGACCCCCTCATTTTTCACCAGAGGTGACTGAGGGCCACAGTGGTTAAGCTACTCACCCAACATATCACATAGATAGTAAATGGCACAACCAGGATTTAAACATAGGTCATGTATGCCATGTTTTTAATAGATTCAGAAATGTCAGACTCTGATTTTCTCTCATTTACCATTTTGCCCTTGGCAGCCTTTATAAATAGGGCACCGTTGTTTGGTTGTTGTTATTGTCATTATATCATTTCAATGGCGTCCAACTCTTCATGACCCAATTTGGGGTTTTCTTGGCAAAGTGGTTTGAAGTGGTTTGTCATTTCTTTCTCCAGTTCATTTTACAGATGAGGAATCTGGGGTTAAAATGTTAGCATAAATTGATATAGAGAGAGAGAGAGATGGATATAGATACATAAATCCTTTATTGCTCTTTCTTGGGATAGAAACAAAGGATTCATATATGTCAAACTATTCATGATGACATTTTTGTGAGAGCAAGGAACTAGAAATAAAGTGCCATACAGTGGTAAATGATACAATAAACTGGTATATGAATGTAATAGAATATTATTGTACAGTAAGAAATAACTAATACAAGGAATTCAGAAAAACCGAGGAAGACCTACATGAACTGATACAGAATGAAATAAACCATAAGAGTAATGTGAATGACTAAAATAATGTAAATGAAAACAATACCCAAAGCTGAAACTCTTTGATTAATTATCATAATTAAGGGAAGGGGGGAGAGAAATAGATTTCTGTAGGATTTTTTTTAATTTAAAATAGAGATGGGAGAGGTGCTACTAAGGTGGAATGTTGTATGCATTTTTAAACAAAGGCACCAGTTATTAGTTTTACTTCATTTGTTTTACTTTGTTATAAGAAACGTCTTATGGAGTGTGGGTTAGCTGTAAATGTTTGTAGTATACAAACAAAACAAATCAACAAAATAAAAATAATAGGGAAATAGGAAAATGGCCCAAAACTGGAGACAGACAAAAGTTCCAACCGTGTTCAAAAAGGAGAAGGCAGGTTCTTTCATTGATTAGCCAGTATGCCAATTCCTGGCAATGTTCTTGAACGAACTAGTAAAGTAATGTTTTGTGAGCTATAAGAAAAGGAATTGGTGATCACAGAAAACCAGCATGAGCTCATCAAGGACAAATCATGCCACCCTAAAGGTTCCTAGATCCAGAGAATGCCATAGACATAGCATGCCTAACTTTCAGTCACCTGATAAAATCTCTCATGATATTCATGTGGAAATAGAGAAATGGGAATATGATAGCATAGTTAGCAGAATTTGTAGCTTGTTGTGCAACTAGACTCAAAGAAGAGTATTAAATGGATCAATATCAGTTTGGAGGGAGGTTTCCAATGGAATGTCACAGAGTTCTGACCTTGATTTTATTCTGTTCTACATTTTTATCAGTGTATTGGAAGACAAGATAACATATTTTTCTCAGATTTGCAGATAATAAAAAATGCTCTAAGTCATTATTGATTAGAGAAATGCAAATTAAAACAATCTTGAGATATCATTTTATACCTACCAGACTGGCTAAAATGATAGAATAGGAAAGTGGCAAATGTTGGAGTGGATGTAGAAAAATTGGGACACTAATTTATTGTTGCTGGAGTTGTAAACTAATCCAACCTTTTGGAGAGCAATTTGGAATTATACCCAAAGAGTTATTAAACAACTTATAGTCTTATACCCTTTGGCCCAGCAATACTACTACTAGGTCTGTTTCCAAAGATGATTAGGGAAAAGGAAAAGAACCTATATGTTCTAAAATGTTTATAGCAG
This sequence comes from Phascolarctos cinereus, assembly GCF_003287225.1. Classification (NCBI taxonomy): domain Eukaryota; kingdom Metazoa; phylum Chordata; class Mammalia; order Diprotodontia; family Phascolarctidae; genus Phascolarctos; species Phascolarctos cinereus. The sequence goes on from NW_027555847.1 coordinate 503,562,764, forward strand.
CTCTCTTTGTGGTGGCAAAGAACTTGAAATTGCAGGGATGCCCAGCAATTGGGGAACGGCTGAACAAGTTGTGGCATATGATTGTGATAGAATACTACTGTGCTGTGAGAAATGATGAGCTCAATGATTTTAGAAAAATGTGAGCTAGGTGGTGCAATGGATAGAGCATTGGCCCTAGAGTTGAGAGGACCTCAGACACTTAACACTTACTAGCTGTGTGACTCTGGGCAAGTCACTTAACCCCATTGCCTAGCCAAAAAAAAAAAAAGAATGACTGAGCGAATAAGTTGTTTTGACTATTATAAATATGCAAATTAACTATAAAGGCCGTATAAAGAAAGATACTATCTGCAGCCAGAGAAAGAACTGATAAACAGAAGTATGTATAGAATAATTTTACATATATACCTATTTGTGTCTAATGGTAGCCATCTCTAGGGCGGGGAGAGGGGAGGGAAGAAAAAAAGAAACTTACATGATAATTTTGTTGTATATTTGAAAGGAATAGCAAGTTGTGCATAGTAGGTTTGCAGTTTCATGTGCAATCATCTTTTTTATTGTATTATGTTATGGAAATGCTTGTTTTATTCCATAAATTAAAAATAAAAGTTTTTTAAAAGGTTTGCAGATAATACAAAGATGGAAGTGGTAGATAATATTCCAGGTAAAAGAATCAGGATTCGAAAATAATCTTGACAAACTAAAAAAATGGGGTAAATTTAATAAAGTGAAACTTAATGTGGATCCATATAAAGTCTGACACATCTGGCTTCAAAAAGTCAACTAAAAATGCTGTAAGGAGGAAAATGACTGAACAAATATTCATGCGAAAAAAGACCTTTTAGTGAACCTTAAGTCACTCAGTATGAAGCTTCTCTTTTTCCTTCACACTCTTCTCCTTGACAAAATAAGGAAGTGGCAGTTCACTTTTCGGGGGGTATTTGCTTCTAAGAAAAGTAGTTGCTAAATTGTCTGCTTTTATAGTTCACTTGTCTTGGGCTTAGATCTGCTCAGAGCTGTAAGAAAAACAGTTACAATATTCTGATTCAGAGTTCTGAAACGGTAGTTGTTCATTTTGAATGTATCAAGCTATTGTATACTGGATCAAATTGGGAACATAATATGCTTCAGTGATATGTATATGAAGAATTGAAGAACTGTAGAACTTTTTTGATTAACAAAGATAAAGTGTGAACACCAGATCTGTTCAATGATTTGGGATAAATGTAATTTTGTTTTTGTTATTGTTCAGTCATTTTCACTCTTTCTGACCCCGTTTGGGGTTTTCTTGGCAAAGATATTGGAGTGGTCTGCCATTTCCTTCTCCAGCTCATTTTACAGATGAGGAACTGAGGTAAACAAGATCACATAGCTGGTAAATGTCTGAAACCAGATTTAAACTCAGGAAATGAGTGTTCCTGACTCCAAACCCAGTACTCTATCCACTGTGCCACCTAACTGCCCAAATGTAATTTACCTGATCATAAACAAAAGTTGAGAATTTGGTTAACTTTAAGCTAAGGTGCAGTTGTTTGCAGAGAGGACCCAGAGTCTGAATCTAGGAAGATATGAAAAAAGTGAAAGGACAGGTTTCAAAACTATGCTAAAGAAAGACCACAAAAGGATCATTTCTCTGTACTGTTTCTTGTTCTGAGAGGAGCAAGTTAAGCTAAGCAAAAAGAACAGCTTGAAAGCAGAGAATTCACCCAGCATATTAACCAGTTTGGTTAAGGTATTAGTTAACACAGCACGAATCACCTCAAATTAGCAGTGGAAGCATCCTTTCAACATAGAGGATGAATTCATCAAGGAATTTTTATGGATAGTTCCTGAAGCAGAAAGAGGATACTGAAGATTATAGTTACAGAGTTGTCTGTTACCTCTAGCTCATGAGTTTTCTTCATGTCTTCCTGGAAAGGTTATATAAGTGTGTGCTCACTTTTCCCCACAGATGCTGAATGAATTCTTGGGGAGAATGTCACCCAAGTTAATGAGGTGATTTTGATATGTATATTATTCATTCACTTGCTTTAATACATAAGTACTTAGGATATTACCATTTCTTTTGTCTTATTGCTAAGCAAATGGTTATGTTTAAAATCTAAATGTATCTTCACAGTGAATAGCTGGTTTTGTTTAAATGGGAGTACATTGGTGGGGATCTGAGAGTTAAAGTGATGAGCAGGGAGATTGCATTCACCCAAAACAGTTGCCCCCTACTACCCTGAAAGTTTGAGTGTAACCATGTGGTTACCTAAACCTTCTTTAGCAACCCTAACCTTTGTGTTTGAGGGCAAATTAGAGCGAGTGAGCCAGCCTAGAGAAGTGAATGGATGTCCACATGTCCTGTGTAAGAGGTATGAGGCATTACAGTATAGATGACCATTCAATGTCATGTGTGACACAAGGAAAAACTTTCCAACAATTAGAGCTGTCCCAGAGGGGCATGGGCTATCTCTAGTAGTGAGTTCCCCATTGCTGGAGAAATCCAAACACAAGGTGCATAACTATTTGTCAGGGATGTTTTGCAGAGGAGAGAAATATGGGTTGGCCTATGTGATATCTGAAGTTTCTCCCAACTCTCAGATTCTATGATACCCAAAGCTGACCAATTTTATTTTTGTTTTGTTTGGTGTGGAAATAGGGAGTTGAGCTATGATTTCATAGGTTTAGGGACCTCCCAGTGAGGAAACTCTTTCTACTAATAAAGTTCAGCAATTTGTCTGTGACTTTCAGACTTATTGAGTTATGTGAGACACCAAGAGATTATATAACTTGCCCAGTATAGCAGCCACCATGCATCAGAGGCAGGATTTGAACCCAACTCATCACAGCTCCAAGTTGGGCCTTCCATCCACTATTCAAGGCTTCATCTTCATCCAATTAATAAGAGGGAGAAAAAAAAAGGAATGCAAACCCATTTCCTGGATCCGTTCCTAGGGCTCTTTTCATAATACATACACCAAATAAGTAGTAATGAGTTGCTGGAAGCCCAGAAAATCATGAGGCTTCCCAAGACCACACAGCTAATAAGTGTTGGAGGCTGAATTTGAACCCTGATCTATCTGACTCCAGGCCCCGTTTTATCCACACTGTCTCCATAATGAAAATGACAAGTAAAATATTGGCTAATAGAATATGGTATTAATTTGAAGTTTTGATCCTGACCAAGCAGGACTTTACCAGGTCTGCAGAGTTGCAACCATTAACTGATCAATTAACATTTGTTCAGTTGTTTCAGTCATGTCTGACTCTTGTGACCTCATCTGGAGTTTTCTTGGCTTCAAAACCAGAAAAACATAAACTTCCTCTTCCTCTCTTCCAGGAGAATGTAAGCTCCCTGAGGACAGGGAACGTTTTCATTTTGTCTTTGGATCTATGCCATCTAGCGATGTTTCTGGCACACTGTAGGTACTTAATAATTGTTGGTTGAATGTGTAAGAGGGAGTTGAAACCAAAAAATAATAATAATAATACATACACCACAGCTACCTCTCCTAAGGAAAATTAATTAATCATACAGCTCTACCCTGTGCAGGAAGAAGGGAATCAATCAATCCACAAATATTTACTGAAAATCTATTATGTGCCAAGCACTGTGCTAAGCAATAAGGGAGAATGCAAAGAACTCTAAAGAGTTTATAGTCTAATGGGAGGAAATGACATTTGCATGAATCAGCAAGACTCAGGGTACAAGGTCATGAATCAGCATGGCATAGTGCCCTGGTGTCAAACTCAAGGGGGGACACTAAATAAAGCTCTCTGCAGGCTGCTAATTAACTTAAGAAAACCACATATTAACATTATCTATGTTCTGTTGTACTTTTATTTATTTTGTTAAATATTTCCAAATTATATTTTAATCTGGTTCCAGACATCGAGTGTGACAGCCTCTGGATGGAGGGCTGTGATCAGGTCCCACTTCTAATATACACTAGCTGGGTAGGCTCTGACAAATCCCGAAGCCTCTCAGTGCTACCAGACTCTCTAAGACTTTCAGTCTCAGATCCGCTGCTGAATTGCACTGAAGGAGGAAATTCCTCTCCAAACCTTCCCATCACATACCAGAATGTCATACAGGTTTTATTCAGCTTACAGGGGTGGGGAACCTAGAGGCCATATGTGGCCCTCTAGGTCCTCAAGTATGGCTCTGATAGGAGCTCAGGGATGACTTTATACGGCCTGGCCACTAGCCTCAACAAAATTACAAGTTATTCTGAAAACTTACAATGGAGTGTGTGTAGCAGTTCCAGGTGAACAGAATACTTTATATCCATCCTTTTACTTAACCCTTACAACTACCCTATGAGGTGAATACTATTCTTCTGATTTTACAGAAGAAACTTAGTTTTTGCATTGAAGCTTAGAGAAGTTGACTGATTTTTCCATAAGCTAAAAATTTCAGAAGGAATTCAAACTTAGGTCTCTACTGACACCAGGTCCAACATCGCGCCACATCGTGCCTTTCCATTGTATCACACTGCCTAGAAGGACATATGTATCATAAGATATGTATCATAAGGTACATACATAGCGGGTAGAATGCTGGATTTGTACACAACTACTAAGTCATTTAAACTCTGAGCCTCAATTTCCTTATATGTAAAGCAGGACAGTGCTATCTATAGTACCTACAGGGCGGCTATAATGTTTAAACAAAATAATGTACATAAAGAACTTTTCAGACTAAATCCAATGGTACCAGAAAGACAGGAACTTGGGGAATAGGGCTGGTGACAGAAATAAGGAAGGTAGGGGTTCTTAATCTGAGTTCCACAGACTCCACTGCCTCCCAAGAGGTCTATGGGTAGATGTCAAGGGGGCTGTGAAGCTGGATAGGAAAAAATTATATCATTATTTTCACTCACCACTAATTGAAATTTAGCATTTCCTTTACTTATGACTATAGGAAGCAGATATCACTCTAAGAAGGGGTCCATAGGCTTCACCAGTCTACCGAAGGGACTCACAACACAAAAAAAGGTTAAGGACCCCTGTTTGGTAGGACAATACCTGAACAACTCTCCTCATGAAAGTTAGCATTTTTCCTTAAAAAAAAAATTGAGAATGTCCTCAAAACTTGGTTGACTCGAGAGATTCAGGGCTTGGATCAAGCCTGTACAACATGTGGCCTTCAGGCTGCTTGTGGCCTGCCAAAGGATTTCAGGAAGCTCATGAAAAATGTAGAGTTGCCACTGCGCACTTTCTTGTTCCTTACATCAACTGTGTCAACCAACCATCGCCAGACTGTCTCTAGTATAACCAGTCTGTGGCCCAAACAAGTTTAGCCTAATTTAATTTTGGTCCCTACCTACTGCCAAGTTGTGCGGGTCTGGCTGGGTATGAAGCAGCCACCAGGACCTGGGGAAAGGACATGAGGGGAGGACCTAGGGGGAGGCTCTCAGAGGTTTGCCTGATGGATCCCAGGGAGTAGTGGTAAGATAGGCAAGGGAACTTTGATCAGCTGTATCAACTCAAGGTATCCCCAATGCCTATCCTTATTAAATATAGCTTAGCTAGATGGCAAAGAGGCTACAGTGAGGAACTTGAAGTCAGAAAAAAATTGAATTAAAATCTGCCTCAGACACTTACTGGCTGTGTGACTCCAGGCAATAACCTGTCTGCCTCAGTTTTCTCATCTGTAGAATGGGGATAATAATAGCATCTACCTCCTAAGGTTATTGTGAGTATAAAATGAGATATTTGTAATACACAATGTTTTGTAATATAAAATGCTTTGCAAATTTTAAAATGCTGTATAAATGTGAGATACTATTATGTCCTTCTGAGACTGAAGTCAAGGGTCAATAAACTATGGTGCATAAGTTAAATCTGGCCTGACATCTATTTTTAGAGATGAGAATTCTTTTTGAGATATGAATTTTTTTATGTTTTTAAATATTTATATTTTTAAATTATTGAAAAGTCAAAAAAAGAATATTTTGTGACATGTGAAAATTATGCAAAATTCAAATTTCAGTGTCTATAAATAAAGTTTGATTAGAACACAGGCAGCTTTTGCATGAAAACAGCAGAAGTGAGTAGTTGTGACAGAGACTATCAGTGGCACTCTCATCACTTTGTACTGTTCAATGAATTACAACTATAGTGATGCAGTTATAATGCAAAAGCATTTCCAATGAATTGCTGCTTTTTTATAAATTCATATAATTTATAAATTTTATAAATTATATAATTTTATAAATTTATATTTTTGTATTTTTTTGCCAGTACATATTCAATCATGTTAAAACAAGAAAATATGGGGCACCTAGGTGGCACAGTGGATAGAGTTCCAGCCTTGGAGTCAGGAGGACCTGAGTGCAAAGCTGGCCTCAGACACATAACACTGACTAGCCATGCGATCCTGTGCAAATCACTTAACCCCGTTGCTTCATCAAAAACAAAAACAAAAACAAGAAAATGGGAGGGGGGGGAGTTTTATCCTAATTTTCTAAGCCCAGAGCTGAGACTGAAATTTTTCTGAATGACAAAAACTGCCCTCAACCAACCAAGAAACTTCTAAAGGAGCCCAAGAAAATGCAGGGACTGGAAGGGAATCTTAACAGATTGAGGAAACAGAATGATATTGACTATTACTCTACCAAATGAATTTCATATGACTCCTTTTTCTGTTGGAAAGTCTGTTGGAGAGTCTCTCAGGCAGGAGGATACAATAATTAAATATTTAAAATGGGTTTCTGACCACAAATTAGATGACAGTTGAATTGAGAGAGCCAGGAGAGAGGGATAAAGTTCAGTAAAAGCTGAAAAAAACCAGTACTCTTGGAGAGTTAAAAGGGGTTCTATTCTGAATGCAGATTGAAGCATACTATTTTCACTTTTTTTTGTTTTTTCTTTCTTGTGGTTTTTCCTATTTGTTCTGATTCTTCTTTCACAACATGACTGATGTGGAAATATATTTAATATGACTGTACATGTTTAGCCTATATCAGATTGCATCTTGGGAAAAGGAATGGGGAGGGAGGGAGAAAAAAATTTGGAACTCAAAACCATATAAAAGTGAATGTTGAAAACTATCTTTGCATGTAATTAGAAAAAATAAAATACTACTAAATGGGAGGGGGGAAGAAAAAATAAGATTTTTTTAAAAAAGAAGCTCTGTTCACAGGAGAGCTCTAAGAAGAGCTCAGTCTATGCCTCTGCACCTCCCTAGTGCAGCCTGCAGAGAAGATTATAAAGTACTTTATAACTGTTGAGTAAGATTCCTCACACAGAGCTGAAAAGTATTCTTCATCACTATTGGCAGAGAATGTTGCTTGAAGCTAGAAGCAGCCTTCCCCATAGGGAAAAGGATATATACACTTTTTGTAGACAGAAAACTGAGTTAGAGGTGGCTCTGAAAATAGCCCTTCACCTGATGTCCTATCTCACATTCCATTTCCCAATTCTGACATTTCGGTTGACTATCCCCCAGGCCTGGAATTCTCTCCCTTCTCATCTAGGTCTCCTGGCTTCCTTCAAGGCCAAGCTAAAATTCCTTCAAGTCCCATCTTTTCTAAGAAGCCTTTCCCAATCCACCTTAATGCTAGTGCCAACAGAGGTTGATTATTTCCAATTTTTCCTGTGTGTAGATATTGTTTGTATATAGTTGCCTGTATGGTATCTCTCCATTAGACCCTGTGCTCCTTGAGAGCAGAGATTGTCTTTTGCCTTTCTTTGTATGGCCAGAGCTTAGTACAGAGCCCAGCATGTAGTAAGCACTTGATAAACACTTTTTGACTGTCTTCATAGCTGAGACACACGAGGAGGGTGGATGAACTATGGCCTCCTCTTTATCACAGCATACCCTACCCCTAGAAGAAAGAAGATGGTTGAAGTGTTGGTGAAAGAGCCATAACTACAATGTCCCTAATGGATGCTTTTCCATAGTATCAGGTAATCCTGAGGAAGGAGGGAAAAGGAACAAGCATTTATATATTAAATGCTTCATAAGTATAATCTAATTTGCCCTTCACAACAACCCTGTAGGGGCAGCTAGATGGCACAGTAGACAGAGCTTCAGCCTTGGAGTCAGGAGGACCTGAGTTCAAATCTGGCCTCAGACACACAACACTTACTAGCTGTGTGACCCTGGGCAAGTCACTTAACCCCAATTGCCTCACCAAAAAGAAAAAGAAAAGACAACAACCCTGTAAGATAGATGCTATTATGATTCTCATTTTACAGTTGAAGAAACTGAGGCAGATAGCAGTTAAGTGATTTACCCAGGGTAACACAGCTAGTAAATGTCTGAGGCTGGATTTGAACTCAGATCTCCCTAACTTTAGGGCCAGTGTGCCACTAGCTGCCTCTTGATTAAAGTAGCTAGAGTTGAGTATGAGCTGGAACGGAGAGCAAAGCCTAGCAGCATAAAGCGACTTCTAGACTGGAGCACTCTGTAACACTTGGCCAGGAATGGGTCAAACAGACAATAACACAATGACATCACTAGAAATATTCCCAACTTTTTAGCATTAAAATCATGGGTCTGCTCCTCTGTACATGTGTCCTGTTCATAAACATTCCTCATACACACATCCTTTCACACAGGTACACTGGCTACTTGAGTTTCCCATGTTCTGATGTCCCATACATATTTCTGAGGGCAGCTAGGTGGCTCAGTGGATACAGATCAGGTCTGGAATCAGGAAGACTCATCTTCCTGAATTCAAATCTGGCCTCAGACACTTACTAGTTGTATGACCTTGGGCAAGTCACTTAGCTCTCTTTGCCTCAGTTTCCTCATCTGTAAAATGAGCCTGAGAAGGAAACAGCAAACCACTGTAGTATCTTTGCCAAGAAAATCCTAGATGGGATCACAAAGAGTCGCATACAACTGAAACAACTGAACAACATAATTTCTATAAAGGTGCACTCTTCCCACTGAATGTGTACATATTCCTGAGAGAAATAAGTATATGGAAGAAAGGGAAATATTATTACTCTATTTACATTGCTACTTAATTTAAATACTTTTTATTATTAAATAAATGTCATCTACCTGACTAATAGAAAGTAAAACATATCAGAGGGACCATTTGGAAAGGACTCTGACCCACAAAAACCCTAGAACCTAGGGTGGCTAACTAGGGGACCAGAGTAAGGGCCATTTCAGAGTTAGAGAGAGACAAATGACCAATCTGTTACTTTGTAGTCACTCAATGAGCATTTATCATCACATTTTGTAAATGATCTGATGACTGTTCTACTACAGAAGCGTCCAACATCCATTTCTAGAAATATTAACTCTAATATTTTCAAACTACATAGTGTAGTACAGACACAGTGAGATGTGGTAGAAAAAAAACATCATGGGAAAAATTAGAAGGCCCAGGTTCAACAACAGCATCAAAATTTTAAACATTCATGAAGTACCTATCATGTACAAGGCACTGCAGGAGATAAAAAGATTAAGACCTATCCTCAGCAGACGATGAAACACATATTCCTCTTTTGATAGAGGTAACAGACTACAAATACAGGATGATGCAATACGTGTTCAATCAGTTTATGCATTTTTTTTCTCTGTTACGTGGGTGGATTCAATGAGGGTACACAGGAAGATATGGACATGTGACTATGACTTTTTTTAAAGGCATCAACTTTTTAAATAAGAGAAAAAAGCTTAGAGAATCAATTAAAAGTGTGAAGACCAATTAAAAGGTTCTTACCAGGCCAGAAAAGATGAGGCTCTACATTCCAAAGGACCAATAATAAAGCATGGTGGTGTCGTCATTATTCGATCATTTTCAGCCATGTCTGACTCTTTGTGACCCCATTTAAGGTTTTCTTGGCAAAGATACTGGAGTGGTTTGCCATTTCCTTCTCCAGTTCATATTACAAATGAAGAACTGAGGCAAACAGGGTTAAGAGACTTGCTCAGGAAAACACAGCTAGTAAGTATATGAGGCCAGATTTAAACCCAAGAAGATGAGCATTCCTGACTCCAGAACCAGCACTCTATCCACCGAGCCACCTAGTAAGATATCCAGCTCCTAACAGTGAGGTGATAGACTCAAGATGCAGAATGAAACTTACATTCTCTGAACATAGCAAATTTATTATGTTTTAGGGTTTTTTCCTTTTTTTCTAATAGGGGGGAAGAGAAAATAAAGGATGATTCATAGAAAAAAATAAAAGTTAAATTTTTTTTAAAAAGATGTAATTCTTACTCCCAAGCAGTTTATAACATAGTAAGGAAGACCAGTATACAAATTACTATAATTCAATAGAATACTATAAACACATAGGAAGGGTCCAAAGGGTTATAAGAGACTACAAGGAGAAATTACTTTTTATCTGGAGGGGATTTTGAGAAGGTTCCATGGAGAATATGGACTTGAGTTTGATCTTGAATGTCAGGATAGGATACCAACAGGTGATAAAATAGGACTCTTTATAGGCATCAAGACACTATTTAAGCAGTTATGGAGACAGAAAGATTTTGCAGAATTATTGGTAAGAATTTAGTGAATTTGAAGGGGGAGATGTTAAAAAAAAAAGCTATAAAAGTGGGGAAAATGAGGCAAGTAGGTGGCACAGTGGATAGAGCACCAGCCCTGAAATCAGGAGGACCTGAGTTCAAATCCAGCCTCAGAACACTTGACACTTACTAGCTGTGTGACCCTGGGCAAGTCACTTAACCCCAATTGCCTAAAAAACAAAAAAAAAAAGTGGGGAAAATACAGGTTATGGAGAGCTTCAAATAGTTTCCGGTTCTTTGTTTTGTTTTAGAAATTGGTAGCTGTTGAAGGATTTTTTTTTATTTAGTAGGAAAATGATATGGCAGTAGTGTATAAGATGTTGGCTCAAAGAGGAATCCTTCCTGGAAACATAAGTTTGGGAGTCTTCTCTGTAGAATTAAAATCCCAGTAGATGAGGCTGCTGAAGGAAAGTTCATATTAAAAAAACAACCAAACAAACAAACAGGATGGGAAGAGAGCCTTAAGAACAGAATCTACATTTAGGGGCTAGGAAAGAGGAGCAAGCAATGGACACAGAAGAGAAATCAGAATGATAAGACGAAAACCAAAACAAGTCAATGTCGAACAAACTTGAGAGAGACAGAGAGAGCGCAGCACATCATAAAGGGTTCAATGACTAATCAGCTTTGAAGCCTTAGGCAAGTCATTTAACTTGTATCTGGGCCAACAGTTTCCTCATCTGCAAAATCAAAGGACAGAGTTCAAATCTGGCTTCAGACACTTACTATTTGTGTGACCCTGGGCAAGACACTAAACCTTGTTTGCCTCAGTTTCCTCATCTGTCAAATGAGCTGAAGAAGGAAATGCCAAACCACTCCAGTATCTTTGCCAAGAAAACCTCAAAAGTGGTCACAAGAAATCAGACACAACTGAAAAAAGACTAAACAACAAAAGACTACCTAAAGCTATCTAAAATTCTAATTCTATTATTCTCAATGGGAAAAGTACCAGATTCTGGGATTTGGAAGACCTAGGTTCTAGTCCCAGTCTACTGTTTATTAACTATGTAATTATTGGCAAATAAGTTAACCCCTCTGAGCCTCTGTTTCCTCATCTCTAAAATGGGCATTGTACTTCTAGAATTGCCCATCTCAAAAGATCTCTTAACCTCTAAAGTTCCACAAAAATGCGTTATTTATAGTAACAACAATAAGCATAATGTGATCAATTTACATCATTCAACTGAATAATGATTGTTGATTCTGACCCTGATGAAGCCAAGCTAATCAGCCAGAGGTTTTTCCTGTGCCAGTTTCAACAATATGAAGAATGTAGCCTCTTGTTTACAAACTGGGAAGCCTGTGAAAATTTTGCAGAATATTCCTGTCCTTTTAGTGATAACTGTTCTCCAGGGGCTTAGAAAGAGAAGCTGTTTGGGTTTGCGAGTGTAGGTGTTTTCCCTGAATTTCCTACTCTCACAAAGCTTTCATTTATTCTAGCAACACACAGCTTGATAGTTTCCTGGAGACCAGTGGTCATTTGTGGCTCGAGCACAAATGTGGCCTGTATGCACAAGCACTGCTGAAGTCTCAAGGAATTCCAAGTCCTAACACTGGTGAGTGAAGCAATGCTTAAGTCAGTTTGATCATCGGCTGGTGACCTAGGGCTGGAAAGACCCTCAGAATGGTCCAATCATCTCATTTTAAAGATGAAGAAATTGGGGCCTCAGAGAAATTAAGGGTCTTAGTAAAGGTCAAAGAGACATCAAGCCTCAGAGGCAGGAGAATACAAGAAGGCAACCTGACATTGCAACTAAAGGGCTAACCTTGGAGTCAGAAAGACATGGATTCAAATCCTGCCTTTGGCCCAGACCAGCGGTGCTGAGAGAAAACTTCCTGGTGCCCCAGGCAACTAAAACTACAAGTTACCAATAAGTTGCCAATCTGCCTCAGTGAAAGAAGTCCCCATACCAGGAGTTACCTATAGCCATAAAATCATAAGTCCAGAAGAACCAAAAGTTACTCATGGGTACCAAAAGCTAATATTTTGTTTGTCTCAGTTTGACCCCAAGGGTCACATGCAGATGATTTAAAGTGAAGCAATAGATATCAACTTTGATGAGGGTACATTTTTCTGCATTTACATAGCATCTAAAGAGCCTTTGGCAACAAATCTTCCTTGTTAGCATTATAACTATTTTTAACAAAAAAATGATCATGCAAACCATAATAACCATGTGTTGAGACTGATAGAGTCAAAACACCATTGCCAAAATCTGGTGCATGTTATCTTGGGGGGAAAACCCTTTGGCACAGTGAACCATGGAGAGATTACACAACACAGCAGGGATTCAAGGCTGACACTCCTCCATTGGTCTTTCTCCGGTTCCTGTTCTGGCAACTCTGCATTATTCCACTAGCATGTTATACGGCTCTGGGCTTTGCCTTTATTTTTGCATGCTACGTATTTGTATCAGCACTGCAAAGATAGTATCCTATTTTGGAGGGACAGGGAAAACGTAAAGGAGAAGGCTATTGTTTCCAAGACAGAACCACCTAGTTTCTTATTTGGCCCGGTCACCACACTCTACTTGCACACTGTCAAGGTCCGATTTGGGAATGCCCCATGAGAGAACTCTCTCCTCTGACACTGAGAGAGCAACCTATCTTTACCTCATAGTTCTAAAGATTGGCTGAGGCTCAGAGAGGTTTAGTAATTTGCCTAAGATCACACAGCTAGTCAAAGAAGCATGAATTCATCCCAGCTCTTCCCAATTCCAAGTACAAGGACATGGCTTTGGCCCATAGTACAAACTTCTTCTCCAACTACCTGAATTCATACCACATAAGTACATGGGCAGAAGCCTCCTCCTCTTTGGCCTACCAATGCTAATTAACACCCCAGCAGCTTATGAAGTCTACTAGGATTCTCCTGTTGATGCCTTCCTGTGTCTCTCATCCCCATAGCACACTTAAACTTAATCTTAAAATGAGCATCCAATCTGAGTAATTAATTTTCCTTTTGCACCTCTTCCCGGTTCACTCACATTTGAGACTCGATAATTCACACTGCTGAATATAATGAATATGTGTGAATATATAATATGGCACATATATTATATATAGCATATAATGATATAATGAATGATAATTCTTTGGAGCTGTGAAAGGTTTTGCATAGTTCTACTCTGTGTACAAACTGAGGAAACAGAAAATGCTGGTAGTAGAATAATGAACAGAGGCCAACATTGAAGACAAGATAGACCTCAGGATCATGAAAGGTTAGTTATTTCTAAGAAATAAAAAAAGAACTGCAAGATATTTTAGCTATGGGCCAAACAAAGCAAAGCTGTTTTTTCCTTGTTCTGTGGAAGGTTCTATTGCCAGATTTTTCCATCTTCCGGTCTCAGTACCTAATCTCTGTGTGTATTTTACATTGGGGGTGCCTTAACACATGAGGATCTGAGAAGAATGCTCATAAGGCCTCTGATTTCAACCTTTTGCTTTCTTTCAAATGACCAGGACCCTTACTCATGGTGTCTTACATTGTCAGAGGTTTTGGCCTCCGGGGAAATCAACTCATTTTTGAGGATTGGCAGATAAAGGGAGATCAATCAACTAGCTTCCCTTAGAATAAGGGTTTTTAAGCTAGTGTCCATGAACTTTTAAAATATTTAGATAACTATGTCAATATAATTGGCCTCCTTTATAATCCTTTATATTTTATTTTATGCATTTAAAAACATTATACTGAGGAAGGGTCCATAGGCTTCACCAGACTGCCAAAGGGGTCCATGACACAAAAAAGGTTAAAAACCTCTCCCTAGAATGATGTCAGAACATTTGAGGGATCCAGAAATCATCCTGTTAGCCCACACTATGGTTCTAATCCTGGAGTTGAAGAACCTACGTAGAAACCCAGCTTCTGATGCTTACTGTTCCCTATGTTGATCTTGGACAAGTCACTTGACTTTCATGGGCCTCATCTGGTCCCAGAGCATGCTTCACATTCATCCAGCCCAGACACCTTGCCATCTGCCCTGACATGACATATGCTATAGCTCACCCCCTCCCCACCTCTAGGTGGGATCTCTAGGAACGGGAATCAAATCAGTACAATCGTTGCTTCTGAAAAGCAAGTGACAATTCACTGATGTATGACTCTACTGCTATTCCTGTAACTCCCTAAATCAAAATTCCCTTCCCTCATCACCAACCATCCCCCTATATGTGCATTCCGCCCTCCACCTTATTAGAATGCAAGCTCCTTGAAGCCAGGGACTGCCTCAATTGTATAGTTGTATTACCACCATTTAAGCAATACTAAGTCCAGTACATTAAGCAATTCATAAATGCTTTTTTCATTCATTTCTTCAGTTTTCTCATCTGTAAAATGAGAGGGTTGATTACATGGCTTTTAAGGTTCTTTCTGATTCTAGCTCAAAGATTCTCATCCAAAGATGATCATCCACTTATCTATGGTACTTCTACTATTTTAACATTAAAAGCTCCCCTAAGATTATCATTTTCTGGGTTTTAAAATATAGCATTTAGAATAAAAAGAAGAGTAGGTAACCATAAGAAGATATTTCATTAACTAAAATTGTGCCTGAGAGTAGTAGAATGTTACTGTGGCCTGGCGCAGTAGAATGATTCATTTGGTGTCAAAGGACCTGGGTTCAAATCTGGATTCTGCCACTTACCTGTGTGACCTCACTACCAATACCTCAGTTTCCTCATCTTTAAAATAAGGGGGTTGGACCAGATGGTGCCTTAGGTCTCCTCAGGCTCTAGACCTGTGACCCTCTGAATAGAAATGTGATCCTTAGTTCACTACATCATCAAATACTTTTACAGATGACCTTTTACAGATGACACCCAGAGTTGACACACTGGATCAGACCCAAGCATTTTCCAGCTCAGAGCTGTCTCTAATAAATTTGGGCCACCATAACTCACACTCTAGGTTTCCTTCATAACAAACTTACAATACATACATATACATAAACACTTATCCAAATCCTCTTTTTACCCTAAATATCATTAAGTTTAGCAGACTAGAACACCACAGAAGCTAGAGAGCAGGAAAAATGGAGAACGTGCCAGCCTCTCTTTCCCAAATCAATCTGCAGCCGGATAGCAAAGATGTCCCCACCGAGCTCAGGGTCTGAAAGGGACAAGGAAGAGGATCCCTTTTAAGGCCCAAAGGTACAGCACTTAACCTTGAATTAGACTGGGAAGCAGACTGAAAGTCAGGGTTGGTACTAAAGGCCCCTGTAATGTATTCCCAAACTACTCACTTATCTAGGATTTTAAATTGCATTAAATTTCCAGACCCAGGGAAAACAATTCCCAGGAGTGAGAGGTTAATTTATCTGCAGGGGAAAATAAATGGGTTCCCAGTACTTTACTGATTCTTTCGACCCCCCACCCCCACCCCACCCCCTACCTCCCTTCCCCAGGTACCAGGGAACAATACTAAGTGACTCTAAAGAGAGACCATGTTTCACCTCCGGTGCAACACAGCTTAAAATCTACACATAGCTTAACAAATCTCATTAACACTGGACTTTGGGCTAAGAAAAATTCCAAAATAACAGACTTGATGGACAGCTGCAATGGAGGAGACTTTAGCACCTATTTTAGGCCTTATTTTAAAATATATCTATATATAAGAAATATTTTTTAAATGATATTTGTTTAGACTGACTGGAAAAATGGTTGCTGGGGGAGAACCAATCCTAGGAACTCTTGCTTGACATAAACATAGATAAAGGAAGTAATCACGTAAATGTCTCCCTAGGTACAATTCATTTTCAGAGTAAAGATAGGCTAAAAGCAGCCCCCAGGTCCCTCTATCCCATCTTTTCTCTTTTAACTCATTCCTGGATACCTGGTGATCCTTTAGCTTCCGAGTTGTGTCAAAAGAAAGGTCAGCAAACCTAGCTAAGTTCTAGGATTGGAAAGGGATTGGAAAAGGAAAGGAAAGGAAAGCTCAAGAGCATTCACAGGAAAACGGTCATTTGGAAGCCCCTTCAACACAAGTTCATTTTTCAATCAAAGCACATTAATTGTAACAATTCCCAACCCACCAGGAAGCAAGCAGACTAACTAATGAGAACCGTAAGAGAGACATCAGTTCATGGGAAAAAATAGTTTTCTTCAGCTCTCAGCCCATCCCCCTCTTCCCAATCCTGAGCAGGCATATGCCCAGTTTCCCTAGATATGTACACCAGTGGCCCAGTTCTATGTGCTGCACTGGGTGGCATAGCCTGTTCCACTATCCATCCCCACAGTTGCTTTACTTTTGAGGATAAGTGAGCCAGAAATACAATCTAGGATTAAATTTCTTCAAAGCTTCAGATAATCTAAACCTAAGCCTAGGCACTGTTCCTCCCATGCCCTCTCTGGCAGCCATAGCTCAGCCCTT
Organism: Phascolarctos cinereus; assembly: GCF_003287225.1. Taxonomy (NCBI): domain Eukaryota; kingdom Metazoa; phylum Chordata; class Mammalia; order Diprotodontia; family Phascolarctidae; genus Phascolarctos; species Phascolarctos cinereus. Next base: position 503,579,620 of record NW_027555847.1, read on the forward strand.
TCCTGAACCCATAACCCCAATAGATTGAGAGATGGCATGTGCTGCAATGAATGACTAAGCTCACACCAAGTCACACTATGGCCACCTGTACTTCAAGGAATCACTCAATGGACTGATTGAGATGTACCATCTATAGTGCTAAAACAGGGGTTCTTAATCTCTGTGTGTGTGTGTGTGTGTGTGTGTGTGTGTGTGTGTGTATGTGAAAGTCTATCAATGTCTAGGGAAACCAATGGACACTCTTCCTCAGAATGTTTTTAAATGCATATTATAAAATGCATAAAATTTCAAAGGGAACCAATTATACTGAAATACAGTTATGAAAACATCTTTAAAAACATGAGTTCATCAACTCTAGTTTAAGAACTCTCCAGTAGAAAACGTAAAACCTAAACCCAAATCTACACTCAACTACTCAGAAATCATACTGGAGCATACTGCCATTGTAATTCCCTGATGAAACATGTAGAGTAGGGATATATAAAGAAAGAAAAAACCTAAGATATTAGAGGGGTAAGAATTAACTGACTCACAGTTTCAGCTTTTGAGGTAACTCCTAGCTTGCTTATATCTCCAAATATTCAAGAAAACAAAAAGATTCCATTTTTTAAATGTCTCCTAAATATCAGCCTAGTTATGGGCACAGTTTACTAGATCCCAGTGATATGAATGTGACCCTAATGGCTTGAGATGGGAAAGAGGAAGGAAACTCATCTTTAGATTGTCCATAGAGCTTATTTCATTCACTCATTTAAGAAAGCTCTCAGGTTTCTAAAACATTTTGAGTTGATCCTCATTTGAATGACAAGCATTTCTGGCAATTAGGTACAATATTGGGCACTTCTCATTTATCAAAGTGGTCCCAATTTCAGAGCACAAATGATAGCTCCCTAACAAACAAGGTCCCCAACAGCATGAAATGTCAAAAGCACAAAGAGAATCACAAATTTTCAAATCCAAGGACTTCAAGTAGTCTTCCCAAAAATCAGATGAACTTCTGCTGGGCGTTAAATGTTCGTAGGCCTCAAAGGAAAACCAGGAAGGAACACATTGTACAGAAAAGCAAACAAACAAACAATACCCTTTTATTTTTAAAGCTCTGGTGAAAGAATAAGCTTCCAAATGACATCCCACTTTTTTAAAAAATTGTAAACTAACCTACCTCTGGGTTAGTCACACTATACAGACCGCATCCTAACTCTTAAAAGATGCCTAAACATTTCATGGAGTATTTACAAATGTATCAATTAGGTAGTAAAGTTTCATTGCAATCTTTCTTACTTTCTAGCACATATTCCACAGCAAAATAATGGGGCTATATTTGCATTTTTGTATAAAACTTATTAACAAATGGAGAAAGGCAATTTTCCTGAGAGAAGATTTGTTCTTGAAATATGTTTTGTCTAACAAATAGGAAATATAGAGAGATGGGATGTTCTTGGTAAAAAAAAAAAAAAAAGAAGAAGAAGAAATGCACAAAGATGTCTAGTTAACTTTTTTAAATTATTTAAAGTACCATTAAGTTAAAATGTTTACATTCATTATAAAAAATGTTGTTAAATCTTATGCAATGATTTAACACTGATTGCTGCAACGCAAATTGCACTTCTTAAAAAATTATTGTATACATGGAAGAAAAATATCTTGTTTGCTACCCTGTTTACAAATTCTGACTGACTTCAGATCAGCCATACAGAAGATGAGCTTTCAAAAACCTCAGTCACAGTGTACGTTAAGAAGTTATAATGCAGTCTTAAAACTGAGGAATATTTTTAATGAAAGACATCAGGAACCAGCTCGACCTTGAGAGACTTGTGCCAAACAGCCCCATTTTGCTTTCCTCCATGAGTGTACACAGGAGCTCTGACATGAAAAGTTAGGAAGTCTGTGGTCATGAAGAAGCTGTTGGTTGGTTTCAAGGACATCAGAATTCTAGCTCAAACTGTGTGTTATTTGGGGACAATCAATGCTCAGAAATGCTTCTTTTGTTTTCTTAAATCTCTCCCAGTGTCCTTTAGAATGAAAGCCCTAGATAAGTCCCTTTATCTGGTATGTGGAAGCAAGGATGAAGGAGTCACATCAGCATTCATCCTGCATCCCAGAGGCAGGCACGCAGGCAGGCAGGCTGGGCTGGCTGACTGGCTGACTGCATTGAAGACGCGTGAAGCAGGCCTAACAATAGAGGAGGAAGGGCGATATTCTCTTTGGTTGTATTATCTTTACCCTGGAAGAAATCCATCTTCTCTCATTTCTCTTGCATAGATGAGGAGTTGGACAGTAAGGCAGGAAGCCTCTTTGGAAAAACACCTCTATCACAATAAAGGCACCAAAAATGACACAGCAGAGGAAAGTTCTGCCAGCATCTTCACTGCTGCATAGACTGCTTGAAAAAAACATTACAGAAACTGTGGGCGTCTAAAGGTCGAGGCGCCCTCTCTCCCATCCCCCATCCATGGAGGTCTCCCAACTTCCTTTTTCCACTGAATCAAGCAAGTGCTAAAGCACACCATGAATCCTGTCTCACAGACGCTGTAACTTCAGCCGTGGAGGTCAGGCTGACTCCTGAGTAGAGCCCATCTTGACCTGAATACTTGAGAGCGGTGCTTTCAGGGCTAGTGTTCTCTCCTGGACCAGACATCACGGAGGATCCCGCCTAGTGAGAAGGGGAGAAAGGGAGGGAGAGGAGAAAGCCAAACAGAGAAAGAAAGAAAGAAAGAAAGAAAGAAAGAAAGAAAGAAAGAAAGAAAGAAAGAAAGAAAGAAAGAAAGAAAGAAAGAAAGAAAGAAAGGAAGGAAGAAAGAAAGAAAGAAAAAAAAAGAGTGACAAATTTGCTATTTATTTAGCACAATTTCATTACTTGCACAGATTATAACTCTATGGAGGACTGAAAGAAAGGACTATGGCCTTAAACAGAAGCAGAGCACAGGAACTAAGAAAAGGATGCTGCTGCTCTACCTGAAACAGGCTGCCCAGGCTACCAGCAGCATTAACCCAACGCTGGCAGTTTAAGCTTTGAGAAACATTATCCTGTTATCCTTATTACTCATGGCAGTAGCCTCCCAGGAAGATAAACAACTGCACAAGGCTAGGGTACAAAAAGGAAACTGGAAAATCCTTTTTATAAAAAGTACCAAGCAGGAAGGACCTCCTGGTCCAGAGAATAAAACATGTGGGGTTGGTACAAAAGCCTTGATGATTGCATGCCCAAACTAGCCATTCCGAAAGGGATATAAACAGCAAAAGTGTTGCATACACATAAACACACACACAAACATAACAAACACATAAAAAACTATGATAGATCTACATAACCCATGAGGATTGGTATTTCCATCAAAGCCTGAATAGAAAATACCTAATTCAGTACTTCCTGACAAATGAGATATCTGAGCAGAAGAAAATTAATCCAAAGCCATCCTAAATTTAATCTCTCTCATACCTAAAATTTGTCCTAGAAAACTGGCAAGAGTTGATCCCCATTTCTTTAGGAAGAATTTCTACATCCTATCCCTATCACAGCACCACCATCATTTCTTTCAGTCAAAGTTCATTTTCTCTCCTTAATTTATTCTTACTGCACAAAAGGGAAAAGTCAAACAGCTGTCTTATGATAAAGTGGAACAAATCATATGCAATCAATACAATTCATATCTATTTTCAGGGGTAGAAGAAGGGAGAGTTTCTGTTACAAAACTCAAAATGTATTGAGCTGCACAACTTTGAGGGACCAGGGTTCAAATACTGCTTCTGAAGTGTTCCTCTTATGTGACCTTGCACTCCCTTACTTAACTTCCCTAGGTCTATTTCTTCTTCTGCAAATTGAGGGTGTTGGAATAGAGTGTCTCAGAGGTCCTTTCCAACTCGAGATCTGCACTCTCCTCTCTTATTTGTTTATCTAGTTACTTTTCCCCCTAGAAACAAAGACTTTTGCAAATACTGACTCTGATCCAAGGAAGAAAGGAATTAATGGCTCACATCTTGAAGGTGTGTCAACTTCTTCAGGCTAATTTAGCACCTACTATTTCTAGAATACTTTATATTTTCCAAAACTTTTTTCCCATGTGGTTCTATCATTGTAGAGTCTTGTAAAAGAATCATATGAAAACGCTAATGGTGATAAAAGGAATGATTTTAAATGTAAGATAATTTGGAAATGCATTCAACTAAATCCACATCATATAACTGGTAGTAAGTTTTGTTTCACATTTTAAATATGTAATATTGTGCGTTATGTTATTATTGTGTTTCTAAGTTTTCTTGTATTGTGAATTTGAGGAAAACATTGAATAAGAAATGTTGTTAAAAGGATAATGCAATTGTATTATTGGAAAATTTAACTTCTTTTAATCTGAGAAAAAAAATCATGAGGTGGGATAAGGCAGTTGCTCACCACTCTTTGGGCAGCTGAAGAGACTAAGATACAGTCATGTCCATCAAGGACTTGGAGAACAGACTCTCACATTCTTTGTTCCACTTTGAGCAAGCCTAGCAGCTGGGACCAGGTTCCTGTATTTGTGGCATTAAGTAAAGATAACCTGAACAACAGCTCTGGGTCACTATAAAATAAAGGGGTTGATGAAAGACTTAAAATATTCTGATCATTGCACTAACCAACAATAATTCCAAAGGACTCATGATGAAACATGCTACCTGCCACCTAAAATAGAAAGGACAGAATCAAAGTGCAGATTGAGACATATATTTAAGAAGGAAGTCGGGGTCAATGTGACAATTTGTTTTGCTCGATTGTATGTAGTTGTCACAATAGTTTTACTTCCCTTCTTTTTTCAAGGTGGGGGAGGAGGAGGAGAAAAGGGAGCAAAGATGGATTTCCACTAATTAAAAAAAAAAATAAAATTTTGAAAAATTTTTAAATAAAATTAAGGCGGTGGGCTAGGTAAAATCAAAGGGCCCTTCTAAGTCTTATTCTATTAAGAGAAAAAGTATCACTTTCAAAAGTGCACAGGAAGTAGCCTTCATTCCCTTTGGTAGAGCCAGGTTTGCTTGTCTGTTTGTTTGTTTTTTAACGGCAGCAATTTGACATAGACTGTGGCAAGCACAAGTCCAGGACCCCAAGTCTTCTCACTAGACAACATCAACATTCAGCTTCTCATTTTGTTGTTCAGTCATTTCAGTAGCATCTGACTTTTTGTGACCCTGTTTGGGGTTTTCTTGGCAAAGATACTGAGGTGGTTTGCCATTTCCTTCTTCAGTTCATTTTACAGATGAGGAAACTGATGTAAGCAGATTTAAGTGACTTGCCCAGGTTCACGCAGGTAGGAAGTGTCTGAGGACAGATTTGAACTCCAGAAGATGAATCTTCCAGACTCCAGGCCGGGCACCTTATCCACTGAGCCACCTCACTGCCCCCTCAGTTCCTCAATTAGTAGGCAAAAAGATTATAAGATTTAGAATATGAAGGGACCTTCAAAATTCTATACATCAATCAATAAGCACGTATTAAACATCTAACACGTGCCAGGTTCTACATCATGTAGTCTATAATACCTTCCAATTTTAGAGACAAAGAAACTGAGGCCCAAAGAACTTAAGTGACTTGCCCAAGGTCACACAGTTAATAAGATGTAGAATTGGGACAAGAACCTCTGACACCAAACCAGTGGACTTCTCAGTCCACCGTCTTTGCCTCTCTGTCTCTTAAGTAGTATTTCCTTCTTACCTAGAAACCAAGGTCTATGACAACATATAAAATCCTGACCAGCAACAAAGGGTCACCTACTTCTTAAAGAATATAGACTTAAGGGCAGTTAGGTGGATAGAGCACTGGCCCTGAAGTCGGGAGGACCTGAGTTCAAATTGGGCCTCAGATCAAACGCTAGACACTTGCTAGCTGTGTGACCCTGGACAAGTCACTTAACTCCAATTGCCTAAAAAAACAAACCCAAAAAAAGAAAAAAAAAGAATATAGACTTAAGTACTTTAATTGAATGACTTTGTAAAAAAAAAATACAATTTATATGATCCTATTAGTGAGATATCTAAAACTTTAAATGGATACTTTTCATAAATACAAAGTATCAGAAATAATTCTATGAACTTTATCCAACACTTACTAGCTGTACAAACTCTGGGGGAGTCTATTAACCTTACTTAGCTTCAGTATACTCAGGAGATAAGAACACCTGTCTCACAGAAGTGTTGTTAGTTTCACATGAGATAATGTCTATAAAGCCCTTTGCAAACCTCTAAGCACTATACGAATGCTAAGTATTGACATTCCCATTCTATTACATTGTATAATATATATTCCTTAAATATAGAAATGATCCTAGTTATGGATAATACACTATTACCTCCTCTCCCAAACAAATTAAGAATCAATATTTATTCTAGAAAAGGATTCTTCACTTTGAATTGTATCCACCAATAGTATTAATTGAATGAGAAAGCTCCTTGAAAGTATTTCAAATCATTCTAATTATAAAAATTAAATATATGGAAAACTTTTTACAAATGCACCTATAAGTAAAGGTACAAATGATCTATTTAACCAGATTTTTTCCCCCTGAGATTGGGAGTTTTCAGGCTCATTAAAAACCCCACAAACCATTAGTATTCCTTTTTATTTTCAGGAAGTGCTACATTCAGCAAAGGGATTGTCACAAACACCTTCATCAACAACTAATCCTACCTATATTAGTCCCAACCTAGACCATGTATTTTTTTCGCCTAACCTGGCTTCTATAAAGTCCGTAGTTGCCTCTGTTCAACTACAATCAGTGTTCTTTCTCAGTGTATGCTCACAGAGGATTGTCTTTTCAAAGATCTCTCATTTACAGCTGATGATTCGTCTTCTGACTCATCCACTATTGTGTGCCATACTTCAGCCACAAGGTACTATGCTAGAACACCAGGGATCAGGTTGCTTAGGATTCAATTGTGAGGACAGTCATATACCACTAAAAAATAATAAAATTTTAACAGGGTAAGTGCCAAATGTGTGATAGAAATAATGAGTGGTCTGATCAACAGGGCTTGGGCTGGTTGGGAAAGATTTTCACAAAGCAAGTAGATCTTGAGCTAAGCACAGAAGGACAGATGGAATAAAAGTAAGATGAAAGAAAGGTAGAAGGTATTCTAGAGACAGTGGAAAAGGGAAAGTAGGGGAGAGAGAAGGTAAGGAGGGGAGGAGAAAGGGAACAGTGCACAATATAAGCAGCCTCCTCCAAATGTGGTTAGAAATGGGAAGCAATTAATAGATCAACTTTATCAGAATGGAAAGTTTGTGTAGGGAAATCATAGAAGATGAAGTCAGGAGAGGCTGGCTAGGCTCAGGATTGTGAGAGAACTCATAAGCCAAGCTAAAGAACTTTAAAAGCTGTCCAAATTCTATCATTATTTAAAGACGAATCAGCACTATTACCGAGCTTAGAAAGTAGAAATGGGAATCAATCCAAGGTGAAATGATGTGATGACCATTTTTCTAACTGCTCTTTAGGGAGGGTGAAAGAGGAAAGGGTGTCACTTAGAACAACAAACAGCCCAAGAGATGGGGAAAAGGTATGGAAAGGAAGGCAGGAGGGCACAAAGACAAACCAGCTCCTTTTTGATTTTGCCTAAGACCCTAAAGATGTGCAAGGGGACTCCTAAAATGTTCTCAGTGCCACCTGGCTGCTGATCCTGGTATTCCCCTGAAGCAGACGACTGTGTTCTGTACCACAGTGCTCACACAGAATAAAGCATGTATACATGAATCAGTGCACCCTTGAATCCATTTGGATAGGGAGTCTAGAATTAGCAAATGCCAGGGCACTTCACTCCTCTCTTTTACAAACCTTGCCTTTTCACTTTCATGATATTGCTGCCTTTGTTCTTTCTAATGCCTGTAATGTCCTCTTTCCCCTCACTTACCACACCACGGACTTCCTCGATGAAACCTTTCTTGAGCTGATAGTGATAGCTGTTAGTGCTCTTCCTCCCAAAACAAACTTGTATTTGTTTAATACCTATCTATTCTACATATACTTATATAGCTAGATATTTTCTCCCTCCCAAGAATGGAAGCTCCATAAAGCAAGGAACACGGTGCCTGACATACACCAGGTTCTTAATAAATACTTATTTAAGTCTTTCCCTTCAACGGCATCGAGAAGTTTCCTGAAGGAGAGCACAGAATTTGTGGCCTTGGACTACATTTAATTCATTAATTTCTTCAAATCCAGCATAGCTCTTCAAATGGACATAATTTGACATTACATATTCCTCATCCTACAAGAAGCGAACAACTTGTTAGTAGCACTAAAATTGTTCAGGTTTTTAATGCACCTCAGGAACACGGAAAAGTCTTCAGAATGTCAAACTAGCTTCAATCCACCAGTCAGGCCTTCCCTTTCTGTGGGTAGGTCAATGCCCTCCTATATTAACACAGCCCTGTAACCTGTTTGTTACTTAGCCAGAAAGGGGAACTCATTATTTCCCTGATCAAAGTGCAGTCAGGGTATGAGGGTGGGGCAGAAATCTGCTCTGTGTTTCCATTCACGGCTTATCTGCCCCCACCCTCCCAACAGAACACCAAAAATGGAGACATTTCCTGTTGAAAGACAGCATTATCAGCACCAGACCTAGCCTGGGCTTAGTTTCTACAGCCAGACAGGTTAAGTAAAAGACAATCAGGATAGCTGGACTGGAAAGCTCTTGGTTTCTCCTACAAGAAGATACACCCCCCCACACACACACACACACCCTCTGAAGAAGGAATTGGGCTAATCTTTAAATTACCTAGATTTTCTTATGCATAAATGTTTGTTGTTGGGTGATATCAGTCATGTTCAACTCTTTTGGGGTTTTCTTGGCAAAGATACTGGAGTAGTTTGCCATTTTCTTCTCCAGCTCATTTTACAGATAAGGAAACTGAGGCGAACAGCAGGGTTAAGTGACTTGCTCAGGGCCACATTGCTAGTAAGTGTCTGAGGCTAGACAGAACTCAGAAAGATGGGTCTTCCTACAGTCTTCATTAATTTTCTGAGTTCTCCATTTGAAAAACCAAAGACTACGTATTTTGAGTAACAGTTTTGGGACAAAGGACAGACAGGACAGGAATAATATGCTCAGATCAGTAATTCCATAGAAGGGCAACTTTTTAATGAAATACAAAAATCCTTTGAGAAATTATAAATATATATTTTTTTAATTTTTTTTTTGGTGAGGCAATCGAGGTTAAGTGACCTGCTCAGGGTCACACAGCTAATGTCAAGTGTCTGAAGCTGGATTTGAACTCAGATCCTCCTGACTCCAGGGCCAATGCTCTATCACTGCTCCACCTAGCTGCCCCAAAATGATATTATATTTTCATGAGATCAAATCAACAGGGGATATTTCTTTTAGGAAGGGCACTGAAGTTCTGCAGAAAGTAAAGAGGATTCTCTGTATTATGGATTGCAGATAAGAATGCCATTTTGGAGGGAAGAAAACTAAAGCTGGCCTCTGGGATTATGTTTAGTTGTCCTGGGATCTATTCTTAATGTGATCTGGATTTGAAGAAACAGCACAACCCATCAGCTTCATATGTATAGGGAGCCTGGGATGATTCTCACTGCATTCAGACTTTGATGATGTCAGATGGACTGAACCCTTAGCTTCATTCAATTCAAAATCTGTCTGCTGCTATTGACTTTGATCTCTCCTTCTTTACATCTCAAGAAGTCCGTGGTTAAGACTTTTTCATTTGTGAGACTAAGCCAACATGCCCTCACTACTGCGGCTACTTTATCTGCTTTTGTAACCTCTAGGTTAGCCTTTTTGAGTGCTACATACATGACCTGCCTTTGAGAGAGATTCACAAAAGGACAATTCATGCATAAATTCTAAACCAGTTAAAAAAAAAAAGACAACTCCCCTCCTCCCCTCCAAAAGAACTCACTATATTAACTATACTCTACTAAACTATACCAACGATACTAAATGATACCAATCACAGTGTGAAGAAGATTTAATATTTGTATCATAACTTAAGTAGGAAAAACACACTTAGAGTTTATATAAAAACAACTGCTTCTCTAAGTAGATTGTCTTTGAGATTGCAATTACACAATGAATCCACATAAGCATGTCTTTTAAATTGGTTGTTGTTCATTCCTGTCCAACTCTTCATGACCCCATTTGGGGTTTTCTTAGCAAAGATACTGGAGTGGTTTAACATTTCCTACTCCAGCTCACTTTACAGATGAGGAAACTGAGGTAAACAGTGTTAAATGACTTGCCCAGGATCACACAGCTGGGAAGTGTCTGAGGCTAGATTTGAACTCAGAAAGATGAGTCTTCCTGACTCCTGGCCCAGCACTCTATCCACCGTGCCACCTAGCTGCATATAAAATCTATAAAAGCCAATGAAAATAAGATTCTCCCTAGGAAGCATCCTGGTAGCCACTGGACAGAGGAATAAAATTCCAAGACGTGCCACTTCCACCTCACAAGTTCTTAGTTCACTACACTTGTGTGGATTGAGGTTGTGTTTACATTCAGTGATGCTCTTCTTTTCCCTGTACTAGCCTTCATTTGTTCATTCAATTATTTATTGAGCAAAAGATTTGTGCTAAGAAAAATTCTCTACCCACCTATCTATCTCCCTTAAGGGAAATGGAAGATATAATAACTCACATAAGTGTTCAGCACTAATCAGACTTTTTTAAAAGTCTCTAAATACAAGATTCTTTTATTCTCATAACTTTGGGCCAATTAGCACATTACAGAACAAGCTTAACTTCTGAGATATATTAAGGTGAATTCTTCTCTTCCAATTTACCAGGTAAATGACGTTTAGTGGCTAAGGTTTTAAAACATGGTAACTTTTTCTTTTTTTTTCTCTGAATCCAAACTGATATTTGAGGTACCACTCAAATACTGCACTAAACAGTATTTTATTTTTTTCCAACTACAAAACACAGTAACTTCTAATTCTACTTTCATAACTTACTTCTTTTCATGATAGACAAGTCTCTTAGCATAAAAAGTATATTAGGAGAATTCACCCCAAAATCATATTTGGAGAATTAACTCCTAAATTTTTTGTAAACCACTCAAATCAACATACAGAATGGTAAAAACTCCAGGAACTGCTAACATGGAAAAAAAAAACATGTGGTCATCTCTCAGAGAAATAAAATTCTCTGGAAAAGAAGGTCACTTTGTTAACACAATAGTTCTAAGTTTCTAAATTCCCCCCATTAGCAAAATGGTCCCTGGATGAAAAATGCTACGTAAACCAAAGAGTATCATTATTAACTTCCAATAATTTATTTAAATAGCACTATTCTTCCAGCACTTCAAAGGGTTTTGTAGACATCTCCCACTCACTATGTACAACACCCCTGGGAACCAGATGGTAGGAATTATTTTTCTCCTTTAATGGGGCAGGGAAAAATGGAGGCACAGGAAAGACTCTTGCCATGGTCAATGAGAGCTGGGACCAGGAGCCCAGTCGGCTGATTGTGCTTTCCCCTCACTCCTAATCTAAGCTATCTCTCAGTTTAAACTTTGAACTACACTTAGGCTTCCTTATGACTCTAGTAATTAAATTAGAGACAGCCTAGAGTTGAAAATACTTGGCCCTTAATAGAACAAAAGTGGCACCAGGGAATACAAGCCTACAATTCTGTGGCTCTATCCCATATTAACAACTGAATGCAGAGTGCATTCTCTTCATTGTTTAAACATCTTCTAGACATTTACTTGGAATTTTATTTACTCACAGGAATCAATAATGCATTCACTTTTTTAAACTTGTCTATCTATTAAGAGCAGTGCTTAGTAGAAACAATTTCTCTGGGTAAATTCTAGATGCTGCAATCAGTTCATAAAGAAGCCATGTAATCTAGATAGGTGAAGCATAATACTTCCGAGGCATCTTTGCTAAAGGTTCCGGCCATTGCTGTATTTCTTTTTCCCTAGAAGGTGATTCTCCTGAAGACCAACATTGTGAACACAGACTGTGTTTGATTTCAGACCCATTAGAGCTTCATATTGCTAGGAACGATCTTGGCAGACATCCATGAAAGGAATAATAAATTACTTTTGTTCCAGTAAAGGAATTCATTTTCTTCGAAGATTCATTTAGCAATAACATTTCACAGCATTCTAGGCCAGATTTCTAAAACTTCGGTCATGTTTTCCTGTAACATATTTTTTTTAATCTTTGGTGACAATTTTATAAGTTTTTGATTAAGGTCTAGGGGAGAAGAGGAAGGTTGGGTCTTATAAAATATTTTAAAACATGTAGCCAGGTTAAAAAGCAAACAACTTTTATGAACCCTTATCGTTTATCCTGTGCTCTGCCTCTCACATCACAACAATGAGTCACCTGCCTAATCAACCATGATTCTGTGATAAACTGGGTGCATTAAATGAAAACTAAATATTAATTTATTGGTACTGCTTATTAATATCCATGATTGCTATTGCATGCCACATTTTCCAATGCAAACAGGAGGAAAAGGTTGAAAATAAGGTCTTGAAAAAAGCTCCTCACGTAACTGGAAAGTACAACGCAATTGTGTATAGAGGAGTCACATGCACATGTCATCATGAAATCATACAGATTCAAATGCAAATACCAACTCCTGGACAAGGTGACCTACATCATGCGTGGCCATGGCCAGTATGTTCGGTCACAGTGGGAAGCGAGTGAAAGGCTGCCTGGCACATAGGGAGCAAGGAGATAAAATACCAGCAAAATATTTATGTTCATGGCTTATAGCAGCATGTGGTAAGTAGGATATTAATAACTCTGTTGATTAGCCGACTCCCTAGGAAGGTTAGACACTGTTTTAGGAGTCAGGAGACATCTGTTTCAGTCTCAGCTTCAGTAAATAGACCTCCTGAAGTCATTCAATTTCTGTAAATGGAGTAATCATAAGGTATGCCCACCTGACCTCTCAGAGACTTGTAGAGATAATGATTTTTTTTATTTTAAATTTATGAAAAGGTGCTTTGGACTTTTAATATCTAAAAAAGTAGACAGATACTGCATTGTGTGTTTCTGTGTCTATCTACACATACAGACAAGTAAATTGTGTTCACTAAATGTTTTTCTATAACATTTCAAAATGTTTTCATGAATAGTTTCATAGAAGTAATTTGAAGCCCAGTTTACATAGAAGGCAATTTTAAATTCAATTCATGTGCCAGGCATTGAACGAGGGCTCAGGGGAGACAGACAAAAAAAAAAAGCAATCCCTTCCTCAAAGACATTAATAATATTTTTATCATGCATTGATAAGGAGTAAATGACTTCTAAAACCAACAAATAACACTACCAAGGCTGCAGATTGATTCATCACTTTTCAGAGGAGCTATGATTTCCAACCACAATGCAGTTGATTTTACGTATTAACAGGCTTGGCATTCAGCCGTGTGTGGATTTAAAGCAAACCTATAATAGGATTTCCACAACACATACAGTCTTATATTATACATATTTTATAGATCCTTATAATGATCACATTAGCTATACCAACAGCCATAGCAATTTTTATTGTCCTCTATTATTATTCTTTCAGCCTAATATCACCTCCTAGTCCCACTATCCTTATCATATTACATTTCTACAAATGGATATCATATTTACATGAAAGTGTATAGGAATTGACCTGAATATGTGAATTTGGGAACAACTTTAGGACTTGGTTTTCCCATACATAAACACTGCTGTTTCAAAATTCCCTGTCTCAAAAGGAGTGATATAAGGAATATAAACATTATGTTTTATAACATACTACAAGAAAAGCACTCAAGAATTATTTGCTATTGAATCATTTCAATCATGTCCAACTTTTTGTGACCCCATTTGGAGTTTTCTTGGCAAAGATACTGGAATGGTTTACCATTTCCTTCTTCAGCTCATTTTACAGGTGAGGAAACTGAGGTGAACATGTGTTAAGTGCCTAGGATCACACAGCTAGAAAGTGTCAGCTCAGATTCGAACTCAAGAAGACGAGTCTTTCTGACTCCTGGCCCAGTGCTCTATCCACTGCACTACCTAGCTGCCTTCATAGTTATTAATTATTATAAAGTCAGGTTTATCTCCTTTATTTAAAATGTATTCAGAGATTTAAGGATAACAGTGGAGAGTGGTCTCTAATTGTCACATGCTCTAATGCTCCAAGTGTGAGTTATTAATATTGACTAATAGAAAAAGTTCGAAAAAGTCCTTTATGGAGAGAGCTGGGTTCTCCAGTCCCTGTTCCACAACCAACTTGGGCAAATCACTTCTTCCCTAGGGACCTCAATTTCCTCATCTGTAAAATGAGGAGGTGGAACTAGAAGACTTCTAAAATACTTCCAGCCTTGATGTCTTAGGGAAGAGCAAGGGACCTGGAGTCAGAAGGCATGGGTTTACATATCATTTTCCATTTACTAGCTGTGTGACTCTGAGCAAGTCACCTCTCTCCTCTGGGCCTCCCTCAGTTTCCTCATTTATACAAGGAAAGCACTGGACTCCTCAACCTCTAAGGTCCCTTTTCAGACAAGGTTATGTGAAAGAGGCAGGAACTAGGTTAGGATCTTGGGTTACATCTGGATATTTAAGTCAGACAGTCTGGGTTCAAATTCTGGCTCTGATGCTCACTAGCTAGCTCAGTGACCTTTTAAACCTTCATGGCTAAGGGCCTCAGTTTCCTCATCTGTAAAATGAAGGGACTAGATCTAACAATCTAGGAGCTGTGCTCTATCACACCAGCATTGCCTAGGGACATATTACTTCCCCCTGTTTTACAGATAAAAAGAAACTAGGTTTGAGGGAGGTGATTTCCTAAAGGTCAAAGTAAAAGGGTTAAGCCAAGAATAGGGTTTACTTTTCCAATCTACTGAAAGACTTTGCTCAGAAGATCCAACAACTTGTGAAAAGTGACAACAACCTCTTTACTAAACTTCTGACCCTTTAGTCAGCCCCTTTCTTCCTATTCAAGTTCCCTAACCCACACGGTTTCAAAAGGGAAGTGGTTTCTTCCCAAGTGGAAGCAATTAACAACCCTCTTTAGAATCACAGAATCTTCACCAACCATCTAACCCAACCCATACCCAATGAGAGCCCCACTCATAGCATATCCAACGAGTAATTGTCCAGCCTCTGCTCAAAGACCTCCAAGGAGGGGAAACCCATTGCCTCTTGAGGCCAGTCATGTCACTTTGGGACAGCTCTATTTATTAGCAAGGTTTTTCTGAAATCTGCCTGAGCAAATCTGATGAGCAGACCATCTGTGCCTTTATTCAAATCAATGATAAGAAGGTTCAACAGCATGGATCGATCCTCTGGGGTACTCCACTGGAGACCTTCTTCTATATTGACACTGAACCACTAACCACTACTCTTTGATTTTGGCTATCCAACCAATTATTAATCCATCTGACTACTTCATGTGCTACTATGTCTCCAAAAGACAACTGTCAATTTGTCATTGTTATTATTCAGTCATTTCAGTCATGACTCTTCATGATCCCTTTGAGGTTTTCTTGGCAAAGATAATGGCATCGTTTGCCATTTCCTTCTCCAGCTCATTTCACAGATTAGGAAGCTGAGGCAAACAAGGTTAAGTGACTTGCCCAGGGTCACACGAGAAGTAAGCTCTGAGACTAGATTTGAACTCAGGAAGATGAGTCTTCCTGATTCCAAGCTCAGTGTTCTATCCCCTGTGTCACCTAACTACATATATGTAGATATATGTACACATGTATATATGTAGATACGCACATATACATATATACATACATATTTTATATATAAAAGTATATTTATATAAATATATATGAGGTGGGGAGAGATTACGATCCCACCAGAGCAGTTGAATCTGAGGGTTTTTTTCCTCATTCTCCCCCAACAAAATGTTCAGGGTAATGTAAGTTAAACTACAGTTTACATTAAATACCTTTTACCTGACCTTCTTTATCTTCTTCAAATGTTTGTGCTAGTCAATATCAAAACCAGGAACTATAAGGTAATTAGAAAAGGTACTAAGGCCTCCCTAAGAATCCACCTCTCTTTACTAATTAGTAAAAGCAATTTCTTTTAAATATTTATAACTAGTTCATCAACATTTGTATGTTAGCCCCTATGCATGCAAATCAATTTTCAAAGACTGCAAAGTAGGAATTTTAAATTATTGGACTACTAGACAGTGCCCATCCCCCCCTGCTTTCTTTGAAGAGTTGGAGACTCTGGATGTGGAACACTACATATATTTTGGACTTGGGACTTCTGGTCAAGACAGCTGCCTGAACAGAGGCAGACAACCCAGCTTCCACATACCTTCTCCAACAAAAACCTAAAATTAGCAACAGACAGAATAATGATCAAGAAATCTAAAGAGAAAATTCAACCACCCCAGAAATGCACAAAATGTCATGGAAAGTGCACAGACAACAGGAAAGGGGGCTCTGCTGGTGCTAACACAACCAGAGAATGGCCAGAGATACTAACAGCCTGCAGTGTTTTTGATCCAGAAATAACAAGAGCAGAGAGATCCCTCTGAGAAAGCCCCGGGGTGCTTGGAAACCCACAGCATGGACTTTGGAAGCAAACAGTCCAGGTTCAGCAGCACTCAGACTGCGACACTCCAGGTCTAGAGACTAAGTTCCCCAGCATTCTACCCTGAGATATCATAAAAGGCGTTGAATGTACAAAGCTCTAAAACTTCAAAGCTTCAGGAAGTTCTTCTAGGTCAGCACGGGGACCCACACGGCCCAGGTTAAGACCAACAGGGCCAACCATCTCATGCAAAGTCACAACAACAGGGAAAACCTTCCCCAGGCACAAAATTTCAATCGAGGAACTAAGACAGGAGAGATAAGTAAATGAGACCAGCATCTATGAAGAATTATTATATATCCAGATGTAACCAAAGATCCTAACCTAGAAGAAAAATTCTATAACAGCTTGCAAGCAGAAGGAAAATGAATTTTCAAAGGAAAAAAATTACTAAGCAAGTACTAAAAGAATGCCTAGAAGAAATGGAATGGAAGAGGAAAAATGAAATATTAGAAGGAAAATAAATAGCTTAGAACAGAAAGTGATAAGACTTACCCAAGCCAAAAAAATAGGAAAGTCATTGAAACATTTGAAAAAGTACAAGAGAAGATCAGAAGTTCAGAAGAAAGTACAGACAAGCAGGATAGTCTTGAAAATAATAAGCTGAATTATATTTTTAAAAGCAAGCAATGCTGAATAGATTCACAATTTCATACACAATCCTCTTGTGTTCTACTTTGCATGTGGAAATGTTCCTGTTGTGGGGGTTGTTGATGTTTACATTCAGAATTTTTAAATTTAAATTTTTAAAAATTAAAAGACAATAAAAATATTTGGATCCATCTGATGTCTCACGGTGAGTTTTGCTCAACTATTTTTGTTTTCCTTTTTTAGTTCTTTGTCAAAAAGGATAGCTCTCTGGCATGGGGGAAGGATATACTGGGATTGTAGTAGGCATTTTAAAAACATATCAAAAAAATTTAAATAAATGGTTAAAAAAAAGGTATTGATCTTAAGAAAATAGGAAGAGAATATACTTCACAGAGAAGTAAGAATTAGCTAATTCCTATCATCTAGAAAGAAGGCAGCACGGGACCCTGGCTTGGGTCTGGCTCACCAACTGACTGGATAAGAGATCTGACCCAGAGCTGGCTCAGGTTTCTTTAGGAAGGTAGTACTGTGCCCTGAAATAAGAGTCAGTTACCGAAAGAGCTGCATGCCAGCCTAATTATATTGTGTTACTTTTTATGGCAATAATTTCAATACTGCATGTTGAACTTTGTAACTTTAATGGGACTATCAGAGAGTTTTCATTAATAATGGAAGTATTTTAAGGAGGCCAAATATTTCTTGAACTTGGTATAGTTTTAAAAAAAATTAGCTTTGGGGGTCACGAGACTCAGGTTTAAGTCCTAATTCCACCAATGACTAGCCACATGACACTGGGGGTAATCACATAGCCTCTCTGACCTGTTTTTTCATCTGTCAAGGAATAAGGAATGACACACTTGTACTTATTTAGTCTCACAGGATTATTTGTGAGGAAAAGTGCTGGCTCTTTGCAAACCTTAAATCAGTCTCAATGTGAGTTATCATCGAGGGTATACTGGTAAATGCTAAACATCCAGCTCTCTGGGGGAAAAATTGTATGCCTGCATTATTATCATTTTCTCCATCAATTTCTTAAGCCTAGATAATCAATAAAACAATAAAGCAAGCCTTGATTTGTACAGCTTGCCAATTTCTTTCTTTTTTTTTTTGGGCAATTGGGGTTAGGTGACTTGCCCAGGGTCACACAGCTAGTAAGTGTTGTGTGTCTGAGGCCAGATTTGAACTCAGGTCCTTCTGACTTCAGGGCCAGTGCTCTATCCACTGTGCCACCTAGCTGCCCCCAGCTTACCAATTTCTGAAGGGTTAAGTGCTCACACTGAAAATTTAGCAACTGACCTCTTAAGCAGGTTAGGAGCTGGCTCCATCATCATTCCCTACCTCACAGAGTTCAGATGAGAATGCATGCAAAAGCACCAAGGCATGATATAAACATGATACATAGTGCTGGAATTTTCTCACTTCCTTTTTTGTTACTCAAAATTAAAAATTTCCATTTCTAACCTCATTTTAGCAATTTTTTCACTAAAATAATCTACCACTTTTTAATCTTTGAAATAAGGGATCAGGACAAATAAAAATTCAAAGAAACCTGAGATGGCATGTACAAATGGATAGAAAATGAAGTAAGTAGAACCAGGAAAACAACATGCATGATGACTATAAAAATCTAAATAGGAAGAATCTAAAAGCAAAATAGAAAGCTGCATAATTATAATAAACAAGTTTGATGACTTTGAAAAATTGAAGAAATACACTTGCCTCCCTTCTTTGCAAAAATGGAGGGCTATGGGTGTGAAATAAAGTCATATACCATCAGTTACAGCTAATGTGGTGTTTAATTTTGCTGAACAGATTTTTTTTTCTCTTTCTTTTTTATTCTCTGTTATAAGGAATGGTGCAATGGGTAGGAGATGATGAGGGATAAATTTTTAAATGATATAAAAACAGGAATAAAGTAAAATTTAAAAAAATAAATAAAATATGGAGTTGGGCTACATAAGCACTAATGTTCCTTTCAGTACTATCATTCTACGACTATTATTAGTTATAGAATGATGAAAGCAATTCTATTTAGGAATTCTGTAAATGAGAAAAAATTATTGCTATGTTTTTGCACTCCCAAACAACAATTTAAAAAACTGCTATTGAAGCAAACAGCTATTAGTCATACCAGACATATACCCACATCTGTATGTAAGATGACGGAATGTTAGCCGTATTGGGTGAAACTTGCCCCCCCAAAAAAAAACCCTTTAAGTACAGAGTCAATCAAGAAGCATTTCTTGAGTGCCTGCTCTGTTCCAGGCACCATGCTAAGCTCTGGGGATACAAAGAAAGGCAAAAGATAGTCCCGGCTCATGGTCTAAAGGAGGAGACAGAATGCAAACTACTACTATATACAAACAAGACATATACAGGATAAATTCTAAATATCATCAGCAGAGAGAAGATATTACCACTGAATTGAACATACCTAGATTAAAAGTACTAAAATTAAATAAATTTCATGTACAGAAATTAAACTGAATTTAGAGTATTGATATCAATACCTCTGCCAAAAAAAATTTTTTTTGCAATGCATTGCATCAATTTTACTACATTAAGAGCACTATGATAAACCTCCAAACAAGCAAGCCAGGAAAAGGAGAGATGACAAGTAATCCATTTGTATCAGGCTGTGTGCTCTGTTTCATAGCATGTCTAATTATGTTACAGGTAGAGACAATGTGATGGGTGAATCAGTAAAAAGTACTTAAAAGAAAGAGACCTGAATTCAAATGCTGAATGAACCACTTACTAGCAGTGTGACTACAGGCAAGTCAATTTACTTCACAGAGCCTCAGTTTCCTCATTTGTAAAATGGGAATAATAATGCATGATCACCTCCCAGTGGTTGTGAGGAAACCACTTTGGTAAGTCTTAATGCTATAAATTATGTGGTCCTTTTGCTCAAGACAAGATATAGTAAGTGCTTCCTCTCCGGATACTGTCACCTGCTATAAATTCGGTCATCCCTCTTCCAACAGCTATACAGAGATAAAGCTATACTTCCCTGAAGCTCCTGCAGAGATCAATCTTTTCTCCTCAGAACTTTCTAACACGGATTAAAAAACTGAAAGGCATTTAAATCAATCAACAAGCATTTATTAAATGCCTATTCTGCCAGATACTGTAATAGGCACTAAGGATTTTGGGGGGTTTTTTTGTTTTCTCATTTGGTTTTGTTTTGTTTGTTCATTTGAAAGACGTCCAAACTTTTGATTTGGTTAGTATAGGATAGTTATGATCTCCATTTGCCTCAATCAATAAATATTTATTAAGCATAGACCCTATGCCTCAGTTTCCTCATCTTTAACATGGGGATAATAATAGCACCTACCACAAAGGGTTATTTTAAGAACCAAATGAGATAATATATGTAAAGCACTTTGCCAACTTTAAAGCCCTGAATAAATGTTAGTGATGATGGTGATAGTGGTGGCAATGATGATGATGATGATGATGATGATGATGATGATGATGATGGAGGAACTCCCAAGTAAGGAAAACTCCCTCTACACTACAGACTAGCAACTTACTGGCAACTCACTTATTACTCAAAATCTTAGAGAGTTGCACTAAGGAGTAGAATGATTTATCAAATGTCACACTTACTTAAAAGCTTAAATGTAAAAGGCAGGTCTTGAAATCAGGTGTTCCTAGTTTTGAGGCTATCCACTAATCATGACAGATACAAGACAAAAACAAAACAGTTCCTGCCAGCAAAGTAGCTTAGGTTCCAGGGAGGAAGCAATATACGCAAATGTTAAATAAATACAAAATATGCATAAAATAAATGTAAGGTGATTTCAGTGGTGCAATTAACAGCCAGAAAGAGGAGAAGGTCTATGTAGGCAAGAGAGCACATGGCTTTCAAAAAGGCTGGAAATTCTAATAAGCAGAGGTGAGGTGGCAGTTCATCCCAGGAGAATGGCCTACCCAAAAGCACTGGATCTAGAGATAAGAGGTTGTATAGGATAGCCAGCAGGCCAGGTGGGAAAAAAAGCAGAGTGTGTATGAAAGTCAGTGATCTATGACTGAATGAATGAACGAATGAATGTAAAAATGAAAAAAGTATTTATTAAACACTTACTCTGTGCCAGGCACTATGCTAAGTGTTGGGGATACAAATACAAACAAAAAGGATACTCTCTGCTCTCAAGAAGCTTCCATTCTAAAAAGCCTAGAAATATTGGCTGGAGCCATATTTTATAAGTTTTACATACAGCAAACAGCAGACCTGAAGGATGGGTTGGAGACAGGAAATGCTGCTTGGTCAGGGAGACCATTTAGGAAGCTAGTGCAATAGTCTAGGGCTCCAGGGGTGGGAAGCGTGTGGCCTTGAGGCCACCATGTAGCCCTCTAGGTCCTCTAGGTTTGGATTCAGTCAAAGAGCTGCCGCATGTGACCTCAAGGTGGAAGGCTCCCCACCCCTGGGCCTAGGCTATGAGTTATGAAGGTCTGAACCAAGGTGGCAGCCATGCTCTGGTTCATGAGATGCGGTAGAACCATTGATTAGAGATGTAGAGTGAAAGTGAATGTAGAGTTGAGGGTGACCGACTCTGGTGCTGTAGACCTAGGTGATTGGAATGATGGCTTTGCCTTCAATAGAAATAGAAATGAGGGGAAAAGGTCTGTTTAAGGGGAAAAAACAATAATTTTGAGTTTGAGGTGCCTTTGGTATATACAGTTAAAAATGTTCAGTAGGCAGTCATTGATGTGGACCTGGGGCTAAGGAAAGGGGCTAGGGATGGATATATCCATTAATATTGTGTATTATAATAATTAGGGTTCATATATCCTTTTATTAGACTGCAAGCCCTTTAGGGGGCAACTAGGTAGCACCTTGAAGTCAGAAAGACTCATATTCCTGAGTAAAAATCTAGCCTCAGACAATTACTAGCTGTGTGTCCCTGGGCAAGTCACTCAATTCTGTTTGCCTCAGTTTCCTCATCTGTAAAATGAGGTGCAGAAGAAAATGGCAAACCACTTCAGTGTCTTTGCCAAGAAAACCCCAAATGGAGTCACAGGGTCAGACACAACTGAAAAATGACTAAACAACAACATGAGCCTGGCCCAGTGCTAAGCTTGACGGCCCTTAAGGTCCCTTCTAGCTCTCAAACTAGGAATCTATGATTCCCAACTGAAAGTGAAACCTATACTTTGCTAATACTGTGACCTATTTTCAGTCCTTGGCTTTCATGTGACTTGAACGCCAACTAGATTTCTATCTAGACACTTGAAAGATTGCCTTTGATTACAGGTCTCACAGCATCGCAGGGTGTTATGGAATACAAAGGAGTTTAGAGAGAACCTAGTCTAACTCCCTCCTTTTACGGGTAAAGAAATGGATCCCAGAGAAAGGACGTGATTTATCCAAGAACATACAGCTAGTTAGTGACCAGGCCAAAACTTGAACCCAGGTCATTGGATTTCAAACTGAGTGTCTTTCCTAGTAGAACACAACTATCCCTGCATTTGGGTAGGATTTGATTTCTCTACCTGTTACAGATTGTGGTCTTTTACACACAGAGACAACAGCAACCTCAATGACAGTGTTGCTCTGTGAGCAGCAGATAACCTTAGCTAGATAGTGCAGTGGATATAGTGCTGGAACTGGATGCAAGAAGATCTGAGTTTAAATCCAGCCTCAGGCACTAACTAGCTATGTGACTCTGAGCAAGTCACTTAACCTCTCTGTCTCAGTTTCTTCATCTGTAAAATGGGAATAATAATAATAAGCACCTACCTTCCAGGACTGTTGCCAGGATCAAATGAGATAAAAGGTATAAAGTGCTTGGGAAATCTTAAAACACTATATAAATGCTAGGTGTTATTATCATTACTAAAGAAGAATAGCTCTGTCAGAATTATAACAGATTTCTTTTGGTTTGCAACTATAGCGCTCATTTCAAAACAAAGACAATGCTCCTCTATTTTCTCACCTCACTAAGATAAGCTCAAGATTGACCAATTATCATAAAACACTTAAACTTACAATTAAAAGACTGTCAGTTATGATAATCACTAACATTTATAACTTACAAAGAGCTTTTCAGACACAATCTCATCTGAACCTCACAATAACCCAATGAACTATGTAATATACTCGTTACTATCTCTGTTTTACAGATGAGAAAATTGAGGCTCAGAGAAGTTAAATGGCTTAGAAAGAAAGCATCACTAAGAATATTTATAAAGTTTTGAGCAAGAAATTAAGAATCATAGGGGCACAAGTAGTATTTTCATCACTGCTACCTAATGCAGGCAAGGCCTTTGGAAGAGAAAAGCAGATTTAGGAAAATGGTTAAGAGCACAGTATATAAGAATAGGATTGGGAATTCTGGGAAATAGACTGAAAGATAGGGATGACAAGCTCCTCTGTCAGGGATAAGGTGATTTGTCTGGTACCTCACAAATCTTTTAAAAAACACTTTAAACAGAAAAAGAAACAATATCCCATATATATATATATATCCTAGATATATTGGCACCATGGAAAGTAACTATAATTTAGGAAGGGCAATAACCCTACAAACTGTCTTACCAGAATAGATTATAAAACCTATGGCTTGGGATAGCTATATACAAATACAAAAATTACAGGTAGCAAAGTAAACCAGAGATGCTAATGCAGAGAAGCAAATTTGACCTTACAGACTTGCTGAAATGAAAACCACGAGGAAGAATATACCTTATGCAGGTGGAAGTGGATGGGTTAAATAAAAGTGTGGAGGGTGGGGAGTGGAATAGCACTGTATATTAGAAATACAAAGCCATGTGGGGAAATCTGGTAACAAGAGAAGAAACATGCTAGAGAACATTTGGGTGAAGATCATATGAGGCAGAATCAGAAATAATATGGTCATTAGACCTTGTTAATAATGGTCTAATGGCCACATTATTGTGACTAATAATGTCATTTGACGACTAATGTGGTCACTAAACCACATTACAAATCACCTGGACAGAAAGATGAAAAAGATAAGGAGCACAGATCATAAATCTTTGCTTTTGTTTTGTGTCTCTGAATTTCTCTCTCTCTCGATTGCTTGTCTGTCTGTCTCTTTCTCTCTCTGTCTCTCTTTGCCTCTCTCTCTCCCTCTCTCTCTTTCTCCTTCCCTCCCTCCATGTCTCTCACAAGAGAGCAGAGTAAGTAATAATTTCTTGGCTAGCCTTAATGATAATTTCATCCTTTAAAAAGTGGAGGAAAGAATGAGGGAAAATTCTATATCGGACCTAATTCTCACCAACAAGAAGGAACTGGTAGGGGCAGCTAGGTGGTGCAGTGGATAGAGCACCAGCCCTGGAGTCAGGAGGACCTGAGTTCAATCCAGTCTCAAACCTTGACACTTACTAGCTGTGTGACCCTGGACAAGTTGCTTAACCCCAACTGCCTCGAAAAAAGAAAAAAAAAAGAAGGAACTTGTTGCTGAAGTAGAAATGAGGGGACCTTGCAAGGAAAATGGCTCCCCTATATTACTATTTGTGACAGAGGAGAAACAAGATATCATTCAACATGCACTCTAGATTTCGAAAGAACAGACGTCATAGTGTTCAGAGAAGAAGACATTCCAATGATTGAAAATTCTACAGGCAAGGTCAGATAGGTGACTCTGAAGACTGAAATTCTAAAGACACAAAGAAAAACAATTCTAAAGAGGAGGGAAAGAGGAACATGGCTAAAGAGATGGGTGTGGATGTACAGAAAACTTGAAGATCAATTAAAAGATTTGTTAAGGCATATATAGGATATTGAAGCATGAGTAGGTCACAGAGGATTAATACAAAAGAATGCCACAGCCCTAGAAGAATAGCCCTGAAGTGCCAAAATTCACACTGAGCTCAGGTTGGTAAAGAAGCTAAGATTAATGAAAAGCAGGGTTTTACTTATATTAAGGCAAAAAAGTCAAAAAACAGATAGGACTATTGCTAAGGGTGAATGAAACAATATCAGATAACAGGGAGATGCTAAGTTTTTACTTCTGCTTTTTCTGCTAAGGAGAATGATGTTTGGGTTGGAAAAGACAGAACAAAAATGGATAATAGGGAGTTGAAACCTAAGATAATTAAGCACATAACAAAATACTCAGATGCCCCTGATGAGTTCAAATCACACTACATTACACTACTCAATACTCAAACAATTGGCAGATATAACTGTTATACCACTATCAGTGATCTTTGAAAGAAAAAGGAGCATGGAGCATGGGAGAGGGACTGGAGGACTAGAGAAGAGCATCTGATATTCTGGTTTCCAAAAGAGGGAAGAGAGGGAAGACTAAAGTCAGCAGGCTTAATTTAAGTTAGTGAGCCAAGATCCTGACAGGGTATAATCAAAGCTAATACAATGGCTTTCAAAAGACATAAATAAATACAAAGTCTTATACTTGGGTTAAAAAAAATCAACTTCATGAGTGCAATATGGAAACGTGACTAGAAGGTTCATCCTAGAAAAGTCTAGGTGTTTTAGTAAACTCCAAGTCAATAGGAACAAACAGTGAAATATGGCCTCCAAAAAAAGTGAATGTTTTCCTAGGCTACATTGAGAGGCACAGTTTAATGTATTCATAGATGTGCTGGTAATGTTTAACAACAGGCTTTCTGGAGAAAATTGTTTTAATCTGCGTAGACAATCAACAAAATAATAAAATCAAATCCTGATTCATAGCATTTGCCAATTTCTGATATATACATGGTCACACGGAAAATTTAACAATCAGCTCAAGATGGTACAAGCTGGTTCTAGCAAGCCCCTGCATAGATTATCATACTGGGGCCAGGAAGGAGAAAGTCCATTGTACTGCACCCTGAACAGACTACCCTTGAATATTATATTCAGTTCTGGGCATTATATTGGAAAAGACACTGATAAACTGGTAAGTAATTAAAGGGGGGTAACCAGGTTGGTGAAGGGCATTCATCCTAATAAGGGCCCTCAAGTTTATGACATGTAAGGATTAAACTGAAGTAACTCAGTATGTTAATCCTGGAAAAGAGAAGTCCTTAGGTGGAGGCATGATTATTTCCCTCCAGTGTTCGAATGGTTGTCATGTAGAAAAGGAAGTTAATTTATTCTGTGCAAGTGCAATTGCAAAGAGGTAGATTCCAGCACAACATAAGAATAAAATACCTAGCAATTAGAGCTATCTGAAAATAGATAGAATGGGCTCAGAGGTAGTGAGTTTTCCAGCACTAGCAATCCTCAAGGATATGTCAGATTACCACTTCTTTGTTTTTTTTGGGGGGGCGGGGGGTTGGTGAGGCAATTGGAGTTAAGTAACTTGCCCAAGGTCATACAGCTAGACAAGTGTCTTGTCTGAGACTGAATTTGAACTCAGGTCTTCTTGACCCCTGTGCCATCTAGCTGCCCCCAGATGACCACTTCTAGAGCACATTATAGAGTAGATTCTTATTCATATACAAGTGAAACAAGATAGCCCCTCAAGTCCTGTCCAGCTCTGAAATTATATAATTTCCACAAGGTCACACAATTAAATAAGCACCCCAGGCAGGATTTTAACCCAGGATTCTCTTGCCTCTAATACAGTGATCTTTCCACTACACCAATGAAACTTGGTTTTCTGTGGCACAGAGGAAATACTATTGGATCAGAAATCAGGAGATCTAGACTTGAATTTCAGCTTTTTGTGCCCTTTCCTCATGTCTTTAGCCTTCTCGGTCTCAGCTTCCTCATCTACAAAATGGGTAGGTAGAAGTTCCCTTCCTTGAATAATGATTAATGATGGCACAATTTCAAAATCCACAAATTAGCTACAAAATTATAAACAGTCCGATAACCCTGCATACCAGGGTCACTTGGGAGAATAACACAAATGAGTACTGCTATTAGCTGCCAACTCATTTCCAGCAGTCCTGACCACAGCACCAATGACAACGGTATGATGGCAAATAAGGTGCCAAAAGAACTGAGATCCCGATTCAAGGCACATCTCCCTCCTTCCCCTAAGCAGTTTAGATGCTCTGGAATTCCTCAAGCTTCTTTCCCTCCTCATCTATAGTTGCTGATACTCAGGTTGGAGAGAAGAGCTTCAAGGAAATCTTGAATACAAATTATTGAAATACAAGTTATTGAAACTGTAAGTTGGATTTACATTATGGAACCCAAATATGGAACAATATAAACCTTAAGTATGCAAAGTTCCCCAAAATGTGAAGTGCCCAAAATCTCCCCCTGCCGGTAATGTTAAGGAGAGGGATATTAATGATATTCAGGGGATGAGTTTTGCTGAAGGCAGAAGGGGAAAGAGAGCTCCAGAAAACTATGGATCACAAAAGCCTTATTTCTGAACAACATACGTTTTTGGAGAAGAAGCAAGTAGTAGGAAGAGGTTTCTCAGTCAACAAAAATATGAGCTCCTACTATATGCCAGGCATTGTGACAAGCCCTGGGGATAAACAGACAAAATTTAGTCTACCTTCAAGGAAATTTTACTCTAAAAGGGGAGATAACACATACCTGTTATCTCATGTACATGTACAGGAAAAAATATATGTAAAATAATGCAAAATTTAGCAATTGCCTCTCCAAATGGCAGTGGGTAGAAAGAGTGGGTAGATAATGACCAAGACCACACTAACTGGGATTATCAATGTCTCCATTTGTGAAATACCAGTAAAGTAACTTGGGGGGGAGGGGGGCGGTATAGTTAGCCATGCTTCTCTTCACATTTCCTATTTGCAGCTTACTCCATGAACAAGTCATACAGCAACGGGACCCAGCCTAAAGCTTACAGCTATAGGCTCTAATGGACTTAGTGGTGGAGTGAGGACCCAGCCCAGCGTGGTAGACATGTGGTTTGCAATAGAAGAGGAACTAGTGATGAAGCTCATCTCTCCTTCTCCAAACAGCTCCAAACAACTCCAAAAGTCTGTGTGTTGTTTTGCCTTTCCTGGCCCTTAAACAGGGAACTGACCTTTATTCTGGATAGAAAAGACAACTAAGTAGCCAAAATCCTTTGCAGTCTTCGAAGTTTGCTCCCTACCAGGTGGGCCATATTCTCCCTCTCTGGGATGATAGCAACAATGTGACTTCCTAAAAATAGTATTAATAATAACCACCACCTACCAGAACTGTGACAAGAAAACCCCACCCCTGGGGCAGACCTGTATATCCAAATCCAAGGACACCAAACAGAAGGCAGTTGAGTCAACATTCCACTGCTTCTTAGGACCACAGATATGTTTACTAAGTATGCTTTTTTCCCCTTGAGGGCAGTAGATTTCAATCACTAGTAGCTCTTTTTGACATTTTAAAATAGGAACCACAAAAGAATAAAGCACTCTCTACCCCAAATGGTTTCTATTCCCCAATGCCCATTGTTGGGCAAATGTGCCTGTTATAATACTGGGAGATCCAAACTAGGTGTGGGGGAAGGGAGTTTACAAAATAAAACATAAAATAAAATAAACTTGGCAATTATCTAATGACTTTGGGCAATATAGTCTACTGATATAGAATGCCAAGGCCAAAAGAAAAGTTTATTCACCTATCAATAAAGCTCAAAGCAAACTGGGTTTGTATTATTCAATTTATAGAGATAACCATAGCTCTACAGGCCTGGAATTAGAAGACTAAAAAATTTTCAATGTCTTCTTAGTATTTACTTTTCCCATGTTTAATGCGTTCCACTCAAGATCCTCAAAAATTAATGTGTATTCTGTCTTCCTTGTAAAATCATCATCTCATACCCTCAAATCCATCTTCTCTAAAGTCAATAAGCATTCCTTAAGATGCATCTATAAACAACAAAAACAAATGAAAAGGGTTCCCTTTTTTCCCCCTTTTTAAAACTTTTACAGTGAAACTGCATATTTCAGTAATGAAACAGCTGGAAGGAATTTGGGTTAGAGAACATTGAGACATACCAAAAAAATCATTTTAAGCAACAATTTTTGTTTTGAGTTTTGTCTTCCAATAAAGGATAAGCTTAAGCCACATTATCACAGATTTGATTTTTTTTTAATATTCTGGCAATAAATTACATATTAAAGAGATAAAGGTGGATCTTTAAGACAAGTTGGCATCTAATAGAAAGAGCAGTTAAGAATCAGAAAGTTTGGGTTCTACTCACTTAAACCTGTGGCTTGGTTTCAATAATGACTGCTTCTCCAGCTGAATAGCTACCTACCTACCACCCACCCACCCACCCTCACAGTCTTCCTATAAGGCTAAAGTCAGGTGACATCACCAATACGGTTTGGAAAAAGAAAGTCATATAAGAAAGCAAGATATTACACAGCTGAGGACAAGACTCTAGGGTGAAAGCAAAAATAGAGCTCTATGTATACAACACATAATAAATTAGAATAAGCTTTGCTTTGAATAGATAATAAAAGCAAGAGTTGATAAGCCAAGGTAACTGACTTTTCAAATGCCATCAGTCCTGGATTCCAGTTGGCTGTCGACCTGGTATTTTTTGTGATCTATATTTGTGGTACACGTGACTAGACTTAGATAAAAACTTGGATGTAAAACAATTTAAGGCTCTTCAAACCAAAACTTCTTGGTTTTACATGGGTTAATTTAACCATAAAAAATGATATGGATCTTAATTAAGAGGTTTGTAAAGTACTTAAGTTTGTCATATGTTTACATTTAAATGTAATTTCCTCCAAAAAACTATTCGAGTATCAGCTAACTAAACTAAACTGTTGGTTTAGATTATTGTAACTACTAGATAAGATAAAAGCTAAGATAACATACTATAGAGAACTCTACTTTAGAAGGAAAGGTATTGTAGTCTTTTTATCACTCACCCCTGAGGCTGTGGTGTGTGTGGTAGGAGAAACATTTTTGCTGCAATCGTCGGAGTTAGAAGATGTGGAAGTTGGAGTCATAGGAACTGCATTGTTACTGTTACCTGAAACACATAATTAACACCATCACTATACATATTTCTCCCTTTCTAAACTTTGGCAAAGACTTTGCAATCAAATACTTTATTTTCTTATATTTACCAGAGCATGCCTTTGACTTATTTATGTTCTTTGGTTTTCTCTTCCTGGTCTGAATTCCCTCTTTCTTCATAGCAAGTGGTCTGGGGACCTGGGGGAAAAATTTTCCGCACATACCATAAAGTTTAGTAAATACTTTTTTGAGCAGAAATCAACCTGTAGCTGCAACTGACTTTTGCAGACAGATCAGGTAAAAGAACACCTATAAAAGTTCAGTCCTACCAGTTTTGCAATAGAATTTCATGTGTGCAAAGCTAGCATCACTTGCCCTTCTCCATCTCAATATTACATAGAATCTTTTCATTAAAAAAAGTAATGAGTTGCTAAACAGAACACCTCTACTACTCCACGTGTGTGTGTGTGTGTGTGTGTGTGTGTGTGTGTGTGTGTGTGTAATTTCAATTAGCCCACTTATTGGGAGGAAAAAGCAATAGATTAAATTTTTCATTCTAAACAAAAATTGGAGGCACAATTTTAGGTATCAATGATGGTTTCAATAACTTTTACATAATTTTAAAATAAAGAAGCTCCATGTTAATGAATCCTTTCATCAAAAAAAAAGAATGATTTGCTAACAGAACATTTTTATTTCTTCACTTTAGCTTATTTTTTCCCCCAATCATTCACTTATGGGGGAGGGAGGGAAGAAAGGCAATAGATTAAATTTTTCATTATAGAGAAAAACTGTAAATCCAATTTACAATTTCAATAACTTTTACATACTTATTACTATATCTCACATCTTTCCCCATTTAAAAACAAAGAAGCTCTGCATATTGATGGTATTTTATGCCATGTTTCAAAATGAAAATCTCTAGAATTGTCAACAAAAACACTACTACCTTGTACCTATTTAGCATATACACAAAGTAAGATTAAAAAGCTATACTGATTTTCTCACATTTATAATAGGTCAGTCTGTGTGATTTTGTTAGAGCTTTTTTGTTTGTTTGTTTGCTTGCTTGATTATTCCTGCTTTTCTTTACATTTGTGAAAGAATTCTGACATTTTTATTGAACACAATATCCTGAATGCTTCTCATCTTTTTCTTTTTCTTTTTTTTAACACTTCAGTTCACTGGGCATGTACTAATCCTACCAGAGCCACATCGAATGTTTGATGATGTAAAACCACATTCAGTTGCATCAATGATGTAAAACCACATTAAACGGCATACCCCATGAAGTTTCATGTAGAGCCCGCATGCATTGCAAACAGGTTCACCCTCTGCATTTCTACGCCACAGGGTGGTGGTTGTGGTATGACAGTTGGCACAGGATAAACCAAGCCGCCGTGTTGAAGGCTAGAAACAAGAAAAAATAAATCAAACTTTGGGACAAATAGTCATCCATCTGTGTCCTTTAATGTTTGTCATCCCCAATACCGGCACATTATATCATTTGGTTTTTGTGAGAACTAAAATAGCAAGGAAAGAGAAATGCAAAATCAGGAAATAAAATTAATCACCTACAATTCTTCCTGGCTCAAGACTACATGCTGGAGGCTTGTGCAGTATGATTTATCTCACAAAGCTGATAAGCAGATTTGCTATGGTGTATTACTGTTTTATAAAATAGCCGTTGATAAGTATCCATGCAATATCGAGGTAATTGGTTATGGCTAAAAGCTATTATCACCACTGCCTTGAGAATATGTTTGAAACAGTTTTTTCTCATCAGAACTTGGAAGTACTTCCTAGCTATTGATATTGGAGGGTTTTGCTTTTGTTT
This sequence comes from Phascolarctos cinereus, assembly GCF_003287225.1. Classification (NCBI taxonomy): domain Eukaryota; kingdom Metazoa; phylum Chordata; class Mammalia; order Diprotodontia; family Phascolarctidae; genus Phascolarctos; species Phascolarctos cinereus. The sequence goes on from NW_027555847.1 coordinate 503,611,456, forward strand.
TTGTTTAAATGGAACAGTCAGGTCTGACGTTTAAAAGGTTACCAACAGCATTTCATACATCAAACTTACAACTGGATATCACTAGGTAAGGCACAATGTGACCATCCTTCCTATTGTGACAGTCAATAGTCAATCATTATATCTAGGTGAGGTGTTGGGAAACCCAGTCTCTGAGGAGCCACTATTTGCTGGATTGCTTTAGGCTGAGGCCCTTTGAACTTTTCATCTCTATTTTCTCAAATGCAAAATTAAGGTAATTATGCTATTTTTTCTGAAAGGAGCAAGCTAATGACTCACAAAAGGAATGTGGGAGCAAGGAGGGAAGGAAGAGGGAGCAGCTATATTATCTCTATATATGTTGGTCTCAAATAACTTTGGAAAATTTCTACAAAATAGAGCAAAAGATAAGAGTATGCTATATGCCCTATATTCAACTGTTATCTTAATTATTACCCATCTAATTTTCTTGTTCTTCTGATGATTAGAGAAAGAATGTAGACATTTTCGTTGTTTTAACACTAGTGGCTAACATTGTCTTATTTACACTGATAGAAAAGAAGATCACTCATCCTGATTCATATTGACATTCACTGTGGAGGTAAAGTAATAAATGCACTTCGTGTAAAGATATTATACAGGTTCACCTAGGTAGGACTTCAGAACTGGTCTCCCCACTTTGTTCGGTTTTACCCAGGTTCTCAGTTGTTTAATTCTCAAATTAAAATAGATGAGCCTCAAAGCTATTAAAATGTCTAAACTTTTAAAATGATTAGATCCCTAACACTAAAAATTTGGTTTCAAATTATTTTCCAAGTGGATTCTATCTAGCTGTCCAAAAATATAAATTACTCAATTGAAAAGAAAGGTGGTGGGAAACAAAAGCACAGAAGTATTTTAATATCCTAAAAAGCTATGTATGGTAAAGGAATAAAACTTAGCTATGCAAATTAAATTAGAAGAAATCACTGTGAAAATGTGGAGAGTACCTCACAAAATGCAACAAATCTGCCAGCAAAATGGTAAAACTCTGAGAAGTCATCAGAACCTGTAAGCCTAATTCTTCAGAGATAATCTGAGGTAGTGGAAAGAATAATCTGTAGTAAGGAGACGTGGTTCCCTATCTCAGCTCTGGGACCTTGGGCAGGTCACTTACCTCTCTGATCCTTAGTTTCCTCATCTATAAAATGAGAAATATTAAATAACACAGCTACAACCAACCTCATAAGGTTATTGTGAGGAAAGCAGTTGAAGCTCTATAAATGTGAGATATTATAATCAACATTATTAGATATAAACATTTAATTCAGAGGGACTACAAAGGATTTCATCCCTTTATGTACCCTGAGAATGCAAGCAGTCACAGAACAATGAGCCAGACTGATATTAGAGTAATTTTTGTAAAACCACAAAATGCAAAGTAAAACTGGGTATCATGTATATGATGTTCTGCCTCTACTAGAGTTCTTTCAAGATTTGATATAAAGAAAAAAATAAAATAAACCTATGCCACTGGTAGACCTTTCAAGCAGTGCCTTAAACTGAAAATTAAACTCTACATTAAGAATCAGCTTGACTTTCATAGGTTAAAATTTATGAGGCTGGCTCATCTAACATATATTTGGAGAGATATTTGATATGATGACAAAATAAGCATGTGAGAGAAATTGAGGGAGCTAAGATGGGACCAGCTCACTACTTTTGTCTTCCCTCCACCTCCAAAAAAAATGAGGGAAAAAGGGTTAAGAGGGAAAATTGCTTCCTCTTTAGGAATATATGAAGTCAGTAAATTAGTGACAGCAAGGTCCATTTTGTAAACAAGTCGTTTATGAGTTTTCAGTGGAATTTCAAGTCAATGTGAAACAATCCTGTATCAGAAATTGCCACTATTGCAAAGAACTTTATGGCCGTTGACCATATATCATAAGTCAAGCCAGTCCTCATAAACATGTGAAATGAAGGTGAATAGGTTATAAAAGTTTCTTGTAACAAGTGATCTCTGTTACATTCATCACTAACAAGGAATTCAAGTTACACCATAAATCTGTTATTTTGCAATGTCAAATTCACTGTGATTGGTTATGTACTGCAGGTTAAACAAACTTAAGTATAGCATTCAGTTTCTAAGAAGTATCCTCTAACCATTATGACCATAAATAAGGAGTCCACAGTGACTACTAATTGTTCGTGACACACCCTCTTATTGGTTCCATTTATTGCCTATTTGCTAGCTATATTGGCTGACCTTGGTTTCCACTAAGACACCTGTTACATTGAAAGAAAACAAGTCAGCTCTGGGATTTTATTTTTTTGTTCCTATGTTTTCTTCTTAATTCTTGCCCCTGCATTTCTTTATTAGTTAAAAGCAATCTTAGCTGTAGGCACATGTACACAAAACTTGTATAATAAATGGCATTATCAAAACCTGCATCTGCCTGTTGAATAAATCAAATTTACTCCACAGCCAAATTTGGGCGCTAAATTGGAGAAAATGTTACCCTCCAGAACTCAGCGAGTATTGTACTCAATGTGGCTTTTCAGAACCATAAATGTAGTTTCATTCTTTTCATCCATTAACTAAAATGTGGAAACATTGAAATTTCTTTGTAACATTTTTCAGGGATACATACATATATCATATATAGTTTTATATATAACACATTATTGCAACATCCATGCTCCCCACCCCATATCCTTGTACTTATTTATTGGATTCTTAGAAGAGTGCCATTTGAGGGAAGCAATAAATTATAGGAGGTTTAAATTGTAGGAGGTTATAATTAAGTTTAACCGTATACATTCACACTCATTAAATTCACCTTAGCCACTTTATTTTAAATACACTAGAAACAAACCCATAAAACTAATTGCCTCCCTATAAGGTGACAGACTTCCATTGTGATGCAATTTCAATCTAATCTATTTAGCACAATAAAGTGTTGCATTTGCTCCCGCTAATTAGAATATAACAAATAAATTAGCTACAAAGTTAAGAAATCTAGCATCCTACAGCAAAATGTTTTACTTTAAAATGCATTAGGGACTAGGGCATTTCTCTAAAATAAATGTTGTCCCGTCGTTTTACTAGGACTGTCTGTAATGTGTTTTCTCTAGTAAATACAGCAGTAATAATCTTCTCTCACCAAGAGACTCAACATAGAGGTGAAATTGATACCTGAAGAAAAATCTGGAGCTTTTCAGCATCATAAACTTGAAAGACTTGTAATTTCTAGGTTTCAAACACCTCGGCTAATACCAATTCAAAAATGATAGCAAACTAACCCAAATTTGCCAAAATCCAACACCCTCCCCCTCCACCCAAAAAATAAAGAATGCATAGTATTCGACTCATCAAAGCTGAAGATGTTTAATTCTAAGTGAAATTAAGAATCTAGAAAGGATCTGTCTCTTCGACCCAAAAGCAAGCTGGCCCAAGAGATAATTTACAATGGAATCTATGTGGGGAATCATCCCAAACCTCTTTCCTTCCTGCTTGAATCCATGATAACCCAGGAACCCCCAGCCCCACACAGCCCCAGGAGTAACTAAACAGCTTTCTAGTCTGTCCTATCTCCCCTACTTGTTAACAAGTCTGTGAGAACTGTCTGGCTATGTTCAGCCGAAGGACTCCCCTCTATCCCCATCTCATGGTGCCACCCAAGGGGCTCCAAATTCTAGGACATCCACAGCCAAGGGAAAAGGTTTAATTCAACCCCATATGGATTCAGTCATAGGTAGACTGCTCTATGCATGCTCCCACTTACCACTCTTTTCTGGGGTTTGATGAGGGGTCGACTCAGCCCATTCATTTTGCTGTAGAGCCCGCAGGCATTGCATAGGTAGTGGCCTGTCCCATCCCTTCTCCACAGGGGTGTCTGGATAGAACCACAGTTCACACATTCTCGACTGTCCGACAGATCCTCCAACAGTTCTGGAGGGGGGACCGGGAGAGAATAAGAAGACAATGGTTGATATAAACATCTAGAGACTGAGAAGCTAACACTGACTTGATGAAGAACTTGAAACAAAAACTTAACCTCCCTGAACCTCGGATTCCACATCTATAAATGAAGTGGACTGAACTAGTAGGGACCTCTAAATTTTCAGCTGAACTAATAGTGACCTCTAAGTTTCCAGCTCTATATCTATGATCCTATGATGGAGCCTATTAAAGGCCTAGGGTGGCAGTTGCTGCCCTTATCTGCTTTCCTCCCAATAATCTGGAAATTAAATGGCTCTCCCTACTAAACCAATGGAGTTGTAATGAAATTATCTTGCTCCCTCTGAAATTTGACTGCAATCTTTCTCTCCACTTCCCCCTCCTCTTAACAATCCAACTTCAATCCAGGAATGATTCAGGAAAACCTTCTAGAATTGTCCCCATTTTCCTTGCACTCCCCCATTCCAGTGGGAGACAGAGAGCAACCTCAAAGCCAGGAAGACCTAGGTTTAAGTCTCAATTCTGGCAAATTTTGGCTGTGTGAACCTGAGCAGTCTGAACCTCTCAGCACTGTAGGCCAGGGGCCTCAAATACCTGGCCCACCTCCAGTGTGGCCTCAACCAAGACTAAAATGTAATTGGGAAATATTTAACAAAATAAATAAAAACACAATATAATATTACTCTCCACGAAGGGATCCTTAGGTACAGCAAAGCTGCTATGAGTTTGACCCCTCTGCTCTAGTTAACTCTCTAAGACTATAAATTGTCAAAGAAAGTACCAATCTTCACTAGAAGAGTGAGTTTCCTTGCCTGGGAGTTCTCTAAACTGTTGAAATTTAAGGTCTGGTCGCCATCCCTACTGCCCAATGCTATCTATTTTGGGGCATCTTATTCTACAAGTTTGGTAGAGCCACACCATCCTGGTATATTTGACTAAGTTATATGGGGGTGAGGGGCACAGTTAATGAACTTTTGGTCTTGTAACCACTCTGGAAACTGCACAAAGGGAGGCTGATATTGTTGTATAGCTTTCAATTTAAAGGGGCAGGGACTGGATGTGGTTTTGTTTTTTTGTTTGTGTGGGGGGTTTTTTGGCATACTTTTGTTGAGAGAGGGATTTTCCAAAGAAAAGAAGGTTCTTTGGTTGAAGAACTTGTTACGTGTACACTTAATATTATTGATACCAATATTCCCCCTTCTCTCTATCCCATTCTAGTTCTCTCCAAATTTATACTGAACACTTTCAGGAATGAAGCTTGCACAGTTACAATAAGATTATTTGCCAAACCAGAAGAGGTCATTAAACATTAACACAGATCTGTTCACCACCATTCCCAAAACCTGGGGAAAATGCATTTTATCTTTTCCTAACTTTACCTTAGACATTTTTGAAGCACAACACAATGGTTTTTTTAAAAAATGTTTCTACTACTGCCTCCTCTCTTTCAACAATTCAGTAAAAGACTGCTGAAATGGGAATTATTTGTAGAGATTTTTTTCCTACTCAAATGGGATTTTTTCTCTCTAAATTGTGGTCATGCTTCTAGAAACTTTAATTAATTTGAAAAATAATCAATTTCCTTTAGGGGAAAAAAGTTACCAACCAAGCAAACATTCATGGGGCAAGGTGTCTAAAAGATTTGCTTAAGAGAAAACAACTTACTTGAAACATTTCTTTCTCCTATAAAACAATCGTATTTTAAAGAGTGCTTAGCCGTACAGCTAGTATGTACAGCTGCCTCTAAACCTCTTTTGTCACTGTAACATTAACACTTTGTTCCCTTTTCAAAACTACTATACCTGACAGCATTAAATAACCTCCCCCAACCCATATTCTGTGCCTTTCTTTCATTTTAATTTGCCAGGTAAATCTAACCTCATCCAGACTAAAATTTTGATCTATTAAAAATGTGCTTGAAATCCCAATTCACAGATTTGCCTATTTTGTTGACTCACAGTTAAAATAAACCTGCTAATAAAAATCACTAATTAAGAGCAAATAGTTGTAACATTTTATTACTCTCCCCCACACACAAACAACTGAATGTGAGCAAATGGATAAACAGATTCTTCTTAGAGGAAGACTACCTAGAAGTTGTAGCCCAATCTTTGTAACTATTTTTATCATTAAGATTCTTTAAATTATAGCTAATACGTTTTCTATATTTATCCCTCTCTCTCTGGAAATTTCTGGACTGTTTCTTTATACTTTATAAAATTATCCCTTGATCAATTTCCCTCTTATTGCTTGTTATCTAACAAGAACAAGTACTATATTTACTGACTGCTCATTGTAAGGTTAGTTAAATGAGCTTAAGGTTTTCAATTAATAACTGCACTATTTCATCTACAAAAACACCTTAATAAAAGATTATTTTTCCATCTTTCAGAAATGACTAAATATCCTGTAGAATAGAGAATGCAAGGTTTTCACTGGCAGGCAAACTAACCAACACCATACACGTGAGGTTTTGTTCTCTCCGCTAAAAGCTACCATTGAATTCTGTAATCAGTAAAAATGCTTAGTACTTCAAGGACACTGAAGTTAAACAGTTATTTATCTTGGTTGTTAACTTTAAAATGTTACCTTTCAGAGTACCTATTAGAGCGAGTATTTCACTTTGCCTTGAAAATTCTCTCTCCTCTTTTTTTTTTGCACTGTTTATATTACATGTCATTTTGAAATTGCAGAAAGTACATAGCCTCCTAAAGAGAATACTAATATTAATTAATGCACCAAATCTGACTGGGAAATTAATGTGAATTTCAGTCTTTTTTTTTTTGGTTAGATTCCAAAAGGAAAACCAAGCACTCATTTTACATGTTTGTTTTGCTGTTTGGTTGGTTAGGGTTCCCCCCCCCCATTTATTATCTGGCTTAGATGCATCTCCAAATCTAAACTCTACTTTTGATTTAAAACAGGAGGGAAGACTCCTGATCATATTGGTAGTTTCATTCATTTGTTTTAGAACCCAACCTTTGCATAAGTCTCTATCACTCCTCTTCCCCAAGCTTAGAGCCCATAGAGTAATGACTTCAGACAAAGCAGCAGAAACTACCCCAGGTCTCAGGTCCCTTCAGTTTCTTTCAGGCTGTGTTCACTATACTGTGATCACTAACTACATACGTTTGTTCACCACAAGGGAATCATTACATAAAAGGACATGAGATTAGAATGAGTTGTGGCAGATTCGGCAAATTGAAAGGCAGAGGGATCTGAACACAGTCCTCTACTTATTACCTCACAGGAAACCCCGGAGCCAGGGATGAAGAACATAGGTTAGATTCCAAAACTCTAAATTGTACAGCTTGAAAGAAAGATTTTCATTTGTGCTTTAGTTGTTTTAATTGCACGAGTATACTGTATCTGTCAAAGGGAGAGGGAGAGGACCGGCTGTGAGAAGAAGAGATGGGAAAAACTAGCTAAGAACTGAATGTAACACTGACATTCCAGGCCCTGGCCCCTCAAAGACATTTGTTATCAAGACACCTGCAATTTGGGGTGCAAAGAACAGAGTGTTATTTAGTTTCTACTTTGCTTCTCCAAATCACCGAAAACTTCCCTAAGCCTTATTCTTAATAAACCTTTCTACTTTCAATACTCAATTTAAAAAATATATATATTTTGTCTGCAAATGTATTTGGTCACATTTGAATAATATGACCTAAAGGGAAGATAAGATATGTGGATAGGTGAAAAGAGTATGTTTGAAACAGATGTGTTACTTGAAATATTTAAAATTAGAAGCCACCATACCTCTGCTACAGATATTGTAAGAATTCTTTGATTTAAAATAATTTGCTTATTCAAAGATTTCTTTAGTGTTCTTTAGAAAAATATCTTCATACACACTATCCTATCAAATACCAGAATAATTTGAAAAAGAGGAGAGATAAAGGAGTACTCTGGGTCCAGAAATAGCCTTAGCTGCTAAATGTTGATCTACAACTATATTCCATTCACTGTTTTCTGGTCTTCCTCTAATACAAGTATACCTCCACCATCTCCTTTTTTAAAAAGGCCCCATATCCTCATTCCTAGAAGCAAATAGGATTTGTTATCATACAGATTAGGGATCCCCATGTCATCCTAAGTGGGGGAGGGGATGGCAAAATTGTGTGGCTAGTTAACTGCCATGCAAATCACATGTCTAATAGGGGGTAACCACACACAGATGCTTTTATGCAGGTGATTTTCAAAATATTAACATTAAATGATAGCTGGGGGGGAGGGGAGGTTACCAAATGGGCAAACTAAAGTGTGAGAGGTGGCAGGGAGCAAGGGGGTGCTAATTGTCTCCATATTTACCTGCTCCAAATAAAATAAGAAAACTGATTTTGGCCTGTGACTACTGGAACTAGTGTTTTTACTTCATAGACACCCCACCCACTGAGTTACCTCAACCCATACCTGTAGTGACCTCTGGTCTGCCAAATTCTGGTATGCCAGAATTTGTCTGTCTCATGGCTCTGCTTGTTTTCACACTTCAACTTTTAGCACCTGGACCCAAGAAAGTATTTGGAGAAGGCTAAGAAGCTGTATAGATGAATGAGAGTCTGACACTAGTTAATATCTTCTCTGGCATCAGTACTGTTATCTGTGCCTCCTTCAAAAGTGAAAATATATTCCATTGAATCTGTCAGATTATCAAACATTAGGTCAGAAATAAGATGAAAAGTGTTCCTGAGGACTGAGAAAGGCTTCAGTAGAGATGAAAAATAAATGAGATTGGTGCAGTTTAGGTGTCCTAGTAATTACTGTATGGATCAATTACCCTAAATCTTTAGGAAGGATACGTGAACTGAAAAATGTCCAGTTTAGACTGAAATGGAGGTGCCCTTCTGCATCTTTCCATGAGTGTGATAGATTTGCCCAAATGGCACCCCCAGGCACAGAGACTTGGCCTGTTGGTGAGTATTGAACATACGAAATCACTGTTGTGATTTCACAACAGGCTTGGCCGATTTCAGCTACCAAGGCCCAGGGGTCCTCACCTTGCCATCAGGACAGCCTCCCTCAAAAATGGAAAGTCATTGATATAGGATTTCAGGGAATAATCACGCAAGTTGCCAGCTCTGCAGTATGAAAATGACACCCATAATCCACGACAAGACTAAGTAACCTCTGCTCCTCTGCTCTATCTCCAAGAAACTCAGGGAGAAGACAAGTTACATTCAATCCCCTTACTGCTGTGTTCCTTAAAATATTTTTTAAAAGAAAATAAAATCCCTTAGGCAGTAAAGAAAATTGAGTTGTTTGTGGGAATTGGAAGGAGGTGAGGATAATTAAAATTCCCAAGCCCTCCTAAATTCCTCAAGGTCCAGTCAATCAAAAATCTCATCTGCACTGTAGAACTCCAACTTTCATAGCAAACTCCTAAATGTTGGTAAGAGGGTAAGAAAATTAGGGAAAAAGTTTGTCTGGAAAGGCCCGTTCCTTCCAAGCACCAAAATAAATTAATTCACTCCCCCTTTCCCTAAGTCACATAACACCCTATATGTATAAAATCCTAGACATTCGGATACAAAGCAAAATTAAAACTCCCCTTTTTAATTAACTACATCAATGCCCCAGATTAGTATAACTTAGCTGAGCACCCTTGAACGAACACTCTCTCTCTCTCTCTCTCTCTCTCTCTCTCTCTCTCTCTCTCTCTCTCTCTCTCACACACACACACACACACACACACACACACACACACACCCCTTAAACTGACTGAAAAAGAGGGAGCACCTACATTTTAAAAAGGGCCCATAGCCCCAGCCTTTAAACTAAACGTACCAAGTCAAACTTCGGACTTCCCACCTTTTGACAATCTCTACCACCCCGACTACCTCCTTTCAGTTCACTATGCTGGCTTCCTCTCCCTTCTCCCCCTATGCGCCATTCATCCAACTGGCTGGCTTCCTTCTTACCCTTACCCCTGCCCCAGCCTCTGGGGTGCTTCGCCGACTTTACCTGCACTTGGGCCCCGGGGCACTGTGAGCGGAGGCCCTGATCGGCTCTGAAGGCTGTGCAGAACGGAGTTCTCGAAGGGACCAGTGGGCCAGGCAGGCGTCAGCGGCGCTCCCACGTAGGGCGAGTAGGGGCCGGGGTGGTGGTGATGATGGTGGTGATGGTGGTAAGATCCATTCAGGGGCCGAGGCCCAGCCAGCGGGCTGTATTGGTGCTCCCTACTGCCCATGGCTCCAAGGCTCCCGCTGTTGCCTCCCCCGCCACTGCTGCTCCCCGCGCTGCTCCCGCTAGCCCCGTAGCCGCTGGATTCCCGGGGCGCGCCGTTGGGCATCGGAGGGCTAGGCGAATAAGGGAAGCGGGCAGAAGTATGCGAACCCCCGGTGCTCGCGTTGCCTCCGCCGCTGCTGCTGCCACCTCCGCTGCCATACGGGGGGCTGTCGGCTGAAGGCTGGGGCCAGCCGGGATGCCCGCCAGGGTGATTAGGAGGCCCGCCGGCAGCGCCTTGTAAGTAAGGCAAGCCAGGAAGCATGGAGCCCACGCGGGTGGTGGGCACATACACTGGAGAACTGGCGGCGGCTGCAGCCGCCGCCGCGGCTGCGGCAGCAGAGTGCACGAAGCCGCCGGCCGCGCCGTCGTAAGCCGCTGGTCCCTGGGAGGAGAGGGCCGCGAGGGTCTGGTACATCTCCTCGGGCTGCTCTGCAGCTGCGAAAGGGCTCAGTTTGGTGCCGCGACTGGACCAGAGCAGCTTGCTAGCGGTCGCGGCCTGGTCGAGGTCAGTGAAGAGTAGTAGATCCTCCCAGCCCGACAGGGAGCTCCCCTGGCCCCCGACCCCGGGTGCCGAAGGGCCGTGGGGTGGCCCGAAGTGGTGTGGGGCGTAAGAGCTGAGCAACAACGATCGAGCCGGGGTCCCGGCCCCGTCCGAGTCTAGCTGGGACGTCCTGCAGGAGCCGGCGCCGCCGGGGCCCCGCTCGCCCCCCCGGGAACAGCAAGAGGAGGAAGAAGAGGAGAGGGGGGAAGGTGGGGAAGACGGCTCCCGCCCTGGGAAGGGACAAGAGTCGCTGGCGTCTGAAGCCCCGGCCCCGCACCGCTTCAAGAGGCACCAACTACCGTCAGTCAAGGCCATCCAAGGTCCGGCGCCGCACCTAGCAGCTCCGCTAGCTCCTGGAGGAAGGGAGGGCAGGGATGGAAACCAGAGAGAGAGAGAGAGAGAGAGACACCGAGAGAAATATTACCGAATAAGAAAATGAGGGAGCGCTCTAGACCTCTCCTCTTTTTTAAACAGTCATTTGAAAAGCCCCCTTTCCTCTACTATGGGGGGGGAACGACTAGGGGATAACAGAAAGACTTGGACTGGAGCACCAGCAATTTATTGCACACTCGCAACCCGAGATACCTAATTCCTCTGCTCCAACGCACCCGCCAGCCTCCCTCACCGCGCCTCTTTCCCTCACCCTCTTCAGCATCCTTTGCTGGGCTCAATACCAGCCCTAGAGAGTCCCTAACACACTCCAATCAAGTAAAATCTCCCTTAGGCGGCTTTTCTGGCTGGGAGTTAATTCCCCTTGGGGAAGCGGACGGGGAAAACAAAAGGCTTTTTTTTTTCTAAAGAGAATGCGTACGAGTGCGTGCACTCGGGGGCCCCTAGTGCCTCTCTTTTCTCTCTATCTTCGCCTTGGGTGACTGTGTCTAAGCTTTCCCTGGATAAAAACTAGCAGAAGCCCTAGAAAAGCAACCTGTCCCTGAAAACGAAACCGCGGACTTTCTCCCCCACTGGATCTCTCCTAGAGTTTTCCTAGCTGCCTAGGAGGGAAGGAGGAGGGTGGGGAAGAGGGAGGGGTTGAGGGGGAAAGAAAAGAGAGAGATCCCGAGATGAGCACCAGTGGTGAGAGGACGTAGGAGGCTGGAAGGCGGGGGCGAAGGGGAGCCTAAGCCGAGCCAACTACCTTCTGGTGAGAGGCTGTGCCAGGCCACGCCATCAGCTGTGGGCCTCAAGAGCTACAAGGATCGAGACCCAAGCCCAAACCTTCTTCATCAGCCGCCGCTGCAGCCGCCACTGCACACCTTAGAAGTGGCACAGTTCCACAACAACAAGCCCTGCGATGCTGACCGCCGCACTCACGCGCGCGCGCGTACACACACACACACACACACACACACACACACACCACACACACACACACAACACACATACACGCGAGCACTCATACAGGATTTGTAGCCCTGGCTCCTTACCCCATCTATTCCACACCAAGACCACACTCACATGCAACAGAAAGGTCACACAATTCCGGGGTATGGAGTGGGGAGAGAGAAGGGAATGAGAAAGAGGGGAGAGAAAAGGTGGACGGGGGATAAAAGTCGCCTTAGAGCCAAGTCCGCCCAAAAGAAGGGAAAAGGAAGAAGTGACAGCGAGCCACGGAAGAAACCAGAAAGTCCCACCTCCTCGGAGGCTGCTTTCCAAAATCTCTTCGGACCGTGGAAGATAACCATAGTCAAAGTAATAGCACCCACAATCGCCGCTGGGATAGTGTAAAAGGAGTCTGCTTCCCAGTCAGCTCCCCCTTCCGGGTCTCCCCCCCACTCCCCACCCCAGTTGTCCTTTTGAGATAACTAGCAGATAAGGCGGTGAGCAGATAAGTATTTCAGACTCAGAAAAAGAGTCGAAGTTTGCCTGCGGGAGGCTCTGTCCTGGGAAAACCCAGCAGCAGCTACAGACATCGAGGAAGAAGGAAGAGAAGGACCCACCCGGAATCCTGGACGTAGCTTTCTGGTGGTGGGAGTGTGTTTGCTTCTCTCCCCCCACCCCACCCCGCCCCCCAAGGGATTGAGAGAACTGGAAAGGCCAGAAGGAGGGGACTGAAAAAAAAGGAAAGGAGGGGGGTGGCAAAGGGAAGAAAAGGGGAGGGAATGGGGGACAGAGGGAGAAAAACGAACCAAACCTAGTGTGGTCGATTTGCATCGAGGCTGGTTGCAGTGGTGTTTAATGCCGGGAGCTAGGAGCTGGAGCCGAGGAAAGCAAGCGAAGAGGAGAGTCCCGGGTGTGCGGCGATGAGCTGCTCAAGTATAAAAAGGAGAGAGGAGGCGCCTCTCACAGCCCTGCCGGAAAATTGCAGCCTGCTGCTCCTGATTGGATTCACTGAGCCCTAAACAAACAGCGCTCGCCAGAAGGGTGCCAGCCAGCGGGCCCTCTCGGCTCACTCTGAGCTGCTAGGCTCTGGAGGTGAAGAGGAGGGAGAGAGGGAGGGGAGGGGAGGGAACCAAAGAGGAGAGGAGGGAACGAGTCAGGAGGGGAGGAGAAGGAGGGGGGAGGGGACGTGGGGGGCAGGGGAGGCTGTGCGTGTTCTAGAGAAAGAGACTGAGTTCGGACAGAGCCTGTAGTGTGTAAGGAGAGCAGCCTTCGAAGCCCAGTCCTAGGATTAAAGCTAGTTCCACTAGGCCGAGTCCAAGGGTTCGGAGCTGGAATGGATGGTGAGAAGTGCGGTTCCCAAGCGCCTGAGGGGCACAGGTGGGAGGACTGAGATGCACAGCTAAAGTCTCTATGTTATAAGTGTTCCACAAGACCCACCTCAACCCTAAGCACATAAGAGATACCCTCATACTCACACCGTCCTTTAAAAAAAAAAAGTTCCCCTTGGGTTCTTCCCAATCTGTCGCCGCAGAAACAAACATCTCACGTAGTGAAAGAGGGAGAGAAATATCCCAAATAAAATATTTCGACTAAAAGAGAAAATCCGACTAGTCTCAGGTCCCTTCTCTCTCCACTCCCTCCACCCCCACAAATTAAATACTACAGGGGCGGGGGGGAAGGTTGGTCTTGGGGACTGGCGAGTGGGGGGCGGGGAGTGCGGTTGGTCTAAGTTTTTTTCCGACCTTAGACCTTTAGTACCCGCTTTCCCAGGTTCCCGGCATTGCTAGTCTTGTAGCTGTGGGTAATTTGGTTTCTAAAACAGCTACAGGACAATTCCACTGCTAAATTAACTACCTCTCTCTTTCTCACTGTGTCTCATCTTAGTTTCTCTCCCTGTCTCCATCTCTCTCTCCCTCTCTGATACTGCCTCTGTCTCAGTCTTTCATCTGGCTCCCTGAAGTTCACGTCCGCCACTCCCTTATTATTCCAGTTCACGCCAGTGGTGAACTTGTAAGTGTAGGGGATCAGGTGAGCGAAAATGCTCCCATATTCAGACATGAATAATAACCACAAATTTTATCAGATTTTATATACTCAATCTGTTCTTCTAAATATCCCTTTCCATGTCCACCCCCGCCCCACTCCAAATTCAGGTAAGTCTCTTCTGGCAGATCTCGGTGAGAACTGAGTATTCATATTTTATTTTCTTTTCTCTCTCCAAATGGTTATCACAACTGGGCACAAATCAATACGGTTCTTAGCAGGAAAAGTGACTGGGAATTAAAATAACTCGTTCCCCAGGGGTTATCAGCTGGATATCAGTCCACATCAGTTTGTACAGAGAGAGACTCATCTGGCGCGAACTGTGTGAAGTCTGTCTCGCTCCCTCAGCTAACAAACATCATTTCTTCAGATGGACGTGACCCAAAGACTGGGGACAGAGAATTTAACTGGGGTAGGACGTGCTGTGTTTTGAGGGTTGTTTTTTTTTCTTTCCATTTCCCCCCCCAGGTAAATAGAAGTAAAAGCATTTCTAATACGCGCTAGACCTGATTGCTTTTTTCTGTATTCGGTTTCTCTGGTATTTCTCTTAGGCTTCTTAGTAGAGAGAATTGAGCGGGGGCAGGTAATTTTCAAATATTATTGGGGGCTAAATGATCAACGTCAAATCTAAGCAGAAAATTTGTTTCCTTTCTAATAAAACTGAATTGTAAGCACTATGGTTCACTGGTGGAGAGTGAGAGTGGTTAGAAGAGAAGAGAAGGGAATGAGCTAGGAAGAATTTACCCTTCCCCCTTCCCCCTTCCCCCTTCCGCCAGTTCTTCGTTGTAAATTTCTGTTAAACACTTAGGGATTTTTAAATCCTTACTGTGAAGATTCCTAGTTAAAGTCATATATCTCAATTTCATTACAGCCGCGTTTGGAAAGGAAGTTAAATGGAGAAGGGACTAAATATAAACGATTGAGTAGTTTTTTTTAATTAATCCACTTTTGATCGAGTGTGAGGAGAAAGCAAGACTTGTGTTCAATTGCTAAAATGAATGAGTTTTGAGCCGAGCATTACCTTAGAATTCTTTAGCAAGTAGTAATTAAATTAAAATCAGGTTTGTTTGTTCTTAAGATGGTTCATTGTCAGAACTATTGCTGCTTTAGATATGTTTTCCTTTTGAATCCAAATATTTTGTTAGTTTTTTCCCATTAAAAATACTAACAGCCCCCCACCCCATAAAATTAGTGACTTTTGAAAAGAATAACTGTTTCACCGAGGCTAGTCTACAAGCTAAGTAATTAACTTCGGAGTCCGAACGCACAAGTCCATCGAAGTCCCTAAGAGCTTTTCTTCAAGTTTGTTACCTAGTCTAAGAATACCATCCAGAAATTTGCAATTATGAAGGTGGGGCGGGGCGGGGGGGGGGTTGAAGGGTTGGGCTACTTTTTTTTACAAAGTAACTGAATGCCTTTGACCAGCTCTCTTTACCACGTCTCTCACCGGCTGTTAAGAAAAAGCTCTACCAAGCTCTGCCTAGGTTAGAAGTGACGCGGAGAGAAACACTGGCCCTACAAATTGCAGTCTCTTATGGCTCTAGGGTGACCTGGTTTTATGCTCCAGACTCCCAAACTTTTTATTAAAAAATTTTTTTCCCTAAAACAAAGAATAAAACTATCTGTGTAAGTGTCTGCTGAGCAAAGTACTTATTTTTCTACTTTGGTTTCCAACCGGAGTTGACATTGGAACTGTAGGGTTGCCCTGGTTATAAATGTCACAGAAAGTGAGATTAAAATAATAATAATAACAATAACAAGAAGTTTTAAATCAAAGATTTAATTTCATTAGGTTGAAGGAGCACTCAGATTTGCTCCTTTTAACTTGCTCTTTTTTCGGCTCGGAGGGGATGA
Source organism: Phascolarctos cinereus (assembly GCF_003287225.1). Classification (NCBI taxonomy): domain Eukaryota; kingdom Metazoa; phylum Chordata; class Mammalia; order Diprotodontia; family Phascolarctidae; genus Phascolarctos; species Phascolarctos cinereus. The sequence goes on from NW_027555847.1 coordinate 503,627,376, forward strand.
CTCCGATGGCAAAAAGCAGTGCATTTTCAAAGAAATCAAATCAGACTTGAGTCCTTTACTAAGGGATTCCCTGGCTTGGAGCGCCTCTGGACTGGCTTCTTTTCTTTCTCCCACTAAAAGCATTTTTCTAAATGACTGGGACAAAGAGGTGTGGAAAGGAGGATCTCTTTTAAAGAAGAGAGGGAAAATTCAAGAATTCGGGAGAACCAAAACAATTTTTTATTCAAAAGTAAACAGCCCTGGTATCTTATGAACCACTCTTCCTCTTTCGTTTTTCCCCCCTCCTCTCTCTCTTTTTAAAGAGCTGTTCATCTTAAGCCATTTCACTGGGTCAAATCAAAAACATTGAAAAAGACAGGAGTCTTCCATCTGATTAGCCGGGAGTGAGGGGGAAAGCCTGGTCCCTGTGATGCTTTCATTAAAATAGTGAGTGGAGTGAATTTGGCTTCTCTGGGGTTTTCTCCCCTGTCAAGAGGTGTGATTTATTTTGGCAGAGTTGCGTGCATTATTCTTAGTTTTAATTCAACCATAATACGTCAGTTAATTGGGGAGGTGAGGGGAGAGCCTTAGCGCTGTCATTACTTCAGTTCCGTAGGCTCTGAGAGCTAGCTCAAAAGATTAGCGTCATAATATACCCTTAACCCTACATGTTCAAGCCTATTATAATGTCATTTGACAAAGTTGATGGTTTTCTTTCAGAAAAAAAAACCTGAAATAATACAAATCTTCAATAGAAAGGTTTTTCAACTTGAGGGTGTTTTTTTTTTAAAGCTCAGACTTGTGATACCTCCCCTCATCCACCATATTTCTTCTGACCTGAAGATCTCCTTCTTAAAGACTTGGGTCCAGCTTAATGTTGCTCCCACCCTTATTCCTACCCTTATTCCTATTCCAATGAGAGAGCCTTAGTATTGTGGATCATCAAAGATCCCTTGGTGTATTGTCTTTTTTTTAAACAATACAAATTGTTTAAAATCCAAAATTGTTTATTTTTCATTTCAAGGAAAGGTCACCGAATGGTGAAAACTAACTCTGCCGAGGTATCCTCCCCACCTTATCCATCCCCCTCCCCAAACCCAATCCCCTACCCCAGGTAAGAAAAACTGTGAATGTTGATCTTTTCAGAACGCATAAAAACACTATCCTTCGGGAATAAACGAGGCACCACGGCTCCCGGAGCGGAGAGACTTTAGGTTCCTTGGCTTGGATTCCTGCTGGGAATACAGGCTACAGTCCCCTGGAGGGCGGGGCTGGGTTGGGCCTGGCCGCTGCTGCTGCTGGGAGGTGGGATATACAGTACGAAAGGTCACTCTGGTAGCATTCTTCTCCTCACCATGTTTATATAGCTAAATGTACTTCATACCCGGCTGGTAAGCTATGGCAGTCGAGATAAGCAGGCTTGGGTGGGGGGAGGGTAGTGAAAAACTCCTTGCTGGAGGTACCTAAAATTCAATCCTTATCCATTCATTTTTTTCCTTCTTTTTTGCCTTCCTTCTTCCTTCTTCCTTTGCCTTCCTTCTTCCTTTTTTCTCTCCCTTCTTTTTTTTTCTTACCTTCCTTCCATCTTTCTCTCCTTATTAAATAGTGTTATCTGGCCACCCAATAAAGAAATTAATTTTTTTCACTTCCTGCCTCTCTCAGCCTTAGCCACTCTAAATCAGATTAATTTTGCCATTAAGTAGATATCATCAGAACATCAGTGATGACAAAAGGTTGTCTTCTACAGAAAATTCCTCTTCCTTTCCTAACAATAACAAAGAAAAATCAAAATTCCATTTCTAATAAACAGATTCTTCTTCTCTCTCTACCTTTGTACTGAGTAACTCTTGGAACATGTTCTTTCACCCAGACACCATGAGCTAGTTTTAGTCAGGTTGATTTCCCACCAGCTTCAGAGTTTGCTCGGTTACTGTCAGACTATCAGGACCCAACCTAGTTCTGAGGGCCTCAGATCTAGAGGCCAGAGCATAATGTGGTGAGCCAAGAAAGCTTCAGGAAGGCCTGGAATTCTTGTGCTTTCAGAAATGTTTTGAAGCTCAGGTGGAACAGTTTTAAGTGAAGGGATTTATGGAGCCCATGTGGGGCAGAAAGGTTTCAATCTTTCTTACTAAATCTTTGCTGAATAGACTAAGTCCTTTTCTAAGATGAGGCACATCTAACCATTCCACTTACTGTGTAGATGGAGTTGGAGGTGAGCTAAGTCAAGATGATCTATTATTTTGTGAAAATAAGTCATACAAACAAAATAGCATTTCCATTGACCTCCCCTTCCTCCCTCCATCCAAATAAAGTGGAAGATCTATCAACACCAGACACAGAAGGCAGATCCCCACATAAGATGGTGGTGAACAGGACTCAGAATCACAAGGTCTCCTATAGATGAGACCAGATAAACAAATAAATACTGAAGACATTAACTTTCTTATAACAACTGAGATGGATGTAATTAATACTATTTGTTTTCATAATTAAGTTCCATCCATTTTGACTTACTACAGAATGTTTCTAAAGTCCCTTCTAGCTCTAAATCTCTAATACTCAATAAGAGCATGAAAATCCACAGGAACTTTAATTTAGCACCTTTCCTTACCTTTGACCCAAAGCAGCAAAAGGAATATACATTTCACATCCTATTTCCTGTCCCCACTTTGGGGCATGAGAAGTTTGGGAGCCCTTGAGGTCTCTGAGAATGCTGCTCTGCCACTGGAAAAGCAGGGATGGAAAAAGAAAAGAGGAAGAAAAGAATATTGAGAAGAAGAGGAAGAAAAATCAAGAGGAAATTGAGGACAGTGGACGGAGAGAAATAGAAGACTCCCTGTATTTCATTTCCTTTTCCCCTCCCTCCATTCCTCTTTCCCCTAGACTCCAGACCAAAAAAGAAGTGCTTTAGTTTGCTGCTTTTCAACAAGGGTACAATAGGTGGGAAAAGACTCAGCAGCAGTGAACACAAAGTTGCTCTGACCCCAATTGACAGCCTTAGCCTCCCTCCTTATTGCCTTTCTACCTAGTCCAGGCTCTCTGCTGCCAAGATGTTCTGCAGCAGCTAGGATCCCAAACCTTATAAACATGTGCTGATGGTGTTTTACTCTACCCTAGAAATTATCAATATCTTTCTTCCCATTCCACCGAAAGAAAGAAAGAGAGAGAGAGAGAGAGAGAGAGAGAGAGAGAGAGAAGAAAGAAAGAAAGAAAGAAAGAAAGAAAGAAAGAGAAAAGAAAAATCAGAGACAGCTTCATTTCCACTTAAGTACAGCTTAACCTTTACAGCTCTATTCTCCCTGCTCCTGACAGCACAGCCCTCTCCCCTGTCCCCCCACACACAGTTAAGCAAAGTATCTTTGGAAAAAGAAGCGGTCTCAACACAGGGGGCCAATGGTGATTGTGAATAATGGGGCAAATTCTTCAACCCCAAATAAAGTCAAAGATTCCCCTAAAGTGCTGCCACCACCACTGACCAGCCTGAGGTATTCCTAGGCATACTCATCTTTTCGCTGGAGGGTGAATGTTGCCTCCCTTAAGGCACAAATTCCAATTTATTTTCAGGAAAGAGGGAGGAATGGAAAGTGGTAGCAAATAATGCCTGAGCAACCCACATAAAACACACACGAATCTCCTAAATTTGTTTGTTTTTAAAGAAGTCCCAACTGATTCCATTACTTATTGGAAATGTCACACTTAACATCCAGCTATCAGGCAAAGATACATAAATTGGAATTGTAGAGATCTCTTTAACCAAAGTTTCTTCTCTGTTCATTTCTCAAGGACATTATGCACTAAGATACTGTACTAGAATTTCCAACAAAGAGTCAATCTTTCTAATATTTATTGATCACTCCTTGTACTGACAGAGACTAGGAACTTGACACCCTGATTTTGAGGCATTTGCAAGTCTCTCAACTGGCACAGCTTTACAAAGAAGACTTGGCAAATTCCAATTAAGCGTAATTTCCAGGAAACATAGTTCAGGGCTCTCCCCTAATATTTTGTAAAAAAAAAAATTATCCCGTAAGTTTAACTATTGCTTAAGTCTCTTCCATACTTCAGGCTCTGAAAAGAAAGGGATCTCTCTCATATTTAGGAGATTTGTGGCAGGGGTGATCTTAACTGGTGCTTCTATGTAAAATCTGAATAGGTGATGCCCGAATTGAAACATCTTCACTTACCCAGCTGTTTCCTGGGAGTAGTCCAGCTTACACTGCCTGTCCTCTGAGTTTTCTCTGAACCCTCAACCAACTCTGGCAGCCACTTTCCTAACAGAATCCCTATGGAGGTTCAACCCCATCCTTCTCCAGGCATGGAAATAAGTCCAAAGATATGAGAAAAGAGATGAAATGAGGGGGAAAAATTCATTCCTTTATCTTGATTCCTTTTAAGAAGGCAAATACTTTACTTAATGTTCTTATACAAGAAATATCTCATAGCAGACTCGAACTGGACATTGAGGAAAGATGGTGAACTTAAAACTCTTCAGATAAAACTTCTCATAAAGAAATCCATTGTCTCAGCTGCTTCACACTCCTTTGAGCTTTTTCTTCATGCATAGTAGAACATTAGAGATCCAAACCCTGTAGAATGGTTAAGAATTAAAGGGAAGTACTGATCAAAATGATTAGAAAGTACGAAGTTATGCTAATTACTGGTTCTGCCTACTTTAATTTGCATCATTTCACATAAGCAGCACCAGGAAAACAAAGTATATGATAACTAACAATGAAAAGGTAAAGAACCAAAAAGCAAAATAATTAAAATGAAATGTTTCTAAACTATAATGACAAAGCTTGCTAAAGAAGAGCTATGAGAGGCACTACCATCTTCCTTTCTCTGCAGAGGCCAGAGACTATAGGTATGTAACACTGAGTATGATGTGAAACTTTTTTGATCGGTTTGTTTGTTTTGTTGAACTTTTCTCCTTTTTCCTTTTTTAGTACCTTAAGGGCTTTCTCTCTGGAAGGGGAAAGTAGGAGGGATATATTTGGAAATGTAGATATATGAAAATAAAACATATCAATTAAAATATATTTTAAATAACTAAAAATAGCTCCAAAACCTATTGGATCAATACATCAAAAAGTATTTATTATTGAGAATACAAACACAAAAGTGAAAAGTGAAACAATCCATTCTTTCAAGGAATTTATATTCTATCAGGGAAGAAAACAGATACACACCCCCCCAAAAAAGATACAAAATAGATTTAGGGTAATTGGGGGTGAAACTCCATGGCTACCTAACAACTCATTTCTCTCACTTTTTAATTTCAATTTTTGGTTTTCTGAATGATTTTTATTAGGAAAGGAGGAAGGAAGGAAGGAAGGAAGGAAGGAAGGAAGGAAGGAAGGAAGGAAGGAAGGAAGGAAGGAAGGAAGGAAGGAAAAAAGAAAAGGTGAGATGTGAGGAGAGACCCTTAGAAAATCTAAAGTGACTCTGCAGTAAGGGGAATGGAAGCCAAACTGATAGGATTTTCATTTCTTATAAATGTAGATTCAAAGTATTGTGATCACAACTTTTTATTTTTAATTCTGAGGACATCAGGAACATAACAAAAGGGGAAAGATGGCCAGTAAATCGGTCCTTCCCAGATTTAAAATTCTACGGTTCTGTGGTCTCTAGGTTAGGGTGGTGAGAAAAGAAAGACATTTGCTTTTGAGAAGAAGATCCTGAAAGAAATGTAAAAGAGTTCAAATGCCTTTCTTTCTTTCTAGGTTGTGCTTGTGCCCAGAGCCGGTTTTTCTCCTGTCTTTGACAACCCTGATCTTCTCTGGGTTTGATTTATTGAGTGCTGTCGTTTCTCTGCTCTTTACTTTCACAATCACACATTCAAACCCGATAAAGTTCAAGACCCTGAATGCTTCCAGCTCTCCCAGATTTACAGTCTTACTGCCTCCCAGAGCAGCTCTGAAGCTGATTGAATCCTCATGCATACAAGAAGTTGGCAAGAATCATCAAAAAAGCCAGAAGAGACCAGAGATGGTGCTTCCCATGTGAAACATTACCACCCCATGTCTATTCTATTATTCAAAGAAAATCTTACAGCATTTTTCCCCAGAAAATGACTGTTACCATCCTACCCTGTATCAGTTTCAACATTTAATGCAGTCCGCTACCCAAGTGTTAATAGCTAACTACCTGTGGGCCTGTTGTTACAGTTACAACAGGTTAATGTTAAGGTGGCCCTGATGACTGCTGCCAGAAAGATGGAAAAAGATGCTCGACTATCAAGAGTTCTGAGTTATGTTCCTAGATTGAACTAAATGGCCTTGTGATCTAGGACAAAGCATTTAACTCCATTCTGCCTCAGTTACTTCAAATGATAGAAATATTAACTTGTACAAACATTGATGCTGAATGAATTATGTTTGGCAGTTTATACTGACATATTCATGGAGGGCTGGGTAAGACTAAATCTGGACTTGTGATTTTATCAGTGTGAAGAATTTCTAGTGTGGAAATTCCCTCCACAGATACAGATCTCAACTCTCCTGAGACAGGAAGCATGGCATCATGAATAAAGTGCTGGGCTTGGAATTGGGAAGATCTGGGCTAGAATTCTGCCCAAGTCACTTAACTGTGAGCCTGTAGTCATTTAACCTCTCTGAACCTCGGTCTCCTCATCAGTAAAACGCATATAATAAAGGTACCCCCAGGGTTGTTGGGAGCATCAAATTAAATTATTTATGTAAAGCACTTTGCAAACCTTAAGGCTGTATAAATACGAGCTATCATTCTGTAACTTATACTATTAGAGATGTGATTAGGACCCTAAGAAGTTAGGTACCTCTCCCAAGCTCACATAGTTTGTATGTGAAGCATTAGAATCAGGTCTTAAAGAGCACTTTTTCACAATCTGCTTCCAACATTTACTGACTGTGTGACATCAGGCAACTCACATATCCTCTCTGAGATTCAGTTTCCTCATATGTTAAAAAAAAAAAGATTTTGGATCAGATGACCTCTGAGACCCCTTTAAAACCTAGATCCAAGAGTCATTTAATCTCCCTCAGGCTCAGTTTCCTCAAATGTAAATGAGGAGATTGAACTAGATGACCTTTGGGGTACCTTCCTGCTCCACATCCTGGAACTTTCAACTTCCCGACTTCCAAAGCCAGCTCCCTAGACTCTGCACCAAGCTGCCCCTCATATAAAAACCTATCTACACATGGACTCAAATAGTGTGAAAGAATTAATACACCCCTTAAAAATGAAGAGTTAGTTGCCCATTGCTATTGTGTGGGCAGCTAGGTGGCAAAGTGGATAGAGCACCGGACCTGGAGTAGGGAAAACTCATCTTAGTGAGTTCAAATGTGGCCTCTGATACTTACTAGCTGTGTGACCCTGGGCAAGTCACTTAACCCTGTTTGCCTTGGTTTCCTCATCTGTAAAATGAGCTGGAGAAAGAAATGGCAAACCACTCCAGTATCTTGGCCAAGAAAACCCCAAATGAGGTCACAAAGAGTGGGACATAACAGAAACAACTGAACAACAACAGCTATTGTGTTAAGTCCTCAGGCTCTTTCTAAGCATTTAGATAGCATTTGAATAATAAAATATATTCTAGATATGCATATGATAGCATGCTGCTGAACAGCAGAGCTTGCAAAAGAAAGCATTTATTTCATTTGATGTGGCTGATATATGGGTACTTCATATTTGCTATAAGTTATGTCACTTGCTTTGATTTATTTGCATTCTCTTACAGTTGGATATGAGTATTTATTGACCTGAAGGAAGCATCTGAGGCAAAGGTCTTTTAAAATAGACCTTTTTCCCCCCCATAATTCTACATGACTTCATTAGAAACATGTGCAAATATCCCAAGTCCATAAACTGAAAAATATAAGTATTTTTTCTGTTTCGAAATAAAAGTTGAACTCAAAGTCTGCACCTGGGGAGAGGGGGCAGACTTCACTAGTCTCTGAAGGCAGGAAGCTGAGGTTTGGATATTTTGCTGAACTCCTGGGACAAGTTTTGATAACAATTGCATGATCCATGCCTAACTATAGTACTATGGTATTGTTCAACTCTTCAGAAGCAAAAATAAAGATAGAGGATGGAAAAGTAGATGATAAATAGATATAGAATAGAGATTATATATATATATATACACACACATACATACATATATATATATATATATATATATATATATATATATATTGTTGTTGTTGTTCAATCCCTTCAGTCTTGTATGACTGTGACCCCATTTGGGGTTTTCTTGGCAAAGATACTGAAGGGATTTGCTATTTTCTTCTCCAGCAGATATATACATACATACACACACACATTCATAATTTTTTTTAATGGGACATCAGTGGAGGGAATTGTATCAGATACCCCCTTTGAGCTCTGGATCCATGCTCCTATGAATTTCTGTAGGAACAGTAGCATTTTGGTGAGCCTTGAGCCAACATAACTCTATTTGTAGTACTGCAAATAGAAGCCATACAATTAGCCAACCACTGGTGCATAATATTATAAAGTCCTAGACTGTTAGAAATAGAAGGGACATGAGGATCTATCTACCTAGTGCTTGAATTTTTTAGACTGTTAGGCCCCCTCATTTTACAGAAGAGGAAACAGAATCCCAGAGAGGTCATAACATTTAAAGGTTGTAAGTCTGCTCCTATAAGACTCTGGCCACACCCCAAGTATGGATCTACAAAGGAAGTCAGCTTTTGCATTTCAAAAGCATCTTTATCTAAAGATCTTAACATGCTTTTCTTAACTGTGAATAAGGTTCTGTGAATAAGAAACTGAGGCAAAAGGGAACTATTGAATGATTCATTTATTTATCTGACTACCAATAGCAGAATCAAGAATAAATCCCCAAACTAGAAATAGAATAAAGCTTACTATTTTCTGATTATTTCTAACCGGTAATGGAGGAAGAGGGAAAAAGTAGTATTGATTTAAAAAAGTAAAGTCTATTGGAAAAACTCTTGAAATGATAGAAAAGATTAAGGGAAAGATCTATTGTATTTAATTGCTGGAGTTAATTAAACTCACTCTCTAGAACCCCAGACTTGTCACAGAATAAGCAAGTTCAGTGAATTAGAGCATCTTTATCCCATCTGATGATTTCTTCACTGTAAGTTTTTAAATGCATGTTTCATCCTTTCTGAGTGTACACAATAGCTATCCATTTTGTCGCTCCCTTTTTGCAGCTTTACCTGACTGTTTGCTCAGCTTCAAAAGCGCTTCTTTCTCATGACATTTTTAAAATCAAGGATCATCGATTCAGAGCTAAAAAGAACCTCAGAGGTCATCTAGTTCACCTGCCCTCATTTTGCAGAAGCAGCAATTGAGGCCTGAGGAGGTAGAATGATTCACCTAAGGCCCCACAGGGAGTAAATATGAGACCTGAGATTTGAACCTAGTCACTACACCCCAGTCCAAGTTTGCTCCCCTGCACTAGCCCTCCTCTCTATAAGAAGTCAACTCTCCATTATTTGTAGTATGGCACATGAGACATCTGTTATTCTGTTTGAAAAACAATCAACCCAACTTTTAAAGAACACTAAGTACCTACTGTGTGCAAAGCGTTGTGTCAATGAAGGTCCAATAAAGCATAATTATACATTGTTGTTCAGTTTCTTTCAGTGGTGTCTGACTCTTCTTGATCTCGTTTGGGGTTTTCTTGGCAAAGATACTGGAGTGGCTTGCCATTTCCTTCTTTAGCTCATTTGATAAATGAGGAAACTGAGGCAAATATAGTTAAGTGATTTGCCCAGGATCACACAGCTAGTAAGTGTCCGAGGCTGTATTTGAACTTAAGGAGATAGGTCATAGATTAGTAAATGGTCATACAGGCTTATTGTCTGTTACTCACTATTGCTTTGGCATATTCAAAATTGCACTGAAACTATTCCTTTTTTACTTCTAGGTAATCTTTGTTAGTGTTAGAGAGCTGCTTTCCACATGGAACTCATAGCAGTCTGAGTATGCTGCCAGTATCTGCATAATGCTTCATAGTACTTACTCTTTTTTTTTTAATCTAGGATTCTTATCTACTCCGTGGTACCACGCTGATTCTCAGACTCTTAAATAATATTTTTATTGATATCTTTTATTTTTACATCATCCATGTTTTCTAACATACTCCCACCCTCTTCCTCTTCTCAGAGGGGCTTTTCTTATAACAAAGAATGAAAAAGAAGAAAAAAAACCAGTTAAGCAAATGTGACCAACACATCAAAAAAAAAATCTGTTGTCCTACAGTTTTCCATACCCAAAGTCCACCACCTCTGCAAAGGAGAAGGAGTGGTGCCTTCTTGTATCTCTTCTTTGGGGCCAAGCTCTGTCATTACAAGTTTACATTATTCACTTTCTGTCCTTGCTTTTATTCTCATCATCTGCATTGTTGGAGTCGGTGTGTATGTTGTTATCCTGGTTCTGCTTGCTTCACTTTGGATCAGATCATCTAAGTCTTCTCATATTTCTCTGTATCCTTTATATACATCATTTCTTATGGAGTAGTAATAATCTATTACATTTATATACCATGATTTATTTAGCTATTCCCCAATCACTGTTCATGTATTTTGTATCTAGTACTTTGTTATCATGAAAAGTTATATCCCTTTAATAATAAATTTTATTAAACTTTTACTACACATGCAAAAGGTCACTTTTAAAAAAATAGAATGTACAAGTGGAGTGGCAAAGGCCAATGATTGGGGAAGAAATGATTGAGTCTCTCCTATTTATGCTTGCTGGAGATGAAAGCCTCTTCAGACAACCAGATGGACCACTGTTCCCATTCATATCCAGGATGTTCCTGAAGAGAACAGGCCACAAAACAATCAGCTGCATGAGATGATACAAAGTTGTCATGTTGCATTGAAGGCTTTTTGATGACATTAGAAACCAAGTGAAGTTCAAGAGGTTTGTACATGTTCTAGAAGAGGCTAAAAATTAGCATCCTTCCATAGCTTAGTCATGTTTTATTTTTAGCAGCACCAAGACACGTGATGATGGAAAATCCCATCCCACAAATTTAGATGACATTATTTTCCTTCATGTGTTTAACTTTTATTCTAATATGCATGAACATCCATGGGGCTTATCTAATAAGGTACCTTTGTTTCTTAATGAGATTATAATATGAGACTATTGACATTATTGCTCACATTTTTATGACCTACCTTCCCCATTCAAAAAGTTATGGACAGAATCCACTTGGTATAAAACAGGACTCCTCTCACCCTGAACCCCCCCCCCCCCCGCAGTGGAGGGGAGAAATAGGCTCAGCTCTACCCGGCACATGCCAAAGTATAAAGTAACATAAAATCTCCCGGACTGAACAAGAAAAGTCAGTATAAGGCCCTTTCTCCTATACTGTTCTCTCCATATGGGGAGAATGTAAGGAATCTGAATCGAAATGTCAACACGGGGTTGTCATTTTTCTATTTGGCTGTCAGCTTTTCTTGGCTGAGGAAGAAGATGGGGTGGTTTCTTGAGAAAATCTAAGATACAGTTCACCTTCTTCCCAGGGGTGTGGTAAGGATTAAATCATCATTAAATCATTTTCAGAGAAAAACACAGTGAGTGTTTGGGTCTTAAAAAAATTAGTCCCAATAAAGGAAAATGAAAACTCTAAGGTACTGGGCACCTATCCTGCCTATGATACTGATTTAACAGAGCTTCCTCCCATGGGCAAAGCTGTGGCATCACGGCACCAATCTCCTAAGTAAGAAGCAACCATAATATTCCATTAGCACTATAGCCCTTTCCTCTGCACATTGGCTCTGATGCCAAATCCTATTTTTGTTATTTGTTCCATTTACTATGTCTACTCTTCTTGATCCCTAAAGCTACAGCCTTAGTCAAGGCATCTCTGATCTGAAGATATAATATATTACAGTTGGAAAAGGGCTAGATTTAGAGCTCAGAGAACCTGAGCTCAAATCCATCCTGGCTCTGCCATTTGCATGCTATGTGACCTTTGGCAAGTCACTTACTCTCATTGGGCCTCAGTTTCCCCATATGTAAAATGAAAAGGTTAGGCCAAAGTTCCTTTTAGTTTTATCTTTGTGATCCTGTGAACCAGTAGGGACTTAATGATTCTTGTTGGATTGTACTTATGTGACTCTCCCAAACAGATTCGCTGCTTACAGAGTGGGTTGGTTCAGCTTTCTGACCACATTGGCTCTTTTTTTCAGGTGTTTTATTACAGATTCTGTTCCAGTCCTGGCCATTGGCATTAATGGCCCATCCCCAGGCTGCCCCTGACTAAGCCTCCTCTTCTACCACCATAGTTCATCCTTAATATCCCTCTTCATTTGATCAAGATACTTCCCCCTCAGAGCCCTCTCCCAAACTGCCTTGGGCCCAGATAACTCCCTTTCTTTCCATAATTCAACAACTTGCCAAACGTTCTTGCCAAGTGCTCTCAAAAAGCACCTGGGCGTGAAGTCAGTAGAGACTTAGGTCTTTGTGAGGCTCACTTCCCCAAACCTAAGTTTACTTATCTAGAAACTTGTGCTAATAATACTGGTACTATCTAGTTAACAAACCAGTGTGAGGAATCCAACACAGCTCTGACAAGCATTTATTAGGCTACTACTGGGGAGAGACATACAGGATGAAATACAAGCCTGACACTCCTCTGTCTGTCCCCCAAGGATTAACATTCTACTGGGGAGGGAGTTATTAACATTGTGTAATTCTTAAAACTTCATAGAAATGTTGAGTTATTATTACTAATGCATTGTACCAGATCCTGAGATCTTACCTTCTCCATAAAGGTTCATAATTTTGGTTGAGTCTTGCATAAAGACTTGGTATCTACGACTCTTTTCACTTACCATACTAACATACTTTCTCTTTCGATTGTTCAGGTGTACCCTGCTTTATACAATGGATAGATATGTTGCTGAAAATGTATATGTAACATAAATTCAATTTCTAAAAGTACAATTTCATCCCTCCCTAAAATGCAATTTTTATTTTTCAGAAAATTAATTTTTTCAGAATTTCCCCAGAAATTTAAATTTTCAGAAAATTCATGTTTTCATTTTCATTTCTAATGGAGTTATAAATTAGCAGCAACTGTTAGTACTTTTTTCTGCCCTCCCTGGTTTTTGTCAATCAATTAGCTAATAAACTTTAAGTGCACCAAGAAAACTCCCTCTTTTTAAAGTGAATACTTAAACAAAAGACCTTTGTCTTTTAAGTAAGTCATTTAACTTCTCTAGGCTGTTTCCTCTTTTGTAAAGTGAGGTCTTTGGACTAGATAAATGATCCCTTAGGTCCTTTCCAGTTTTAGAGTTTTATATTATGAATAATCACTCAATTTATCTGATTAATACATGCAACTTCTCATATATCTAATTTAATTTAGCTGCCAAAATTATATTCTGGTCTCATATCCATCCCCTGCACAAAAATCCCCCGTGGCTCTCTATTGCCTCTAGGATAAAATATAAAGTCCTCTGTTTGGCATTTTATGGTCTTTACAATCTGACTACTTCGAACATTCTGCATTCCAGCTAGCATGGCTTTCTTGTGGCTCCTCATACGTGACATTTCATCTCTAGTATCTAAGCCTTTGCACAGGCTGTCCCTCATAACTAGAATACCCTCCTCACTTCATCTCTTAGAATCCCTAGCTCCCTTCAAATTCAGCTCAACATAAGGCTTTTCCTGATATCCCTAGCAGTTAGGGTATCTCTGTCTCTCTCCCTCTTTCTGCAGTCCCTGATTTCTTCCAAAATTATCTTGCATTTATTTTGCATGCATTTTGCATTTATTTGTACATATACGTATTGCTCTTCCTCCCCCCAGAAAGTTTTGTTCAGTTTTCTTTTTCTTTTTACCCCCAATATCCTGGCACAAAAGTATGGGCTTAATAAATGCTTATTGAGTGATTATTTGGAGCTGAATTTTTGTTGCTGTTTGTTTGTTTTTTCAGTTAATGTAGTGCTAAGTCTGATGAAGAAAGAATAGGATGAGTAAAGGCAGAAAGGCTCTCCACAATTGTGAACAGATCTTGGCCCTTGCGCACTTCCTCACTTCTTCCCTCACCCTCCTCCTACCCTCACCCTCCACCACCTTTTCACAGAAGAGAATCAGACTCAACAAAACATTTCTTCAAGTGCTTGGGAAGGAACGTGCCAGATAAACAGTAGTAATACTGAAGAAGTTAAAAGATATAGGATGTAACATGAAAGAGGATTATAGTACATTGAAATCAGATGACAGTGGCAAGAAGATGAATGTATATATCATAGTTCCTACCACAGAGAAATAAATGCTGAGGTGAGTCTGAAATATGGTTTTTAAAGTCTTAACAGAGCATTTTCCAGCCTCAAATCTGTATCCAGTTACTAGTTCTGCGACCATGGCATGAAGGAAGGTTTTCACATTAGTGATGTTATTATAAGATTTCCAAAGTCATCCCTGGGGTTCCCCTTTCCCATTGATGAGGTAAAGCATTTCAGCAACATCAATCCCACCCCACTCTGCTATTCTGGAAGATTGTTTTTATTTATCGATGACTTGGATTCCAATCTCTCAGAAAGACACTTTTTCTTCTCTTGAAAGCACTCAAGATGGAATTCATTTCAAAGATCTTTATCTAGTATAACTTTCTAAATAATCTCTGCAGAATAGTTATTTCCCATTTCTTTGTTGTTGTTTTTGGGTTTTTTTGGTCAGGCAGTTGGGGTTAAGTGACTTGCCCAGGGTCACACAGCTAATAAGTGTCAAGTGTTTGGTCTGAGGCCAGATTTGAACTCAGGTTCTCCTGATTTCAGGGCCAGTGTTCTATCCACTGTGCCACCTAGCTGCCCCCATTATTTCTCATTTTTAAAACAGTTCCCATTTCTATAATGCCTTATGGTTTTTAGTGGACTTGCCTCACAACAGCTCAGTGGCGGGAAAGTATAAGTATTATTGTCTCCATTTGGCACAGGAGGAAAATGATGCTGACAGAGATGAAATGGGTTGTCCAGTGTCATACCACTAGAAAGTGTCAAAACCCAGGTCATCTGACTCCAAATTGAAAGTTCTTTCCAGGACACTAAAGTTTTGATCAGAGAACAGTGGTCATGTGTCTAGCAGGCCAAAATGGCTCATAAATTACAGAATCAGAGAATCTCTTAAAAAATTGTTGATGCCTTGGTCTTTTACAAAGCAATCATTTCATCTCTTCCCTCCTTATATCCTCCGCACTGAATTCCTCTCTCATGATAAATAAAAACTAGCAAAAAACAAAAAACAAAAAAAAGAGAATCATTAAATCTTAGAGATGGAAGAGATCTTCGAGGTCATCTGGTGTAATGCCTTCTCCGTGAAACAACGAGATGCCATTTCTCTGTGTGAGACAAACTTATCAGTTATCCCCTAAACAACTACAGTGCCACCTTCACTATTTGTAACTAATGGGTACTCATAAAATTGCTTTCCATCAAATCAGCATCTGGCTGCTTCATATAATGCTAGCACAGCTGAATAAAAAGTGGGAACTGCTATAATGTTAAATGTGCAAATGTTTCCAAACATGGAAATATGTTTCCTAACTTGCACTCACTGATTATCTCCAATTAACAGCCTAGTGTGCAGAAACACAGAGGGACAATCAACTTGAGGAAGATTTATTTAAAAGACAAAACAAAGCAAAATAAAACCTCCTGCAAAACAACAAAAGAAATCAGATATCCCAGATGATGATAGTCAATATTTCCAAGAGGAAAATATTTGTGAAAACTAGATATTTTATCTATTACATTTTCTGGGATGAGAAACACATGTTCCTGTAACAGCACTATTCCCTACAACCCAGGCTCCTCTTCTTGGTCAGATAGCTCACAGAGTTAGGCCTGAAATAAAGTTATAATCTCTCTTTCATCCAGTGTATCTTGTTTACATTGTAGAAATGACTGAGGCTTTGTAGGACCAATAAAAAGTCTTTCTATGCACAAAGATATTTAATGTTTAACAAATGTAGAAAGTTCTGAAGTCTAGCCTGCTCAGGGACCTCTCCTGGGAGAAAGCATTGCATAATAGGTAAAACTTTGAACTTGGGAATGGGGTGACAGACATCTATTCGGAATCCCATCATTAACTTCCTGAGTCTATATCTTCTATGCATAACCAAATTAACTATCCAGTGATCAAGTCAGGCAAAAAATACAATCAATTGGCAATTATCTGTTAATGGTGGTACCTGTTATGTGCCAGGCATTATGCTAGGCAGTGGGATACAAATACAGAAATGACACAGTTCATGCTCTCAGAGATCTTATATTCTACAAAAACCCAACTGAAGGTACTTCTTCTTCAACTTCTTTGGCCCTGTTTTTTTATTGGCACAATGTGTGGATTCTGTAAAGTAGGACAAGTGCAAGACCATATACTCAGTAGTGTTATTAATATGAAAACACACCAGCTGAAGGCAATCATTTCTGTATGTAGCTACATATATTTGACTGGGTTTCCTCCTTACCTTTACTCCACTTTGCATGTACCCTTGAGACACAGAGAAGTGCAATGAGCTTTTTGAGGGACAACTTCACCACTAAAAATGCACCAAGGGCTGTGTCAAAGCACTACCTCAAAGGGGAGCAAGCACTGGATGATATCATGGTATAGTAAGGTCTGACCCTCCAGCCCTAACATGGACAAACTTCTTAGTGGAGTCAGTGGAAAATTTCCATGCCTGGGCATTGTGAGATTGGTCCTTCAATAAGCTATTTTGAGAATATTACTCCACCGTCATTGTTCTCTCTGGCTGTGAGGCTGTGTTCAGTTGTAGATGCCCCATGCAGCAAGCACTCAGTTTTGTGCCTCCATTTTCAAGGTCAAATCATGTCTTTTCTTTTTTTTTTTTAACTAAATTGAGAGACAAATTTGTCTTTATAGATCATTTTAGGAGTTCATTTAGATTCTTGTAATAACCCGCAACTTATATTATAGCAAGAAAGTCCTTTAAGAAGAAAAACAAATGGCAGATGATCAAAAAGCAACAATTAGCTACTTGTATTGAGCAAAAGATGTGAAGTGAACTTATATTTGGAATTTAATATGTTGAAAATTCTTCTCCTATTTAAGTCATCCAGCATGTCTCTCTCTCTTCCTCTTTTTAAATAATATTTTACTTTTCCTAATTACATGTAAAGGCAATTTTTAACACTCATTTTTTAAAATTTTGAGTTCCAAGTTCTTTCCCTCTCTCCTCCCTCCCTGAGAGGGTAAGCAGTTTGATATAGGTTATACATGCTGCAGGTCTCTCTTGCTGGATGTAATATACAGAAAGCAGTTTTGTGACTTTGGTATGCACCAGAAATAGAATAGACAGTGCTGTCCCAAGGATAAAAGGAAAGGAACAATTACATGAAAGAAACAAGTGAGTCTATCAGTCACTACTAAGGATCTCATTGAAATAAACTTCTGAGTCTCTTTATTAAATCTTCTGAACCTGATTCAATTTGGGGAAGGAAAAAACAAAAAGCTCTTCCTCAGCATCTCTGCTCAGAACAGCAAGGAGTTCTGTTGAGATCCTGTTGGGGAAGGTGGAGAAAGCAGAGGGGAGAATTGGAGAGAAGAGAGGGATCATTTCCTGAAAAATAGCTCAGAGATGGCTACCTGTATGAAGAAACCAGTCATCTTGTAATATATGAAGAAGTATCCTCCCTTACTCTCAATCACTAAACAAACTGAAATTGGACTAAGACATATTAAGGACATAACAGAGCTTTTTTAAAAAGTAGGAGGCAACACAAAGCCATTCTAGAAGTTTCTATTGTTTTGGTTTGTTTTGATAGTGGGGTTTGTGGCACCTAATGAGGAATTTCCCTCTACCTATGCATACTGTACAGATATGTACAGATTGACAACTACCCAAGGTAGAAACAAAAAGGTTAAATAATTGACCCAGGGCTAGTATGTGACAGAGTCAGAACTTGAAAGCAGATCTTCCAGGCTTAAAGGCTGGCTTGATAGCTACCAAGCTGTCTCCTTAGATATGTGTTACCCATTATAAAGAGGTAAAGATCTGGAATACTACCATGCTGCAAGAAATGATGAGCAGAGGGAGGCATTGAGGTGGCTCAGTGGATAGAGCACTGGCCCTGAAGTCAGGAGGACCTGAGTTCAAATCCTGTCTCAGACCAAACACTTAACACTTACTAGCTGTGTGACCCTGGGCAAGTCACTCAACCCCAATCGCCTAAAAAGAAAATGATGAGCAGGGTGATTTTAGAAATACAAGGAAAGATTTGCATGAAATAATTAAGAGTGAAATGAGCAGAACCAAGAGAATGTTGTGCACAGCAACAGCAATATTGTTTGAAGAATAACTGTGAACTACTAAATTATTCTGAGTATTATAAATACTCATCAATTACAAAGGACCTACAAAGGAAGATGCTATGTACCACCAGAGAAAGAATTGATAAATAGAAGGATACATAGTATAATTTTACACATACATATGTGTGTGTGTGTGTGTATATATATATATATATATATATATATAAAAATAGTGGCCATCTCTATGGTGGAGAGGGATAGAGAGACAGTTTGGAACTTAAAATGCAACCCAAAAAAGTAAATTTAAGTTTTTTTAATTTTTAAAAAGGTAAAGATCTATGTTTTCAAAAAGGGAAAGAAAAGGAATAAGCATTTATTAAGTGCCTACTATGTTCCAAGCATTGTGCTAGGCACTTTACAAATACTATCTCATTTGATCAGAATTCTAATGAGAAATAATTTTTTAGAATACAATGTATAATCTAACATTTTGGGAATATTAACACAATAATATTGTGGCCATCTACCTAGACTGTCTCATCATCTGTCTGCTACCACTGACCTGGCACTTTCCACATCAGACCAGAGACATGGGCCGCCATACCTGGGTCTTTTTAAATCTATGTTTTGTCCATGGGAAAGTTAACTCTTCCAGAGAGCTCGTATTCTAGAGGAATAGTCAAACC
Organism: Phascolarctos cinereus; assembly: GCF_003287225.1. Taxonomy (NCBI): domain Eukaryota; kingdom Metazoa; phylum Chordata; class Mammalia; order Diprotodontia; family Phascolarctidae; genus Phascolarctos; species Phascolarctos cinereus. The sequence goes on from NW_027555847.1 coordinate 503,646,311, forward strand.
AGTCAACTGATGGCTGACTGTGTGTAACCAAGCCCACTTGGCACACTGTATCTACTATTTATTTCTAGACACCAGACCTATTATGTGGCAGGCTCTCTTCTAGGAACTAGAAACACCAAGACAAAAATTAAATAGTCCCTGCCCTTCCAGTCTATCAGAGGAAATGACTTCTATACAAATAAGTAAACATAGAACATATGCACAGTAGTTTTGAGTTGAGGGAAGTCCTGCTGGGGTCATCAGGAAAAGTCTCTTCTAGGAGACACTTAAGCTGATCCTTGAAGGGAACTGGAGATTTTAAGAGACAAAGGTAAGGAGGAAATGCATACCAGCCAAGGGAGACAGGATATGCAAAGGCACCAAGATGGGTGATGGAATGCTGTGTAAAAGAAATTGCAAGTTAGTCAGTTTTCTTGGTATGCAGGTACCTTATGGGAAGTAATGTTAGTAAGCCTGGAAAGGTATGTTGATACCAGAGTGTGGAAGGCTTTGGATGCCAGAGTAGCTTGTATTTTGTCCTAAAGTCAATAAGATGCCAATGGAGATTTAAGAGCAAGGGAATGACATGGTCTGTCATGTTCCTTCGGAATATCATTTTGGCAGCTGTGTGGAGTTGTATTGGAGAAGATTTGTTTTAGGATTAGGTGATCCTTTTGTTCATGAATTTCTATTTTAGATCTATTTTCCAAATAAAACACATTCTGATTGTCTCTGCAGCTTTGTTTAAAAAAAAATCCTTACTTCCAAGCAAGAGTTGAACTAGATGCTTTTCTAAGACCTTACAAGTCTCATAATCTACAAATCTTTTTTTTTTTTGATGATTCAGAAGGTACTTTAAAACCTGCCAAGAACTAATAGAGAGTTCTTCTAACACTCAAGGAAAAGCTGTCTACCGGATGCCCTAAGTCGACTTGGTTAAAAAAGAAAAAAGCATCATCAAAATAATTCCAGTTGCAAATTCATAACTGCAAGCTTCAAAAATATAAATTGTGTATGAGTCAAAAAATACAGGCAATACTTTATAACAATACCTGGCAGATACAGACAGATGACAAACTACAATTCCACAAAGATTTGTTAACTTTTTAAAGACTTGTCAGTCTTCTCTTTTAGGCAAAATGCTCTCCTGAAGACAAATAAATTAACAGATACATAAGAGCAAACTACTTCCAGACAATGTCCAAAAAAAGATTGGGTTTTTCTTCTGTTGGCATGGGAAACAGCTACAAATAGGAACCCAAATCATACCATCTATTTCTTTAGCTCCTTATAAAGTGGCAAAAAACATTGTCATCCTCATGTAGCTTTTATCACCTGTTATCAGGAGATCTTTATGAGCTCAGTTATCTTTAGTACTATAATCTTCTTTTAAAATATTTTCTTTGTATACATCTATGAAGGAATAATTGAAATTGTTGAGTATTTTATTTACCATAATTGTGTTGTAATATATTAATTGATAGCACAGACTAAATATAGTTGTTATATTCAGTGTGTAGCATAGTGCCACGTTTATTTAGGTGATCAGTTCGTGTTTGGTGTGTTGAACTGATTTGAGCAATAAGAGGCGCCAGCCTCATTTTTGCTGACATGTAATTTCCCTTTACCATGCAACATAGTTGCATAGTTTCTGCCTGGAATGGCAGAAACAACACTGCAGTTAAGAAGTGAATAGTTCAAGTCCTACTCCTGCCTTTAGTTAGTTTTGTGGCAATTCACTACTTCTCGGCTCTGTTTTCTCACCTGCAAAATGGAGGGGTTGGCTTCAAAGATCCATTTCCACTCTAATGCTTTATGATTCTAAGTCATTTAATCTTTCTGTATCTTAGTTTCTTCAGCTGTAAGATGGAAGCAATAGTCCTCTTCCTTTCTATTCTTGCATGGATGTTTCAAGTGTAAGGATAGATGATAGATAAATGGATGGATAGAAAGATAGATAGACAGACAGACAGACAGGTAGATAGATAGGTGGATGGATGGACAAATAGATGGATAGATAGATATAGATATAGTGATTCTAGTGCTGGAAGCAGTGTTACACTGACTCTGAAGTCAAAGGCCTTAGGTTCAAATCCCACCTCTGACACAACTCTAATGTGAGTAACCTTTGTTAAGTCACTGGGCCTCAGTTTCCTTGTCTATCAGATGAGAGGTTTCGACTAGTTGGCCTCTACAACTCTAGATTTATAATCTTATGATCTTAAATTAGCTAATATTGAGCCTATTTAAAATCAAGAGTTACCCCCAATAAGGAGAAGGGGTTTCAAGTTGCAAAATAGTTGTAGATATGGATAGGTTGTGACCTGTATTGTTGGAGGAAGTACCCATATCAATGAGACCACAAATGCATTGAAAATATTAAAACATTTTATTTTTTACAAAAGCATTTTTTAAAAATAGCTGAATGAATCTGGCACAAGGTATTGTTATCCCCACTTTAAAGAAGAGAACTAAGTCTGAAAGGCTTTAAATAATTTGCCCAAGATCACATAACTAGTAAAAATTGGAGCTGGAACTCCAACCCAGGTCCCCAGCCTAGAAGGGTAACCTCTCCCAACCCTCTGGCCAATTCCACTTAATGATGAAAGAGATTGCAGAATTTAATCTAATAAGGAAATCTGGAGTAACCTTAAAGATTTATGTCTGTTCTTTTAATACACCAAAGATTCTAGCAATGAGAATTTCCACCCTCACACACAAGAATAGAGCCTACCATCTTCTCTGTCCACAGACTTTTTCCTTAATGCAAAAAAAAAAGTTTCCAAACTAAATGAGCCCCTTTGACAAAAATTGCCAAGAACTATCTCATGTTTGAACGGATGCAAAGTGAAAAGAGCAAAACCAGGAGAATATTGTGCATAGTAACAGCAATACTGTATGATAATCAGCTATGAACAACTTAGCTATTCTCAGCAATACTCAGCAAATGATTCCAGACAATTCCAAAAGACTTATGATGAAAAGTACTATCCACATCCAAGAAAGAACTGATGGAAGTCTGAATGTAGATTGAAGCATACTATTTTTCACTTTATCTTTTGTGGTGTTTTTTTTGGGGGGGTCTCTGTATTCTTTAACAGCCTGACTAATACAGAAATCTGTTTTACATGATTGCACATGTATAATCTATATCAAATTGCTTAACATCTCTGGGAAGGGGAAGGTGAGGGAGGAAGAGAATTTGGAACTCAAAACTTTAAAACATGAATGCTAAAAATTGTTTTAGCTTATAACTGAGGAAAAATAAAATATCATTCAAAAGAAAAAATATTTCATGTTAAAAATGGAGGATACATGTTTTGTGGCTTCTACAGTCTTAAAAAAGAGTTAGAACAAATAGGATAAATAATTCATTTTTCTATAGTGCCTTAAGGTTAATGAAGTATATTCCTCAAAACACCAAGTGAGGTAGAAAGTATCATCACCCCCATTTTACAGATTCAAGAAAACTGAGATTCAGAGAAATTAAGTGATCTGCTTAAGATCTCACATCTACAAGTGGCAAAGCTAACACTCCAGTGCAGGTGTTTGGACTCTGAAGCTAGTTATCTTCTATATAATGTGACTTTAGTCACCTCCATGTGGAGAATGGTGGTTTAAAACTCCTCAGAGCTGTGCCAAGCAACAAAGTGGTACAGCAGATAGAGTGCTGGAACTGGAATAAGAAAGACGAGTTCAAATATGGCCTCAAACACTATCCTGGGCAAGTCACTTAACCTCTGTCTGCTTTGGTTTCCTCAGCTATAAAATGGGAATAACATTTGCACCTGCATCCAAGTGTTGTGAGAATTAAATGAGATGATATTTGTAAAGCTGTCTTCCCAGTACCTCACACATGCTCGGTGCTTAATAAATGCTTGTATCTTTCTTCCCAAGAGAGGAAGAATTCTACTGGTTTTTGACAGCTATCAAATTTAAGGAATTACTTGGAAAAAACTGTAGGACAATTTCCAACCCAGCCCCTGTCCCTAGTTAGAGTAAAATGAGCTCTACCCCTTCCAGGAAATACTGGTTCCTCCCAATCACAGTTAGTTTTTTGTTTTTGTATTTGTTTTTTAAAATCTTCTTCCTTTTCTTTTGATCTAAGTCTTGCTCTCTCTTGAATACATTCCAAGCTGTAACCATTCAGGGACAAATAACTAAAAATCCTCATTTCTGAGGCAGAGGGAAGCAAAGGAAGGCATCCCCAGATTTGATAAGGGGCCTGGAGGATGGATCTACAAACAAAAGGCTTTCTTAAAGGCAACAAATCACATGTCCTACTTATTCTCAAGAGTCTCTACTTTTTGAGAAGCTTCAAGGTAGAAAAAAAGTGCAAAGTGGAGAATGAAAAGACCTAGATTTAAGTCAGAGCTCTGTTACCTTCAATAGCTCACACTTCTAGAGTATTTCAAGATTTACAAAGGGCTTTTCTCACAACCTTGTAAGGTAGATTGTCCAAGTCATATTGTCTCCATTTTAGAAATGTGGAAACCAAGGCCCAGAGAGATTGAATGACTTGCTCAGGTTGCATAAGTGTATTTTAATCCACGTCCTCCAGCATTCTTCCCACTATTATCTTGCTCTCTCATTCCCAAGCCCCAGATTCCTCATCACTAAAACGAGGACGATAATGAGTTCATTAATTATCTAGCTCACAGGCTTACTGTAAGGATAAAATAAGACTAAATATAAAGCAATTTTCAGACCTTAAAATTCCATATGAAACAAGTGATTATTTTCATTACTTTGTCCTGAAGGAAAAGGAAAGGCAATTGTAGGCAGGACCACAAAGCTACTAACCAAACAAGGGAAGTGACCAGGGTTCTGATACCAGACATTGCTAAAAGTACGCAGTACTGACCTGTTAGAAGAGTGACTCAGAAGAACTTTCCAGCCCACTTAACAAATAGTAAGCAGCAATCTCACCCATCAGACAGTAGGGCTGTTCATTTCCAAGCTCCATCTCCAGGCTCTAAGCTTGGCAAATTTCCTTTCTCCTCTCCCACCCCCTGAGCACGAGCTGGCACCTACCTCCCTTACTGTATATTTTCGCGCTTTAAATGTTCTGTATATTTTTGATCCTCTCCACAGTGGACCAAATTAGGTGCACTTGAGACCTTTCTAAATTGGGTATTAACCTTGTGCCCTCCTGACTCTAATTTCATTACCAGGTCTCTTTGCAGGAAAGTGGGGAGGCTGCAAATAGGGCTGTAACCATCAGCTCCATTCTTATTCCAAGCTGTTCTCTCCAAGATGTAGGACCTTGAGCTGGCTTTCAGCTTCCTTATTTGTAAAAGGCAGGGCTTAGAGTAAATTTTTTCTTCTTAATTTCATGGTTTTTTACATAACCATCAACTTCATTTCTGAATATATCCCTCCCCACCCAGCCAGCAAACCATTCATTACAACAAAAAATTTTTTTAAAAAGAGGAGGAAAAAATCAATTCAACAAAACATTTTAAAATTGTATTTTATTTTATTCTTATTTACAAATTCTCTTCCTTCTTCTTCCCCCACCCTGCCTATTGGTAAAGCAAGAAAAACAAAACCTGTTGCAAATATGTACAGTCAAGCAAAAAAAAAATCATATATTAGCCAGGCCCAAAAAAGTATACTTTGATCTGCACTATGAGTCCATCACCTCTCTCTGGAGAATAGTATGTTTCATCATGAGTTATGGTTGGTCATTGGACTGATCAGATTTCTTAAGTTTTTCCAAATTAGTTTGTCTTTACAATATTGTTATAGAAACTGTTTTCCTGGTTCTGTTCATTTTACTTTGCATTCACACAAGATTTCCCAGATTTCTCTGAAACCATATCCTTCATCATTTCTTATAACATATTAGTATTCTATCACATTCATATACTGTAACTTGTTCAGCTATTCCCCAAGTAACTGGGATCCCCTTCAGTTTCTAATTCTTTGCCAATTTGAAAAGAGCTACTACAAACGTATTTGTATATATGAGTTCTTTTCTTCTTTGATCTCTGTGGGGTATAGACCTAATCATGGTATGGATTGGTCAAAGGTTATACGTAGCTTAATAGCTTTTTAGGCATAGTTCCAGAATGGCTGGACCAGCTCACAGCTCTACTAACAGTATATGAGTATACCTAGTTTTCCACAGCCTTGTCAGCATTTGTCATTTTCTAATTTTTGTCAATTTTGCCAAGTTGATGGATGTCAAGTGGTATTTCAGAACTGCTCCAATTTGCATTTCTCTAATTATTAGTGACAGGGCATTAGTGACTCAGTTTAAGTCATAGATCCAGGGCAGAGTGAGAAGGATACTTGTTCCTGACAATGGTATTCCCAGGGTAGGGAGACCCTGGACAGTATGGAGAAAGAAGCAAGTTCAGAAACCAGAAGCAGCAGAAGTAATGTGGCTCAGACCTTAGACATAGTTCTTGAAATTCTTGAAAGACATGAAGCTAGAGATTTTTGCTTTTGTTTTTTTAAGAGTTAGAATTTTTTTTTAATAAATGAAATGAGAGTATTTAAGAAAAATGAAAAAGAAATGAGAGCTATGAAAGAAAGAATTGGAAAGGAAATTAACAGCATGATACAAGAGGTACAAAATCTTGTGCAAACAACAAATTCCATGAAATTTAGAATGGACCAATTAGAAGCCAGTGACTCCACAAGGAAACAAGAAATAGTAAAAACAAAGTCAAAAAGCTGAAAAATGGAAGAAAATGTAAGATATCTCATAACAACTGACCTGGAAAATAGATCAAGGAGAAAATTTTAAGAATCATTGGATTATTTGAATGCCATGTCTGAAAAAAAAAAGAGTCTGGACATTCTATTTTAAGAAATCATAAAATTGCCAGATCTCTCAGAACCGGAAGGCAAAGTAAAACCAGAAAGAATCCACAAGTCATCTCCTGAAAGAAACTGCAAAATAAAAACTTGCAGAAACATTATAGTCAAAATTCAGAGGTTCCAGATCAAAGTAAAAAAATACTGTAAGCAGCCAGTATTGGTCTGATCAGCCACAGCTGAACACATTGTATTCTGACTCTAACATTGTAATGTAATTGATCTTCTGAAAATGAAGGATAAACAATAACAATATTTAAGACATGATCATCTTTGTGGGTGACTGGTTGGCTAAAGGTTTAGTAATTTTATTAGTCTTTTCAAAAAAAACCAGCTTTTTGTTTTGCTTATAATTTTTGTTTTAGTAGTCTTTTTGGTTTCCAGTGTTTCTATTTCTTCTCTAACTTTCAATATCTCCTCTTTTGTGATTATTTGGAATTTGTTTAATTGTGTTGACTTTCTATTTTTAAAAATGCATTTTCAGTTCACGCTAATCCAAATCCTTTTCTAGTTTCTTAAGGTTGTTCTCAGAGGTACTGCTTTAGCAGCATCCCAGGAATTTTGATGTTGTCTCATCATTTTCATTTTTTGTAATTCCAGTGGGCTAGACCCTTAGCCCAAATACCAAATGCACATTTACCTAAAAGATTATTTTACAGACAACTTGAACAAGGCTAGCCCTCACATGGAGGTCAGAAAAAGTGATACAAGGATGCCCTCAAGGTCTCTCTGAAGAACCTTAGTGTTGGTTGTGAGACATCAGAGAAGCTGGCACAGGACCACACAGCGTGGTGTGCCCACATCAAAAAAGGTACTGTGCTCTACTAGCAAAGCAGAATCTCATTAGCAAAAGTAAACACGAGATGTACAAATCTACAGACATCTTCATCCCAAACGTTCAAATGGATTATTTGAGCCTGACTTGCCAAAAAGCAGTCTGAACTCACATTGGACTGATCAAGTGTAGTTAGCACACTATACCTTGATCCCAACATTGTGAGGTCATTTGGTTCTCGTCTGATAGGAAGGAACAACAAGAACAGCCTCACCTACCATTTCATCCTGGAAAGTTCCCTTAAAATTTAGACCTCTTCACTCTGAGACATCCCTCTGCCATGCCAGTCTCCTTTTTCCATTGCCTCCTTTGTGGGGAGCACCCCAGGCAAGCCAACCATCATTTAACTGCCAGCTCTGCTTCTGACTTTCCAGACTTCTACACCATGTTCCCCACCCTCATTTTCTCCCCCACCCTTTTCAGCTCTTTTTATGTGTTACCTCCCTCCATTATAATGTAAGCTCCTTGAGGATTTTCTGTTTCTTTATATTTGTAACAATTTTATTTTTATTTGTAACAATTTGTAACACACTGTTGTTGTTGTTGTTGTTGTTGACTCTTCCTGACCTCGTGGACAATACTGTCCATGGCATTTTCTTGGCAAAAATGGTTTGCCATTTCCTTCTCCAGTGGATCAGGGCAGACAGAGATTAAGTGACTTGCCCAGGGTCACACAGCTAGTGAGTGTCTGAGGCCAGATTTGAACCCAGGAAGGTAAGTCTTATTGACTCCAAGCCAGGCACTGAGCTATCTAGCTGTCACATAGTAAGTGCTTTGCAAGTCCTCATTGCTTTGCCTTGGTTTCCTTATCTGCAAAATAAGAATAATAAAATGTGTAGTATTAACCTTACTGGGTCATTGTGAGGAAAGTGTTTTGTAAACTCTTAAGTGCTACCAAAATGTAGGCTTTTGTTATTAATGCAATGGCAGGACTACTACAAGAAATCAAGTAAGAATTATTTAATTTTGCAGTATTATACCATGAGATCTCCCAACTACATGAATAAAAAGTTGGAAGAGCCACTTAAAATCCAAAAGAGGCTCCCAAAGTGATACTGCCCTTGGGGGGTGCTGGAATGATGAGGGGGCAGTAGTTGCCTTGAGTGCATTTGGGGGGTGTTGAATAAAAGTAAGGGGGTGGTAGAAGCATAAAGAGAGAAGAAAATTTTGGAAAACTGTATGTGTTTCATCCATTGTGTAACAGAGTTAAAGTCTTAGTGATTATATTATTTTCCAAAACAACATACAAAACACAAGTTATAACCAATCAGTGGTCAAGTCTGCCTACAGATCTTAACAAGCAAGTGTCAATAGGTGAGCATGTTGGGCATTTTCAGGAAGTCCAGCATGCATCAGCAGGAATATGTGAGAGTAATGTCTTATTTACAATATGATACTATTTAGTTACATGGCTCAATATTGCATCATCAAAATTTCCAATGAGATATTTCGCATTATTTTCTAATTTTTCATTCTTTTGGATTTGTTTTACAGTGTCTTGATTTCTCATAAAGTCACTAGCTTCCAATTGCTGTATTCTAATTTTTAAGGAAGTATTTTCTTCAGTAATCTTTTGGACTTCCATTTCCATTTGGCCAATTTTTCTTTTTAAGGCATTCTTCTCCTCATTGGCTTTTTGGACCTCTTTGCCATTTGGGTTAGGCTATTTTTTAAGGTGTTATTTTCTTCAGTATTTTTTTGGGTCTCCTTTAGCAAGCTGTTGACTTGTTTTTCATGATTTTCTTGCATCACTCTTATTTCTCTTCCCAGTTTTTCCTCTACTTCTCTTACTTGCTTCTCAAAATTTCTCTTGAGCTCTTCCAAGACCTGGGATTGATTCATATTTTTCTTGGAGGCTTTGGATGTCGGAGCTTTGACTTTGTTGCCTTCTTCTGGTTATATGTTTTGATCTTCTTTGTCACCAAAGTAAGATAATATAGTCTGACTCTTTTTGCACTGCTTGCTCATGATCCCAACCAATTACTTGAGTTTTAAATTCTCTGTTAAGGTAAAAGTCTGCTTCCCATGTGGAGAATGTACTGTCCCAAGCTTCGGGGGTTTATACAGCTGTTTTCAGAGATACTTGTAGGGACCTGTAAATTTTCAGTTTTGCAAGGTAGTATGATAAAGGGTGAGGTGTTTACTCCTTTCCTGGCCTGTGCTCTGGTCTATTAGTGACCACAAGCACTCCTTTCTGTCTTGGAACTGTGAAGGTTTTCTCTACACTGCCACTACAAGCTCCACCACGCCAGCACTCCTCCTTGCCCCAGGACCCAGGTCCAGAACTGTGACCCAGATCCAAGCACAGCCAAAGCAAAAGATTCCTGCCTCAGCACTGGCAAAGAGATCCCTGCAATTTCCCTCTGATCAGCCACTTGATTCCCCCTCAGTCTGTGGGCTGGAAGTTCAGGACGCAGCCACCACCTCGGCCCAAGCTTTGCACTCTGTGCTCTGGAGCTGGCTCTGACCTAGCTCCTCTCTCAGCACCGCAGAAAGAGACTCTTCCCACTGACCTTCTAAGTTTTCTTTGGTGTTTGTGGGTTGAGAGGTCTGGAAGCTGCCACAGCTGCCCAAGATACAGTCCTCTGAGGCCTGCTCCAGGTTCACTGCAGCCTACATGCCCATGTCACACTGCGTTCCTCTCCCTGCCCAGCACAATATACCTTTCTGATCAACCATCCGGTTGTCTTGGGCTGGAAATTTGCTTCAAATCTGTCTTTTTGTGGGTTCTGTTGCTTTAGAATTTGTTTAGAGCCATTTTTTTATAGGTATTTGGAGGGGTTTGGGGGAGAGCTCAAGCAAGTCACTGCTTTCACTCTGTCATCTTGGCTCCGCCCCCAAGAGTTCATCAAAATTTCAATGCAGGAAAAAATCCCCACAAATTTACAATAAGTTATTAAATTTAAGATGGATCGTTTTCTTAAAACCTTTTTTTTATATATTTTTTGAAATGATGCACATTTCAAAAAAAATGTTTAAGGGTTAAAGAAAGTAGACTTCCTGGCGGACACTGAGCAATTTTTTTTAAGGGGGGTGGTAAGCCAAATAAGTTTGGGAACCTCTAGTCTAACAGAAAGTGTTACCGTCTAACTATCAGTCCATATGTCCAACTGTCCAATACATTTTTGGAGCCAAGGTACCTAGCTATCTCTTTCAAATGGGTAGTTTCAAATTTAATTCCCTCATGATAAACTCTTTATGGCAACTAAAATAATATACTTGCTGGCTGTTGGGACAGAAAGGGACCTCAGATATTATCTAGTTCAATGCTGTTATGTTCCAGATGAGAAAATTGAGGTACAGCGAATGGAGAGACTTGTCCAAGATCACATAGCTCAGTTACTGGCAGGCAGGAGCAAAAGCCCAAACTTGTGAATAAAAAAAAAGTGAGGAAAAGGTAGATTTCATAAAGTATAAAAGTAATGACCTTGGTGCCAAATCCTGACAAAGTGTTTAAATGGATTTATCTGTAAAGAAAAGGAAATAGTGATCACAAGTCAACATGAGTTCACTAAAAGTGAGTTATGTCAAGCAACTAGTCTTATTTCCTTATTTTTTATAGTTACTAGACTTATAAAGTGGGGAGGGGGGGGAAGTCTTGCTGAAATCCATAAACTTTGTGTCTACAGATCTGAAAAATCTCTCCTGATGCCCTTCTGCACAAAATAGGGAAATAGGGGCTTAATCTAATTAGACAGGTTTATTACTGTCTTAATTACTGTTCACAAAGGATAGACACTAACCTGGTTGAAGGCACCCAGCAGCACATCCACAGTATTGTCCTTATCCTCATGTGGTTAAGCATTTATAGCAACAGGTTAGCTGAAGACAGAAGGCATTCTTAATCAAAGTTGCAGTTGATACAAAGCTGGAAAAGGTAACTAATACATTGGGTGGCAGCTTTTGGATCCAGAAAGAATTTGACAGGTTGGAACGATGGATAAATCTAATAAGCTTCAATTAAATAGGAATACACATAAAGTCCTGCATTGAGCTTCAAAAATCAAAAACCCACACAAATATAGGATGAGGGACAAATGATTAGCCAGAAACGCATATGAAAAACACTTATGAGATTTTACTTAAAGCTAAATTCTGAGTCATCCATGTGAAATGATTATCAAAAAAGATAATATGATTTTCAGCAACATTAATACATGTGTAGTGGCCAAAACAAAAAAATGTAACATCCATGGACAGGTATAGACTATGGACTGGTTGTGCCAACATGCTCTAGGGAACATTCCCATTGGCTCTACCCTTCCCTTCATTTCCTTGTTTGGTTGGTCAGCTGGTCCTAAAGTCATCTCTCAAAGTTGAGTGTCCAAAAGCAATGAACAATGTCAGGATTGCTGGGACAAGAGCACAGCCTCCCAAGGTTACAACCTTTGGGGACAAAATTCTTCTAGATGACCAAGGTCTATTGTGTTCACTGAGAAAGTTCATCTCATCACTTTTGAGTCTCTATATGATTATATTGCTACATAACAACCACGATGATGTTTCAAATTTTTCAAATCTAGAAATCACCGAATTTTTTTCATTTGAGCAGAGTGATTTTCTACTTATAGCATTTGTACCCATTGAGAAAGAAACTTCAAAATTCCAGTCCTCTGGAATGGAAAATTCTAACACTATTCTATTTAACAAGCATTTTTAAAACTATTATCTAAACTAGAAAATTATTCAACAAGCAAGAACATTTCCATGTACAAAGAAGGTCAGAATAAGAGGATTATATATAAAGCTCTAAATCTATTACTTATGATTTGATTTTAAAATATATATTAAATATAATATGGCAGTACCAACTTTGCCCTGCTTGCCTATTTTGTAAATATTTCATTGATGCTTTTGTATTTCGTTTCCTTTCCTTTTTTTTGCATCACTATCACTATCCCCCAACTGGTTCTGCCCCAACTCTCCTCCCTGCAAAATAAAATCCTTCAATTATAACAAACATGTATAGTCAAGCAAAACAAATTTGTGTTGCATTGGTTGAATCTGAAAATGCATGTCTATTTCTGCAGTCTTAAGCATTTATTATATGCCTACTGCATGCAAGGCACTCTTAGGCAGTAGGGAAACAAAGTTAGAAACAATATATAATCCCTGTCCCAAAGGATGTTATTTCCTATTCAAGGCACACGACATGTACACAGATAAATAAATCTAACATACATGCAAACTAATTTCCAGATGTCGGGAGCACAAATCTCGGGCCCATATGAAATTAGCACAGATTTCACCCATTACCTGTCTCTGAGTCTAAAACCTGCTACCCCACCACACCCCTCTCCCCTTTTCCCCTAAGGAAAAACTATTAGCTAGACAATTTCTCAGCTAGCCTGAACTGAGATCTCACAAAGCAGTTGTGAATGTTACTGACCCTTTCAAGGGATCAAAAGAGAGAGACCTCAGCAAATCTACAAATCAAGGGCCTCAGGCGGAGCTGGTGGAGGACAGGCCTCTTGAAAAAGCATTAGGCAACCAATCACAACAAAGGATCTTAGCTGTCATTTACCCTCAAATATCAGGCAGGTCAGTTGGGCCTAGAGTAGGTTAAGAGAAGCAAGGAGGCAGGGAGGGACTAACCACTGAGAAAAAGTGAGAAGTAGCATGTCTACTTTCATTTTTCTTTCCTGTAATGAATTAAGAGATCGCTTTTTATCATGGCGGAAACATTATGAAAATGGAAGCTATTTGGATGTTCCTTACTCTGCCTAACACGACCATTCTGCCCAGTGAAGAATGCTTCATCAATGCTAATCTAGGGCTGGGATGCTTTGACAGAAGTTGCCGTTTCCTTCCTTTTCTGTTCCTAAAATGCTTTTTTTCTGTCTTTCTAATGGGATTGTTTTATGGGGACATTATTATTTTCCTAAATTACTTCATAACTCTTGGAATAAACTCTTGAACTGGAAAACTCATTTTTTAAAAAAAGTGGACTTTTAATGACATAAATGGATTTGGAAAAACGTGGTGCTGACTGCTAAGAACTTGTCCTATTGAGTTGTTTTTCCCCTCTTAAAAATAGTCCATACTCATGAAGGGAGAGGCTTGTGTCTTTCCCAGCTGTGTATTTCTCAATTGTTTACATCATTACAGATTTCCACTGTAATGCAGGTACCCAGAGACAACTCAGATTGTCCTCGAATTTGGCAAGTGAAATTCCTGAAAGTTTTGGGCTCAAAACTACATAAAGTGATGTATGATGTTTTCACTAATGCTGTGATTCATCTTATAAATAGCCTTTCTAGAGAACTGCAAGACTCCCAGAAAAATTTCAGATAGCCCCAGACTCTCCATCTCTCAGAGAACATTACTTCAGCAAGAGTGACATGGCCATTGTGGGGAGTACTGGCCTCTGTTCCCATGACCTGCTACAGTTACTGCAGAAAACACAATTGCAGTAATGCTGTAGAAATAGGCCAAGATGAGGATCTTCATAAATGACTCACCTTTCCTCTTTGATCCCAGGAGGTGTTAGAAATGTCTGCCTCCCTCTCATCCCCCACTCTCAGCCCTGGAGAAGGGAATCAGCAGCCTCCTTCCACCCCTTTCCTGTATTCTCCTCTCCAGCCTGACCAAACCCTTCCTTCCTACCTAAATATTCACAAAGTAACAACACACATTTCAGAAACTGGGAAGTCATGTGACAAGTGGTGCTATTGTTACATTCCTTGCTTATACTTACTCCAGATTTACAAAGTTCCTAACAGGTAGAAAATTTAACTGTGTCCAGAATCATCGGTTATAAGAAATCTTGGAAGACAAGACACTGGAAAAAGTGTCCTCTTTTATCAAGATTTTCTAAAGTCCCTCTACTATGGTAAAATGTTATACAGATGGCTGAACAACAAAAGACCACTCCCAGATGGCAGTTAGTTGGAGAGGGGAAACAGAACCATCTACCAAAGGTACTGAAGCCAAGTTTCTCCTCCCAAAGGAAAGCTATCCTTCATTCATGAATTCTTTTTTTCTTCAACCTTTTTTCATTGATGCCTTTTGTTTTTATATCACCTTGGCTCCTGATACATCATCTTTCCCCATCCTCATCCCCACCCCCAGCAAGTCTTCTCATATCAAAGATTTTAAAAGAGGGGGAAAAAAGTTCAGCAATACATCAACCACATCTGAATCATAAGCGATATCCCACACCCAAGTCTCCTCACCTCTTCAGTGTGGGAAGGAAGGGCATTTTCTCATCTCTTCTCCCAGATCAAGCATGGTCATTATAATTCCACAGCATTCGGTTTCATTAAAATGTTCTTTACATTTGCATCATTGTAGTCATCACACATGTTGTCTTCCTTGGTTCTACCTACTTTACTCTGCATCTGTTCATGTTTTTTTTTAGCTCATCATATTTTTCATTTCTTACGCTGCAGTAATATTTCTTTACAATCATGCTGTCCAATTTGTTTAGTCATTCTCAATCAACAGACACCTACTTTCTTCTAGTTCTTTGCTGCCACTTTTTCTCTGCTAGAAAGTGTTTCTAGAAATATTTTGGTTTGAATGGGACCTCCCTATCTTTGCCCACTTTGGGGCATATACCTAGCAGATCACTCATATCTTCCTTTTATAAAAATGTTTAATGTTTTATCAATGTTGTTTTTGCTGGTTTGTTGTTGTTTTTTTTTACATCGTTGTCACTTTCCAGCAACTACCTCCCCACCCATGTTCTCATAGCACTCTCCCATGTAATAAATAAACATAAATGAGTAAAACAAATCAAAGCTTGGAAATACTGTGAAAATGGACTGTAAAAATGGTCTGAAAATACATTCTTCAGTCTGCATCTTCAGTCCAATACCTCTCCATCAGTCTTCTGAAATAATTTTCTTCCTGAGTATTATACTACCAGATAATCAAGAATCAGGTCAGACTGGGAAGCTCAGAAAACCCAAGGAGTAAGGATCAAAACTCCCATGGTGTTTTGCTTTGTTTTGTTTTATGGTTTAACCACAAGACAACCCTGAAACACTAACAGTGTCAACATCAATCAAAAGGGAATGTAGAGGTCCCTCTGGTCTCCCTGTCAAATAATTCATAAACACTTCCCTCTTTTCCTTTGAAAGACAAATTAAATACATTTTAAAAAATCTGTCACTGAGCTAAAGAATCAGCTCCTGGGTTCTCCCGTCTCTCCTGATTCTTTAGTTATTGATCTAAGAGGATTCCTTCCCTGCCGGGATGCTTTCATCTATTTCCTCTGAAAGCAACTTTGCCTCCCTTCTCTGAACCAACTCAAGATTGGCTCTTAACTTAGTTGCCAAGCACTCTGTGGCATTTCTGTCACCCTACCTGAGCCACAAAGATGCATTGTCCTAAGGTAAAGCAAGTTATTTTCCTTCTCTTGACCTCCTCACCATGGATGTGAGTGAAGGTATGTGCATTGATTGTGAGAAGCCATTGAGTTAGAAATGCTGTCAGAGGGGCCAGGAAAAGTCCAAGACAGGGAGGTACAGTTCCTGATTAATTAATGTTTCTCAAAGCAGGTAAATTAATTTCATATGTCAACAGGCCTTCCAGAAAGTCATGCTTCTTCCCTGAGACAACTTCACAGTAATGATTTGGCCTCACCAATAGCTTCTGGGGAATCCTAGGAGCGAAACCATTTCATAAGTTGGTCCAGCCCTCTCTTGGGTCGTTCTGTACTGTCGTGTGTGGCGGTAACCCCAGTTTCTTTGAGTCTGGGCTAATAGAGCACAAGCTCTGTCCTCGAACATTGGAAGGGCTTTGATTTCCTGTCAGCAATAATGGATTATACACCAGTTGTCTGAGTACCAGCTTTAGCTAAATTCAGAGGGGTTCATCAGCAGGTTGGCTACCAATTAAATAATCTGGGAAGAGGGAGAAGGTAGCAGACATAGTAACTCCTCAAGACCACGTAATGAATCACAGAGAGTTTCTTTTCTGTGCTTCTGGATGGAACATCCACAAAATCATTTAAGTAGCAGACAATGTAGAACAGTGAAAAGAGCATTGACTCTGGAGTCAGAGGACTTGCATTGAAATGCCCCCTCTGAGAAGTACAAATGGGCTGTCCACATCCAAAGAAAGAACTATGGAAGTCGAATCGCTATCACTTATTTTTACCTTCTGTTGAGTTTTGTTTCATCTTTCTGATGGTTCCTCCTATTGGTTTTAATTTTTACTTACAACTTCACTAATGTGAAAATATGTTTAATGGGTATGTAAATGTAAAGCCTATATCAGATTGTACGCCATCTTGGGGAGGGTGGGGGGAGGAAGGGGGGAAAAAATTTTCAACTCAAAAGCATATGGAAGTGACTGTTAAAAAATCAAAATAAATTAATAACATTTTTTAAAAATAAAAAAAATAAAAAGTACAACTGAAATGACCTTGGGTGAGTCACTTAATCTTTCTTGGGCCTTAGTTTCCTCAACTGTAAAGTGCAAATTTTGGACTAAGTGGCCTCTGAGGTCCCTTCCAGTTCTGGATCTGTGAAATTTAATTAATTAAAAAATCTGTTGGAGTTTTCTATCAACAAATCTCTCAAGCTATACCTAGACCCTCTGTTAAATATGCAGGCAATGGGGCACAAGGCTTGGGGCAGTTCACCAAGAATTGTCTTCCACCCTCAGCATTTTTATGCAGATAAAATCAGATAAAGGGAACATTAAGGACAGCCTTGAAGGGAAAAATTAATTACCAATGGGTGCTGTAAAGCCTGAGTAAGGACTGATGCTAATAATGATAGTGATGAGTTTTAGTAAGTACATATGGCAGATCTTTTATTATCACATCTCTAGGGATGAAACAATCATTCTACACTCCTCATTCCATCCCTTTCCCCAAATGAAGGTCTCATCCTTCTCTTCCCCTTGACTTTTTTTTTCTGAACTTAGGACCTTCTAAAAAGCCAAATAATGATCTTATCTACACCACAGGTAAGTCAAGTGCTACCTCTTTGCAGTAGCAACCAGTCACCAAATCCCACAAAAGCCACAAATCTTCCCAGAGTTTCTCTTGTGGAAACAGGTTCCCTAATCTCAGACTCCATGCCCACATAAAGAATATTTCAGCCTGATGACAGACAGGAGGGAAGGTAAATAATCTCTTCAGGCCCCACTGCTACCTCCTATGTTTTTCATGACTGGTGGTGCATGCTGGATATTTATAGGTCTTCAGGAATCTGTTCTCACAACAATCAAGCCAGATTCTCACCCATCATCTTTTTATTGTTTAAATATATTATTCATTTTCTTTCATTCACTCACATAAATCAGAGAAGCTGGAATGTGCCAGATAACTCTGGATAAAATAAGTAGGACAACAACCCACAGAAAGCATCCCATAGTACAATGTAAGAAAAGCCCCAGACAAAGTATCAATGGGTCTCAAAATCTTTTAAAAAGCAATTAACCCTCAAGTGTTGGTGAGAACATAATACTAAGCATCATAAAACTAATGCCTGACTTTAATTAGCCAAGGGCGCTGTCTAAATGTCCAGCATGAAGTCAGCAAGCATTTATTAAGCATTTACTATATCCCAGGCATTGTGCTAAAGACTGAGGAAACAAAGCAAAAAGAAAGATAGCACCTGTCTTCAAAGGGTTTGTTTACATGCTAATGGGGGAAGTTGACGTAAGTGAAAGCTAAAAAGCGAGTAGGGAGGATGATATGGTGGCAAAGTCCAGAGAATCTGAGGGAGAGATAGGAAAGGAATGAAAGATGGCTGGCTTGGCCATTTCTTCAAAACGGAGATTCCAGTAAGATCTCCCCAACAGGAGAAGGGGACTGCAGGGGCCAAGGGAAGTTCCAGGGCAAGAAGGCAGTTTAGGTATGAGGTTGAAATCCAGAGAGCCAGAAGCAGAGCCTGGAAAAGAATGGGTAAACATTCAATGTAAACAAAATACCAGAAAAATGCCCACCTGAAGGTGAACAGTTTGTTTAGAAATGCAAATTGCAGGAAAGAGACCATCTGTGCATTCCAATATGCAACAGTGTGGTCATTCTGTTTGTTTTTTTTCTTGTTTTTCCATTCATTCATTCAACAAATATTCATTTATTTTTTGACCAGTCCCGTGATTTCATAAGGGTAGGGAGTTCCCAGACAGGGACTTTCTCCACTACTGAGATCAGCACCTTCTTTACAACTCATGTTCCTGGAGTACAGAGACACACTATGACCTGTCCAGGAATACATAGCTGGAGATGGGACACATCTGAGCGGGGAGCTTTGAATCTGGGTCTTCTTGCCTCTAAGGCCAGCATTCGATTCATGTGCAAGGCCCAGGGAGAGACACAAATTGAAATAAGAGATAGTTCCTGTTCTCTTATGGTTTGGTAAGAGAGTTTAGACACAAACAGAAAATAACAGTAAAAGCCTTTTTCTACCTTTAACTTTCAGCAGGTGTCACTTCTTCTGGGAAACCTTCTCTGATTCCTCCAGAAAGTATTCTCTCTCTCCTCAGATTTTTCTAGTGTACTTTCTCCCTAGCCCCATGAAACACTACTTCCTGTTCTACTTAAGTGGGTATATATTATACCCTTCTCTCAGACTGTAAGTTTCTTCAGACCAAGAACTGTATCACAGCCCAGTGCCATGCACCCAGGTGATGTTTAATAAATGTTTGTTGAATGGAATAAATTAGAGTATGTAAAAACATAAGAGAATTACAAAGTGCCATGTGGTTGCTTAAGACTTTGAATGTTCTTGAATATTAGCTCATATTATATAAATATTATAACAGATTATGAAAAATATTTATTGTAATTAATTTAATTTTGCACAAGATAATAGCTCTTTGAAAGATTATATAGCTAATAAACAATCCTATGTATTGTAACTATTTGCTGACATGCATGTCAGTGTGCTTAAAATACTGTGATATTTACTCACAAGAAACTCAAAGTAGTTAAAGAGTACATGAGGAACAGCTAGGTGATGCAGTGGATAGAGCACTGGCCCTGGAGTCATGAGGACCTGAGTTCAAATCTGGCGTCAGACACTTGACACTTACTAGTTTGGTGACCCTGGGCAAGTCACTTAACCCCATTGCTTAGGGAAAAAAAAAACATATGTTTCAGCATATGTCCATCAATGATTAACAGCTTAGCAGAAACATAGAAGTACAGGATTTAAAAACTTGAAGAATTCTCAGAGATCATATAGTCCAATCCTATGTTGCTGATTGGGTAAAGAGAGAGAGAGAGAGAAAAAAAAAGATAGATATCAATTTTACCACTTAACTGAGAGTTGTTGTCTCTTTTAGGGATTATTAATTTATCAAACTAATATTACTTGAGCCTGGTGAGACGATGATTACTCTTTTTTCCTCAGTTATTGAGTTGGGTTTTTTTCATGTCTTTCTGAGCATCACCATTAATGCAAGTCCTTAATGAAGACTGCTAAATAAATAAACTGAATTTCAGGTTATTTCAAAATATATAATCATATTATATATATATATGTATATATATATATGTATATATATGTATATATATATATCTCATGAGTATCTATATCTAGGAGAAATTAAATTGTCTTTATATATTTAATATACAAACATGTGGTATTTATATTTTATATAATATACTTAATATACAAATATGTGATATTTATATATAATATGATATATCTAATATACAAATATGTGATGTTCATATATGACAATATATATTATGTCATATATAAATATTTAAAATATATTGTGCTTATTATGCATTTTTTTCATTTCATCACTATAGTCCTACTATGCTGTTTCATTATGGAATGGGAATGATTTCTGGCTTTTTAAAAGAGTTATTCTGAAGCTCTAGGCCATGAGATCTAGACTTACCAATATGGGAAGGATTGAAGTGGTCACCCAGCAATGGACTGTGAGTCTGCTACCTGAGAACAGTAGATAAGTTTGGAACACTGGAAGTTCAGGCACCAAATGATGACTTGTTTTGGCCATATCAACTCATTAAGACTATCTAGTAGGGGGGCAAGGAGTCAAAATCTGCATGAGTAGTGGGAGTGGCCATACTGGTAAAATCATACACATCCTTTCAAGTATTGAAGTATATTATGTAACTGCATCAGAAAAAAACACTATTTTGCTTAAAAACAAGAGTGCAGTGAGATTCTTCCTTTCTCATGGACGTAACAAATCAGCTGAATGTACATAAAAAAAGTAGAACCAGAATGATAAATGACAGAGCACTGAGTAGCTCTTAAAGTTGTCACAAGTGAATATCAGATTCTGATATTTAGGAAAATTTGACTTCTCCTCAAAATTTCCAGTAAATATGAACCAAGTAGGAGAGGAAGTAGAATAATTAGCAAATACTATAGACCACTGCTATAAAATAAATCCCACTCACAACATTAGAGAAGCAATTTCAACTATATCTTCTGAAAGGAAGCGTTCTCCAGATCAGCATTCTGTATGTTCTTTTGCCAAAGTCTTTGTTGTTCAGAGAAAACTTACCTTTCTCATTCAGTAGCCCCGTCACGCTATTTATTTTCAAAGACTAATTAAGCTAAGTTTTGTGTATGCTTAATGAAATTATCTGTAATGTTCTGGTTTCAAAACTCAAATCTCCAAACAAGGAGAGAAAACTCCACTAAGTATCCTTGGTATGTATTCTCAAGTAGTTCCGTTTAAATTTAACAATCATCAAAGCATTGTTATGTAGCATGTACATAAAAGGGAAATGTGACTTTCAAGAAATTAGATGAAAAAAATCCAATTCAATCTTTTTTTCATAGTATTTTACTTTTTTCCCAATTACATGTCCAATTCAATCTTGAATATTTTCTTATCCACTCATTTGGATTGTCCAAGAAATAACTGGGTAAACATAGACTTACACATGAGCAAGCATTCATGGCTTTAATTTAAATGTGAACCTTAAGGTTCTTAATTTAGATAAAAAGATTTGAGAGAGAGAGAGAGCAATGTGATGGATTAAGAGAACTCTGAGAAAAGGAGAACTGAGGTTATTTATTTTGGAGAAGACAAGGCTGAGAGATGTTACACTATGATGGATGGGTAATGTGCTAAGTATGGGTACTCTCTACCTCTACAATCCACAATCCCTCCATTCCTTTCCATCTTGTATGATTTTGTCCATGTCTTTTCATAAATCCTCCATGGAGAATTTGTTCATTATGATAGCGGCTCTCCTTGGGTTGGTTCTTTATTTCAGGAATACTAATACAGAACACTGTCTGCCTACCTATTGTCCCTCATTCATCACCAGCTCACTTCCTTTTCCAAGCATGAACACCCTTAGTGATGATTTTAATGACACTTCTCACTACAAAGTCATCATCAGTAATATGGTGCAGTATACTTTCACCCACATGAATGAACGAATAGAATAGCATTGCTGAATAAATAAATGAATGAAAAAGCATTTATTAAACTCTATGCACAAAGGACTAGGTTGAGCACTGGGGAGACAAACAGAAAAGCCAGTCAGTCCCAGCTCTCAAAGAGCTCACTTTCTAATAGGGAGAGGGAGACAACACATATTGAAGTTTCTGCCAAGTCAGATGGAAAGGTCTCATGGTCCTCAGGGTGCAGCAGAAAAGCAGATGCTAATGTCTATTCTTTAATGTCATTGCTGTTAATAAAACCATATCCATTTCTAATGTAGAACCATTTGACGAGGACTTTGGCGAACTTTTTTTTTCTTCTGGGTCTTTAGTAACTGTGACTGCTAAGGAAATGCAGGCTACAGCACCTGCAGAAGCAGATACCAAGTTAAATCTCCGTAAGGGTTTCTTCTTTGGGCGATGGCTACAGGAGCCTGATGGGTTCTGGACTGTCTCTACCAGGGAATAAGGGGAGATAAATGGTCCAGGTGATCTAACCTGCTTAGCATATGCCTCCTGGATCACTGCCTTGTCATGATAGAGAGACTTGTGTAGCTCAGTGAAACTATGATAGTGCCATACAGGGTTACCCAAGACAGGCAGGTAATAGTGGAGAGCTCTGACAAAAGTTGATTCGCTGGAAAAGGAAATGGCAATCCACTCCAATATCTTTGTCAAGAAAGCCTCTTGGAGAGTATTAAAATGCTAAAAGATATGACTTTGAAAAATGAGCCCATTAGGTTGGAAGGGCCTGGCTTACTATGGTCCATAGGGTTACAAAGAGCTGGGCACAATGGAACAACAGTAAATGCCTTCTGCCAAGTTGGTCTAAAGGTGCCTTAATTCTTCAATTAGGCTGACAGCTGGGTGATGATGGCTGGTGGTTAGAGGATTGGGGTCAACATGAGTCAAACACTGAGCTAAACAATGGGATACAAAACAAAATCAAAAGCAGCCCTGCCCTCAAGCAGCTTACATTATAATAGAAGACAAAACACATAAAGTAGTAGTCTCTAGGAAGGAGTATTTTGGTTGAGGAAGTTAAGAGATGTTAAGTGGAGTCATAAGAGAGTAGTTGGAAAATGCTTTCTAGTAACAATGGCAATACTGATTTGATTATAATTCCAGAACTAGAAAGAGGCAGGGGTAGGGATTACGGAATCCTAGTCAAGGCAGCTAGGTAGAAGATGGCCAGGGAGAACAGTGAAACATGGTTGGGGCCAGCCTAGATATAGAGGACCATAGCAGGCACTCATCAATCAGAACAGCTTCTTACCACTGAGATTTTGGTGATTGTGGTTGTTACTGAAGTCACAATATTTCATGATTTGCAGCCATGCAGCATCTGTGGTTGAATACTAGCATTTAAAAAATGACCTTCAGTCAGAGCATTTAATCATTACACCATTTCCCAAATGGAATCCATCCCAATCTCTTCCTCCTATTCAATTCTAGGACCAGGTCATCATCTATCTGCAGCAACACCCAAGACATGCAGTGATTGACTAACTCTGTGGACTGCCCATCTGATCACATCATAATCTAGGTACTATATTTTCCACTCACTTTGTTTTTCCATACAAATGGCTAGACTGATCTCTTTCAAATGACTATAGATTTCATTGCAAAGACTCTGCAGGGTTCTGGGGCTCCTTTCAATTAGTACCATATTATCTACAAACCTAGCATTTACAAGAACCTTGCCATCAATAGGAATCGTATTTTGACTCAGCACAGGACATCTTTCACAATACTGGTGCATGTTTGATATGGGAATGTCTTGCTGTTTTATACTTTGCTTGTTATTGATGTTTATCTCGTTATTAGATCCTTATGAGTTTTTAATACATGTGTAAGAGATATCTTTGTTTGAAGAGAGCCTTTATGAGAAATGATTTTTTTAAAATCATCAGATAAAAGACACTAATAAATCTTATACTCTCTGTTGTTGTTGTTCAGTCATTTCAGACTCTTCATTGATCCCATTTGAGGATCATTTCTTGTCAATGATAGAGGAGTGGTTTACCATTTCCTTCTTCAGCTCATTTGACAGATGAGAAAACTGTGGCAAATAGGGCTAAATAACTTGTCCAGGGTCACACAGTTAAAATTTTCTGAGTCCAGATTTGATTCTGAATCCAGGTTTGGCACTCTATCCTAGCACCACCTAGCTGCCCCCTTATACCCTCTGCTTCTCTGTTAATTGCATGAATAATATGTGTTGTGATAGCTATTATTCTAAATATTATTATAAGAAGAATAGTGACCAAATGTTCTCTTCCTTCAGTGGGGGGTAAGGGTGTGGGGCTGGAGAAGGCTGATGATACAACAGAACATTCATACAGATGGGCATCAGAAAGAACTTTCTACCTGTGAAAAATGGTTATCAGATTATTTGCTTGTCCATAGAATGCACTCAACTCTCCTCCTTGCTTGAATGGCTTCCAACCAGTTGCCTAATGAGATTGTGCTTCTCTTCCTGGTTTTGTAGGGGACCTAATGTAGGCAGAGAATGAAGTCCTTTCAACCTTAACATTCTCTGAGCCACAGTGAAGAGGTTGTATTTCTACAAAATAGTCCTATATTAAGGACACACCTAACTCCAACCAAAAACACTTGACTCCTCCTCAGGGCCCTCAGGCTTTATGGCCCTCAGGGATATCATGGAAGAAGAGTTCACTGTGCTGAAGTTAAAGTAAGCATAAAAGAGGAGCTGAAATTTTATAATATGCTTTGCTCCACTTGGCAAAGCATTGTCCTCACAACACTGGAATGCAGATAGCATAAGTCTCATTTTTGCAATTATGAAAACAAGGTTCATAAAGGTTAAATGATTTGCCCAGAATCCCACAGCTAGTAAGTGGCAAGGGAGGTCTCAAACCTACCTAATTCCAACTATGCTGACCTTTCTATAATCCCAAATTGCTCCACTAATTAAAATCAAGTGGAATATCATCTTAATATTGTCTTGAAAGAGTCTAGTTCTACCCATCCATTCTTTTTTTCCCCTCCAGGAGTAACTTTCTTCCCCCCCCTCCATAGTATTTTATTTTTTTCAAATTACATGTAAAGATAGTTTTTAACATTTGCTTTTATAAGACTTTGAGTTCCAGTTTTTTTCTCTCTCCCCTCCCCCCTCCCTAAGACAGCAAGCAATCTGATATAGGTTATACATGTATAATCATGTTAAACATATTTCTACATTATTCATCATGTAAAAGAAGAATCAGAACAAAAAGGGAAAACCATGAGAAAGAAAAAAAGTGAAAATAGTATGCTTTGATCTACATTCAGATTCCATCGTTCTTTCTCTGGATGTAGTTAGCATTTTCCATCATGAGTCTTTAGGAATTGTCTTAGATCATTGTATTGCTGAGAAGAGCCAATTTATCAAAGTTGATCATTCCACAATGTTGCTGTTATTGTGTACAATGTTCTCCTGGTTCTGTTCACTTCACTCTGCATCAGTTCATGTAAGTCTTTCCAGGTTTTTCCGAAATCCTCCTGCTCATCATTTCTTATAGCACAGTAGCATTTCATTATATTCGTATATCACTGTTTGTTCAGCCATACCCCAATTGATAGTTATCTCTCCAATTTCCAATTCTTTGCCATCACAAAAAGTACTGCTATAAATATTTTTGTGCATGTGGGTCCTTTTCCATTTTTTATGATCTCTTTGGGATACACACCTAGTAGTCCACCCATCCACTCTTAATGTCCTCAGAGCACTGTGGGGAACACTTTCAAGCCTTCCCTTTTATTTCTTATCATCTCCTCTCTGAACCTCACAAAGCAAAAGGAAAAAAAATTCTCAGGATGCCAAAATATAGGACAGCATTTCCAGAGACAACTTCCAAGGACAATCCCCTTCTCTGAAGAAATCTGAAGACTTCATGTTACTCCCACGGATATTAAGTCAATGCATGTTTGTGTTCTAAGGCATTCTAACCCTGCCTATGCCTCTTCCTTATGGGGAAGGAGAGCTAAGAGGAAACAGAAGGAGGACAAATCTACTGTAGGTGCCCTCTGGGAAATAATTTTCTCAAGGAATCTTAATCCCTTAGTCTGAAGAACCGGGATAAAGATTTTATTACTCAGAGATGCTGTGAGAAGAGACTGGTGAACAAGAAAACGTCATTTTTAAAAAATGATTAATGCTAAATGACTAGGAAAGTCCCTGAGTGGTCATGGCACTTAGGTAAGTCTGCTTATGTCAAGGTCAGCTCCAGGAGCACCACCTATCGGTGAACTCCCTGCGTTAAGGTCTTGCTCCAGAAAATTTGTCATTTGTTTGTGTGTTTGTTTGAATTTGTTTTGCTCTTTTGATTGGCTGGGGATATTTCATATGAAGGATTCATCGTGTGTTCCCAAACTCAGAGTACATGTAAGGACAAACTGTAGCAACAGGTGTTTCTAGTTTGACCTATGAGAAAGGCCATGAGGTCTTGGGTAGTTTCAGGAACCCAGGAGCTTCTAAAGCCCTAGAGAACTCTTCAGGCCAAAGTGAAGCAAGCCATCCCAGTAAAAACCATAAGGAGCTGTATATTTAATGAGACTCTGAACTTTAGTCTTCCTATTGGAAAAAAAATAGCATTAAGATTTGGAAACATTCTATGGCTCACTGGGAGTAAGGGATTAGAAATGCCAGCTGTCTCCTTCCGAAGTTAAACCATTCAAGGAAGGCAAGTTTGTGATGGGGGTGACACCAGTCTCAGCAGCGGTGGGGGTATCAGGGGTAGGCATGGCAATGGGGTCATCCACAACTGTGGTAATGGTGATTGCCGTGATGACAGAAATGTTGTCACTGGTCGGCGAGGGTCAAGGAGGTGGGTGGTATGGGTGGTGGTCATGGAGGCGGGAGCCGCACTAGTGTCAGTGACTGTTGCTGCTGTTGCTATTGTTGCTGATAATGGTAGTGATGGTGGGAGTCCCAGTGCTGCTGCCACTGGTGCTGGTGGAGGCTTTCCATGTCAGTAGTAGAGCAGCTGATGGTGACTGTGAGCTGGAAGTAATTGGGACAGCTGGACAGTTTGGCTTAGAAATGATGTTTGGTTATTACATTTTATGCAAATCTATATTTTCACTTAGGAAAGAAATGGAAGCAATCAATAAAAGTTTTAGTGAGTGGTTACCATGTCCAAGGAGCTCCATAAAGTGAATCTATACTCTATTTTCATTCTACCATCCCTGAAGAAAAATGCTTCCATTTATTTTATTTCTTTTTGGGGGGGGGGTGGCTGGGCAATGGGATTAAGTGACTTACCCAGGGTCACACAGCTAGTAAGTGTTATGTGTTTGAGGCCGGATTTGAACCCAGGTACTCCTGACTCCAGGGCAGGTGCTCTATCCACTGTGCCACCTAGTATTTTTATTTCTCTTAAACTTAGTAACCATTAATAAAAATGAAAAAAATCACAAAGTTACAAAAATCTGTCTTTATAGCTTATTTTAATGTGCATTGAGACTGAAATAATGGAAGGAGAGGCAGCCATGAACCCAAGGAGACTTGGGTTCACATCCCACTTCAGATATATACAGACAATGTGACCCTGGGCAGTCACTTTAATGTTTCAGCACTCTAAGCAATTCTCTAACATTGTAAGTTATAGACATGGTGCCAACCTGTATTGGTAGAAAGAGTTTTCTTATTCAAGAGTTCCTTATTGATGAAATGTGAGGTCCAGTGCCTAGTAATATACAAAATGTCCCAAAAGTCTTAGTGCTGTCTGAAGCTTCTTAAAGCACTAAGACTTTGAGGACACCTCTGTATTAGTTCTGACAAAATAATAGCAAAAGTGTCCTGTTTGTTTCCCCTTCCAAACTCTTCTTATTTTTTTTTCAGATTTTGTTGCCATCATTAATATTATTTATATGTATGGTGGGCATGAGTTGTTCTAGCCCCATTTTCTTCCTTCTGCATCCATTCATCAGTCTTCCTATATTTCTTTGATTATTTTATATTTGTCAGGTTTTATAAGGAAATGATGCCCTACTCACACACCACAATTTGTTCAGCCAACTCCCAAACACTGGGCGCATAGATTATTTCCAGTATTTTACTCATTTGAATAGTGCAATTTTAAATAATTTTTTTCTACAAATAGTTCTTTCTCTTCCTTTCCCTAACTACTACTCTGTGAGAGTAAGATAACTGGGTTAAAGGACATGAACAGTTTAATAATTGTTAGTGTACAGTGACAGATTGCTTCCCCAAAGAGTGTAGAGTTCCATCAGCACTATAAGAATGGGCCTATTTTATAGAGCAGGTAGATAGAGAGGTGTTTTGTATAGCATCTTTTCAAAGCATCCATACTAAAGATGAGGAATATGGATTTGCTGTAGGGTCTGGAAAAGGTAAATAAACAATGATTATTTCCTCAGATAGCATTTTGAACTTTTTAGAATACTTATTTGTTTAACATCAATACAGCTTTTGGGTTTTTGGTTTGGTTTTTTTTTTGAGGCAATTGGGGTTAAATAACTTGCCCAGGGTCACATAATAGTAAGTGTCTGAGGTCAATTTGAACTCTAGTCCTTCTCACTTCGGGGCCGATGTCAATATAGGTTTAATGAACCTAACATCAGTGGACCTAGATTTGAATCTTCATTCAATAGCCAATAAACATTAATTAAATACCTACTATGTGCCAGGCACCGTGCTAATTGCTAAGGATACACATAAGAAAAAAGAGACAGCCCCTGCCCTCAAGGAGCTTACAATCTAGTGGAGGAAGACTATACACAAAGAAGCTGGACAGCAGGGGAAAATGCAATGAGGACATGCTGTTCCTGGAGTTGAAACTAAGCAAACTTGCTGGTAGAAAATAAAGTTAGAAATTCTCAGCCCTCTGTAAAGGGTGACTTTGGGAGGAGTTCATTCTTGCTCTGCCCCTTCGGCTTTCCAGTCAAAGGGGAGATGGTACTGAGGAAGTGTTGAGTACCAAAGCTGAAGCAAATGGCTAACGATGAGATTTTTGGTGATAAGCTTATCCTGGGGGAAGCCCAAGCAGAGCCACATTTATCTGGTGTGTGACCTTGGGCAAATCACAATCTCCCAGAAGCCCAATTTTCTTCTTGGTAAAATGGGAATAATGACAGTTGCATCAGCCACCTCCCAAGGATATTCTGAGGACAATACCAATTTGTGACAAGTCATGCCTGCTGTCTACTGAAGGACTTGGAGACTTGGGGCTCTCTTGAGTTCAGGAGTTCTAAGCTGCAGTGGAGCTAAAGCAGAATGAGTAGCCATGCCAAGTCCTGCACCAATGTTGTGAATCCCAAGAGAGCAGACCGCCTAAGGAAGAGCAAACCAGCCCAGGTCAGGAACAGAGAGGGCACCAGTCAGTAGCACCTCTATGAACAGATGAATAACATTGCACTTCCAGTCTGGGTGACATAGGGAGACCCAATCTCAAAGCAAACAAACACCAATGTGAAAACTCTATTTTTTATTTATTTAATTAACCAATCAATTAATTAACTATTAACTCTGTTCATGTGAGAACAAAGAGTGGATCTTTGATTTTATTGGTGTAGGGAATTTTCAAATGAGTAAAATCTCACTATTAATGGAGATAAGCACTTTCCCTGCAATTTATAGTCTTACAGAGTTGCCTAGAACAGCAAGGGATTAATGGCTTGCCAAGAGCTACAATGACAGTATTCATCAGAAATGGGCTTTGAACCCAGGTTTTGTAGCTCTAAGACCAGCAATCTATCTGCTATGCCACACTGTCCCCCATTCACGAGTCATGATTATTACTGGAGTGTAACTGCATGCTAGGTGGCACAGTGGATAGAGCATAGGACTTTGAGTCTGGAGGACTTGAGTTTGAATGCAGCCTCAGATACTAAACTAAAGCTTTTATAAACCTTGAAGTGCTATATAAATGTTACTACTAGCATCATCATCATTGATAAGGTAGACTAGTCTAGGAACGTGACTTCTCGGATTTAGGATTCCTGTCTTATTTCTGACTTAGTTGGCCGCTTAAGTCTCAAACATAAATACAGAAAAATGGTAGCAATAGTATCAATCAATCAGCAAGGCAGCTGTGTCTTCTGACCAGCTCAAAGGTTTCTAGATTTAGAAACCTGTTGGAGTTGGAGGAGAACCTAGAAGTCTCATTCTACCCCCAACAGTTTAAAATAAGGAGTTGATTTTCCCAGGTCACAGGGCAAGTAGCAGAGAGGGAGCTAAGACTCAGGTCTCCTGACATCAAGCTTAATCCTCTTTCCACTACAAGGAACTCCCCAGTACTGACCTGCCAGTGTTGGTACTTCTCCATGCTGACTTCCTCAGTGTTGACTTCCTTAGTGGTGACCTCCGCAGTGCTGACCTCCCAGCACTGACTTCCCCAACGTTGACTTCTCTAGCACTGGCACTCCTCAATGCTGACCTCCCCAGTGCTGACCTCCTTAGAGCTGATCTCCCAGTACTGATCTCTCCAGTGCTAAGTCCAGCTTCAGTACTGAATGGTAGAAAGATAGTAGAAAGAAGACTGGATTTGGAGTTAGAAGATCTGGGTTCAAGTCCCAACCCTGACACTTCCTATCTGTGTGACCTTGGGTAAGTCACTTCCTTTCTCTGGTCCCCAGTTTCTTCATCTGTAAAATAAAGTGATTGGACTAGGTCACGTATAAGGTTCCTTTGAACGCTAACAGCTTAACCCCTCTGAGCCTCAGTTCCTCATGTTTAAAATATGGTGGGGATGGAGGGGGAGGCTAACAATAAATGTATAATTGTCTTACAAGGTCATTGTGCAGAAAACACTTTATAAATGTGAGTTTATAAGCCCTATGGAAATGTGAGTTATTATTACTCTTTTCACTACATTGACCTGGTTTTCATTTCATCTCATTTGTTCTTATATTCCTTATTAATACTATCTGCATTTTGTGGATTGGGAAAACTGAGGCCTGGAGAATTTAAATTACTTAGGCAAGACCACACATTCAGGGCAGCATGGAGACCATGTTTTCCCCCTCCCCACCCCATTGCCCAATACTTAACATCTGCAGTGTCATGAATGTACTGGACTTTTTCAAGACAACACACCCAGGATCTGCTGCAGAAGAGTAGGTCCCAAGATATGTAATTATTTCCTGTAAGTCTGGTAACTTCATTAGAGCTCTATATGACAATGCTCTGATGTCCAGAGACACTTTGTGAGGAAGAAGACAATCCCTAGATGACAGCAATGCTGGGTGGGTGGGCACAAGCAGAGGAAACAGACCACCTTTGCACATGTGAGCCAGCTCTCAGTGCCTTGTGCTGCTGAATGCGCGTATTTGCTCCTGTTTGTTAAATCTTGTCAAACAGGAAGCAGGTTTTTAAGTCAGGGGTGAAGGGGGGGGTCCCTGAGAGTTCAGACTTCTGCTTTCCAATGGTCTTACAAGATGCACAATTGGCACAGACTGACAGGAAATATTTAATTGGAATCGGAAGGCCCTGGCTCCATGGACCTTGTTTTATATTGTTGGTATACTCTTGCTGCAATGATTCCAGTGTACAAGCCTCAGTCTTCCATTTATTTATATCAACCAATGGGGGATAAAGCCAAGAGCTAGTCTGAAAGTTGGATTGGAGGAGGGAGTGAAGCTTGTTCCAGAGGAAAGAGGAGGAAATGCTCATAAAGGAATTGTGCATCTGAAGTAGAAAGGCTGAGAGTGAGCTAGGAGTGACATATTTATGAGCTGGTATGGGTTGCCTGTGCTGATAAGAACCAGTCATTAAAGGAAGGAAAAGTCACCTTCGTGTATATAAAATATACAAAATTCATAGTCTGGAAAGACTGGACAGGAAAACATTAGGTAAATAGAGGATATCCCATAAAGTATAATGTGAAAATTCAACTACCTTAGCAAGGAAGGTACTGATGCTTCTCTCTGGGTTAGCATGTGGAAAATGAACAATTCTTTTAATTCCAAGCAAAATGGTGAACTAAGGGCCAGTAGGTTGAAGTTTATCGCCAATTTCATACTTCTTACATGAATACTTCAAAGACCTATGATTCCACCAGTAAACCTACTTCTTCCCCTTACATGAATTGCAGACCCTCTGCGTTTTAAGAAGTGGTCTTCAAGTATTGCTGTGGGAAAAAAGAGATCAACCTGCAACCAACCTGGATTGATGACCCTCTCTGAAATTAATTAGCTTGGTCCTAGGAAAATAGAGACAGAGAGTTCATCATCAAGCATGTACTCCAAACCTTTCCAGCTTGGTAGAGCTTGGCAAAGCTTGCTAGTCATAACCATGAGAACCCAGAGCCTCAGCTAAGCCCTTAGGAAGAGGACTTCAGGAAGACAAGAGTGTATTGGAAATCAAACAATGATGGGGTAGGTTTTTCATTAACACCAGCAATTAATCATTTTTCCCTGGAGATAATCTAACCCTTACCTTGCAGAG
Organism: Phascolarctos cinereus; assembly: GCF_003287225.1. Taxonomy (NCBI): domain Eukaryota; kingdom Metazoa; phylum Chordata; class Mammalia; order Diprotodontia; family Phascolarctidae; genus Phascolarctos; species Phascolarctos cinereus. The sequence continues at coordinate 503,678,709 of NW_027555847.1, forward strand.
TTGTTATAAGGATCAAGTGAGATAATATATGTAAAACACTTTGCAAACCTTAAAATGCCATATGGATGTTGGCTACTATTGTTATTACTTATACATATACCATGAATTTACTTGGTAGTTAATGTAACTGGTACTAAGTAGTTTTCAGAGGAAGAATTCTTTTTTTATTTAAATTTTTATTCATTTTGAACTTAAATACATGAAGACCATAAAAAGAACATTTCCATGTACATGCCAACCTAAAAAGAGGATTTACTATAAGACTTTAACTTTACATTTCACTCTGTTTACTTTAAAAGAACCATATAATAAGTACTGCTTGTCATTTTCAAAGCTACTCTGCTTTCCATGCTTGTTTCTACATTTTCTTTTATTCTCTGCTGTATATTTTTTATATTTTTTAATGTCCCTTCGACCCACCCAAAAGATGGCTACTATTTGACACAAATACATATATATGTATGTGTGTGTGTGTGTGTGTGTGTGTGTGTATATATATATATATGTACGTATGTGTATATGTATATGCATGTAAAACCATGCTATACGTAACTTCTATTTATCAGTTCTTTCCCTGGAGGCAGATGGCGTCTTCCTTCATATGTCCTTTGTAGTTAATTTGGGTACTTATAATAGTCAAAATGAACTAGTTGCTCAAAGTTGTTCTTAAAATAATATTGCTGTTACCATATGCAGTGCTCTCTTTGTTCTGCTCATTTTGCTTTTTTATTATTTCATGCAAGTCTTTCTATACCACAGCAGTATTCCATCACAATCACATACCACAACTTGTTTAGCCATCCCCCAATTGACAGGGATCCCTGCAATTTCCAGTTCTTTGCCACCATAGAGTGGGAGAATTCTTAATAAAGGAATACTGATTGCAAAATATAAAATAGTCCATTTAGATTATATAAAATTAAAAAGTTCTTGCAGAAATTGATGCAATTTGGAAAGAAACAAAGCTGCTGATTGTTGGGGGAGAGCTCATGGAATCATTGCATCAAGTACTCTGATAAAAATCCATTATCCAAGATATATAGGGAATTGACACAAATATATATGACCAGAGGCCATTCCCCAGTAGATAAATGGTAAAATGATATGAATAATTTTCAGAAAAGGAATGTAAGTGATAAACAATTGTATGAAAAAATGTTCCGTGTCATGAAGAAGAGAAATGTAAATTAAAACAACTCAGTTGTTTAACTTACAGTGAAGTTCCATTTTATAGCCAACAAATTGGCAAAGAGGCTAAAATGTCATTGTTGGCGAAGCTATAAATAGGTCCGAGTCTTCTGGTACATGATTTGAAATTATGTAAGAAAATGACTTTAAAAATCGAGATTCTTTGACCCCCAGATACTTATGGGGCAATGACCAAAAGAAAAGTCCTCTATATAACAAAAAACTTACAGCAATATATTTTTCTGGTAACAAAATACTTGAAAGGAAAGGATACCCATTGATTAGAGAATTACTGAACAAATTGTGACTAATGAATGCAACTGAATATTATTTTGCCATAGGAAATAACAAATACAAGAATTTCAAAGAAACATGTAGGAAAATGATGCAGAGAGAAAAAAAATAGAGCCAGGAAACTGTACATACAGTGCCTATATCATTATAAATAATGATGCAAAGGGTATCAAACTCTGGCTAATTGGGAAAAAAGAAAAGAACCTTTATGTTCTAAAATACTTATAGCAACTCTTGTTGTGGTGGTAAAGAACTGGAAATTGAGGGGATGCCCATCAATTGGGAAATGGCTGAATAAGCTGTGTTATGTGATTGTGATGAAATACTACTATGTGAAGAAAAATGATGAGCAGCTTGATTTTAGAAAAAACATGAAAAGACTTGCATGAAGTAATGAAGAGTGAAATGAGCAGAACCAAGAGAATGTTGTATACAGTAACAACAATCTTGTTTGAAGAGTAATTGTGAATGACTAAGCTATTCTGAGTGATATGAATATTCAAATCAACCATGAGGCCCTATGAAGAAAGATTCTATCCACCTCCAGAGAAAGAACTGATACATAGAAGTGTGTGTTGCATGGTTACACATATATATCTATGTCAAATGTTGGCCTTCTCTACTACAGGATTGGGAGGGAGGGAGACGGCTCAGAACTCATAATGCAACACCCCTAAAAAAAATTAAATAAAAAAAAATCTCTAATTGTATTGAACAAGCTCAGTATCAGTTAACTGATGATGAAACATACATCCCCACACTCAGTAGAGAGGTGGGGGACTAAGGATGAGGAATGTTGTATGTATTATCTGATATACCTTCATCATTGCTTTGTTTTCTTTAAATGTTTTTCTTTGTCACAAGGAGAGGCTCAATTGAGAGGGTGGGGATAAAGGACAAATGACTGTCTTGCATACAATAGGGAAAAATAAAACTAGTGGATAGACAGCTAGACTTAGAGTCAGGAAGACGGAGTTCAAACCCCCATTCAGAAACTTAGTAACTGACTAGTAACTGATCCTGGGCAATTGCTTGGTCCTCAGTATCCTAATCTGTAAATTAGGTGGCAGAACTACTCTAAGCTACCTTCCAGCTCTAAGTCTGGGATCTTACAATCCATCATCTCCCAAACTGGTACTCTCCCTATAAGAAAGGGTGAGTTTTCTCATCCTCCCTTTCCAACGCCACCACCCCCCACCATCCCCTTCACCTCCTACCCATCTCAGGTAGGACTTTTGATAAGCTTGTCTCTACTGGAAGTCAATCTTTGCATATCTTAAGACGCACCCTCCCAAGAAGTCCATTCAATTCCATAATCTAGTAACTCCCCCCACTCTCAATGTCATTTTGCCCCACTGGTATGTTGCAATGGTAGATTACTTCAACAGCGGACACTAGCAAGACAGTCCCTCTAGCCTATGACCTACTGATGTATTTTTTAGACATAACGTATCAACCCACAAACATGAATAAGTGCCCACCTTGTTGTAGGCATGCGCTAGGAACTAGTGATACAAATAGAAAAATGGAGCTCATCTCTGCTCTCAAGGATCGTGATACTGTAGGTACTTGCTTAGACTGTATTTTCAGTGTCTCTTGCCATATTGCTGAGAGTAGTTGACTATATGCAATGTAAACGTGGGAGGAAAAGACCAGGTTTCTCAAAGTTTCACTTATAGACCTGTCATAACTTCTCCTTTCTGTGCTTTCTGACCATGTAAAATGAGTGTTTGAGATTTGGGTTACAATGTGTACAACTCCATTGAAAGAAACTGTACTGGAAGACAAAAGATGTGGGCCATTAAACCTCTCAGATTCAATTTCCCATAAAATGGAAATTTATATATGTATGTATGTATGTATGTGTATATATATATATATGTATATATATGTATGTGTGTGTACATATATATACATATATACATACACACACACACACACACACACACACACACATATATATATATATATATATACTAACTTCCTCACAGGGTTGTTGTAAAGATCACAGGAGAGCACCACATTTCATTTGAAACCATAAAAAAATGTAAATGTGGATATCATAATTCCTTAGAATTCATAGGACCCCTAAATGTTAAAAGTGGAAGAGATTTAAAAGACCATTGAGTCCCACCCCCTCGATTGATAGGTAAGGAAACTGAGGCCCAGGAAAGTTAAGGGACTTGCTCAAAATCACACAGATAATAAATGGTAGATATTGTCGGTCTTCTGGATTCTGGTCCAGTGTTCTTTTGAGTTCTTCAGCAGATGCTTTGGGGTTTGGTTTTGAATCATAGCCTTTTCCCTTCTCAGGATAGTCACCTTAAATAAAATATGGTGCTTTCCACATTTCAATCCTGTGCAAGGCTGACGAGCCCACATCCTGAAATTTTAAAAAGTAACAAAAGAATGGTCCTTCTGCCAAAGGGAAAAAAAAAAAGGAAAGGGATTCTGTTTGGCTGCATTTGTGCAAACCAGGAATCAGGAGATTGTTGCTTTATTATTATCGTGAAGTAACACCATTGATAACTTTCCTAGACAAAAGAGGGAAGAAAGGGAACAGCAGGAAGGAGAGAAAGATCTTCCAGCCAGCCACAGATTACAAAATAGACTCCCTGCATTAATCAAGTGTTTTCTTCCTCCGTGTGGTAATCTCAAGTACATGACACAAGATAAACACAGGGCCATGCTCCATTAAATTTATGAAAGGATGTTGTTTATTTTTATCACATTTATTAGACTTGAAAGATATCCTCTAGTTCTCAAATCAACATCAGAGACCATGTTTATTTCTAGGAAGCTGAGTGGTTTAACAAATAATAAAACGCTGATCTTTCACCTCTTGAAATGCAGTCTAGTCTCATACTAGAGAGAGGAGAGTCCAAGTCCCTTTTTGTAATTGTGGTTCAGGGGGAGTTATTCTATGGTGGCATGTTGGGTGTTTCCAAATGCCCTGTCTGGTAGAGAAGGTCTGGATGAGATGAGGTGTGGTTTAGAATATGAGGGTAAAGGGAAGTAAAAGTCACTTCATGATGGGTCTGGTCACTTGCATAGTTTCTCCTAAGTTGGTCTGGGGCTTTGGAGACTTTGACTTATTCTTGAGTATCTATCAGTTGTTCCACTAAGTTGTAGCCCACTGTCCATAATTGAATCAAGATGACAGATCACAGAGTTTCAAATTTGGGAGAAACCATTTTAGCCAACTCATATCCAAAAAAGGAATTCCTGACATACTTGATATGTGATCATTTATTCCAGCAGAGCTCCAAAAAGGGGGAATCCATTACCTCCAGTGGCAGTCCATTCTACTTTTGGATAGCTCTGATTGTTAAGAAGTTTTTTCTACATCAAGCCTAAATTTTCATCTTCCACCCATTTATTGCTTCTGGTTCTGCTGTCCAGGTACCATCAATAATGGTTGTGTAAGAGAGGTGCAAGAATTCTCTCACCTCACCAAGAGCTTCTTCCTCCTTCCAAAGAACTAATTCTGGGTAGGATGATGAAAGAAAAGTTAAATATAACATTAGTCTGCACCATGATGCCTTCATAATAATAACAGCTGACATTTATAGAGTCCTTTCAGGTTTGCAAAGTGCCTGACATACATTTTTTCACTTGAGTCTCACAACAACCCTGTAAGGTAGAAGCAACTATCATCCCCTTTCACAGCAGAGGCTCAGGGAGGTAAATTATTTGCTCAGAGTCATATAGTCAGGAACTCTCTGAGACAGTATTTGAACACAGGTCTTCCTAAATCCAAGTCCAGTGTACTATTGGCTATAACATACTGCTTTTCTATGTTTTCAGTCCTCACACTTAAATTTCCTTTTCAAAATATTCTTAGGATGAACCTAAGATAGGGTCACCCCAAGGAAGGCTGGCTCAGACAGTGAGTTCCAGCAATTTAGGACAGGTAACCTTATTTCCATTTGTCAAGGATCTTGATATCATCGGTCTGGTTCCTCCCTCCATTGACTGAAATCACGAACCCTTCACAACTTAGAAAATATTGTTTGTGAGTTGTTATGACTGAAAAAATTGCATCATTTTATCATCAATTTTCCGGTGATGATCCTCTGACTTCAGGTCAGCTGGTCCTTAAACAACAGGCAGAATCCATTACCTGCTTCCCTATTATTAGGTACCCAGATTCCCAGGCTTTCTTTCAACCTAGATGCCATCCTTGTATACTCTCTCTGTCTCTCTGTCTCCATCTCCGTTTCTGTCTTTCTTTGTCTCAGTCTCTCTCTGTGTCTCTCTGTCTCTCTCTCTTCTCTCCCTATGTTCAATATGTTGCCATACTTTCATATAACTCTACTGTACCCTGACACTGTCATCATCACCCTGATACAGGCACTCATCACCTCATGCCTAGACTATTGCAGAAGCATACTGATTGGTCTCTCTACCTCAAATCTCTCTCCACTCCAGTGCATCCACCACACAGTTATTAAGGTGGTCTACCCAAAGTGAAGATCTAACCATGTCATCCTTCTATCCAATAAATTCCAATGAAGACCATCTCCAATTGTCCTGATCAATATCTGGCCACTGGACCCAGATGGCTCCGGGGGAGAAAGTGAGGCTGGGGTCTTTGCACAGCCCTCCTTCACTTAAATCCAATTCGCTTGCCTGTCATAGCATCACCTCCCTGATGTCATGGTCCTCTTTGAGAACGAAGGACAAACAATAACAACAAGAAATGTCAGTCGTTCCCTATTGTCCTCCATTTAGCTTTTAAAGCCTTTCAAAACCTGGCCCGTTCTTATCTTTCTAGTCTTCTTATACTTACCTTACTCTCTCCATATGCTCTGTGATAGATCAACAATGGCTTCCTTGCTGTTCCCTTATTGGTTGTCCCTCAGGTCTACCAGTCCCTCTCTTCTCATCCTGGCCTCCTTACTTCCCTGGCTTCCTTCACATCTCAGCTAAAGTATCACCTTTGGCAAGAAACCTTTCCCAGTTCCCCTAAACATTAGTGTCCTCCCTCTGAGATTATCTCCAAATAAACACACACACACACACACACACACACACACACACACACACACACACACACACACACATATATATACACATATGTATATATACATATATACGTATATGTGTGTGTATTGTTTGCACATAGTTGATTGTATATTGTCTCACCCATTACATTGTAAGCTCCCTGAGAGTAGGGACCTTTTTTTTGCCTTTCTTTATATTCTCAGCACTCAGCATAGTGCCTGGTACATAGAAGGCATTAATAAAATGCCTGTTGACTTGACTTGACTTGACCATCAGGCTTATACCACGGCCTCTCTAGCTGGATAGAAGCTTGTGTGCTACCAGCAAAGCCTCCAAGACCCCAAGGCCACCTCCATACCCTGACTGGGCTCAGAGTAGGACTTTAATGGAGACAGAGAATTACAAGTAACAGTCAAAAAGATCTATTGATGGTTACCCAAAAGGGCCCCTGCTGTGAGTTTTAAAATTTGGAATTCACTGAGAAAGCCATTTTCCCTAAGGAGAGCAATGGCCAGCTCTCACCTGGAACATAGGCCCTTTCATTCAGGGAAAACACTGATACCCACCATCTAAGAAAAGAGCAGAGCTAGTAAATGTTGTATCCAGTCCATTTTATCTTTGATCTCCATCATTTACTCTCAGATGAATGTCATAAGAGATCCCTGAGAGAGAGGCTACAACCATTTCCTTGCAGTTGAAAAAGATAATTAAGATGGTGAGCAAGTTTAGATAGGATAAAGGAGATGGAAGTCTCTGTTGTCTAGAAATGATGTTCTCAGGTTTTTCCTTGAAAGATCTTACAACCTCTGATTTCCAGGGTCTCATGACTTCTGTTATAGGTACATCTAAAAAAAAATAGGAAAAGGTTTAGGAGATATATTCAAGGATCTACAATCGACAAGAATTTCTGAGCACCTACTAGGTCAGGTATTAGGCAGACAGAAACAATTGTTATAGTTCTTGCCATGACAGAACTTATATTCTACTACAGGGATATGTATTCACAGATGAATAAATAAGGGATAGATACAAAAGAAATATGGAGTGATTTGGGGGAGGGCACTACCAACTGGGGGAATCACCAACATCCTCTTGAAAGAAGCAGTGATGTGGCACAGCCCATAGAGCCCTGTGCTCCCAGAGTCTAGAAGATTTGAGTTCAAATATGGCCTCAGTCACTTATTAGCCATCTGACCCTGGGCAAGTCACTTAACCTCTGTCTCCCTCAGTTTCCTTAACTGTGGAATGGGGATAATAGCAGCACCTACTTTGCATGATTGTTGCAAGGATCAAATGAGCTCTTTCTAAAACACTTAGTAGTAGGCACTATATAAATGTTTATTCCCTTCCCTTGCAAGAGGCGACTCTTGAGATGAGTCTTGAAAGGAGCAATGGACTTCAAAAGACAAAAGTAAGCATTCTAGACATGGGAAACAGCTTGTGCAAAGACAGAGAGGCAAGAGGCGTCGTGTTGTGTGTGGGAGCTGCAGTGTCATATTGTGTTGTTCTGCGAGCATGGGAAGGTGAAAAGGTACCAGCAGTCTTGAAAACTGGCATCTGATTGTAAAGGGCTTATGAATACCAAATAAAGGAGTCTGTGCTTTAACCTGTGGACAATGGGGACCTACTGAGGCATATCCAGCGGAGAGGTAATGTAGTCATTCCCGCATTTTCAGAATATGAACTTGGGAGCTTCATGGAGGATGGATGGGTGAGGGGAGAGACAGGAAGCAAGGAAATCAGTTGGGAAGCTATTGTAATAATCTAAGTGATGAGGGCCGAGGGCTTAAAATAAGATAGTTATGGTATGAATGGGGAAAAGGGGGAAAGGGATGTGCCAATATGTTTAATATGATTGTACATGTATAGCTTATATCAGATAGCTTGCCATGTACATAGCGGCGGAGGGAAGGAGAAAAAAAAATTTTGGAACTTAAAATCTTATAAAAGTGAATGATGCAAACTAATATAAACAAATTTGTTTTAGAAAAAAGGAAAAGGAATAAGGAAAAGTTACGGATGTAGATTCAATAAGAGTTGACAGCTATTTGGATATGCAGGGTGAGTGGGAATGAAGGAAGAGTTGAGGATGATGTCATCTCTGCTACGTTTGGTGACTAGAAGAAAAGGATGGAACTGGAGTTGACCTGATGTAGCTGACCATCTGATCCTATGGGTGGGTGCTGTTACTTAAGACCTCTAAGGACTTGCATTTCAGCTCACTGTATTAGACTCTCTAGGGACACACACAAAATAAGGGAACACCCTCTACATGATGAGTTTTCATAGAGCTATCCCACTCTTCTTCCCAGAGGTCTCACCTGGTCTTCTTTCTGTCAACCCAATCGGTTCTGCAACATGAGGGCTATTTTAACAATACTGGTCCAGCATCCTAGGTAATTTTCTTTTAACAAGTTGGCCTTCCTCTCAGAGAGGAAAAATAAGTGGGTTCTCTCCTCAAAGTTATTGACAATGGTTGCTGCCTTCCAAGCCTGCCTTTCTGAGGAAATACTATCCTTCCAAAGAAAGGAGAAATATTCCAACATTAAAGGTCACCACAGAGAAGAAGGGCCTAAGGGTCAGAGAAGGACTTAAAAACATCTCTAGGACAGCTACTTTGCAATGACCATACCTGAAACAATTTCCAGGAGCTGGTGGTACTTGGAGCCTCTGAAGGACATGATAATTTAGGCAGCTTGGTCAGGGAGGATTTTTTAGGTTTTTTTTCCTCTTATTTCCTAGAGCCTTCTGGAATTCATAATATTGAGAATATTGAATCCACATGCCCCTCCCAATTAACTTCTTGTCCTTGAGTGTGCCCTTCAAAATAGTAGCCTTGCAAATCTAAAAGAGTAGTAGACCAGGAACCAGGAGGCCTGAGTTCTCAGCCCAGTTTTGTCACCAGCTTGATGTATAAGCTCTCATAAACTACTTCACCTCTTGTGCCTCTGCTTCCTTATCCATAAGATAAACAAGAAGAGCTAGATGGTCCTCAATTTCCCTCCTAGCTCTCATATTCTTTGGTTCTACGGTCATCATCTACATTCATCTTGAGTACTCCTAAGCTAAAGCTAACTAGATGGCTCGGTAGATAGAGCACTGGGCCTGGAGTCAGGAAGACTTGAGTTCAAATCTGACCTCAGATACTCGCTAGCTGTGTGACCCTGGGCAAGTCACTTTACCTTGTTTATCTCAGTTTCCCCATCTATAAAATGAGCTGGAGAAGAAAACAACAAAACACTCCGGTATCTTTGCCAAGAAAACCCCATATGAGGTCATGAAAGGTTGGACGTGAGTGAATGACTGAACGACAATTCCTAGGCTGAAGAGTATTGATGGGTGCCATGTCATAGCAGGTGTCAGGATCTGCTCACAATCCCCCACAAAGAAGGAGGTAGGACGCTGCTGTAATATTGATCCCAGGCCTCCATTGGAATCTTGTATAATCAGGGCAGCTAGGTGGCACAATGGATAGAGCACTGGCCATAAAGTCAGGAGGGCCTGAGTTCAAATCCGACCTCAGACCAAACACTTGACACTTCCTATGTGACCCTGGGCAAGTCACTTAGCCCAAATTGCCTAAAAAAATTTTTAAACTTAAAAAAAAAAAGAATCTTGTACAACCACTAGAGGGGCAGTGGACAGAAAGATAGCCTCTAAGTCAAAAAGACTTGGGTTCAAGTTTCCCTTCTTATACTTCCTGGGCAAGTCACCTAACCTCTCACTGTCCCCAGGCAACTAAGATAAGGATTCTTTCCTTGGAGCCTGTGGATAGATTTCAGGGAGTGGGCTAACTTAGATGGGAAAAGATCACATCTTCATCTCAATATAATTGGGTTTCCTTGAAATTCTGTATATTTTTTTTCAATATTATTCTTACAGCACCAGCCCTGGAGTCAGAAGGACCTGAGTACAAATCTGGCCTCAGACACTTCTTAGCAATGTGACCTTGGACAAGTGACTTAACGCTGAGTGCCTCTCCAACATCCCAAAAACAACAAAAATAATTATTCTGAGAAAGGTACCATAAGTATCACCAGACTGACAAAGAGGTCCATAACACACAAAAGGTTAAGAATCCCTTCTCGAAGACTATAATCATAGAAGCATAAATTTAGCATTGAAAGATACCTTAAAGGTGATCTATTCCAACCCTCTCATTTTACAGAAGAAACTAAGGCTTGGAAAAATTAAGTGACTTGCGCAAGGTGACAGGACTTTACAAGGTTTCTGATTCATGAGCCAGTCCTCTTTTGACTGTACCATGTTGCCTCCTAGATTGCAGGGTACTCACTGATCTTTATTGGGAGAGGGGGGTTTCCTCACCTGAAGTTCCCAACATCAATGAAATCCTGGGCCCATTAAAATAAAATAAAATAAAAACATGGCTTCTGGTTTCTTAAATAAAGTCATCCCCTGAGTGGCTCTTTGATTTTTTTCCTCCTTGCCTTGAATGACTGGTCATTTCATCACACTGCCTTATTTTATTCATCTGGAAGCTCTTTCCTCAAAACTTAAGGTGAGATGAGGAGTAACTGTGGGTCAGGGGCAAGAGAACAAAGGGCACTCTTCCTTTGGAGAGGAAGTGCAGAAAGGATTATCCTTTTCAAAGGGACTCAAATGAAATACTTTCCTTCTCCTGGACAGGCAATTTTATCAGGTTCAGTGCAAGGGGAACAAGATGCTATTGTTTTGATGTAATTGGCATAATATACTTTATCCACTCATCCTCAGTAGAAATGATAATTCAAATATCTGCTAAATGCTATCTGCTTCCAAATGAATTCTGGTTTAACACTGTGCCTTTCTTTCTTCATTTTCTTGTCTAAGACCTTTATGAGTCTCCAAGTATAACTCATCCCTTTCTCTTTGTGATTATCTCATTCAACGAAACATATAGGCTGCTGTTTTCCCAGGTTCTGGAATTATACTTGGAAAGCAGTATGATTCTGACCCCTTCCCCCCTTTCAACCTTGGGGCACAAGGCTCATGAGTCAAGTTGAGATTCAGCTGTCCCTGGCACAATCACATACCTTGGAAACTAAGAAAGCTTCCTTCTTGTAGCACTATTAAACTGCCAACCCTGTCTGACAAGTGTGGTTTGGGGTAGCACTTAACAAAAATAATCTATGGTGGGAAGAGCTGATGTGCTGGTGTTTTGGAGTCCAGAAGAACTCAGTTCAAATCCAGCTGTGCTATTAACTACCTCTGTTATCTTGGGCACTTTGTGTCACCTTTTTTCAGTCTGTTTTTTCGTGGGTTTCAACAATCAGGGGTTCTTAACCTTTTTCATTTTGCATTCTAGTGAAGTCTATGTACCCTTTCTTGGAATAATATTTTGTGGTTGACATTCATAATGGAAAGAAATGCTAATTTTCAGTTAGAGGTTAGCGAAAATAAAGATGTGACTTTTTTTTTTCCCCATCCAAGTTCGTGGATCCCCTGAAATTGATCCAAGGACCCTTTGAGGATGGTCCATGGACCTCAGGATAACAACTCTTGTACTAGATGACTTCTGAGGCCATTTCCAGCTCCATGATTCTGTGATCTTGCAAGGGGGTTGGTGGAGGAGGGGGAGCAATTAATTGGAAGAGCCCCGCTGATCTCCTTAATTCACTTCCTATTGTTCTTGCCAGACCACAGCAGCCATCCCTTCTACCACCCACCCATCCTTACATACACATATACAGAATGGGGCTATCCTGCTCCATTAGGTAGGGCCCTCAAGATGGGCACTGTTATCACCACTATCCGCCCCCTCCTCACTTCAGGGAAAAGACCTGGAGGCAGACAAGGCCAACCTCCTGAAGCCAGGCTGTCCAGACACTGTTAGTAGTTTGTCCCTGGAGAAGCCACATTCCAAGAGGAATTTGAGAGTGGCAAAACTTAAAAGGTGATCAAGTGAATGTCTAATCTAAAAAAAAGAACAATGAGGAGCAATCCACCTTGCCTGGATATCAAACAGGCAGATAGCAGAAGAGATAGATAACTACATAGCAGAATTCTGTCCCCTGACTAATATCTTGATAAGTGTAGTGATGAATGGTAAGCCATATACAGCCTCCCTCCCACTCACCCTCCATCACCTGACCCCTATCGACCATTCCACTCCTACCAAAAAGGCTTAATGTATATTGCTGAAGAAGACGTGGAGGTCACCAGTTAGTATAGCCAATCAATCCAAAGTTAATGGATTCTTGAAGGTCAGATTAAGCTTTAGTGAAAGATTCTATCTGCCACCAACCCTCTCTCTCTCTCTCCCCTTTGTCCTACCCTCTACCTAGAAGAGACAGAGTAAGAATACCTGCAATTTGAGAAGGGGGTCTTCTAAAGGTTGTGGGGTTCAGTGTCAGTGCTTCCCCAGTCTAGTTGATCTGCCACCATGATTTAAGACTTGGGTAAGAAAAATACATCCCTGAATCAGACAAGCATCCTCATTACACTCAAGGAAATGGCAGGTTTAAGTGTTAAGGGTCAAGAGGTTACCAAGTATTTCTCTTGGGTGGGTGAGGAGTTCTTTTTAGAAGTGAGGTGAGCTCACTGTCTTTCCCAGAAAGTTTTATAGAAGTCAGGCTACTTCTAACACACTCCCACTTTCCAAGCTTGGGTGGCATCATTCATCAGAAACTGAGAAAAACAATGGAAACAGATATCCAGGAGTCTCCCCAGGCTACGTTGATTTACTAGCTCCCAGGCTCACTGAAACTTTGAGAAGTGGGCAAAGACAATCCAAAACATTATTCTGGAAGCTTTTGGCTGAAAGGGAAGCTAGGATGGGGAAGCTCCCATTGGGTAGAACAGAGAGCAAAGACATCTGGTGAGCTTTCCCCTCTTGTATCTATACTTTGGCATGCTTATTCCATGTGGGAAATTCCAAGAATGAAGCCTGGAGGGACTGAATCCACTGCCCCCACCTCTAAATGTTTATCTCTAAATCCAGGGTCCAGTGAATCATTTTCAAATTGTTCTCTACTAGAAATACTGTTTCCCCCTCTCCTCTTAGTCCAAACTACCAGTACCAAAAAGAATTATCTGTACTTCTTTCAAGATGATGATAATGATAATGACAATAATAGCTGAAATGTATATTAAGGTCTTCAAAGTGCTTTACATACATTATGTTATTTTATGTCTGAGAAAGAATGGGAGTGAGGTGGTAGTGGGTGGTGGTGTTAAATAAAGTGGAAAAGAGTTGAGCTTTACTGAGATTAATTCAAATCTATTGCCAAATCTTTCCTACGTAGCAAAGGGGGCAGGAAGAACTACATCTCTTTCCTTGGTTTTAAACCAAACAAGTGTGACCTCTCATCCAGGAGTGCTCTCATATCCATAGAAGTAACCCCACCAAATTGAACACCACTAGGTAAGTAAGGTAAGCAGTGTTGTGCTTCCTAATCTGGATAAGACAGACTGCATTAATCCATCTCATTTTCTCATAAAATTTTCCAAAATGATACTTATGGAAGCTACTTTCCCCAACATTCATCTCTACCACCTCTTTTGGCTTCTTATCCCTACCATGGCCACCAAAGGGACTAGCTACCATCACATGTAGATACCACCAAGAATAAGACTGGTCGTCAGAAAAGTTAACCCCATTCCCAAAATGGCTTGCTCTTTTACTGGCAGGCAACTAGTGGGCCAAGGGTAGAAGAGGAGGAAGGGAGATGGAGAAAGAAAGAGAGAGACAGAGAGCACAGAACCTGGTATAGAGGGATAGATTTTACCAAGAGAAAAAAAATACCTGATTTTCGAATGATCAACAGAACTTTCTCTGCCCCAAACACTAACCAAGAGTTTATTTGCCCTGCTAATCAAACATATATATTTTTTAAAAGGTACCATATCTGAAGGCAGAATAATAACAGCTAATATTAAAGTTTTCAAAACACTTTTCACACATCTGATCCTCACAACAACCCTGAGAAATGGGCAATACAAGTATCATGCCCATGTTACACCCTGAGGGCACTCAAGCTTGGAGAGATGAGGTTACTTGCCTGGTCCTACAGAAAGTAAGTATCACAGCTGGCCTTTGAACTAAGGTCTATAGGATTTTAATCCCAACATTCATTCCACTACACCACAGCAGCTTCTTGGAAGAAGAAACAAGATGGGAGCTCCCATATTTATTTTAATATGAAGGCTGTGGGGCAGGTAGGTGGCACAGTGGATAGAGCACTGGCCCTGGATTCAGGAGGACCTGAGTTCAAATCCGGCCTCAGACATATAATACTTACTAGCTGTGTGACCCTGGGCAAGTCACTTAACCCCATTGCCTAGACAAAAAAAAAATATGAAGGCTGTATCATACCTCTTATAATGAAAGTTTTCAAAAGGAGAAACCCCCACTGCCAAACAACTCCCCACATCTCACATACTCCAAAAAGCAGAGCTGTGAGGGATCCCAACAGGTTTTTTATTCTGGTTTTCTATCTTCAAAAAGAATATTTCATCTACACAGAACACATGGTCAGAAACTCACAGGATGCTGTTAGAAAAGAGTTTAGAGATCAACTAGTATAAACCCCTCATGTTATAATGAGCAAACTGAGACCCACAGGGGTTAAGTGACTTGTCCAAAGGCATACAGGTGATAAGTCATAGGGTCAGGATTCAACCCAGGCCTTCTGAACGTAAATTTTGTATGCCCCATGGCTACCATTATGATTTATCTATTCTTTTCCTGAACTCTTCTAGGGAAGAACATACCATAATTTTTTTTTAAATAAAAAGTTGCTCTATTTTCATTGTGCTTATATGTTTGCAATTAGTTCCCTGCATGCACTAAATCCAGTGGCTTATCAAATTCTTTATGGATTTTTTTTAATACTTTGCTGAACACTCTAAGAAAAGTCATTGATTCAGAAGAGTCATAACTCCTGCTAAGATTAGGAAGAAGGGCATTGACCCTTCCTTGGTGTTATTCCTTAATAAGCCCAGATTTTCATGGGATCTCAGAGTTGTTAGGGACCCTCCAAGGCTATCAAATCCAAGCTGTACCTGAGCAGCAATCCCCCCACACTGTAAGGTCTCCAGCATTCCTTACAAATGGTCATCCAATCTTAGCTTGGAGAACTCTAGTCCAAAATGCCAGACCTGGACAGCTCCAAGTGCTAGTTTTCCTTATCTCAAGTTAAAAATCTGTCCCTCTGCTTTCATTGCTCCTCTTCCTGCCTTCTGGGGCAAAGCAGAGCAAGTCCAATCCCACTTAAACACGCATCCCCTTCACATATTTGAAGATGGTGATCATGGTCTCCCCTCTCCACCCCCTTGAACTTTTCTTCCCTAAGCTAGACATCCCTAGTTCCTTCTACCAATATTAATTTGGCTCAGTATCCAATCCCCTCTACTGTTTGGTTTGGTTTCATCCTCCTCTTTTGCAGAGTGTGCTTTACCCTACTGAAGAGTTCATCTGTTGCTGACACTTTACAAGCTACAGCATTTCTGCCATCCTATAGGGTCTCAATAGCCTTGGTCTTTCTTTTCCTTTCTCTTTAACAAGGTCCAAGAAATTTGTTCTTTGAATATTGATCTTGAAAGCTCTTTCTACCAACTTCCTCATCCTTTGCCAATTCAACCCCTAAGGCTTTCTGGATTGTGCAACTCCACTGTACTGCCTATCTCCCATGCCCTTTCTCTTTCACAGGTTTTCTTCCATCTCCCCCAACCACCTTCTATTGTCTTTCCCAAATTGTTAAAAAAAAAAAAAAGTAGGAGAGAGGAATAGGAGTTTAGGCTAGATGATTTCTAAGTCCTTCTAAGCTCTAATATGATAGCATCATAGATTTAGAGCTTGAAGAGATATTCAAGGATATCTAGTTGTACCCCCTCATTTTGCAGAGGAAGCATGGAAGCTCAGAGAGGTTACATCAACCAAGGTACAAATGGTAAGTAGTACAGCTGAGTTTTCAATCTAGCATGCTTGCCATTGAATCATGCCTCATGGAGAAGACAAATCCATCTACCAATCCATCAATGAGCATTTATTAAGCATTCAATATATACCAGGCACTGTTTTAGGCAATCAGAATACAAAGACATAAATGAAACCAGCCCTGCCTTCAAGAAACATACAATCAGCATCTATATTTTACCAAAACTTTCTTAAAATTGAAGGGAATAATTCAAAACATCCTTTGACTTTCTCTTTTCTAGGCTGATGAATGCTGCCACTATTCTTTAATTAATTAATAATCCACTTTGACTCCTTTCATTTTTTCTCCCTCCTTAGGATTCAATGTTCCTATTCCCCCCAAAGGTCATTCAACTGGGGCTGGTAATATGGCTGCATGTTTCTATAAAAGGAAGGGGATTCTCAGAGACTAGAACAGTTTACCCAGGCCAAAGTTCAGTTCTCTGGAGTTCTCAAACATGGCATTATTTCCACAAAAATCAGAGAAAAGATATTTTAAGTCCTGTAAGAACTCAGACACTTAAAACTAATCCCACTTCATTATAGATTTGTTAACCCTTCTGTTTCCTCCACCTAGAATCCAGTTTCCTTTATTTTTCCCTCTGCCATACCAGAGGAGACTTTCTCCCCTCATGGAAAGCCCTAAAGGCCCCTTTCCCCTTAGACTTCACATATTGTTTTGTTTTGCCCTTCCCCAACATACTTACGATGGATCATCATATATCTATTTTCCCCATGTGTTTCTTGCCTCTCTATATTTGATGGTGACCTCCATGAAATGTCCTACCTCAAATTTGCTTATCTCCAGCACCTAGAGCAGAGCACTGCACATAATAGGTGTTTGTTGCATTAAATTGAACTCTATAAAACAACAGAAAACCAAGACGTTTTTCCCATACTTTGCTGCCTTTCCTGATGATGTGGGATGGGGAGTGGGGAGGAAGAGAAAAGTAAACAATGGTCATAAGGCATATCAATGTTGCCTTGATTTTATTTCATTCAAAATAGATGTGCTTTCTAGAGGTAACCTTTCTTTTTCAAATTTCCAAAAGATGATCACATGGCGAGGCTAACTGCCAATTACAATTACTTTTGTTTCATCTCTCCATTGAAGTGTTCTATAGTTAACCAAATGTGTGAAGAGGGACTTTATCATGCAGATTTTTTTTTACTGCCTATTTTGTTTTTTAAACCAACCTAGTGTCTAGACCAGAGCCCCAGGAGAATCAGCTCAGTATTGGAGTCTTCTTGTAAAGAAGACCATGACTACAGGAAGGTGATGCCATGTTATGCAAGTGAATTGGATTTAAGTGAAGTAGGGCTGTGCAAAGTCACCAGCCTCTCTTTCTCCTCCATAGCCATTTGGATCCAGTGGCAAGATATAAAACAGAACAACTGGAGATGGCCCCAGATGCAGTGGGAGACCTTGGTCTTTTTAAGCTAATGTCTTTCCCAGGTTCCAATTTACTATATCACTTATCCACCCAGTGTCTCAGTTTCATCATCTGTAAAATGGACTTTTGGCACCTACCTAGTATTTAGGCCTGTTGTGAGAATCAAGGAGATAGCCGTTCCAAAGATGTTTGCAAAAATAATGTTATATAAAGATGTTGTTTAAATGCAGGGCATTTTTGTAGACCAGACATATTTTGAAATTATTTCTGTGGAATCAACCATTGGTGAATTGAAAATCAAAGGTCAGACCACCTCCATAGGAGCTTGGGCATTTGCTTGCTGATACAGATTGGCTTGCCAAAAGATTAACTAGACATTTATCCAGAAGGATGGGATAAGGAAGCTGTGGCTGGATGCAGAATTCAATTCCTAACTCTCCATCTTGCTCATATTGGTGTCATAAACAGTAACAACTATAGTTGACATTTGTAGTGTTTTAAATACATAGTCGCCTCTGACACCTTTTGGCCCTGTGACTTTGAGCAAGGTCATTTAGGTCTCAGTGGTTTCAAAGCCAAATAGAATTGGATCCCTGAGGCAGGCTTATTGACTTAGAAAACCACAAATTAACATTATTTATATTGCATTTTTAAATGTTTTGTTAAACATTTTCCAGTTACATTTTAATCTGCTTCAGGCTCCTGCTCCCAGAGGTTTTATAGGACTCTCATGGCCAAGTTCAACACCTCTGCTCTAGGCAGATCTCTAACACTACATGTTATGGAGAAAGTGTGGATTTCCATTGGTAGGACTTCCCTCATTGGTGAAGTCACTATTACATACAATTTTTTATTATTCCCATCTTACAGATGAGGAAATCAAGGCTCAGGGGGCAATCTGCCTATAGTCACATAGTTTGCGATCTTTGGAAGAAGGATTTGAACCCAGCCTTTAACTCTGAGTCCACCCTTCCTCCCATTATCCCTCTATTATATGTCTCTTTGAAGGATGAATACCATTAATCAGTATCATTTCCAGGAGTCCTACCTCCTTGCACTAACCCCCAGCACAGTTGAAAAAAATTCTATTGAAAGCCCTCCTCAGTTGTCCCAACCAACCCTCTTCCTCTGGACTGCTACAAGCTCTTTGTTTGTACCACTCATGGCAATTACTACATACTGCCTTGTATTGTAGCTATTTTTGTACCTGTCTTATCACCTCCCTACTAGCTATTAATAATAACTCACACTTCTGCAACACTTTGAGGTTTTCATAGCACTTTTTTTCCTCACAGAAACCTTGAGAAGGAGGTGGTGCCAGGATTATTACTCACCATACCCCCACCCCCAATCTACCCATTTTATAGAGGGGTAAAATGATCAGGCCACACATAGTAGTTAGTGGGTCCAAGACTTGGACCCATTTCTCCTGATTACAAATCCAGAGTTCTTTCTAATACTAGACAGCCTTCCTTATCTGGATGAAAAGGAATAAACTGTAATTTCTTCCACACTGGGGGACTTATTCATCAAGGGCAGAGACTCCTCAAGGTCTCATACATTTTTGTATCCTTCCTGCCCCATACTCAGTGCCCAGTGCCCAGCACATAGTCAATGATTAAAAAAAAAAAAGGATAGAAATAGCCTGGAATTTTGAAAATTAGGCTGGTCCACTGGAAAAAGGAAGACTTGCTGTAGGTAGTTCCATTTTAATTTGATTTTAAAAACATTTATTAAATGCTTATAAATGAGCAGGGTATTACCAATATACAGAAGAAAATTATCTCATCGTTGCCTTCAGGAAGCTTGTATCTAATTTGAGGGACATAACATGTTTAACAGAAGGTACACACCAATAGAAAAAAATATTTGTTAAGCTCCTACTATGTGCAGAGCACTCTGTAAGATGTGAGGGAGCACGGGGGGGGGGGGTGAAATTTTACTGTTGTTCAGTCATTTCAATCATGTCCAAATCTTCATGACCTCATTTGATGTTTTCTTGGCAAAGATACTGGAGTGGTTTGCCATTTCCTTCTCCAGCTTATTTTATAGATGAGGAACAGGTTAAGTGACTTGTCCAGGGTCACACAGCTAGTAAGTGTTTGAGGCCAGATTTGAACTCAGGAAGATGTCTTCCTGACTCCAAGCCCAGCAGTATCCACGCAACAGGTATTTATTAAGCACTTACTCCACATGTCAGCCTGTCCTAGGAGCTAGAGATATAAAGACAAAAACCAAACAGTCCCTTTGCTTGAGAAATATTATATTCTAGGGAGGCAGCTAATATGATGGAAGGAATACTGTCTCTGCATTCAAATCCCACCTCTGATGGAGTCAGGAGGACATGAGTTCAAATCTGGCCTCAGATACTTGACATTTACTAGCTGTGACCCTAGGTAAGTCACTTAACCCTGATTGCTTCACCAAAAAAAGAAAGAAAGGGAAAGAAGGAAGGAAGGAAGGAAGAAGAAGGAAGAAGAAGAAGAAGGAAGGAAGAAGAAGAAGAAAGAAAGAAAGAAAGAAAGAAAGAAAGAAGGAAGGAAGGAGAAGAAGAAGGAAGAAGAAAGAAAGAAAGAAAGAAAGAAAGAAAGAAAGAAAGAAAGAAAGAAAGAAAGAAAGAAAGAAGGAAAGAAAGAAGGAAAGAGAAAGAAGGAAAGGAAAGACAAAGCCTATCTCTGATACTTACTACTTCGATCAAATTATTTAACCTTTCTGGTCCTTAGTCTCCTCATCTGTAAAACAATATGGCCTCTTGGGTCCTTTCCATCTCTAGAACTATGGTCCTACTGATAAATAAAACATGGTCCCTGCCCTAAAGGAATTTCCAGTCTAGTTGAAGGATAAAGCATAGAAGACTGCTACAATACATAATAAAGAGTGTTCCAAAAGTGTTAGAGGGGAAGACCAGGCACTGTGCTAAGAATTTTTTTTAATTTTTTCCTTTTTTTTTCTCTTTTTTAAAATTTTTCTTTCAAATAGTATTTTTCTAATTATATGTAAAGACAATTTTGACACTCATTTTTTAAATAAGATTTTGAATTCCAAATTTTCTCCCTCCTCCCTAAAATGGTAAGCAATTTGATATAGGTGATATATGTTAAGCACTTTTTATAAATATTATCTCATTTGATCCTCACAACAGCCCTGAGAAGTAGGTGCAATTATTATCCCTTTACAATTGAGACAAACTGAGGTTAAGTGATTTGCCCAGGGTCATGAAGTTAGTAAGTGTCTGAGGCCAGATTGAAACTCAGGTCTTCCTGACTCCAGGCCCAGTGCTCCATCCACTGAGTCACCAGCACCGTTTTAGTAAAGCTTACATGTATTAGAGTTATAAAAATAAAGTGAGCTGGACAGTCTGGTGAGGGAACAACTTCACCAACTGGGAAGATCAAGAAACTCTTCATGGACCAGGTGGCATTTGAATTAAGCTTCAGAAAATGGGTAGGGATTCAACAGTTGCAAAGGGGAAAAGAGGTTCCTGAGCTCAGAGTTGGGAGAGGACAACACATGTGCAGGAAACAGGGACACTCGGCTTGGCTGGAAATGAGAGGGGAGTGCTCAGAAGCCTCAGAGAGGAAGAAGGGGCAGAAATCAGTCCAAAGGAGAAATCCAGGTGAAGTGTTCAAAAGAATTTGAGGAAATCAAGATCCCTTTCACCTGGAGGGAGGAGCAATGGGTCAGACCAGGCTACATGGCCCCTAAGCTAGGCCTTAAAGGAGCAAAGGCTGTGGAGACAGGCTGGGAATTTGTTCCTGCCTCCAGAGGCTCCAAAGTGCAGGACAAAAATGACAAGACTGTAGGCTTACAGATTTGGAGCTAGAAAGTATTGAGTCCAAACACCTCATTGTGCAGATGAGGAGACTGAGGCAAAGAAAGGTTGAGAGATTTCCCTAGGGTCACATGGCTACTAAGTGTTTGAAGCAGGATTTGAATCCACATCTTCCTAACTCCAAGTCCCATACCCTGTCCACTATACCATTTTTGTCGTTCAGTTCTTCCCAATCACATTGGATTCCTTATGACCCCATTTGGGGTTTTCTTGGGCAAGGATACTGGAGTGATTTGCCTTTTCCTTTTCCAGCTCATTTTACAGATGAGAAAACTGAGGCAAACAGGGTCATAGAGCAAGTAAGTGTCTGAGGCCAGGTCTGAACTCAGGTCTTCCTGACTTCAGGCATGGCATTCTAGCCATTTCACCACCCGCTATGCCAAACTGCCCTCTCAAAACAAGTCAGAAAACAATAGTCTAATTTGACTGAACCAGTCCAGGGTCCACTCCAAACTGGCAACTCCTAGTAGTCTTCCTGACTGAAAGATTAACAGATCCAATCCTTAGAATTGAATGAGGCTGGAAAAGGACTTAAAGGTTATCTTGTCCAACCCCCTCGTTTTGGGAGGGGGAACTAAATTCCTTCTCTCCTTTTCTGAAAGAGTTAGGTTGGAGAGGGTCTTCACAATGGAAGATGAATCGCCCTCTTTTCTCACAACGATGAAGATTTCATTTACTTCAAAGTGACTTGAAGCACAGACAGGGTGTAGATGACCTCCTTTTACTCCCAAAAGGGGAATGGCAAAATCAAAGGGTGTTGATCAAACATCACTCTGCAAAGAAAACAAGGAAACTGAAATTCAGCATTCCTGTCGGCAGAGAACCCTTGGGAAAACAATAGAGAAGAAAACAGTTCTTTCGTTCCTTCTTCTACAGAAACTTCAGAAAACAAGTGAAATGCATCATCTTTCATCTTTTTGAGGGTGAGACAGGGAAGGGAGGTGGTGATGGTACAAGTGATATTTTGTTCTCGATGGAAGTTAAACAATCAGAATCAGAGTTTCCTCGGAAATTGTCACTGGAATGCAAGCAAGGCGGTGCAGGCGACTGTTTAACAACTGGCTCTCTGGGGAAAACATACATGTGCCATACTTTTCAGTTTAATCTTCATTATTAACATTTCCTCCATTACTTTCTGAAGTCTACCTTTGACTGAACCAAACCTCACAGAATAAATCCCCTTAATAAAAGGATTTGTCTGTAAAACTTGGACTTAAGCAAAAGTCTGCACCAGAGGATCTAGAAGGCTACATATGTCCTCAAGGCCACAGGTTCTCTACCTCTGGTCTAGACAATCAACAAACCGATAAATCAAGCCCTGATTTGTAGATTGCTATTTCTGAGGTGTAAATACTCACTGTGAAAATTTAGCGACTGGCAGAGCCAGCTCTCCAGCTGGCTCCAATATGCCCCTGAGTAAAACAGAGAGGCAATCTGATGGGGGCTGAAGGCAGGGATTGAAGCTGGGTGATGATGCTGTATGATCTGTATGATCGATGCCTAACTCATTGAGTCTGTTTCCCCATTTGAAAAATAGGGATCATCATCCTTACACCACCTACCTTACACAGTTTGCGGTTTTGTGTTTTTTTGTTTTTGTTTTTGTTTTTGTTTTTTGTTTTTTGCAAGGAATAAATCATGTATAAATGAGAGTTCGTTCACTCACTGAAACTTAAATGCCTACTGTGTGCACACTGAAGGACAGACAAGTTTGGTGAAGGCATTGTCCCTTTCCCTGTAGACTTTACAATTTAGCAGGAAGACACCCAAACAGAAAACTGTAATCCGTACTCAATTAGAGCCATAGAGTTGCAAAACAAAGTGTTAGGCGAGATCTGAGGGCTGTGTGAAATTGCTCTGGATCAGAGAAGGGCTTAAGAAGGAATTTGCATCACTTTTAAAGGATGAGTAGTAGTACTGTAATTTGACTGGCAAAGAAGTGGGAGGGAAACGTTTTGGGCAGAAGGATCAGTGTGAACAAAGGCAAATGAGCAAGAAAGCATATTCAGGGGACAGAGCCATCCAGCTGAACTACATCACAGATCGCATGAAGGGAAGTAATATAAGATAAGAATAATATCCTTAGGAGATAAGGAAATGCAGAGCTGTGCCAATTCTGGAGAGCCCTGAATGGCAGACAAAGGAATTTAAATTTTTGCACAGAGGGCAATACGGAGCCACTGAGCATTTTTGGGTGGAGAATAGACTCAACTTGTCAACCACTAAGACATCTAACCCATACCTATAGATCTTATAAGTTGTTTTTCACATTTTCCCCCAAAACCAAACAAGGAAATCAAGGCTAATTCAGGGCAGTCAACAAACATTTATTAAGTGACTACTATATGCCAGAGACTGAGCTGAGTGCTGGGAATAAAAAGAGGCAAAAGACAGTTGCTGCCTTCAAGGAGCTCACAATCTAGGGGGAGACAACAAGTAGACAACTATGTATTAACAAGCCAGATACGGGATAAGTAGGACAGAATTAAGAGAGGGAAGTTGCTAGAATTAAGGGGGGTTGGGAAAGGCTTTCTGTGGGAAGGTGGGATTTTAGTTGGAACTTAGAGGAAGCTACAGAAGGCAGTAGGCAGAGATAAGGAGGGAGAGAAATCCAGACTTTGGGGGCCCAGAGCAGAGAGATGAAACAGCAGGGAGGTCGACGAAACAAATTGGAAGAGTATGTGGTCAGGGGTAAGACATAAGAAGAGTGGGAAAGGTAGGAGGAGGCTAGGTTATGAAGAAGGATTTTGAATGCAAATAGATCATTTTGCCTTTTCTGGAGACAGTAGGGAGCCACTGGAGTTCATTGATTATTATTTTGATTACTGTTTACTTTGATAACTATATTTTTGATACTTAAATAGAATCGATTCCCTTTATGATCCTATACCTGTATTAGTCCATGGGGTCACAAAGAGTTGGACATGGCCGAGCAACTGAACAACTGAACAACAACAAAATGATTCTATACATTCTATTTTATACGTTTTACAACATTATTCTCAGAAGAGGTCCATAGTTTTCACCAGACTGCCAAAGGTTTCCATGACCAAAAAAAAAAAGTTAAGAATTCTGTAATAGGGAGTTTCTAAAAAATAATTAAATGCTACAAAGAATTATGTAGGATTCACTAATCAGTTAGTTTGTAGTTTCATGGGGCCTCACTCACATTTTCATGAGAAGTAATGGGATTTAGTGGAAATTCGAGCCCTGGACCTGGGGTTGAGAAAGACCCAGGTTCAAATTTTACCCCTGATACTAGCTGTGTGGCCCTAGATAAATCATTTAACCACTTGGAGCATTATGAATAAAATAGAGAAAAACCTGCTCTCACCCCCCTCCATAGCTTACTAAGTGATATTGAAAGATATCAGCCTAGTAGTCAAGGCTTTGTCCAACCTACCTTTGTCTAACCTACCTTTCCAGCTTGACAACCCTCTACTCTCCCATTTATATTCTGTGCTTCAGCTAAATTACACTACTTAACATTCCCAAATGCAATCTCACTTGCCCTTTAAGACCTCCTAAGCTTTGTTCAAAATCTCTCCTCCACTATATCCAAGTATCAAAGTTCTATCTATCCTTCAAGGCTCAGCTCAGTTTCCTGTTACACCATGAATCTTGCCTGGCACCCTCAGCGAGAAGTTATACCTCTCTTTTTTGAACTCCCATAGTTCCTTATCTGTCTCAAATCATTTGCCACATAATTATCTTGTGTTGTATCCTGTTGCGTATCTGTTTTCTCTTCCCATCCCCAAACCAACTATTATTAGCAATATTAACAGTACTGATCATGAATTTCTTGAGGTCAGAAAACCAATCTGATATATGCTTCTACAATGCTTTGTACAAAGTAGCTTTTATCTATTGATGGTGATATAAAGTAGTCCAGCCATTCTGGAAAGTGATTTGGAATTATGCCTTAAAAATCACAAACTGTGCATACATTTTAACTCACCAATACCTCTAATTCCACTTATACCCCAAGGATATCAAAGAAAGAGGAAAAGAATTTATTTGTACAAAAATATTTATAGCAGCTCTTTTTGTGGTGTCAAAGAACTGGAAATTAAGAGGGTGCCCATCAACTGGGTCATGGCTGAATAAATTATTTGAAATTTTCGTATGAATATTTTTTATTGAAATTTTATATGAATATGATTTTATATAAATTTGTATATAAAGGAATATAAAGGAATACTGTTGTGCTTTAAGAAATTATAATAGGGGTGGACTCAGAGAAACCTGGGAAGACTTGTATGAATGGATGCAGAGTGAATTGGGCAGAACTGGGAAAACAATGTATACAGTAACAACATTGTAAAGACAACTTTGAAAGACTTGAGATTTCTGCTCAAAGCAATGATCATTCCTGATTACAGAAGACTGATGGTGATCTATACTACCCATTTCCTAACAGAGTTCATAGATTCAAGATGAAGAATGAGATGTACGTTTTTGGACATGGCCAATGTGGGGATTTGTTGTGCTTGGTTACTTATTTGTTAGGAGTTTAGTTTTTCCTTTTCCACCAGGGAGAGGGACAAGGAATAGGGGAGGAAAATAAAGGCTTATTAATTGAAAAAGAAAAGAAAAGAAAATGAAGAAAGCGGTTGCTTAGAAAGTTGTTCAGTTGTATCCCAACTCTTTGTAATCCCATTTGGGGCTTTCTTGGCAAAGATACTGGAGTAGTTTGCCATTTCCTTCTCCAGATTATTTTACAGATGAGGAAACTGAGGCAAATAGGGTTAAGTGACTTGCCCAGGGTCACACAGCTAGTATGTGTCTGAGGCCAGATTTGAACTCAGGAAGATGAGTTTTCCTGCCTTCAAGCCTGGTACTCTAGCCACTACACCACCTAGCTGCCCTAGAATTATTTGCTACTTTGACTCTCTGGGTCTCAGTTTCCTCATCTGTAAAATATTAAGATTGGGCTAAATTGCCTTATGGTCCTTTTTGGTTCTTAACCTGTGATCCTATAATTCTATGTTATTTTTCCCTCTAGGCCTGTCTATATTTCTCAACAGTCTCAGGAATGAATTCATCACTTCCCCAGTCCCATCTGAACATTCATGGAAATGCCACCCTGCCCATGCCAGCAGTTCTGAGAAGCATAGTGATGATTGGTGAGGAGCTGGGGGTGTTATCTCCACCAGCCCTGCTTCTGAACTCTCCTAAGAGTGTCAGTGCCTGCTGACTGTCACCAGTTTGGACAGATGGACAGTTCTGTTTTTAGCAAGTACATGTTTTGCCATTACCTCATGCCATTCTCTCTCCAAGATCCTTCATCTTTTTCTCTATTATCCCACACTCCTCTGTTGGAAAGCTCAGTCTGGAGATCAAACTCTATCTTCCAATGCAGTCCTCAAAAGATTGAAGGCCAAAGAGGGCCATTTCCACTAGAGCCCAAATCATGTCTCTTCTGTAGGACTTGCTGGTGCTTAAGCTGCAATTAGGTTTTCCTTCTCTGCCTCAACTCGTCCCTTCCCCCAATCGTCGTTTAAAATGTATCTCTGTGAAATGAGCAGAACCAGGAAAACATTGCACGCAGTAACAGCCACATTGTGTGATGACTGGCTTTGAGACGCTTAGCTCTTCTCAGCAATGCAAGGATCTAAGACAACTCCAAAAGATTCACCATGGAAAATGCTATACACATCCAGAAAAAGAACCATAGAGTCTGAATGCAGATGAAAGTATACTATTTGCTCTCCTTTTCTTTCGTTGTTTTGTTTTGTTTCTTCTTCCACATGGTTCCTCCCGTTAGTTCTAATTCTTCCTTACATTGTGACTAATGTGAAAATGTTTAATATGAATGTATAAGTAGAGCCTTATCAGATTGCACGATTTCTTGGAGAAGGGGAGGAGGAGGGGAAAAAAATTAAAACTCAAAATCTTATAGAAGCAAATGTTGAAAACTAAAAATAAATTAATTATAAAAAATAAATAAAATGTGTCTCTGATATTCATCTATGGAAATGATAATAAAATTAGGCAAAGCAATAAATAGAAAATTTTAAGTAAATTTGACTGACCAGTGTATATCTAAATCTAGAAATAAATGAGTCCAGGTTCAAAATAAATCAAACAGAAGGGAGGAAAGACTTTTACAAATAGAAGGTTTCAGCCCAAGTTCTGTAAGCACACACCCATATGATGAGTTCTATAATCTTCTTCAGGAGATTAATGTTCTATTGCCATCGATTAACTTCAAGCCAACAAGAACTTGACATTGACTATCACTAAGTGTCAGACACTGTGCTAAATATTGGGAATATGAAAATTAAATAGCCCCTGCCCTCAAGAAACCTGCATTCATGGTGGGCAGTGGAGGTACCCACATATATACATTCAAAATATACAAAAAAGTAATTTCAAAGGGGTGGGGCATGCACCTACATATCGGGAAATCAGAAAAGGTCTCTTATAGGAAGTGGCCCTTAAGCTGAGCTTTGAGGTTGAGCAAGGGATTCTAAGAGGTAGAGGTAAGGAAGAAGGAGTATTTCAGGCATGGAAGACAAACAATCTATAAAGGTCCAGAGCTGGGATATGGAGTGTGGTGTATGAGGAACAGCAAGTAGGTGGGCTTGAACAATGTAGAATGCATAAGGGTGACTAAGATAATCAGTCTAGAAAGGAAGGCAACAGCCAGATCATGAAGGATTCTAAATACCAGAGGAGCTTGTGTTTTATTTTAAAGGCAATTGGGAGCCACTGAAGTTTCTTGAGTACAGTCAGACCCATGCTTTAAGAATATCTATTTAGCACCTGTCTGTTGGAGGAAGGTGAACTTGGCAGCAAGGAAGACAATTAGGAAGCCATGGAAATATTCCAGGTGAGAGGTGAAAAAGGCCTCAACTAGCTATTGTGGTTGTAGTGTGAATAGATGGTACAGCAGCTTCAGAACTAATAACTGGGGTAGGGCTTAGGGACATTTGAAATCTGGTTAAAATATTTTTAATCTGCCTTTGTGATTGGACTGGATTTGATAGCAACCCTTTTCACCTTCAAAAAAGATTAAAAAGGCCTTTGAAGTTTGTCTGCTAAGGAGGCCTGGGGAAACAAAGCTTGTGTGCCTGTTAGAAAGTTATCATCTATCTTCAACAACTCTCTCAATGCATTTTCCTTTGCAAGTGACTTCCTAGACCAGTTTGGTCAAGGGCTGTTAGCACACATCAACGACAATGAAAAGATTCAAGGTGACCTCATGGAACAGAAAGGCAAGAGAGATATCTGAAAAATGTAGTCTGTGTCAGTAAAGTGCCTCGAAATGATTCAGTGAAAAGAGTAAAATAAAAGATCCCTGTTCCTCAGAGAGGCGGCATGGTAGCGTGATTAGAGCTCTAGACTTGGCGTTTGTCTTCTTTCTTGATACAGGTTAGCAGGGTGGCCCTGAGCAAGTCACTTAATCTCTTAGTGCTCTAAGAGAGTACAGAGTTCTAAGACTATGGTGGAAGGGTGGAGGAGAGACAGAGACAGAGAGACAGAAAGGGAATTTGCTTTGGTACAAATTCTCCAAACGAGTGAAACCACAATCCCTATTTTCCCTAGATCCAGTGTCCATCCCTCAGAAGGAACAGTAAGATTCACAGAAGGAGCAAGTCCCCACCACTTCTGTCCAGATTCTCCTTTCTCTCACCTTTCTCTTTCAGGACCTTTCAGGTCTTTCAGGACCAGTGATCCCTGAGACATAATAACAAGGACCCATCCCATTCCAAGATCCCCAGCCCTGTCCGATACTTGAGGGACCAGCTACCGCAGGATCAAATGAGTTTGCCGTTGAATAAAGTGCTCTGTGGCCTGAAGATGTTTGAAGCCAAGCTACAGAGGGCACATTTGTCAACCTCTTAAAATATGGAAACCGGGATCAAAGCAGAAGCACTTTTCAAATATAAACATTTGTTACCTTTTACTTTTGATGTGTTCCATTTTAAATACATTTCTCCTTTAAAAACAGGGGAGGCCTAATTGGTCCACACACACTCTTGGGTCCTTCAAAAGGAATCTGGTAACAGTCTCTTTTCTGGGAGGAGAGGCAGTAAAGGAGTCATGGAATAGAGAAGAACCTACCCACCTGAGCAAGCAGATGAAAGGAATTTTCGCAGAGGAGGGGAGGGGGGAGATGACACGGCAGTGAGGGGAGAATCCAGAAAGCTTAACAGAGTGGAAAGCTTCAAAAATCTCAAAATCTTCCCAAGCCAAAGTCTTCACTGCATGTTCCTTCCTACCTCCCCGTCTTTCCTCTCACCTGCAAAGTCCTCCTCTATCCCCTTTGCCAGTTCCAGTCCTACCCATCTTAAGGTTTGCCTTCTTCTCCACAAAGCTTTCCCTCACTGGTTTCCTTCTCCTCTGGATTCCTGTAGTATGTCTAGTCAGTCTGAGGCTATTTGACATTTTATGAATTTATTTTACAATTTTTCTCCAGTTGTTATAATGGAGACAAGAGCCAGAAAAAAGAAGGTAAGGGTGAAGGAAATTAAGGTTAAGTTTAAGGGGATTGGGAGTGAGAGAAGAAAGAAATTAGGGTTAGGGTTGAGAGTTGGGTTAGGGGAATTTCTGTTTATTTTTCTCCCTGACTAGACTGGAAGTTCTTAGAAGGTAGAAAGGATGTATGGTATTTTTACAGAGTGCCTAAAAGTTCCAAGCACATAATAGGTATTTAATCAATACTTATCAGTAATTGACCGATTGTTTAGCAATCTAAGATACTTCAGAACATCATAGGACCCATTCAAAAGCTGGCCCTGTCTTTGCTGGTGTGATCACTGTTCACCCCATGCCTTTTCATCCTATGTTTATACTTGTTCCTGTATTTCCATATAGCATCTATAGAGAATCTACACAATGTACAGAAGGCCTCTTCTCTCTCCTTTTTTTTAATCTTTAATATAGGAAAATTTGGGTCCTTTTAAGTAGCGTTAGGACTCAACCTTCTATTTTCCCCTTATATGCTGAAACCTCATCTCCATTTTCATCATTTTTTGATAATATCTTTCACCAAAAAGTGTGCTATAGTCAACTTGAACTAGAGCTGGTTGTTAAATTTTCAGTGCAAACAATTATACCTCAGAAATCAGCAGTGCTACAAATTGGGTCATGATTTATTGTTTTGAGGATTGTCTAAGAGAAAACATTAATGATACATATTAAACTTAAAAATATGTGTGAACTTTTTCAGAGAGCTGGTTATTAAATATTTACTAGCAGACTACTGCTCTTATTCCCAATTTATATATAGCTCAAAGTTTAGGAACCAGTTTCGCATACCTGCCCTCTGATGTGCTGTAAGTATCACCATTTTATAGATGAAGAAACTGAGGCTTAGAGACAGGCAATTTGCGTACTGCGACATAGTTAAGACATGCCAGAGTCAGCACTCAAATACTTGTCTTCTGACTCCAAGTCTGGTGTTCTTTCCAGTGCTAGATAGATAGATCTGAATTTCCCTAGCTAAGACATTTCTCTTGTTGTAATTGCAAGATACATAATTACAACAAGAGATCAGGCTTAATTTAGGAAATTCGATAATTGTTGAGCACAGTAAATCATCTTTAAAGCAAACACACTTAAAATCTTAGAGATAAAGTTCATTCTCCTGTGATGAGGCGGTAGCATGGAATGCCATGAGATCCTGGGCAGGGTTTCAAAGCGGTTAAGTCACATTAGGTGAGATATAACTGCCAATTGCTGCTGGGATTTATGGGAACGTTGGCACTGGTGACATGCTGCATAATCTTTAACAGGGGAAGTGGGCTCGATGCCTGTTCTTTGTTCCAACTTCACTTTCATATTTGAGAACCCTTATGATAGACTTTCTATTCACAGCCGTGTTTCTGTCTGTCACAAGCATGGCCCTGACGATGGCTGGTAAGCAAATAGAGTCCCCCTCCCTTCCTTCCTCCCTCCCCACTCCAAACCTGACAGGTTTTCTTTGAGGGAAGGAGGAAAAGGGGAAGGGGGTGGGTTCTTTCCATTTACAATTCAATCAAATTATTCGTGTCCACAGAAGCTGTAGTCAGAAGCACAGGTTCTCCCCAAATCTCTTTTTTGCCTTCTCTTCTCGTTTCTGTCTTAGAACAAGTTTCACAAGTTTAGCTGCCTGGCTGGTTTGCACAATGTACCTGTTGTAAACGCCACCTATCATTCAGTGTATGAACTCACCACCACCACCCTCCCCACTCATGGCATCCTTGTCGGTTTCCTGGCCAACCCATCCAGACAACTTCTTGGAGACAGTTGATATAAAAGGGCTCAAGAGAGAGGTGGGTGGTGTAGTTCTAACCAACAGAGGAACCCATGAGATGATGTTTGATGTGCCAAGGGCTTGATTTAAAAGGATGTCTTGAATTTACTTTTTTCCCTCTGGTGACAAATTAATTATTTCAAAAGACTCAGAGCAAAATCATGGCTGTTGTATAAACTCAGACTAGGGAGGCAAACCTCAAATGACTAAGGTGGCCCTTATAGTCCTTAGGAGCAAGGACTATTTGGGGGTTTTGTTGTTGTCATCATTGTGTTTGTATCCCAATTGCCTAGCACAGGACTTGGGATGCAGTTGACATTTAATAAATGCTTATTGATTAACTGATTGATCTTCATTTTCCTTGAAATCCACAACACTTTTCCAACAGCAGACACAGAACCTGAAATTTCATTCTCTAAAGTCATTATTGGTCATAGTCTGTAAATGGAAGAATAGGTTCCAATCTGCCTTGGTAGAGTAAGTTCCTGACTGGGAGCTCCTACACCAATCAAATCACAGTAAAAAAAAAAAGTGATATCAAAACAAAAGGGAGCATTAACATTTCATGCTTCAAAGATGATGTTGGATTCTGATCAACAAATGCTTGACCTAATTGGGCTTCTGGATTCCTGTCTATGAAAAGAGTGACATGCAAACTAACCATGTCTGCAGGTGGCCACTCAATCAACTGTCTTTCAGTCACTCCAATTCACCTGCTTCTGTTAATGACTGATTTCTGAGAAGTTAACCCAGATACTGGTTAGTGCATTCAATTCAATTCAGTCTAAAGCACCTGAAAAGCCATTTTTCGATTTGGAATTTTAATTTGTGTAACCATCGCTTTTATCTTGGGCAAATCATTTATCCTCACTTTCCTGCCTCGGTTTGCCTTTTTCTTCCTTTAATGGTGTTGTGTTGGGTACTGAAAGATACATGATACTGAGAGTCTTGTACTGATTTAGCTACTGACTATGTGAACTTGGGACAGTCACTTAAACTTCGAAGGTCTTGTTAAGTTCCTCATCTGTAAAATGAGAAAGCTGAACTAAGTGAGCTCTCAGTGTCTTTATAGCCCTAAAATTCTACCTATTTATCAGTACTTTTCTGATTCCAGATGACTCTCCCACTGTTTCTCTGTGAGGATCAAAGTGTTCCATAACCTACTAATTGGTCTCTTTGCCTTAAGCTTCTTCAGTCATCCTCAGCTCAGGTACTAAAATGATGTGCCTGAAATGCAGGTCTGACTATGTCTGTCTCCTAATTGATAAGCTTTGGTGGCTCCCTATTGCCTTTAGGATCACATACAAAACACCTTTGGCTGGCATTTTAAGCCCTTCACAACCTAGTTCTCCCCTACCTTTCCAGCTTTGCTATCTACTTCCTTACTTCCCTTCATCCTATGATCCAGCTAAATATGGCTTTTTTGCTCCTTCTCTCATATGACATTGTATTAACCATCTCCATGCACATCATAAACTGTCCTCCATGGCTGCAATAGACTCCCTCCTTACATCTGAAGTGTCCTCTTAGAATCCCCAGTTAGGGTCAAAAGTTTCTCAGGCCTTTTTCAGCTCCAGATCTATGGCTCTATTAAAGGCCACATGAAGCCTTTCCAGTTGTGTCATGAATCCCTCTCACCCTAAATTATTTTGTGTGTACTTTTATGTCTTCCCTGTAGAATGGAAATTCCTTGAAGGTGAGCACAATCCCGGTGCCTAGCACAAAGTCAGGCATATAGTTGACAGCTAATAAATGCATGTTGATAGATTCATTCATTCATTTTGTTGTACATATTTGGCATTTATTATCTTTGTACAAGTTATTCCCGTCTTCCCCCATTCTCAGGATTCATTTGTTTTTAAAGACCTTTCTTAAAGGACGAAGAAAACTCATAAGAACAAAAAAGAAAAAAACAATAACTTTCTAATTCTGATATTTAGCTACCATCTCAGCCAGTGTTTTTATGTTTAGTGCATTTTTTTCCTGTGGTATTTAGATTGCAATCCTCCTGTAGGAGAACTGTTATCTATCCCCTTGTTCCTGTCTTTTAGTCTAAGCTCCAAGACCTTTGTCCTTCTGTATTAAAGAAGCTGCAAACACCACAAGGGAATGTTTACATTTTTAAAATCCATTTTCCTCGATCTCTTGTGAAAGAATAGAAATCCTTCTGTTGCTAGCATGGCAATTCATCTTGGTCTTTGGAAAAACCTGTTTCCCAAAGAATTTGAATTTTGCCATGAAGCTCTCTGGATGAGTGGCCTACTCATCTGATTCCCAGTTAGCTGTTCCCTGCTTCTTTCATTAGGATTCCTCCCCAGTTCCATCTCTCTGGATTTTCCTCCAGATAAATGTTTGTCTCTTTTTGGAAACAATAAAAATCTGAGTTTCCCAACTTGCCTATTAAAAAAAAAAGGGCTGGTATTGCGTGTTTTTGTTTTTGTAACATGAGCAGGTTTGCATGGTCATAGGATTTACTTTCTGTGCCTTTTAGAAAAGTGTGTCTAAATAATTTCAAAAGACTTAAGAGCCCTAATCCATACAATAACTAACCAGAGTTCTAGAGAACTGATGATAAAGCATGCTACCCATCTCCTAACAGAGATGTGATGGACCCAAGATGAAGAACAAGATACAAACATTTGAAGACATGCAAAATGTGAAAATTTGTTTTGCTTGGTTATGCATATTTGTTACAAGGGGTTTTTTCTTTCTTCTTTTAAATGGTGGAAATAGTGAGAAATATATAAAAATAAATACTTATTAATTGAAAAACAATTTAAATTTTAAAAATATTACTGAAGGAAAAGTGTGTCTAGCACTCAGGCCTCTTGGAGTTCTGTCAGAATGAGGAGGCTCACAAACTGACTGGAATTCGGACATCAGAGATCACTTACTCAACAAGTAAACAAATAACTAATGGCAGTGGACCTCAAAGGCCAACAAAGTAGGGTTTCAGAGGAAAGACTAAAGGGAGAAAGTCAAAGAAGGTGGTCAGAAAGTTGTAGTTTGAGTTCAGATGTGTTCCCCTCAATCCTCCAGATAAACTCCAAGTGTCTCCAGCAGCCCCATAGAAAAAGCAACAGAAGTTCTGTGGAACTCTAGCTTGTCTTGATTGGGATGTCTTCACTGTGTACAGGCAGGACACCAGATTTAACTTGAATTTATTAAGCTCACCCAATATGTAAGGTTCTGGGGGTACAAGGTTTTGATTTAATCTTTGGTTTTGTGTCATATTGATTCATCTACATGCATATTGGGCAGCTAGATAGTGCAGTGGCTAGAGTGCCAGGCCTGGAGTCAGGAAGACTCATTTTCCTGAGTTCAAATCTAGCCTCAGACACTTCCTAGCTGTGT
Source organism: Phascolarctos cinereus (assembly GCF_003287225.1). Classification (NCBI taxonomy): domain Eukaryota; kingdom Metazoa; phylum Chordata; class Mammalia; order Diprotodontia; family Phascolarctidae; genus Phascolarctos; species Phascolarctos cinereus. The sequence goes on from NW_027555847.1 coordinate 503,713,937, forward strand.
GACCCTGGGCAAGTCATTTAATTTTTGCCTCAGTTTCCTCATTTGTAAAATGAGCTGGAGAAGGAAATGACAAACCACTCTAGCATGTTGGCCAAGAAAACCCCAAACAGGGTCATGAAAAATCAGAGAAGACTGAAAAAAATGACAGAACAACAAGTGTGCATATTGTTTTTTCCTTGTATGTGAAAGCTCCCTGCGGGCAGAAACTTTCATTTTGTAGGTTGATGTCTAGCACAGTGCCTGGCACATTTGTTTTTCTAAAATGGAACTAAGATTTCATTGGTATAGGGAACTTCCAGTAAAGAAACTACCCCCTACCAATACCAGTCAGTACCACTTCTGCAATTAATGAAGAGTTACCTGATCTCTGCCCTTCTTCAGGGTCACATAGCCAGTATATACCAGAGGCAGGTATTGAACTAAGGTCTTCCTGACTCCACATCAGATGTCTAACCCTTGCTCTAAGTGTATGGTGCAATTTAAGTATTCCTGATGCCCACTGGTAACATCCAAGCCTTAGTGAGATGAAGTGGCTGCAACAGATCTGAACAGGTATTTCAATGAATCTGGGTTCTTTATGGTATCAAAGATCTAAAGTTGGAAGGGACCTCAGAAGCCATCAAATCTAAGCCCCTCTTTTTACAGAGAAGGAAACTGAGGCCCAGGGTGATTAAGAAACTTGCTCAAGGTTACGCAGGCCCTCTTATTCCAGCCACTAATTTATCACACGCCACCACGCTGTCTCTTACTACTATGGTAACTCCATTCCCCAATAAATGTAGCCAATTGTCATCTTCTCTAAGCCATCTCATGTTGTGGAATTCTTGTCCATGCCTTTCTATAAATCGTCCATACATGGTCTGTTCAATGTGCTAGAGACTTTCTTTTGGTTCTTTACATACTTGCAGAGTTTACAAGTCTTTAGAACTCAGTAGCCAAGTGACTCAGGCCCTAAACTGCATAGGATGTGAGCTTGAAATGAACATTTTTCACCCATTTCAGATGGATTTAAACAAACTTGGTGGGCAGCACCATTGGCTCCTGACCCTTCCAGAGCATTCTTCTGACTCCCAAATCAATGTTTTAATCTTCTCCAGACTGACATGCTGTACTGAGCCTCATTAACCAGAAGGAACACCTTGAACCCTATCCAAAAGCAAACGAGTACCTAGTTTCAACTGCTCAATGTAAATTTAACAAACAGCATACAACTAGAACATCCCTGAGTCTGTTCATAAATATTTCCTTAGCAACTCCTATATGAAAAGCACTGTCCCTACTGCCTTTTCTCTACGTTCAGCACCAGCCCAAATTACCAAGTGTTTTTGAAAACACTCAATAAATCCTTATTGATAGACTGACCGGAAGGGACTTTACCACACACAGTCAGGCTGAAGATAGGAAGGTGTGGATTGTTGTGACAAAATCCACACAGATAAAGAAGGCAACAGCTTCCATGACCAGTGCCAATGGTTGGTGAGCAAGGAGTGTTCAAGATGTTTTCATTGCCTGTGATTTCTTCTTATAGTCTCGGTCCTTGTTTCTTCCCATGTAAACATGACTTGTCACCCCCATTAGACCTAGAGAGTAGGACTTTTACCTTTCTTTGTATTCCCAGCACTTAGCACAGTGTCTGGCACACAGCAGGCACTTTAAAAAATGTTTATTGACTGATTATCATTAGGGAGAACAGATTATTTCTCTGGAAAACTAAGAAAGGGCCTGATTTCTCTACCTCACTGCAATGGACTATCAGGGGACCACAGAGACTTCAGACCTCTTCAAGGAACCCTGGGAGAAAACGGCAGAGTTCACCCTTTTCTAGTGATTTGTTCTTACCAGCACGGAAGCTGGTCCCTTGTCTAGAAAGGGATTTTCCCAGTAGGCATGTAAAGACTAGATTGAGAGAAAAGGAACTAAGGATGAAGAGGTAAGGAAGTGTTCCTTTCCCATCCCCCAAAATGAAATGTGCAGGAGACATGTCTGAATTGTTTTCTTAGTATTTGTCACATGGTGTTAAAGATCTTAGGGTTAAATCAAGATCACAAGATTTAGAGGTGAAAGCAACCTTAGTTAGAGATTATATAACCCAAGGGTTCTCAATCTGGGATCCACAAACTTTAATAACTATTTCAATATAATTAGTTTTCTTTGTAATCCTATGTATTTTATTTTCTGCATTTAAAAACATTATTCTGAGAAGAGGTGGGTGGGCTTGACCAAATTGCCAAAGGAATCTAGGGTCACACAACTAGTAAGTGTGAGAGGCATTGACCTGGGTGTCAAATCCTAGCTCTGTTATTTACCTTGGGCAAGTCACTCCTCATCGAGGCAGTGTAAATTAGTGGAGAGAGAACATGAGTTCAAATCCTGACTTTGACACTTAGTAGTTGTGTGACCCTGGACAAGTCCATAAGCCTCAGTTTCCTCATTTGTAAAATCAGAAAGTGGGCCAAAGTGACCTCAAAGGTCCTTATCAGCTCTAACTCTACGATTCCAAAAGACTTATACAATCATTGATCATTAGAGCTGACACGCAGCTTATAGATCATCTATCTAATCTCTTCATTGTACTGGCGAGGTTGCAAGACCCACAAAGGTAAAAGAAGATCACCAAGTTCACAAAGGAAAGTAGAGACAGACCTCAGCTACATTTCCAACAACTCCTTTTTCCTCTATTAAAATGCAAATGCCCTCGGGAGGAAAAACCTAATTCCACCCTTATTCAGAGGTCAGACTCTGAGATTCTCAAATATTCAATTCAATTCAATAAACACTTATTAAGTGTCTACCATGTGCCAGGCATTGTTCTAAGCACTTGGGATACAAAAAGGGGCAAAAGACAGTCCCTGCCCTCAAGGAGTTTATAATCTAATGGGAGAGGTAACGTGCAAATATATACAAAGTAAGCTATTTGCTGTCGTTCAGTGGGTTCTGTCATGTTCAACTCTTTGTGACCCTATTTTGGGGTTTTCTTGGCTGAAGTGGTTTGTCATTTCATTCTCCAGCTCATTTTACAGATGAGGAAACTGAAGCAAACAGGGTTCAGTGACTTGTCCAGAGTCACTCAGCTAGCAAATGTCTGAGGACAGATTTGAACTCAGGAAGATGAGTCCGAGTGACTGTAGACCTGGCACTCTATCCACTTAGCTACTTTAGCTGCCCACAAAGCATGAGAAATAGGAAATAATTAATAGAGGGAAGGCCCTGGAATCAAAAAGGGTCAGAGAAGGCTTCCAAGGAGGAAATATCTGGAGTTCAGTCTTAAAGCAATAGAAAAAATTTCCAAGCCTCCTCCTGCAAACAGCTGTCACAACACCTCGCCCCAAGAGGTAACCTTAACCCTAAAATCTTGCACTGCGTCCCTCAGCTCCTCACTCTGAGCCCAAGCATCTTCTACTTAACATCCAGTTCTTAACAAGATTTGATTACCTGATTTCCCAAGAAATGTAAAGGAGCAAAGCCAAAGGGAAGTAAGGTAGAGAGAGGGGAAGGTTGTTAGAAGCAGGCTCAGAGAAGGAACAGAAATACTTTAATGCTTACATAAAAGTATATTCCTGCAAAGTACCAGAATCACCGTTTCTAACTATGCCCCTAAGCCATTCTTGGGAGAATAGATTGTCATCACTATTCCCTATAGAAGAAAGACAAGGATCTCAGCATATTTACATTTTTAAAAGATTTCCATTAAAAAATAGTTAAAAGTAAAAGTATTTCAGTGCTTAAAGTGGTGACCTTCAGTTCTCTGGAAAGCTCTCTTATGTGGAGATCCTCAGTCCTCTGATAATGAATGGCAGGGAAAGATGGATTGCTTGCAGGATAGGCCCTGGAGAAAGAATTCCAATGAGATTTTCCAGTGGGGTGGGATACATTTCAGGAAAGGGAAGGTCAGTCAAGTCATCATGTAGGCAAGTCATAGGATTCCAGATTTAGAGGTGGGAGGAATCTTAGAAGGCAGGCTGTGGAGAAGCCTTAAAAGGGAAAGAAGACCATTAATCTTCACCTACTTAATAATTTTGTATTATTTTGCCGCCCTGGGTTAGTTCTGGTGTAGTTCCTCAGCAGAATAAAAGACGCCTGAGTCACCAACTCCACCTGCTTCTGATGAAAGGAAAGGTGGAATTTTGCCAAAGCAAAAGATAGCGAACCTCCTAGTATTTGGAAGTGTTCCTGGTTTTTGTACCTATTAATTTAGATTCAAGCAGTCATCAAGCATTTGGGAAACAACTGCCATATGCCCGACACAGTGCTAGGCACTGGAGATTTTGTAAAAGGAAAACAGACTCAAGAAACTTACACAGTTTGGGGTCTTCAACAGTAAATGGCTTCAAGTTTCCTTAGCGTGGGTGCTCCTTCCAATGAAAACCATAATCTCCACACAATTTAGACAGCCGTTAAGACCTAGCTGGACTGGCAAGCTTATCACCTTGCAACTTATCTGGTAGTAAGCCTCTCCACATATTGTTAGGCAATGGTGATGCAGCAGATAGAGCACTGGGCCTAGAGCCACAAGAGACCTGAGTTCAAATCTGGCCTCAGACACTTAGACACTGTGTCGCTCTAGCCAAGTCACTTAACCTCTGTTTGCCTTTTAGCTTTCCCATGTGTAAAATGGGGATGATAATGGCACCAACCCCCAGAGTTGTTGTGAGGATAAAATTATATAATATTTGTAAGGCATTTGGTAGATAGTAAATGCCTTATAAATATTAGTTCTTATTATTATGGAAGACATACGGTTCATTATTGGGCCCAGAACTAAAGCTTTTCTAGATGGGAGAACTTGCCAATGCTTATGCAACAGCATAACAGCAACAATAATAGTAAAGCATTATATATTTACAAATATTACCTTGTTTGATTCTCATAACAGTTCTGTAAAGTAGGTGCTATTATGAATCCTCATTTCACAGATGAGGAAACTGAAGCCAAAAAGTCAAATGACTCGCTAGGGTCACATAGCTAGTAAATGTCTGAGGCAAGATTTGAACTCAGGTCTTGCTGACTCATTGGAAAAGACCCTGTTGTCAGGAAATATCAAGGGCAAAAGGAAGAGGGGATGGCAGAGGATGAGATGGATAGTGGCATGAAAGCAAGCAATATGAGCTTGGACAGTCTTTGGAAGATAGTAGAGGACAGAAGGTCTGGCATGTTATGGTCCATGGGATCATGAAGAGTCCAACACGACTGAACAACGTCTGGGCTCTAGCCACTGCATCTATATGTGTGACCATCAAGAACTTAGGGTCATTTTCATACCACAATGAGTTATCAGAAGAAGACTTCACCATCTGATCTTATCAAAAAAGGCCAAGAAGCAAGAGAAGATGAACATTAGTGGAAAAGGAACCTTGGGAAAAATCCACAGACTTCCGTATAAGTAGCTCTTTGGACCAGTCTACCTAAAGAGTACTTCAGCTATTTATAGATAATATTTTTATACTTTAAAAACCACTACTCTAAACTCACTTCTCCTTTCTCCAAGAGATAGTGAGTCTTCAAAGAACTGGAGCTCTGAATTTCCTCCCTATTCTCCACTTAACTTACATGCACACACACACGCACACACACACTCACATGGGCACACTCATAAGGGACTTGTTCCCTGAAGTGGAGGAATGAGCTCACCTTCCGGGTGTGTAATTTAGTACCATACCAACCAAAAAGGATCATAGGATACCTTCAAGAGTTAGCCAAGCACTTTCCAAGCCAGCCCCAGAGAATAACAGAGGCCTGTATTGTAGTTGTCACTCCCCAAAGAATCAATACTACTAGCCAGTCACCGTAAACAGATCCTCCTTTGCTCTGCTGAAGCCACCCAGGAATATCCAAAAGAGCATTAACAACATGCAGTATTGTGAAGTTGCTGGCATGGTGCCATTTTGTTCTTTGCTCCCAGGAGGGCCCTGAAACGCTGCCTGCTACATATTTGTGGATAAGCTTCAAGTCACATTTGGGGAACATTCACAAGCTTTTGAAGTAGCTCAGTCCAACCTACAAATTCCCTGGGGGCTGAGAGTAAGATATAGCACGAGCAGTAGTAGGCATTCATTCATTCCCCTCTGAAACGACCAAGGATCCCTTTTCCGCCAATGTGCCAACATGAGAGGGTTTCGGGTCATTTATGAGGGAGAAGGAAGGAAAGAAATGAGTTGGTGGTGGGGTGAGGAGCTGGGACTTAATCTCAAGGCATCATGTGTCCTATTCTACTCCACTGAGACAAACCTCCAACTTAGCACAAAGAGCCTTCAGCCAGCCAGCCCATGCCTGGCTGGTTTCTGCTTTCACACCTCTATTTAGAGATAAGAGGTAATGCCTATGAATCACATAACCAAATTGCGAAATGGATCTGATCAACCAAAATTGACGACTTCAGGTGCCAAAATGAGAGCTTGCTCTCTGGGTCTTCAATGAAGTCCCTGTTTTCCTTCCCACTTACTAGAGAATCACACATTATCGGGCTCCTATAGATTGGCATATTTGCTAAAACTGAGCCAATTCAACCAAATTTGGCCAATTAAGTGAACCCAACTTTGCTCAGTCCCTTGCTTAAGGCACTGTGGTCAGCTGGGTAGGTATGGTAATGTGCCTGTGCCCCAAACCCAGCCAACCCTCCATCTTGGCCAACTGGCTACTCAAAAGGAGATGGGCCATTCAAATTCTGGAAATTGTTGGAAAATCAAAACTCTAGAGCTAAAAGGGACCTCTCATAATGAGAAAACTGAGGCTCAAAGAGGTTAAATGATTTGTACAGAATCACACAGCTGCTAAGTATCTGAGATGGGACTTGAACTCAAATCTTCCTGACTCCAAGTCCAGTACTCTATCTACCACATTAAAGCACAGATGTTAGGAAACCATTAAACTGCACGTCTTTTAGGAGCTGGGGAAAGCATTATGAGTAAGAACCTCCCTTCAGTGACAGCTCCTGTAGGTGATCCAAAAGCAGAAAAGGAGACACAGGGAAAAGAAAGTCCACAATCCCCAAATGCAGGTAGATGCTGAAGAAACATGGCCCAAAGACATGACACTTGGAGAGTCCCAGTGTATCCTCAGGCTGGTTCTGCTTGTCCTACCTTTCTAACCCCTAGTCACTGCTCACAGCACTCAGTTCTTCACAGCCCACTGGCAAATCTCTATGGAATAAACAGCATCGCTGTCAAGCACACTTGACGAAACGACAAGAGTAAATCAACAAGTTCACCAGTTACTGATGAGCAGAAATTATTATTAATGATGTCCACTTTTATCCAACTTCAAGAAGCTGTAGCATGCACAGCAGCCATACCCTGGTAAATGACTCTCTGCAGACAGGTTAACCAGGTTGAGGGTAACCAACAGGCCTCATACCAGTTGGTGAATTGGGGGATGTCTACCTCAAGCATGTGAAAATTTCTCCTGCCAGAATGGGCAGATGAGAACAATTTGTTCCAATAGACATGAAGGCAGCTGAAGCAAGCATCATGGAGTGCTTAGACCTTGGTCATCAAAGATGCCAAAGGTATCCATTGCATCCCAGATCATTACCAGTCATCCTGTGCCTTACTCAAATCCAATTCACTGGCAAGTAAGACATCCATGATATAATTTGTCCTCTTCAAAAATGAAGGACAAACAACAATATTATTAATATGGCATTATTATAGTATTATTATCTCCAAGAAGTATAAGTTCCTCAAGGCCATAGACCATGTCTTTTCCCCATTCCCCATATCACACAATATATTTAAGTCATACTAGCATGGTAAAGCAGTGCAGTCTGTAATGGGTTTATAGTCAAAGGACCTGGGTTCAAATCTAAGCTCTGAAATTTACTAACTGTGTAACCTTTGGAAAGTCACTAATTTCTTGGGACCTCAGTTAATAAAATGAGGAGATTCATCTAAATGGTCTGAAGATCCTTCCAACCCTAAATCTCTGACCCTCTCTCCTTATTTCCTTTCATTTCCTCAGTGCTATCCATTGAACACAATTTATATTGTTTTATGAATGCTTGTATTCTTGTCCTGGTCTGGTGTTTGACTCTTCCATCATTCTTACATGTATATTTGTTTTCCCAAGTGGTTTATAAGATCCTGGTGGGAAGCTGCTTTATATTATCTTTATGTTATTTTTTTTTAATCTCCCATAATGCCTGGCCCAGGGTGATGCATATCTTAGGCTGCTTGATAAATGTTTGTCTAATGAATGAAGAGAACAATAAATAATAATAGCAATAATAGCAGCTAGCATTTACCTGGGACCATAAGTTCTTTACATAGTACATAGGTATAAAGTACTTTGCACAGGTCGGGTCATTTTATCAGATCTCTCACAGGACTTCCTTTCACTCAGCTTAATTTCCAACAGGGCTGTCCTCCCCACCTGGCTAACTTCTGGAGGTTCCCTTCCCTCTAATCCCATGTATCAGACATGGTCAGAGAGAATTTTCCAATATAACCACAGATTCATAGAGCTTTGTTGAGGGCAGCTGGGTGGCCCAGTGGATAGACTGCTAGGCATGGCATCAGGAAGACTCATCTTCCTGAGTTCAAATCTGGCCTCAGACACTGGGCAAGTCATTTAACCCTGTTTGCCTCAGTTTCCTTGTCTGTAAAATGATCTGGAGAAGGAAATGGCATACTGCTCCAGTATTTTTGCCCAGAAAACCCCAAATGGGGTCACAAAGAGTCAGACACAGCTGAAAGAACTGAACACAACAACAAATAGGGGCACAGAGTGAGGTCAAGAGAATGATTTCCATTTAGCTCTGGTTTACTGTTCTTTCCCATTAGTAAGCTCCTCTATCAAATTGTGAGCTCCTGGGGGACAGAAACTATCTTTTGACTTTCTTTGTATCCTCAGTACTTAGTACAGTACCTGGCACATAGCGGGCACTTAGCAACTGACTGTAAGCATCTAACTTCCTTCACTCGGTTTGAGAGACATCACAGCGTAATGGGAAGCATATCGAACTTGGATTAGGAAGTCCTACTTTCAAATTCTGCCTTTTCTACTTTATAAACTGGCCCTAGGCAAGTCACTGACTCTCACTTTCCTCCTCTATAAAATGGGGCTAGTAAGAGTAATTACTTCATAAAGCTGCTGTACATTCAGATAAATTCATTCTTATGATGTACTTTGAAAAATTTAAAACTAGATAATGTCCATCATTATTAATATTATTATTAACATATCCATTTAGCCAAGGTATATTGAACAGACCATCCACCTGGGTAGATAGATTCACTTCAAAAGTTAAAAGAAAAGAGGAAAAGGGAGCTAGTTGTACAGGCTTCACTGTCGAGATTTCTTTGGAAATTTCTAACTACTGGTCCCTTTGCTGCCCGATGGTGAAATCCTATAAAGTTATATGCGTCAATAAAAATACAAGCTTCTGGAGAACACAGCTTCCTTACAGCAGGAAGCCTAAGCTCTTTTAAAAAAGTCAAGGAAAGAAAACCTGTTTCAGAGAGTTTTATAACAAATGAGCCATCTGGATGCCTTACAGCTCAATGGATAAAGATTCCCATTGATTTTTTTTTTTGGAGGGGGAGAGAACGAGGAAGGCAGTTAGGATTAGGTGACTTGCCCTAGGTCATACAGCTTGTAAGTGACTGAGGCTGGATTTGAACTCAGGTCGTTGTGCCATCTAACTGCCCACCCACCATTTGATTTGTCATCTAATTTCTGTTGACTCCATTGATTTTTCTGAGTCCCTGTCCTTTTCCAAAACAGAAACAGAAACTCCTGAAGCAAGATACCAAATCCTAAAGCTTACAGGGGGATCATGAATTTGAGAAAAAAAATACATCTTTATGTCAAAATAATTGGTTTCCTTCATAATGCGAAGTTTTATTTTATGCATTTAAAAATATTATTCTGAGAAGAGGTTCATCGACTTTGCCAGCCTGCCAAAGGGGTCCATGACACACAAAAGGTTAAGACTCCCTCTCCTAAAGAGAGTACACTGCACTTAGGAAACTAAGAGACGTTTCTGACTGGACTTTCATGACTTGAAAGTCTTCCTAATGACTCCATCCAGAGTATGGATAGCCTCATTTAGCAGGCAGCTCTGGTGGGACTCAAGTCTCAAACTTATGGTTTGTTTGTCTGGGAACTGTCCAGTTTCCCTCCCATCCCTGCTTCTCCCTCAACACTCTGAGATGAAAGGATCACTCTTTTGCCCTTTCTCTCAGGCTTTATTTGCAATATGTTGACTTTGGGAAGGTTTCTCATATTTATTTAAAATTTTAATTTATAAAGTAAGACTTATTTCTACCAACTGAATTACAACACATAGTCTTGAAATACATGGTCCTCAGATGGAAAATTATGGTTTTTAATGAGATTCCCCTGTCACCCTGAAATTACTGGCCTCTCTCATCTCCCCACCCCTATTACAATGATTTACGGCATAAAATCTTTGGAAAGCTGACTCTAGCATTCTGAATAGGCAGAGATACCAGTCTTATCTCCACCTCCTGCAATCTCTCACTTCCTGTGAAGCACAGTTCAGATGCTTCCTCCTATGGAAAGCTATTCCTGGTCCTCACCCCACCTTAACAGTTCTCTCCTTGAAATCACTTTGTATCTTTTGGTGTATTCTTTACCTTTACTTATCTGTGCAGATGTAGTCTATCCCTCCAGGAGAATGTAGGCTCTTGGGAGGCAGGAACGATTTTGTCTGTGCCTTTGCAAATAATTAGTATATAATGATTGTTGAATCAAACTGTTGACTCTTCCGTCATTCGGACATCCATTCAATAGCCATGTGTTCAGTATAACATCACCAGGAGAGATACAAAGATAATTCTCATTGTACTTTGCCCTCATGGATCTGGCAGTTTTGGGGGGAGGAGTTGGGGTCGAGGATATAATACATATACCAATAAGAAATAGAAGGGATATACAAAAATTCCAGTAACAGGCATGAACAGATTGTAATTTCCACTGGTGAAGGGAGAACCCATGTCAATAAAACGCAGCTCACTGAAGTAGCCACGATGCAGAATAGAAATCAATTCAATGTAACTCAATTCAAAAAGCTTTTATTTAGTGATTACTAGGTGCCAAGCACTGCATAAGGTACTGAGGATAGCAAAGGAGGAGGGAGTCCTTGACCCCAATAAACTTAGATACCATGTTTTCAAATAAATTTTTATTGAGCTTTTGTTTTTACATCACCTACATTTCCTACAATAACATCTCATTCTATTCACATGCAAAATTTTGTTTAGCCATCCTCAATGAACATCTTTTTCCAGTTCTCTGTGATCTTCTTGGGGAATATGCCTAGCAGTGGAACCTGAGTCAACTCTCTTTCTTTAAATGATTCCAAATTGTTTTACAGAATGGTTGGACCAATTTGTGGCTCCACCAAGTATGGATTGGTGTGCCTGCCTTTCCATTATCTCTTCAAGATTGATTATTTCCATCTTTTGTCATCTTTGCCAATTTGCCAGTTGTGAAGGGAAATCTCAGAGTTGCTTTGATTTGCATTTCACTTATTGTTCGTTATTTGAAGTATTCTTTCACGTGGTTGTTAGCAGTTTGCAATTCTTTTGAGTGCTATTTGTTCATATCCTTTCACTACTTACCTATTGGGAAATAGCTTTTGATCCTCCATATTTGTTAGTTGTTTATCTATCTTGGTCATCAGACCTGGCACTTAGTAACCACTTAATAAATGTTTATTGATTGTTTGATTGATCAGACTCTAATGAGAGACATGTGATAACAAAGATTCTTTCTTAGTCACACTTTCCTTCTTATCCTAGTTGCATTAAATTTGTTTATGCAAAAGCATTTTAAATACATGTAGTCAAAATTATATATTTTATTTTTTGGATTCACCTCTATTCCTTGTTTCATGTAGAAGTCACCTCTTAACCTCATAACTGTGAAAGGTATACAATCTGCTTACCTTCTACTTTTTTACAATGTGATCTTTAATATTCGAACCATGTATCCATTTTCAATTTATTGTGGTATAGTGTGTAAAATGTTTATCTAAAACTAATTTTTGCCAAATTGCTTTCTAGTTTTAAGAAATAATTGTCAAATAGAATATTCTTTCCCAGATAATTTGTGTATTTTGTTTTATCAAGCACTATAAATTACATAATCTGCAAATTAACTTGAGCCTTATTGTCACTTTGTTTTACTGGTATGGTCCATTCATGAGCAATGGATATTCCAGTTATTAATAAATCCAATTATTTAAGTTATTTATTTCTTTAAGGAGCATTTTCACTTTACCATATTCAATGGTATATTGACTCCCAGATATTTTTTGCATTTTGCGGTTATTTTGAATGGAGTTTTGCTATCTTTGATTGTTTACTAGGTTGTTATTGTTATACAGAAAGTCTGTTAATTTTTGTGACTTTTTTGTGAAGATTGTTACTATACTGAATCTATTCATTCTCTTACTTAGCTTCTTGGTTGATTCCCTAGGATTTTTTTTAATATGAACTTTTACATCATCAATAAATACAGTTTGGGCTCCTCTTTAAGTATCTTCATTCCATTGACTTTTTTTCTCTTGTCATTGATGTAGGTATCATTTCTAGAACTATGTCAAATAACAGTGGGCAAATGGGGAATTATTTCTTTGCACTTCTACCTATTGGGAAAGCTTCTAGTATTTTCTTATTGCAAATAATGCTGGCTTTGAATTTTAGATAGACACTTTTTATTTATATATTTATAAAAGATGACTCTAGGCCTATAATTTGTAGGGGTTTTTCTCATAAATCAATGTTATACTTAGACAATGACATTTACTGCATTTATCGATATAATCAGGTAGGTTTTGATATTTTTAACATGACTAAATATCTTAATTGTTTTACTAACGTTGAACTGTTCTTGCCACCTTGGAATAAATTCAATGTGATCATAGTAAGTGAATTTTTTAAATTGCTGTAATCTTTCTGCCAGGATTTTTTAATTTTAAAATAGATACCAATTAATTATATAGGTCTATAGCTACCTATATTTGCTTTATCATTCCCTAGTTTAGGTATTAATGATGTTTGTTTTTTAAAAAAAAAGAAGTTTGGTATAGTTGCTTGCTAATTTTTGAAAATAATTTGGGTAGAGTAGATAATAATTTTTCTTTCAAATTTTGATGTAATTCATCTGCAAATCTATCTAGACCAACATTGCTGTTTTTTCCTTGATAGCTCCTACACTGCTAGTTCAATTTCCTTTCCTGAGATTGAATTATTTAAGATCTCTATTGGGAGTTCTGTTTATTTCAGTGTTTTATAAATTTTGTAAATAATCTCTAATTTCTTTTGAATTCTCAGTTTATAATTATAGAATTTTTTGGATAATTCTTTTAATTTATTCTGTGCTTGAAGTTTCTGTTTGTTCATTTTTTTTTACTTTGTTAATTTGATTTTCCTCCCTCTTTTAAAATCAGGTTGACTAAACATTAATCTATTCTGTTAGCCTTTTCAAAGAACCAGTTTTAGTTTTGTTTATGGTTTAGTTTTGGTTTTGGCTTCCATTGTATTCATTTCACCTCAATTTTTCAAGATTTCCTCTTTCATGCTTACTTTAGAATGTATTTATTTGTTTTATAATTTTAAATTATATATTCAGTTTATTAATCTTTTTCTGTTTTGTTAGTGTTCATTTTTAAGGATATAATTTTCCTTTGCATACTGCTTTCACTGTATCCAAGGAATTTTGATAGGTCATTTCATCTTTATTAATTACTTCTATGATTTCTTCTTTAGCCAACTTGTTGTTTAGGTGAAGTCACTATTTAGGTCTGTGTCTTTTGATCATTTTAATTGTGTTATGGTCTATTAAAAATGTTTTCGTATTTCTGCTTTTTTAACATTTATTTGTAATTTCTCTATGTCCTTATACACAATCTTTTCTTATAAGAATGCTGTGTGTTATGTTAGAAATATTTACATACTCTAGTGGTCTCATTCAGAAGGAACCATAAATCTTTTGGATCTAAATTCTCCAACAGTTTGCTCAGTTCCACATTTTTTTAGTTTACCTTTATGTTAGACTTATCTAACTCAGAGATAGTAACATTAAACTTTCCTCCTATTGATGTGTTACTATGTCTTTTTGCAACTGAGTTAATTTTTTTCTATAATTTAGATGCTATATCAGTTGGTATATGTGCCTAATATTGATAATGGTTCATTGTCTATTTCTTTTAAGCAAAATGTAATTTCCTTATTTATCTCTATTGATATTATCAGTTCTTGCTTTTGCTTCATCTAAAAACATTATTGCAATCCCAGCTTTTTAAAATTCTCATGCATAATAAATTTTGTTACAACCTCTTATTAATTCTATGATTACCTTTGCTTTTTATATGTGTTTATAAACAGCAGACCATGGTGAGTTTTTCTTTTATTGATTTGTTTAGCTATTCACATTTAAAATTATGAGCATTAGGTTTGTATTTTCATCCATCTGTGTCTTAGTGTTATTTTGTTTTAAGATTTAAAAAAACTATCCTCCTCTTTTAAGTCAGTTCTATTCCTCATAATTAGTTTGGCTTAAATGACTTTGATGCAACAGTATTTATTCTTACAGTATTTCTTCCTTTTCTTCTACTCCTCTTTCCAAAGTTGAGGGGGAGGGTACTTAAATTATTGGTTTCTTTTTCTTTCCTTTATCTATTTAAAAGTAACTCCTTCACAGTCAGGATTGCATCCTATACAATCATAGATCTAGAGCTAAAAGAAATCTTAGAAAACATCTAATTCAAAACCCTCATTTTTCAAATCAGGAAACTGAGACTTAGAGGAGTGAGATGACTTGTACAGTGTCACACAGTAACTAAAAGTAGAACCAGGATTCAATAGAAGTTGTTTGACTCCCTATTTCTGTGTATTCCCCCACATTACCTTGCACAAGTAGCCCACTCATAAACAAGCTCAAGAAACATTTATTGATGGAATAGTTCTAGATGTAGCCAAAGAATTGATAAAGAAAGACATAGGTAAAAGGAAAGATGCATGTTTGAACACGGAACCTGTATCTCAAGTTCTGGACTTTACATAGGCTGTCCTAAATTTCCTTCTCCTATCAACATACTAGGCACATAGTAGACACTTTATTCATGATTGTTGTTTAATCAAGCTCTGATCTGTGCAATCTATTCTTTTATATAAAATTATAATTCAGATTCCACCCAAAGTTTTTGTTGGGGAAGCAGCAAGCAGTTCCTGTCAGATTGTCTGAAATTTTGTGACCTCTTTGGTAAGATGGATGAGTATATTAACTACTGGAATCCCTACAATTTGGTGTAGTTGCAATCATTGCTTCAACAAATCTATTTGTAACCCTCACCATAATCATTCTAGAGCTTGAAGAAAACAAAGATTAAAAAACTGGAAAGGATTTGTGGTACAACAGATTTGGTGTTATTTCCAAACTAACCTACTTTGTCCCAAGAGAACTTTGGCCTTCATTTGGGACAAGTCTCGTGAAGGTCACAAGAATTAGATAGGATCAGTTAAGTGTGACTTAAGTTCTGCCTAATATACCTAATCTACTTAATCCATCAAACCGGGCCACCTTGCAAATAAAGACCCTAATCAGTAAGGGTGGACCTACCTTTGCAGCTGGCCACTGATTTGGTTGGGGACATATTCTGAAAGACAAAAACAAATATCAAAGGAGGAAATTACTTTAAATGCTGAACCTCAAGTCATCACTGTAGGCGATAATAGTGAATTTCCTCCCCCCAGATTAAACTAAAAAACAGTCTTTACATCTTCCTCCTGAGCCTTTCACTTTTCATTGTCTTCCGATATCATTAGCTATCTATTCCAAATTGAATCTGTTAGTCCCTAGAATATCTAAGGCTGTGGTTGTTGAGTCGAAACAGTTGTATCCAACTCTTTGTGACCCCATTTGGGATTTTCTGGCAAAGATGCTGGAGTGGTTTGCCATTTCCTTCTCCAGCTCATTTTACAGATGAGGAAACCGAGGCCAGATTTGAACTCAAGTCTTCCTGACTCCAGGCCTGGCACTCTACCCACTGAGCCACCTGATTGCCCAGCAAGGGCTGTGTCCCATAGCAATAGACATCTTAGAAGTGAAACAAAAATACAAGCTCATCACCTAGCTATGAATGAAGGAAGGTAATTGACAATGGAGAATTTAGTGGTCCCACCCTCTGGAGGTCAAAGAGTTGGACTTTAGGAAAATAAGCTTAAAGTTACTAAACTTTTGCTGTTCATATGCAGATTTCTCTGTCCTGGGCCTAATGATTCCATTCTTATCATGTCCTAATCTTTTTAAAAATTCTATTGTAGTAGGATTGATCTACTGCTTTCTGAAAATCAAAAAAAAAAATCACAAGGCTTTAATTAAAGGGAGAAGTCTAATCAGGATTATCTTAAAAACAATTGCTTAAAAAAAAACAGCTTTCAATGGGATAGATGGATGACCAGATGTCAGTCACATCTGGAACCTTCCCTTCTGAGGTCCTTCGCCAGATGCGTCCAAGAATCAGATGATCGTAGTGCTAGAAGAAAACACAAGAGATTCTCTATCTAGTCCAACATTTTTGTTTTTTAGAGATTAGGAAACTGAGGTTCACGAAGCCACACTTAAGTGAGTTACTCATGCTCTAGGTTGGTGGCAGAGCTGGAACTACAATTTAGGAGTAAAGATTCTATTTCAGGAAATAGATGGGGTTTCTTCACTTGCCCAGTCCCCTCCAGGCTTCTGAGGAGGGTCTTTAGGGATAATTCCAGCCCAGTATAGGAGAAATTTACTGAATCCTGAAAAGTAGCTAGGTAATCACAGAAATTTTTTATATTTTCATGAATGAATAAAAATTATTTATTAAGCACTTGTTATATATTAAGCACAGTGGATTCAAGTCACTAAGCTCTTTATTTATTTGGAAAAAAATTTTTCAACAAATACTTATTAAGGGAGGCAGGGTTATAAAGATATAGGGTGGGTAGGTGGTGAAGTAGAGAGTATGCAGGGCCAGGAATCAGGAAGTCTCATCTTTCTAAGTTCAGATCTGGCCTCAGACACTAGATGTGTGACCCTAAGCAAGTCACTTAACCCTGTCTGTCTCAGTTTCCTGATCTGTAAAATGAGCTGGAGAAGGAAACGGCAAACTACTCTAGTATCTCTGTCAAGAAAACTCCAGATGGGGTCACAAAGAGTCAGACACGACTGAACAACAACCTGTATTTTTTTGTGTTTTTTTCTTTTTTTAGGCAATTGGGGTTAAGTGACTTGCCCAGGGTCACACAGCTAGTAAGCATCAAGTGTTTCGTCTGAAGCCAGATTTGAACTCAGGTCCTCCTGACTTCAGGGCCAGTGCTCTATCCACTGCGCCACCTAGCTGCCCCCTGAACAACAACCTGTAACAGGCACTGTGGTAAGTGCATGTTCCAAAAGTCTTAGGGCAGTTGTAAGAACTTAAAACTAAGTCTTGGGAGGTAGGTACTATTATTATCCTCATCTTATAGATGGGGAAACTGAGTCGGACAAAGGTTAAGTGACTTGCCCATGGTTGTACAGGTAGTTAAGTATCTGATGCCAGATCTGAAGTCAAGTCCTCTTGACTCCAAGTCCAGGGCTCTGTCCATTACTTCACTTTGCTTCCTCCTCCTTGTGGGGAAGACAATACATAGGGAAGTAGTAGCCAAGAAAAGGAGTTTTGGTCCAGAAAGTCACAGAGGCAGTGTGATGCCTCGATGTGTTCTTTCTAGAAACAATAGGATTCATTTGATAATTATTCTTCAGAGTAGGAGGTAGAAAGTGAGATGAGGAGCAGGAGTCCAATGGTAAGACAGCCCAGGATAATGACTGAGTGGAATGTGAAGATTGGTTTCATCTGAGACTGACTAGAAAGTGGGCTAGGTCTGAACTGACTTTGTTCTTACCCATCAAAAAATGTTTATTGAGCACCATTCCAGACAGCATGATATAAAACCGTATTTAGCTAAACTAAGAAACAGTAAGTCCCAGTCCTCAGGAAGTTTACAATCTGGTTGGCATTCACTGGGATAGCAGGCAGACACATGTGCGGGTTTATAGACTATTGTTGTTATTGTTCAGTTGTGACTCTTCATGACCCTATTTTGGGTTTTCTTCACAAAGATACTGGAGTGGTTTGCCATTTCTTTCTCCAGCTCATTTTATAGATTAGGAAACTGAGGCAAACAGGATTAAATGACTTGCCCAGATTCACACAGCTAATAAGTGTCTGAGGCCAGATTTGAACTCAGGAAGATGAGTCTTCCTGATTCTAGGCCAGGCACTCTATCCACTGAACCACCTAGATGCCCGGTACTATGTACGTAGGGTTATTGTGAAGATCAAAAGGAAATACATATATAAACCGCTTTGTAACCATAAAACTCTAGATCAGAGCTTTCTTTGTGCCATGGACCCCTTTGACAGTCTGGTGAAGCCTATGGACCCATTCTCAGAATCATATTTTCCTGCTGATATTCATAATGGAAGGAAATCTTATTTTTCAGTTAGAGGCTAGCGAAAATAAAGATAAAACATTTCTTTTCAATCAAAGTTCATAATTCCCTGACCTTTGTCCACACATCCCTGGACTCCTATATAATTCTGAGTTATTGTTGTGGTAGACTATGTTTGTGTAACTGCTTGACAAAAGCTGAAGACAAAAGACTATCTCTTCAAGATCTTCTGTCACACACGCACACACAAATACACAAATACACAAATACACAAATACACAAATACACACACACACACTCTATGCCCACAAAGGTGCTGGGCATACAGGAGATACTTAACAAATTCTTGTTCAAGTGAATTATCAGAAAAAATTTTGAATCTCCAATTTGGAAGTAATTTACATTGAATATTTCCTTTCATCTATTTACATCTTCTGGATGCAAACAATTTTAAATCTATCCAAACATTCTGAGCAAGAGAAACCCTAAGGGGCAGCTAGATGGTGCAGTGGATAGAGGTCTAGCCTTGGAGTCAGGAGGACCTGAGTTCAAATATGACCTCAGACACTTGATTCTTATTAGCTGTGTGACCCTGGGCAAGTCACTTAACCCCGACTGCCTCACCAAAAGAAAAAAGAGAGAGAGAAACCCTAGCAAATTACTCAGAATAGGGAGTGTAACTCAAGGTCTGGGAACACAGCAGTAAGACTGTGTTATCATGGGTTTTGTATGAGAAAAATTGCCTAGTCCCAGAACTGATCGTTCAAAGAGGTTTACATATATGGAGCTCCCTTGCAACAAAGGACACAGTCGATTGGTGGTTATTCATAATTAGCACTGTGCCTGGCATATGGTAAGTGCTATGTAAATGTTAACATATTATTATTATTGTTAACATATATTGTTATTATTCACGGAATCATGAGACTTTGAATGAGGAGAGATGTCAAAGATCATTTAGCCTCGTTGGTCCCTGGACTACATGATCTTTGACATCTCTCCTAGTTCTAAATCCCATAATCCCATGTAGTGGAAAGAATGCTAGGTATGGACTCAGACAGCTTGGGTTTGAATGACACCTCTTCCACTGAGTGACCTGTACATCTTTAGCAAGTCACTTTTAAACCTCTCATGCCTCAGTTTCCACACCTATAAAATGAGAAGGCTGGAATGGATAACTATTAAGGCTCCTTCCAATTATATTTCTATGATTCTCAAGTATGAAGAGTCTTTTTCAAGTAAAATTGGAATAACTACTTCACTTCCAACACACACACACACACACACACACAAATGGTAGTTGACTGAGAAAGGAAGGAAATAATCATTTATTAAACACTTGCTATATGCCAGGCACTGGGTCAAATGCTTTACAAATACTTTACAGTAATCCTGTAAGGTAGTTGCTATCACTATCCCATTTTACAATTGAGAAAACTGAGATAAGCAGAGGTTCAGTGATTTGCCCAGGGTCACTCAGGCAGCTAGGTGGTACAGTGGATAGTGCTGGGCCTGGATTCAGGAAGACTCATCTTAGTGAGTTCAAATCTGGCCCCAGATACTTACTAGCTGTGTGACACTGGACAAGTCACTTAACCCTGTATGCCTCAGTTTCTTCATCTGTAAAACGAGCTGAAGAAGGAAATGGCAAACCATTCTAGTATCTTTGCTAAGAAAACCCCAAATAGGGCCACAAAGAGGACACAACTGAAAACGCACTGAACCACAACAACATAGCTGGTAGATGTCTAGGGTCATATTTCAACTCAGGTCTTCCTGACTCCAAGTCCAGTATTCTATCCACTGTACCACCTAGCTGCCTCAGAAAGAAAAAAAAGGCACAAAAAGCAGACATGAATTAATTGCTTCTTTTAAATGAATTTTAAAATTGCAGCATCATCTATATATGTTTCTAATGACTATTTGCAAGATGGTCTATTTGTTATGAAAACTAGCAATTAGAAGGGACTTCAGAAGTTGTTTTGTCCATCACAGATCCTTCTCATAGCTCTTCCAAATGATCCCCCAACCTGGGGACACCCAGTCTTCACTTAGAAGCTTCTAGATATCACCTTGCCAACAAGGGTCCATATAGTCAAAGCTATGGTTTTTTCCAATAGCAATATATGGCTGTGAGAGTTGGACTATAAGGAAAATTGAGAACTACAGAATCAGGGCTTTTGAATCAAGGTGCTGGAGAAGAATTTCTGTTTTGGGGTTTTTTTTGGCTAGGCAATGGGGTTAAGTGACTTGCCCAGGGTCACACAGCTAGCGAGTGTTATACATCTGAGGCTAGATTTTAGACTCCAAGGCTAGAGCTCTAGCCACTGCACCACCTAGCTGCCCCTGGAGAAGACTTTTGAAAATCCCTTGGACAGCAAGGAGAGCAAATCAGTCAATACTTAAAGAAATTAATTCAGGCTATTTACAGGAAGGTCAAATACTGAAGCTTAAATATTTTGAGAAGACAGGACTCATTGAAAAAGACGCTAATGTTGGGAAAGATTGAAGACCAAAGGAGAAAGGGACGGCAGAAGATGAGATGGATGGATAGTATCATGGAAACAATGAACATGAATTTGAACAGACTTAGAGATATAGTGGAGGATAGATAGAAAGGCCTGGTCCATGGGGTCAGGAAGAGTTGGACACAACCGAACAACTGAAACAAGAAGAACAATAGACTTCCTCAACCAGCTCCCAACGCACCTACCTGTACAATCACCTGACACATATCTCTCCATCTGAGAGTTTTGTCAAATGGTTGGCTGAAATTTAAAAATACCATGTCTACAGCATTCCTCAATTTACTTCTAGTTAGTTCATCAAAAAAAGAAATGATCATGCTGCATAATTTGTTGGATTGAAACAGCAATGCCTGGCATGCACATGAATTCATAGACTCCCTTTGCAATGATGCCAGAATCTCTCAAGGATCCCTGACCCATTGATTGGGAACTATTGGAAAAACCACTTGAAACCCATAGGTCCAGATAGGTCACTCAACTTGTTCATATAGGTAGCAGAGACAGGCTTCAAGCCCAGGCGATCTCACTCCAAATCCAGTGCTTTTGCCATCACCCTAGCACTCCCTCCCTCATGATGGAAGGCACTTAATTTTCTTTTTTTTTAATTTAAAATTTTTTTTTTAGGCAATTGAGGTTAAGTGACTTGCCCAGGGTCTCACAGCTAGTAAGTGTCAAGTGTTTGGTCTGAGGCCGGATTTGAACTCAAGTCCTCCTGACTTCAGGGCCAGTGCTCTATCTACTGTGCCACCTAGCTGCCCCTGGCACTTAATTTTCAAAGAAGGAACTTTTCAGTTAGGTTAGCTTTTCACAATCGGATTCCAACCTACTCTTCTCTAGACTTCTTTCACATGTATCCCCTCCCACTAGAACCAAACTGGCTCACTATTCCCCAAACTTGGAATCCATCCTCCAGTTCCATGTCTTTGCACAGGCTGTCCCTCCTACCTAGAATACACTTCTCTTTTCACTTTTATCTCTTAGAATCACTAGTTTCCTTCAAGACTCAATTATTTGCCCTCTAAAGCTCTCTCTGATCTCATCTACTTCCAGGACTCTCTCCTTCCTTAACTTACTTTGTACATGTTTACACGGCCGGGCAAGGACAGGTTGTAAGATATTGTATCCACCAGTAAAAAAACTATCATAGTGCCCTGAACCTAGTAGGCATTTAATAAAATTTTGATGAATTTAATAATATCTGCATTGTTCCAATCAATTTATTCCCAATCCTCCATAGTTTGGTTAAGGGACAAACCTCCCAGAGAAAATGAGCTTCTTCAAAGGAGGAGGAAGGAATAACCATTTATATGGTGCCTACTATGTGTCAGGTGCTTTTACAAATATTATCTCATTTGATCCTCGTAACAATCCTGAGAGGTAGGTGCTACTATTATCCACATTTTACAGTTGAGGAAACTGAGGCAAGAAGCAGTTAAGTGACTTGCCCAGGGACACACAGTTTGAGCTGTATTTAAAGTCAAGTCTTTAAAAAAAAAGTTTTTTTAAATTAAAAATACAGTCAAGTCTTACTGATTCCAAGTCCAATGCTCTACCCACTGTACTATCAGCTGCTTCCAAGACAGTATTTCCAAGTATTTTCTGACAGTAATTAAGGTATTAAGGCTATATAACTGAAGAATATTTACTTATCTTATTTCTCTAACAGCAAAGAAACTAAGAGCTGGGAATGCCTGACTTAGCTATATAGCTGGGATATTGCTACATATCTTTATTCTAGCTCCTTGGAATGTCGAAATGACCATAAGGAATCTCAGATTTCCTCAATTCAGTAATAAAAATAACCGTTATAGAAATAATTAACACTAATATACAATTAATAATCAACACTAATACATAATTAATAATTAACAGTAATAGAAATAATATTGTTTGTGAAATACTTTAACAATAGTAGCTGACATTTATACAGTGTTTCAAGGTTTGCAAAGGGATTTATGTGTGTTAATCTCATTTTGGTCCTCGAGACAACCCTGTGAGGTATGTGTTATTAGTGTACCCATTTTACAAATGAGGAAACTGAGGCTCAGAGAGGTTAAGTGACTTGCCTAAGAGTCACACAGCTAGCAAGTATCTGAGGCACATTTCAACTCAGGACTTTCTGATTCCAAGTCTAGTACTCAACCCACTATGTATCTAGCTATCTCTGGTAGGACTGGTAGAACAAAGACCAAGATGGAGTCACAGCTCTGTCACTAAGATGTGGCCTTAGGCAAGTAATTTAATCTCTTGGGGCCTCAATTGGTTCATTTGATTAAAAGGGGTGGAAAGTGAGGAAGGGGAGGATAATAAAAGCTCACAGGTATACAGCTCTTTGTAGCATGCACAGCACTTTTTTCACAATGATCTTATGATCATTGTGGGTAGCTTGTGGGTAACTCAACTGTTGTTATCTTTATTTTACAGATTAGGAAACCGAGGGTCAGAGAGGTTAAGGAAATGACTTGCCCACAGTGAACCACACAGCTAGTAAGTTACAGAGCTGGAAATTCCAAGCCAGGTCTCCTGACTACAAGGCATGTCCTCCTACTCATCCCACCTGCCTCCCTAATATGCTTTCCAGTTCCAAAATCTACCATTGGCCCACGTGCCCAGATTATTTTTATTGTTGTTCAGTTATTTTTGTTGGGTCCAATTCTTCGTGATCCTATTAGGAAGGTTTTCTTGGCAAAGGTACTAGAGTGGTTTACCATTTCCTTCTCCCGCTCATTTTGCAGGTGAAGAAACTGAGGCAAACAGGGTTAAATGACTTGCCTAGGGTCACATAGCTACTAAGTATCTGAGGTCATATATTTAGATCTTTCTGCTTCTAAATCTGGTACTTAGCTGCCCTTCCTCACTCAAATCAAAGTCAATTGCAAGTCACGTCATCATCTCCCTGATATTATTGTCCTCTTCAAGAACAAAGGACAAACCACAGTGAGAGAGAGAGACAGAGACAGAGACAGAGACAGAGAGAGACAGAGAGAGAGAGAAAAGGCAGCAGGACCCAGAATCAGAGAATGTTAAAGCTGGAAGGGATTGTTTGTCCTTTGTTCTCAAAGGAGACCAGTGACACCTCCAACGTGATGTCTTGACTTGCAGGTGAATGGGATTTAAGTGAAGCAGGACTGTACAGTCAGCCTCACTCTCTCCTCTAGTCATTGGAGTCCAGCGGCAAGACAAAAGTCAAAAGGACTGGCAATGACCCAACAAAGCTGGAAGAGAAAGTAGAGACCACTAATCCAGTTCTCTTTTTTTGCAGGTAAGGAAACTGAGGTCCAGAAAGGAAGAGTGATTTGCCTGGGTTATCTAGGAAGGTCCCAAGTTTGGGTACTGCCCAAGCTGATATGTTTCTCAATTCTGTGAACTGAGTACATTCCAAAGCCAAATATGAACAATTTTATATTTTCTGTGCTGATTTGCCCTGCTATTTGCACAAATGATTAACATCAGGCACTCACCTGGCAGACATCAAGCCATCGCCTTGTAGCTAACCCAATTACAAGTACTTGGGAGGGGAGGAAGGATGGGCAAAGAAGGAAAATGTTAGCAAATCCTCCTGTGGCCCTTGCTTTTTTCTGATTTTCTTCTCCCCTATTCTCATTACTCCTCCCCCCTCCCTCTCACCCCACCCTAATTCTACAGGAGTTCCTGGGTCTAGAGGGCACAATGACATCTTTTCAAACCTTTTTTTTTTAAATCTCACCTCAAATTTGGGGAGCTATGAAACTCTCTGTTAAGAACACAGTAAAGAGGCCAGTCATCTGGCTTTGTAGAGAGAAAGACAACCCTTCATTTATTTCCCATTCCACCCACCCCACTCCTTCCTCAACTCACCCTTTGTCACTGGCTCTTTTGTTTCATTATTTACCAGTTTACTTATAAATGAACTAACACCACCTCTACTTGGATAATAGCTTTGAAAATTACAAGACTGAGTTCAGAAAACATGGCCCCTGGCACACTTATTACAATGAGTATCCTACAACCCTTCCACACTTTAATTCCAAGAAATGTGATACAGAGTCTAACTGATAGCCCTGTTCTCGAGGAGGGAAAAGTTCCCAGTGTGAGTGGAGGCTGCCTATGGAATAGGATGAAATCAGCCATACAAATGAGCATGCTCCCACTCAGGTCCAGAGCTTTAGAATTGTACTGGGCAAATGGTACCAGACTTGGATCTGACGGACCTGGGTCTCCAGTTCCAGCTGGGCTATTTACAGACTGTTAAATGAGGAGGGGGTAGATAGAGGGGCTAAACTAGAAGCTGGCCCATACACGCAGCATGCAAAACTCCTGAGTGCAACCAGAACCAGATCAAAATGTAATTGGAAAATACTTAACAAAATAAATTAAAATATAACAATGTTAATTTGTGTTTTTCTAAGTCAACATGTGCTCCTGCTGGGTTGGACAACACTAGAGCAGGTGACTTCCTAGCTTAGCACAATGCTTGCCACATAGTAAATGCTATCTAAACATTAGCTATCATCATCATCATCATCATCATCATTATTAAGATGGATGATAGAAATCAGAGCTTAGAATCAGAGTATTTTAGAGCAAGGAAAGAACTTCAGAGACTATCTGAGGGTCCAATAACCTCATTTTGCAAAAGTGATGGTTGACAAAAATGAAGCCCAGATAGAAGTGACTTCTCTAAGGTCTTACATTTACTTAGTACCAGAACTGAAGTTAGAACCTGAGTTTCCTAAAACCCTCTTCATTCCATTTTGCGCTACACTCCACTGCTGCTTCTTTGACCTAATTAAAACTGGACACTAATAATAGCTATCATATATATAGTACCTACTGTGTGTCAGGTACTCTGCTAAGTGCTTTACAAGCATTATCTCAGTTGATTCTCACGACAACCCTGGAAGGTAGGTGCTATTATTATCCCCATTGTACATTTGAGCTAACCAAGTTAAGCAGAGGTGAAGTGACTTGCACAAGATCACGGCTAGTGTCTGAGGCCAGATTTGAACTCTAGTGTTCCTATTTCCAGAGCTAGCATTCTATCCCCTGCCTTAATTCTATCTCACTGCCCTTAATTAATTAATGGCCTTTTTTAATGGTTTCAAATATAGGCTCTGACATTTACTAATGAGCTTTTGCTTTTTCTTCTGTAAAAGGGAGATAATAATAGTCTCATGACCCACCTCACAAAGATTTTGCAAGGAAAATACTTTGTAACCTCAAAGCAATACAGAAATATGAGTTATTTATTATTTATTTTTTTTTTTTTCCAGGCAATTGGGGTTAAGTGACTTGCCCAGAATAACACAGCTAGTGAGTGTTATGTGTCTGAGGCCGGATTTGAACTCGGGTCCTCCTGACTTTAGGGCTATCCACTGCGCCACCTAGCTGCCACTTATTATTTCTTTTCTCTTAGGCTTTTATATATTAGATTTGTGTGAGAATTAGGGGAGAGAACTCTGAATACATTAGCTACAAAAGATTCTTAAATTCTCTTGTTCATATCAGACATTCAATGAACACTTGATATATTAATAAATTATTCTTGTTTTTGGCATATGGAGACCCTCTAATGGAAAGAATATGGCTTGAGGAGATTCAGAGAGGGAAAGGCATCACAAAAAGAGTAAGTTGGGGGATATTTTGGTGAACCCAAAGATTGTTATAACCTTCTCCTACTTGCAGGCAGCTAGGTGGCGCCATAGTGCACAGAGGGCAGGGCCTGGAATCAGGAAGACTCATCTTTCTGAGCTCAAATCTGGCCTCAGACACTTACTAGCTGTGTGACCCTGAGCAAGTCACTTAACCTTGTTTGCCTCAGTTTCCTCATCTGTTAAATGAGCTGGAGAAGGAAATGACAAACCACTCCAGTATCTTTGCCAAGAAAACTCCAAATGGGATTGCAAAAAATCAAACACGACTTAAACAACTAAAAAATTCCTACTTGCAAAACTGGATATCTGGAATACAGAACTTTCTGAAAAAGAAATGGAAAAGTGGAAAGGATAGTATAAAGGAAGAAATTAGGTCAATTGAATTCAGTAAAAGAACTCACCATCTAAATAAAATGAAGAAGAAATGAAGAAAACATAAATGAGGTGAAAATGAAAGATGTTAAAGATACAAATAGGAAAGGATCCATGGGGGAAAGAAAGTGAGAATGAAAAAATGAGGAAAAAAAATCAGGAAGACTTGAAATCCATGGAAGGAAAAAAAAAGATGAAAAATAAAATGAGCTTTGATAATTGTGTTAATTTTTTGAAGATTATCAAGCTCCTTTTCTTACTGTAGTAGAAGTAGAGGGAGATAGCAAGATATTGAGGAAAGACCCTGGATTTGGGGGTCAAAGACCCAGCTTGGAGTGTACTATGGCACTTGATGGCTGTGTTACAATGATCAGGTCACTTTATTCCTCACTATCCCTGTCTATAAAACAAGTTCTTTATGGCTACATTCAGCAGCTGTCTCAAAGGGCTATTTGAGGAGTCAAATGAGAAAAAGTATAGAAGAGAATTGCATTACCTTAAAACACTATAGAAACATAACCTATCATGTCATTTCTCAGTCACTTCTCTGAGGAATCAGTCTTCCAAAGAAAGGAGTTAACCTGAGAGCCTGTAAGTCCAGGGCATGGAGTTTGAGGAGAAAAGGATAGGGATGAGTGGAATAGGTATGTGGCAAGCAGGACATGATCCTGAAGGGAGCAGAAAGGAGGAATGAAGGAGGAGGCAAGGAAAGACAGCATTTTGTGGAGTTCTCCTAGACTTTGCCAGTTTTCCCTTTTCATCCCAGTAGGTCTCCTGTCTCTCCTATTTCCTTGCAAAGGAAGGAGAGTTAGAACTGGTCTGCTGAGCCCTGTGATGTTGTCATCTCCTAAGCATCTTCATAAGATAGTAAGTTAGGGACCAGTATGTTCAAAGGAAGGATTTAGCTTATTTACAGATAGGTATCAGTGGGTGGCCAACTTAGTCTGAATCGATAAGATGAGAAAATTAGGTTGCTTGTCTGTTTTAGTCAAAGCTTTTCAAATGGTCATTTGGAAAATGCTTAGGGTCTAGCAAAATCCCCCACAATGTTTTTAAGGAGCCAGTTCCTTTCATTTCACACTCCACACTGACTTTAGCCATGCCACAGGCACTTTAGATTTTGTTTTTCATCTTGGTAAAATGGAAAATGATCCGATGACTACCACACAGCTACATGGATCAAACAAGTTAGCCCTCATTTTTTTTTTGTGAGGTAATCAGGGTTAAATGACTTGCCCAGGGTCACATAGCCCAGGTCCTCCTGACTCCAGGGCCTATGGTTGATCCACTGTGTCACCCAGCTGGGATTCATTTTTAAAGTTAATCTTTTTCTTTTGTTTTTTTTCATCATATTAATTTCCAAATACATTCCTTCCCTAACCTGACTTGTGAACCATCACTTGTAAAAATTTAAATAAAATTAAAGCCATGCAAGAAAACTAACTAATATATCAACTGTGTCTGACAGTAGATACATCTACATGTCCCACCTCTGCCACGAAGGAAAGGAGGTGCATTTTCTCACTTCTCAGGGGTCAAGCTTGGTTATTAGAGTTATACAGTGTTCAAATTTGATTTTTTGTGCTTTTCATTTACATTGTTGCAATAGTCATCATGTATATCGTTTTCCTTTCTTCACTTTGTCCCAATTCATATATCCTCCCAGCTTTCCCGAATCAATTTTATTTGTTGTTTCTTAAGACACCATAATACTCCATGGCATTCAGGTATCCCAATTTGTTTCACCATTTCCCAACAGACGTGACAAAGGAACGAAACATTAATTGAGCACCTATTTTGTGCCAGGCACTATTCTATAAATATTTCCTCGTGTGATCTTTACTGGAGGCAGGTGCAATTATTATTTCCATCTTAACAGTAGAGGAAATTAAAGCAAACAGAGATAAAGTAACTTACCTAGGGTCACACATCTAGTAAATAAGTATCTGAGACTGGATTTGAATTCAGGTCTTCCTGACTCCAGTTCCATCACTCTATGTATTGTACCACCTAGCTGCCTACAATGAGCATCTACATTTGTTTCCTGTTCTTTCCTACGGCAGAAATTCTGCTATGAATATGTTGGTGTGGATGGGTTCTTCCTTCCTTTCTTCTTTCCTTTCCTAGGATCTCTGAGTCTGAGTTGGATATGGATATTTTAGTCATTTTTCTTAGCATGGTTTCAAATTGCTTTCCAAGATGGTTTAATTAATTCATAGCTCCACCAATAGTATATTAGTGTGCCTGACTTCCAGAAACTCCTCCAACATTGCCCATTCTTGTCTTTGTCATCTTTGCCAATTTGTTGGGTATAAAGTAAACCCTCAAAGTTGTTTGGATTTGCATTTCTCTTATTATTAGTGATATGGGAAAATCTTTCATATGGTTGTTAATAGTTTGCTTTATTTGTGTCTTTTTTATCACTTATCCATTAGGGAACAACTCTTAGACTTTACATATATATACATCCATTCTTAAGGAAGTTTGTTTTTTTTCCTTTTAAAAACTCTCCAGCTTGTTTGTTTGTTTGTTTGTTTTCCAGAAAGAGATAAGCTAAAACTCAAGAAGACAAAGAGTTGTATTGGAAAGCCTGAATCCACAACCCTTAGAGAGCTTTCTGTCTTAGTAGAAAACAGCATTCATTTTATCCCAGGTAATGGCCCCAAGACAATGAAGCTATGGCAATACTAATAAGAAATAAGAAAAAAGCTCATTCCCCTACTCCCTTCCCCTTCCAAATTCTGACTCATCTTAAGAAGAGAAAGAAAGCAGCTTGGGTGTTGAACTGGAGCCTGCCTTTGTAATCAGGGCAAATAGAGAACCACCACCACCATCTGGGTCCTACATTGACTAATAACTCTAGGAGCTTATGTAATGCCCAGGCTTCAAAAGAGCTTAAGCAAACACCAACTCATTAATCTTCATCATGCCTGGGAACAACTAATATGACCCCTTCTTTCAAAGGAGGGGAAACCAAGGTATGGTTGGGGTAAAAAGACTTAAGTCAACAGTATTACAAAAAATACAACCCAAAACAATGATGCTGTCAATAGCCATTTATTAAGGACTCACAGTGCACTGGGATACCATGTAAAATTAGTGAAGACAAAGCATGGGATTGTCATGGAGCTTACTAGGAAGGGGACACAGAATCCAGAACTCCTGGGCCCCAGCATCATCGGCAGGTGAATTCCCTAAACAGAGCACCAGACAACAGCACTCAAGTCAACCAACTGAATTGTACCTTCGAACAAAGGTCCATTAATACCTTCACAGAAAGGGAGAAAAAAAACAATACTTTCGCAAGTGCCAACATTTTTCTGCTGGGCCTTTCGATTTTCCCAAGCTAAGTGGAGCAAAAAAGTTTTGTGTAATTTTCCAGTGGCCTTGATTAAAAGTGTTATGTAATTTAATATAACTATAACTAGTTTACTTTAAAGACTATATCAGCTTGTGGTCTGGAAATACAGAGATAGTGAGACCTTAACAAATATTTCTAGATATTTCTTTAAACTGATGATTTGGGGACTTTCTTTTCCCTGGATGTCACAATCTTGCCCCCATTCACCTTTTCAATGTTACTACCAACCCGCTACAGAGACTCTGTTTTTCAGCCAGAGCAGCCCAACAAAAGCATCTTCTTTACTTTTGCTCTGAGCTCTGGAACTCCCATCCTGGTTGGTGAGTATATCACATGACCCTCTATGTCATGGCCCCGGGAACGCTCCATATTCTACCTGGCCATCTGCCCTCCAGATGCAGGCTTTGCCCCACCCCCATACCACTCCACCCTTTTCTAATTTGGGAACTATAATCAAATCAATATGGCCATTACTACCAGAAGGGAGTGTCAATCAATTCCTCTATAAGTCTACTAAACAACCCTTTGACTTCCCAAACCAAAATACCTCTCGCTGGCCACTACTCCTAATATATATATATATATATATATATATATATATAAAATAGGAATACTGGCTATGTGTGTGTGTGTTATATATGTATATATATATATATATATATATATATATATATATATTAGGAGTAGTGGCATATATATATATATACATATACATATACATAATATATAAAAAATAGTGGCTAAGTATGTATGTGTATATACATTCATTTATTTATTTAGGAGTAGTGGCCAGGGAGGTGCATGTCATATATGTATATATGAGAATATATATATATATATATATATATATATGTATATATATATCCTAGATATTATATATACATATATATAAACTACTTCTCTCACATATATTCATATCCAAAAAACTTCTCTCTTTAGAATGCAAGCTCTTAAGACTCTACTAACCATTTCTCTGACTTCCCACCCTCTCTAGCCACCACTCCCCCATATTTATTATTTCTGCTATTAGAATGCAAACTCCTTGAGGGCAGGGACTGTCTCTTTTTTATTTGTGGTCCTTACACTTAACATAGTGCTTAGTTCATAGAGTTTAATGAATGGTTGTTGGGGGGGGTTCCCCATTCATTCATACTTAAATCCTATGCCTCAGCTTCTTCTGTTCCCTCTCCCACTCCTCACTGCTTATCTGAATCTTACCCACCCTTCAAGGTCCAGCTTGAGTCACATCTTCCCTATAAAGCCTTACTTATCCATAGTAATCTTGTCCTCCTCTGAACTCCATAGACTATCTGTTCTATACCACTCATTTGCTAATTATCATAGTAATACCTTATATTATTCATTTTCTATTTATTCATTTATTCAACAAATATATGTTGAATGGCACCTATGTGTAAGGTACCTTACACATTTGGTTGACTCATTGATTGATTGATTTTCCCTCAAATAGCTAATATCATAAAAATAAGATCCAAGTTATCCTAGTGTATCTGTGTCTACCCAAAGTAGAGATGTTTAAGGAGTAAAAATTTCACAGCCTCTGGAGTTGCCTAGTCTCCTGTGTGAATACCAATGTGTGAATTGAAAGATCAGCAGCAGCAATTTTTAATGTAAATGCACTGGATTTTGTGTCAGAATACCTGGATAAAAATTCTAATTCTGTTACTCATTAAGAAAGGTCCCAAATCAGTCATCCCTCATTCTCTGGACTTCACCATCATGACTTGGTTACCTTCTTCCTCCACCCCAGAGTCCTTTCTCCCATTGTGGAGTTCTTTCTGGAAATTCCATTTTGGGGAAGGGTGCAAACCAGCCATTCCTCATTCTCTGGGCTTTGAGACAGACTATGATTCTGCTTAGGTACCTCCTCAATCCCCTCTTCAGCTCCCCTTTTATGTGTCTTCCCTTATTGGAATATAAATTCCTTGAGGGCAGGGACTGTCTTTCTCTTTGCTTGTGTTTCCATCCCCAGCACTTAGAATGGTGCCTGGCACAAGGTAAACACTTAATAAATGTTTGTTGACTTGGGCAAGTCATTTCACATCTCTGAGTCCCAGTTTCTCCATCTGTAAAATCTGGGGGTGGTTTTGGATTGCTTGTTTTCTAAGATCACTTCCCATTCTAAAATCTAAAAACATCCTAATAAAAACAGCTAACATATCTATGGTACTTAAAAGTACAAAACAGATGTTGTCTCATTTGATCTTCAAAAAAATGCTATGGTGCAGGTAATACAGGTATGATCCTCTACTTTGAGGAAACTGAGGCTCAGAAAGGTGAATGACTTGCCCAAGGTCACACAGGTGGCAATGGCAGAACTGTCTCCAGATTCCATGTTCTTTCCACACCTCAAATTGCCTCTCATGCACTGAGCTGTGACACCAATGCCTGGTCTTTTATCAGAAGACTGCCAGCAAATAGGGTTGAAGAAAGCCAGCAGCCAGAGTTGAACGTAGGGACATCTGGACTGCTCTTTACCAACAGAGAAATCTATCCTGATAAAGAACAGTAGGCACCATAGTCTGTCTCTAATAAGGGGCCACCGACACAGAGAAGGTGGCTAACACAAACCCTGCTCAGCCTATTCTAGTTCCTTCACAATGTGCCCAAGAAAGCTTCCTTATCACGAAGATAACCTTCCAAAGAGATTCTTCTTCTCACCAAGAGTGGGCTGGGAAAGCTTCTGGGAAAAGAGCTTCCCCCAGATGTCCATTTTCTCATGGAACTTGTCGCAACTGTTTCTCCTCTTTCTTGTTTGGAGATGATTTCCCTGGGCCCCTGCTCTGGGGGCGGCTCCAGAAACAGGGACCACACTGGTGCCCTTCTTCTTCCCACCAGTGTTGTCCCTAGGGATGATTTTTTTTATGGTCTTCAACTCCACTGGTTGTTAGCCTGCAGTGTTTGGAGATGGTAGATGATTAAACCTGCTAACCAGGTGTCCCTGCAACCTTTGTCATCTGAAGGCTGAGAGCATTACCTGGTTCAGCTGAAGTCTGCCAGCTGGCTTCAATGCTGCTTCAAACAGGCCCCAGACAGACAGACCCAGCGGGTGAAAGACTAATGAGTTCAACTTATTTCTCAGCCCAGAGCCCAGCAACCAGAGCCCCAAATCCCCATGCATCAACCTTGCAATGTCTGTCCAGGCTACTAGCGTTTGGAAGGAATGCGGCCCTGGCTTTTTTTTTTTAACCCTCTTTTTCTAGGGGATTTCTGCCAAGTAAATAATAAAAATGTGTAATCATTGACTAGGCTTTTAAACTGAACTGAAGGTAAGTTTGCACTTCTGTTACAGATAAATCTTGCCACTGGTTCCTTTCCTTCCCCCTACCCCACTGACCCTGCCACCCTGGAGGGCTAGAATCCCCTGTCATCTCAAAGTGACTGGTTTCAGCCAGGGGGGACAACAGTGATAATAATGGTAGTACCAGCCAGCAGTATAACCCATAGCTTTATGAGTTCCGGATTGGGATACATAACAAGATTATATAACTGGGTTTACAGGCCAAGTTTTCCCCAAAGAGGAAGGTCCTACAGGGTAAACTCAATTTCTGACCCTAGGGAGGAAAGGTCTGAGAGAGAGGCAGAGCCTGAGGTCACAGGGACCAAGGAGGGGCATGTTACATGAGTAATATTGTTCAACTCAGAGAGATAGGATGCTCTGGGTCCATTTCACCTAGCCTCAACAGCCCCTCTTGCCAACAGGAGTCAGTAAGAAGCCTTCTGTTTGCTTTCAAAGGCTAAGTTCTCACCAACAGACATATGTGTCAGGAAGATTATGACTGAACAAATAACACCCAATACGCAGCAAGAGCACTTTATGAGCTTTTCTCAATGTGCTGAGTTTGGCTACTCTTCAAGGTGAACCGGAAGACAGCTCAACCTGTTCTCATGTAGCTGCCTAGCTGACTAAATACCATTCCTGGCCACTGGGTGAGGGTTAGTGGATTTAGCTGCATTTGGGTCCAAAAAAAGAAAAGACCCCTTTGGGGCATTGTAGCTGTGGTCCTTGTGGCTCTTACTGGAATCAAGAAAATAATTTTTTTATTATTTTGTTTTGTTTTGTTTTGTTTTTATTTGTTGACCTAGATGCTATGGAGGATGAGTATAAGGCTTCTCATACTAATAAAAGCGTATTTCCTTCTTCCCTCACTTCCTCACTCCTTTCTTTCCTTCTTTCTTTCCTCCTTCCTTCCTTCTCTTTCTTCCTTCCTTCATTCCATCCTTCTTTCCTTCCTTGTTTATTTTCTTTCTTCCTTCCTTCTCCCCTTCTTTTCTTTCTTTCTTCTCTCCTTCCTTCCTTCCTTCCTGGTTCTGCCTCTTACTAACTGTATGACTTTAGACAAGTCATTTTATTTCTCTCTGGACATCAATTCATTATTTGGACTAATAATACTAATAATAACTCATACTTCTATATTATTGTAAGGTTTTCAAAATGTCTTCCTCACCATTGTGTTCTGATTCTTGCAACTGAGGCTCATGCTCAAGTCACATGACTGCCACAGCAGAGGCTCATAGATGAAGAGCTTAAAGGTCATCTAGTCCAACCTCCTAACTTTACAAATAAGGAAAATAAGAACCCAAAAGCAAAGTGACCTGTCCAAGGTCATGTAGCTAATAAATGGCAAAAGCATGATTTGAATTCCAGTTCTCTGACCTGAAATCCTTGGGACCGCAGGACAAGGAGTAAAACTCAAGGTGTCTGTCCTCAGACAGGATTCTAACTGAAATCACCTGTCTCCAAATCCAGGCCTCTTTCTGGATCAAACTCTCATCTATAAAATGAGGCATTTGAACCAGAATATTTTTTTTAAGATCTGAAGGGAGCTTTTTAATTTTATTGATTTTTTACTTCTTTAAAAAATTATTTGTTTATTTTTGATTCTCAACATTTACTTTTATAAGAGCTTGAGTTCTAAATTTTCTCCCTCCCCATCCCCCTCCCCGAGATAGTATGCAATCTGATATAGGCTATACTTACATGTACAATCATATTAAACATATTTCCACATTAGTCAGGTTGTAAAGGAAGAATTAAAACAAAAGGGGAAAACCATGAGAAAGAAAAAAAAGAGAGAAAATAGTATGCTTCAATGTGCATTTAGATTCTATCAGTTCTTTCTCTGCATGTGGACAGCATTTTCCATCATGAGTCTTTTGGAACTGTCTTAGATCATTGCATTGCTGAGAAGAGCTAAGCTATCAAAGTTAGACCAGATTATTTCTAAGGCCCTTTCAAGCTCTAGTATTCTGTGGTTCTATGAATTAAAGAATAATCACATTTCAATCACTATTCCTAAATTCAGAAACTCTCAAATTATAAAGATAAAAACGGGACAATCATTATTTTAAAGATCACACTGTTCCTTTGCTCTGTAAATCTTTCTGGTGTGTCTAGTAAAAGGCAATAAAATTCTGACCAGAAAAGCTGTTATTTTATGGTATAAGTTAAAAAAAAAGATCTGAAAAGAGAGAGATCAGAGTGGCAAGAAGACTTTAGGGGGGAAGAAGGGGAAGGAAGCCTCTAGGTACACCTGGATCCCTTCAAGGCTCAATTCATATGCTACCCCCACAGGAGATCTTTCCTGATCCCACCTGTTGTCAACATTCTCCCCCTTCCCACAAATTGTTGTTGTTCAAGCTTGTCTGATTCTTTGTGACCCTGTGGACCATACTGTCCAAAGGATTTTCATGGCAAAGATACTGGAGTGGTTTGCCATTTCCTTCTCCAGTGGATTAAGCCAAAGAGAGGTTAATTGACTTGCCCAGGGTCACACAGCTAATAGGTGTCTAAAGCTGGATTTGAATTCAGGTCTTCCTGACTCCAGGCCCAACCCTCTATCCACTGAGCCATCTAGCTGCCTCAAATTACCCACAAATTACTTTGTATTTAATTTTCATATATTTTACACTGAATTATCTGTGTATCTATTGTTCTTCCCCTCTCCCTTGGTAGAATGTAAGTTTATGGAGTACAGGGATTTTGTATTTTTTGTCTTTGTATCACTGGAGCCTAGCACAGTGCCTTGCATGTAATAAATACTTAATGAATGCTTGTTGAATTTAAAGATCTTTCTTTTGCACTTAACTTCTTCTCCCTTTTATCATAGTTATTCATGTATTTGTCCTTTCTTTCACTAGCCTGGTAATTCCTTGGGAATAAGGCATGGGTTCCATCTATCTTTGCACCCCTACCGTCTTGCACATGACAGATGATTATCTAATTGAGTTTGATTCAATTAAAGGACAATGAGGAGATCTAATGAAAGCAGAGTATCAGGAAACAGCTGTAAATAAAGTTGTGTGGGTAGGATGGGGGAAGACAATGACAGACCTTAAAGGACAAAAGGAATTTGGACTCCATTGGTAGGCAAGAGGGAGTCATTAACCTAGAACCTGTTTGCAGGATGCATTGGGAATAGAAAGACTCCTATTGAAAGAACTAGGTCCTCCCACTCCAGATCCAGTAGTTAAGTCCTGGACTATGACATTAAGTCAAATACCTCCCCTGGAAGTGGGGCGGGGCATACTGATTTGAGTACAATTCCAAAACCGGAAAAAGATGAAGTGGAGTAGTTCCCTGGATCGCAGAAGTAGCAGCAAGAATGGAGAAGAAAGGGTGACTTCAAGTACCTCTTCCTCTTCTGAAATGTCTGGACCTGGTGATAGTCTGGATATAACAAATGATGGAAAGAATAACATCAAAGATGGTTCCAGATTTCTAGACTGAGAAATATGAAGAGTGGTGGCTTTGTTGATTGAAATGAGACCATTAGGAAGGGAAGCGAAGCTGGATAAATGAGGGGCAAGGTGGGCAGATGGAGAAAACAGACACATGGAGAAAAGAGGACTGGGTCAAGAAACACAAGACCTGCATTAAAAAAAAAAAAGACCTATGTACAAATCCCGTGTCTGTTACTGATTAGCTGTGGGAAATCAGATGAGTCATTTCCCTTCTCTGTGCCTCAGTTTCCTCATTAGTGGAAAAAAAAAAGCTAGATGAGATGCTCTTTAGCTCTAGAATCCAGCTATAACTCTTAGGATGAAGAAGACAGTAAAAATTCATTTCAGCTCTCAGCAAATAAGATGTTCAGACCCTTCCCTTTCTTTTTCTAAAAGAAAGGATATTACTGAATAAAAAGCCAGAAAGGATATGGAAACTGGAGGCTTGGAGAGCACAGAGTTGATGGTCTTTGGAGCCCACAAGGTTCACCTCCCAAGATACCCAGATACTTATTTTTCTGCCTTAACTTCAAAGACACAAACCATTCCTGAGTACAGAGCCTTGGGGGAGAAGGGCAGAGGGAAGAGATTGTGTGCCCCTCCTCCACATTTTTATTAAAGATAAAATAAACCAGGGCAGCCTTAAAGAGCAAAAGAAGCCATGAGAGAGCACTATGCAGACTTCGAAAAGTGTGTGAAAGGGAAGGGAAGTATGTGACAAGTAGCTAGCCCCAAGTTC
The DNA here is from genome assembly GCF_003287225.1 of Phascolarctos cinereus. NCBI lineage: Eukaryota > Metazoa > Chordata > Mammalia > Diprotodontia > Phascolarctidae > Phascolarctos > Phascolarctos cinereus. The sequence goes on from NW_027555847.1 coordinate 503,751,745, forward strand.
CTTAGTAAATAAAGCTTTGGCAACTGATTGTGTATGGCCACTTTGGATCATAGGGTTATTGGTATTAGACTAGATGGCTGCTAAGATCCTTCCTGTGATTTGGGGCCAAAGGGGGATGATCTAGTTCAGGGATTCTTAACTCTTTTTGTGTCATGCACCCCTTCAGCAGTCTGGTGAAACCAGGATAATGTTTCTAAATGCATAAAATAAAACACACAGGTAAATTACAAAGGAAATCAATTCTGTTGAAATATAGTTATCAAAATATTTCTAAAAGTACATTCACTAACCCCAGGTTAAGAAGCCCTGATCTAGTCTAACCCCCCACCCCCCATTTTACAGATGAGAAAACTGAGACCCAGGGAAGATTAATGATTGCTCAAGATCTTGTTTATGTGTAGTAGAGTTGGAATTTGAAGCCAAGTTATCCAACTTCAAAGCTGTTTCAAGTCTATACTCTTTCTCATGTGCCACACTGCTTAGTTCTTCTTTTTCTTTCTTTCTTTTTTAATCATTAGCCTCAGGGACCTACCTTTTACCTTTCTATGTCCCTGTCCAGCTTTCAGAGAATCACCATCATACCATGTGTCTATCCTCTCAATTTGCAGAATCCTAGATGTAACTCCACCTAAGAGCAAAATGGGCAACTGAACAAGGGAAGGGAAAAGGAAAGGATGGACAATTTATGTGCCAGGCACTGTGCTAAGCACTATACCAATATTATCTATTTGATCATAATCAACTTCAGAGCTATGTTTCCTGCACTGAATTTACAGATACAGGTTTTAGGTGTATATCCATTTCACCCATTTCAGTCCGCAAGTCTGTTCTTAACCATATTCAGTCTTATTAAAGCCACTTTGGGGAATGAAGCAACATTCTCTTTCAAAACACAATGTGAATTAGTCATGCCCTAGACCTCCCTTGTTTCACTTAAAGTGTTGATACTAGAAATTGAGGCTGTTGAAAGATCTCTATCTCCTTAAGAATGAAGCCATTCACCGCTTTCACTCTCGTGATCTATACTTTCTTATATTCCCCATTTCAGTGTTCTCAGCATCATAGAATCTGAGTTAGAAAGAACTCAAGGGGTCACTTAGTGCAACCTGCTTGACAAGAGTCACCTCTACAAAAGCCACAGTGAAATGGCAAACCTCGTACTTCGTAAGGTAGACCATTTCCCCTTGGACAGCTCCCTCGAAGCCTTTCCAGAAAGTACAGCAAGCTCCAATCTGCCTCTCGCCAACTTTCACCCACTGCTCCTAATTATGTCCTGCGGGGTCAGTTGATAAAATCCAGTCCTTTCTCCTCACAACAACCTTTCAAATACATGGAGACAGCTAGAATACCCTTCTCAAATCTCCAGGCAAATCATTCTCACGTCCTTCCACATGTCCATATCAATGTATTATATGCTTGAGAAGAAAAGCAAGACATCCATAATAGAAGATCAAAGCTTTATGTATAATCTGACTGTGAATCTGGAAGCACTCAAATGCAGCTAGGTGGCACAGAGGATAGAGCTTAAGGCCTAGAGGAAGGAAGACCCAAATTCAAATCTAGCTTCAGACATTGATTTTAGGCAATATCAAGTCTAGAACATGAAAATGATATACCTGTTTTCTGCCATGCTTAGACCACACATGGAATATCATAGTTCTGGGAACCATATTTTAGGAAAGACTTAATATCTGGAGAGAGTGCCTGAACTGGAGTCAGGAAGATTCATCTTCTTGAGTTCAAATCTGACTGTAGACACTTTCTAGTTGTGTAACTCTAGGCAAGTCACTTACCATCTGTCTGCTTCAGTTTCCTCATCTGTAAAATGGGAGTAATAATAGCACCTGCCTTCCAAGGTGGCTATGAGGATCAAATGAGATAATCTTTGTAAAGCACTTAAGCATAGTGCCTGGGACATAGTAGGCACTTAATAAATGCATGTTCCCTTCCTTTCATCTTACTTGGTACTTACTAAGTTCAATTTTTTTTATTTGAAAAAAATTATCCTCATGATCTCAAATTTCCTCATTATTCTGGTCACCTTTATTTAAATAGTCTCCAGATGTTGTTCAGTTGCTTCAGTCATGTCTGACTCTTCATGACCCTGTTCGGGGTTTTCTTGGCAAAGACACTGGAAGATTTGCCATTTCCTTTTCCAGTAGATTAAGGCAAAAAGAGGTTATGTGACTTGCCTAGGTCACACAGATAGTAAGTATATGAGGCTGGATTTGAACTCAGGTCTTTCTGAGTTCAGACCCAGTACTCTATCCCCTGTGCCACCTAGCTGCCCCACAAGACTATAGAACTGTTAGTGGAGGTTGTTTAGTTGTTTAGATGAAAACTGAGCCATCTTGAAAAAGCATCATGCACATTTTTGGGGGAAGGGAGGTAGGAGGAAAGTGATTGCTAAACATTTATCAGCATACTGTTAATGTGTTGTTGTTCAGTCTTTTTCAGTCATGTCCAACTTTTTATGACCCTATTTGAGGTTTTCATGGCAAAGATACTGGAGTGGTTTTTCATTTTCTTGCCCAGCTCATTTTACAGATAAGGAAATTGAGGCAAACAAGATTAAGTCACTTGCCCAGGGTCACACAACTAGAAAGTGTCTGAGGTTAGATTTGAACTCAAGAAGATGAGTTCTCTATGTCTGGCACTCAATCCAGACATAAAATATGGCTCCCAGAATTATGATATTCCATGTGTGGTCTGACCATGGCTGAAAATAGGACTATCACCTTCCGTGTTCTAGACTTAATACGCTTAAAGTCACATTCATTTTTTTTACATCCACGTTGCACTCTTAATACGCTGAATTTGTTGTCCACTAACACCCCTCAAATCTTTCTCATAAGATTTGTATATTCACCAAACCTCTCCAATATTGTACTTGTAGAGCTAACTTTATTTTATTCCATATAGTATGTTGCATTTATCTCTACTTTATTTCATTTTATTAAATTCAGGCTTTCATTCTAATTTGCCAAGATGTTTTGGGGTCCTGTCTATTATCCAAAATATTAACTATCTCCTCCAGCTTTGTAACACTCACAAGCTCAATAGGCATGTCCTCCATGCTTCCATCCAGATCATTGCTAACCAGCCCTGGGCCAAGTCCTCAGCAGACTCCACCAGAGACTTCCCTCCAAGTTGTCATCAAACATTAATGATCCTCCTTTGGTCCCTCAGTCACAAAAGGTTAGTGCTGGATAGAACCTTAGAACTGTAGGCTCTAGAGCTGGAGAAGCATTCGAAACCATCTAGTCAAACTCAACCATTTTATAGATGAGGAAACTGAGGCTCCCACAGGAGAAGTACATTGCTCAACAGTCATTTGTTCCTGTTGCTCTTTGTCCTTCATTCTCCAAGAGGACCATGATGTCAGGGAGATGATGCCATGGACAGCAAGTGAATTGGATTTAAGTGAGGAAGGGTTGTGCAAGGTCATCAGCCTCACTTTCTCCTCTGGAGCCATCAGGGCCTAGTAGCTCAATAGCATGTAGGAAGCAGGTACTTTAGATGTCGTTCAAATCCAAAGTTCTTTTCCATTGTACAGCCACATCACTGCTCATCTAACTCAATTCATTCATTTTTACCAAGGTAGAAACTGTGGCCCATAGAAATGAAATGAATCGAATGACATTAATTGCCTAACTTCACACAGCTTGTAAATTAGTTACGGGAAAAAATAAAATTCAGGTCCCATGTGTTTTTCACTACAACACACAGCCTCACCATGTCTCTGCATCTAGGATTCCACATTTGAACCTTTTCTAATGTCATGATTAACATAGACCCCATAACTCTTTCAAAGTAATTTTTTTTGTTTTTACATTACATTAATTTCCAATTAAGTTGGAGTTGTCCCTTTTTCTTCCAGAGAGTCATCCCTTAAAATAAAGACCAAAAAAGATTAAAACAGTTCTAGCAAAATCAGTCCCTTCCCAATATAGACACATCAACATCCTGATAAGGTCCTAATCACCTTGGAAGACCCTTTTCAAATGTTCTCTCGGCCAAGTGCTTTCCTTGATCTCATCTCTGAACTCTCATAGCAACTTAGAATTTTCAAAGCCTACTTACTTTATTCAAATCTGGCCTCTTTCTCTTAATAGCTGTGTGACCCTGGGCAAATCACTTAACCCAGTTTGCCTTGGTTTCCTCATGCATAATATGAGCTGGAGAAGGAAATGGCAAACCACTCCAATATCTTTGCCAAGAAAATGCTAAATGGGGTCAGGAATAATCAGCCACAACTGAAAAGACTGAATAACAGTAACTTACTTTGTATTATATTGCTTATGCCTTAAGTCTTTAAGGGCTAGGATTATATGTCATTTAACTTTGTAACCTCTCACAGATCCTGCTACATTGGAAACGTCAATAAATATTTGTTGAACTGTAGAATTTGATTTTGGAGGTCAGATCTATGCAGGGTTATCTCCAAAATATAGTCTAGGTTCCTTCTCCCCATGCCAGCCCAAGACTAGACAGTTTCCAGAGTCAATGGCCCCTGAAGCCTCTTCCCTCCTCTGGAAACAGGTCAGGTGAAGATTATTACCTCATCATTTACACAACAAATTATTCAAATAGCCTGTGGGTCTATGGGATGTCAATAAAAAGAAAATTTCCCAGGCTTCCAAGCTTTGACTAGATGGGACAAATTTACAAAATCACAAGCAGTTGATTAAAATACTTCCCAGGAAAATAAAAGAATAATGAGAATTACAAGGGAATTAATCCAATCCCCTCAGGACAGCTGAATTTAAGTAAAATGTAAACTTATTGAGGGAAGGACTGTAATTATTTTTCAATTCATGAAAATCCACCTACTCTGTCTCTCATGACCTCCTCTTCCTCTCCTTTCCCACATTGAGAAAGAAAAACAAAAACCCTTGTTGCAAACATGCGTAATTAAGCAAAACAAATTCCCACATTGGCTTTGTTCAAAACATCTCAATCTGCACCCTGAGTCTTCACTTTTTCAGGAGGTAGACAATATGTTCCATCATGAGTCCCCTGGAACTGTGGTTGATCATTTCCTTGATCAAAGTTCTCAGGTCTTTCAAAGTTGTTTGTCTTTACGATATTGCCATTACTATATAAATTGTTCTGGTTCTGCTAATTTTCATCTGTTCATACAAATCTTCTCAAATTTCTCTAAAACTATCCCCTTCATAATTTCTTTTTTTAATAGTATTTTGTTTTTTCCAATTACATGTAAAAATAGTTTTCAACATACATTTTTGTAAGATTCTGAGTTCCAAATTTTTCTCTCTCCTCCTTTTCTTTCCTCCTCCCCAAGACAGCAAACAATCTGATATAGGTTATATATGTATAATCATATTAAACATATTTCCACATCAGTCATGTTGTGAAAGAAGAATTAGAACCAAAGGGAAAGACTGCAAGAAAGAAAAAACAAAAAACAAAAAAAAGTGAAAATAATATGTTTCTCTCTGCATTCAGACTCCATAGTTCTTTCTCTGGATATGGTTAGCATCTTCCATCACAAGTCTTTTGGAATTGTTTTGGATCATTGCATTGCTGAGAAGAGCTAAGTTTATCATAGTTGGTCATCGCACAATGTCACTCTTACTATGTACAACATTCTCCTGGTTCTGCTCACTTCACTCAGCATCAGTGCCTGTAAGTCTTTCCAGGTTTTTCTGAAATCTGCCTGCTCATCATTTCTTATTGAACAATAGTATTTCCTTATATTCATATACCACAACTTGTTCAGCCATTCCCCAATTGATGGGCATACCTTCAGTTTGCAATTCTTTTACTGCTACAAAAAGAGCTGCTGGAAATATTTTTGTACATATGAGACATTGCGATTTTTAAAAATCTTTGTATTCTCAGTACCTTAATGAGTGTTTAATTGAACAGAATGAGGAAACTGAGATCAAAGGATTTGCCCAAGGCTACAAACTAGTAGGGCAGAACCTAAGTGAATTCAGGACTTAAAAGTCCCAACTGAGAGCATTTGGTATAATGGTAAGGGTTATTATCTGGAGTCAAGAACTGGGTTCATACCCTGGCTGTGTGACTTATCTGATATAAGCTCTACTTATACATTCATATTAAACATATTTTCACATTAGTCATGATGTAAAGAAGAAGTAGAACTAATGGGAGGAACCACAAGAAAGAAGAAACAAAACAAAGCAACAAAAGAAAAGGAGAGCAAAGAGTATGCTTCTATCTGCATTCAGACTACTAAGTTCTTTCTCTAGATGTGGATAGCATTTTCCATTGTGAGTCTTTTGGAGTTGTCTTAGATCCTTGTATTGCTGAGAAGAGCTAAGACTATCAAAGTCAGTCATCGCACAATGTGGCTCTTACTGTGCACAGCGTTCTCCTGGTTCTGCTTATTTCACTCAATATCAGTTCATATAAGTCTTTCCAGGTTTTTCTGAAGTCTGTCTTCTCATATTTCTCATAGCACAATAGTATTCCACTACATTCATATACCACAGCTTGTTCAGCCATTCCCCAGTTGATGGGCATCCTCTTAATTTCCAGTTCTTTGCCACCACAAAAAGAGCTGCTATAAATATTTTTGTACATGTGCACCCTTTTCCATTTTTGTGGCTTCTTTGGGGTACAGAAGTGGTATTTCTGGGTCAAAGAGTATGCACAGTTTTATAGCCCTTTGGGCATAGTTCCGAAATTGCTCTTCAGAGTGGGTGGATCAGTTCACAACTCCACCAACAATGCATTAGTGTCCCAATTTTCCCATATCTTCTCCAACATTTCTCATTTTCCTGTTTTGTCATATTAGCCAGAGGATGGATTTGTTATTGCACCAGTGCTCTGTTTTTGTTTGGGTCACTTTTTTTTTCAGTCATGTCAGACTCTTCATGACCCCATTTGGAGTTTTCTTTTCAGAGATACTGAAGTGGTTTGCCATTTGCTTCTCCAGCTCATTTTACAGATGAAGAAAAACTGAGGTAAACAAGATTAAATAACTTGCCCAGATTAATGCAGCTAGGAAGTGTCTGAGGCCAGATTTGAATTCAGGAAGATGAGTCTCCCTAACTCTGGGTCTGGCACTCTAATCTGTACACCACCTATTACTTTATATTCAATTTAATATAATTATTCTAATTATTAGTATTCTCTCTCCCAATAATCATTTATACACATGCTATAGACATTTGATGGTCTATCAATAAAAAGTTCAATGGGACATAAACAAAAGATCCCAGTCCAGAGACTTGGCCTTGAAACTTAGCTACCATCTGTGTAATACTGACAAGGTCATTTAACTTCATTATGTGAGAGATGATCTCTTAGAAGTGAAGCCTCCTCAGGGGATCAATGGTTCTTGTTAATATTTCTTGATTGAAACCCTGCCCCACTCAGGCCTGTTTTTTTTTTTAAATGCTTAGCAGAAAGAATAGCTCTGCCCCCAACCTGAACTGGTTGCTTTTGAAAAGCTTCCTGCCTTCTCTTGTCTCTGGGATAAGGGGGAAGGGGGTTAGGGAGGGGAAATTGCAGTAAATTTCCGTTTCCTAGGAATTACCTAACTCATGGGAATTTGGCCCTAAACCTTCTCCTGATCACCACACTATTGCTACATCAGCATTAGGTTTACTAAATAAGGACATGTATGTTTGGATTGGCTATATCCTGGTTCCTAGTTCTTTGTCTTTGAATTTTCTTGCCTACAATATAAGCTCCGCCTCCCAGCTAATGGGATAGGAAGATTTTTCTCGCCCTTTTTGTCCTTGGTGCTGGGGAGAAGTAGACTGTGAGCTCTGAAGCCCAGCCAATGGGAAGAAGAGCCAGTGGGTGGGCAGGGGGGTGGGGGGATTGTGGTTAGGATCTATATAATCTGCTGAACTGAACACACTCCCGCTCTCTTCAGTTGGCACCATCTTTTGGGTGCTCTGAGGGAGCCCTTTCTTGAGAAAGCCAATAAACGAACTATTCTTTTTGCTAATATCTCTGAGTCTCCGATTTATTGGTAAGGATCTTTGTACCCCATACAATTATGCCTCAGTTTCCCAATTATAAAAATTTCTGTAGCCTTGACTTCTGATTTCATTAGTATAGGACAACCAGTTCTCAAAGTGTTGTCTGGGGACTCCTGTGGGTCCCTGAGACCCTTTTGGGGGTCCTCAAAGATAAAAATTATTTTTATAGCAATTCTAAGATGTTTTAATGTCTAATAAACACTGACAGATATCACCCATATAACCAAAAGCTCTTGAGAGGAAGAGTCCTTAATACTTTTAAGAGTTTAAAGGCACTCTATGACAAAAAATAATAATAATAATAATTGAGAACTTCTAGTATAAAGAACTCCAAGTAAGAAACCCTCTTCTTCTGAAGAGCAATTTGGACCTATTCCCAAAGGTCAATCAAACTGTTGCATACCCTTTGATCCAGCAATATATCACTTCTAGGTCTGCATTCTCAAAAAGATCATAAAAATGGGAAAAGGACCCACATGTACAAAAATATTTATAGAAGCTCTTTTTGTGGTGGCAAAGAATTGGAAATTGAGGGGATGCCCATCAACTGGGGAATGGCTGAACAAGTTGTGGTATATGAATGCAATGGAATACTACTGTGCTATAAGAAATGATGAACAGGCAGATTTCAGAAAAACCTGGAAAGACTTATATGAACTGATGCTGAGTGAAGTGAGCAGAACCAGGAGAATGTTGTACATAGTAACAGTGACATTGTGCGATGATCAACTATGACTGACTTAGATCTTCTCAGCAGTACAATGATCCAACACAATTCCAAAAAAAGTCATGATGGAAAATGCTTCCCACATCTAGAGAAAGAACTATGGAGTCTGAAGGCACATCAAAGCATACTATTTTAACTTTTGTTGTTTTTTGTAGTTTTTCCCTTTTGTTCTCTTTCTTCTTTCAGAACACAACTAATGTGGAAATATGTTTACATGATTGCACATGTATAGCCTATATCAGGTTGCTTGCCATCTTGGGGAGGGAGAAAAAATTTGAAACTCAAAATCTTATTCAAAATGATTGTTGAAAATTATCTTTATATGTAATTGGAAAAAATAAGATATTATTTATCAAAAGTAAAAAAATATTTTAAAAAAGATTATTTCATAGAGAAAAAACACCCTCTTCTGCCAATGCAGATCAGCTTTTCCACAACTTATTGTGTCAGAGGGTTGCTTAGGGGCAACTGAGAGATCAGGGACTGACCCATGTAAGTGACTTAGTCCAGTAAGATGTCAGATTGAGGTGGAAGAATTGATCCCAGGTCTACCTAAATATCTGGCTCTCTGTCCGGGATGGGTTACCACTTCTACCTGTAAAATGCAATAAAAATTTGCATTATCTTCTTCATGGGGTTATTGCAGGAGAAGCATTTTATAAATCTCAAAGTATCATAGAAATATGAGCTACTTTGTGTCATATATGCACTCCATTCAATTATGAATGATCCACATTCGCTTAAGACAAAAGATGCTGGACTAACGGTGGAGAGGAAGGAGAGCCTAAAATGGTAATTCATAGATTTTTGATGACTATTTTTCTCAACTATGCATGAAGAAACTGAGGCACAGGTAACACCAGCTTCTTTTGGGTCTCAATGAAAATCTATCTGGAGGAGTAGGAAGGGCAGCTTGGAACAGGGTCAGGTGGAGAGAAGGAGTCTACAATAGAACTCTGTTCTCCAGGCCTCTTCAAGGTCTAAAGGTCTAATTCTCTGAAGGGCTTTAAGAGAATGTTCCACAAAAATGCGAACATTTCTGGATCTGCTTCCTGGAATCTCGCAATCTTTCCCATTCCATACAATCCTCCTCTTTTCCTCCTCCTTCTACTCTTGGTTTTGTTTCCATTCATCCCCAGACAGTTTGTATTGATTATGTTGATTGACCTTTGTTTCATCCCTTCTTTTAAATCTTAAGCTACTTGAGGGCAAGCAATGGTCTTCTTTTAATTATCTAACTCCCCACCAGGTAAGGCTTGGCCTGGGACCTATTGTTGGCCAATCTATGAGAGCCAGAGTGATGTGTGTTAAAGTACCATCCTGAAGAAAGAAATTTTGAGAACAAAAAACAAACAACAATAATTCCCCACCAAGGATGATCATTCATTAAAAACTTTGACAGCTCAAATATAGGATGTTAGATCTCAAAGGGAGCTTAAATGTCATCTAATACAGAGGTCCCCAACCTTTTTTTGGGACCTGTAGCCCTTGGCTTTCACAAAACCTTCTCTATTCAATATGAAAGAGCATAAATTCCAGATTTGACCATGAGTATGCACATAAAGAATAAAGTAGAGATTAATTTCAATAGGGTGATATCATTATTGACCAAATATAAAGGCAGCTGGTAAAGCAGTAGACAGAGTCAGGAAATTGTTGTCATTTTTAAGTCATGTCCAATTCTCCATAACCCCATTTAGGGTTTTCTTGGCAAAGGTACTAGAGTGGCTTGTCATTTCCTACTTTAGCTCATTTTATAGATGAAGAAACTGAGACAAACAGGGTAAAGTGACTTGCCCAAGGTCATACAACTAGTAAGTGTCTGAGGCTGGATTTGAACGCAAGTGTTCCTGACTCCAGGCCTGACACTCTATCCATTGCACTACCTAGCTGCCCTAAGCTTCATATATTGCCTCCAGTTTGGGAACCCCTGACCCAGAAGAAGTCCTTCATTACACAGATGACAAAATCAAGGTCTATAGAGGCTGCCCAAAAGTCATAAAATACCCAGTGAGCCAAGGAATCCATGGTTACTGATGCCTTTCTCATTGTTCTTTTTAACCTACTGTCAAATCTAATTTGTGTTCCCCATCTCCTCTTTCCCTCCTTTTTCCCCTCTCCACTTTGCTACTCTTCTCCCCTTTTTTTCTTTCTCTCCCCCTCCTCTCTCAGTCTCTTTCTGTGTCTCCATTTCTCTTGATCTCTCTCTCCCTCTTTTTTTCTCACACAGAGAAAAGCTGACACAGCCTGATGCCAAATTTCCTGATCAAAGTATTTCAGCCCAGGGACTAAGTCATGGAGTCAACGAGTTTAAAATGGTGGAGGGTGAGATGGTGAGATGGCCACAAGAAGGATTAGTGCTGACCTTGGGAAAAAATAGCGGAATTTTTTTTTTTTAATGTATGCCATGCACAATTATAAAGCCAAACAAAGTGTTCTAGGGAGTACGTCTGTCAGGTTTTCAACAAAAGTCTCCAGATGAGGAAAAAGGTGCACCTTTGGAGGGTGTGGTCTGTCTGGCTTCCTGGCTTCCCTACTCAGGTTTCCTTTCTGGGTGATGGTGAATGCCTACAAACAAGGTACACCTCACAGCAGGGAGAGGGATCCAGAAGCCACAAAACCCCTCTCACGTCATGCTGGCCTGGACAGAGCTGAATGTTTTCTATAGCACCTTTCACAGACAAGGCATCCATGGGCTCTTTACCAGTCCCCGAAGCATAGGCTGGTAGTGCTTTCTCTCTGAAGGGGAACGAACATGCCAAATAAATGCCAAAATAATTCTCACTCAGTCACCAGCACTCAGACAGCAATTCACACCCAGTCACTGACACCCAATCACAGATGACACCTAGACAGCCACCAACAATTTCTCATTGATTCAAGCATTTGAAACTGTACAACATCTATAGAGAATTTTCCTTTTGTAACATTAAGGCCCAAGGTGCCTCCTACTATAAAGACCCAAGCAAATTGCTTCTCCTGGTAAACTTGGTTACTTAGTCCTGACAAATATAAGAAATTACAACAACCTCACCCTACCCCCCAAAAAAGAGAAAAAGAGAAGGGGGCCTGAGAGTCCACAGAGCTTGCCCATCTTGCAGGCGTGATTCTGCAGGAATTCTCAGTCATAAACATTTTTTTTTGGAGGGGGACAAGGTATTCAGGGTTAAGTGAATTGGCCAAGGTCACACAGCTAGTAAGTGTCAAGTGTCTGACACTTGGGTCCTCCTACCTTCAGGACTGGTACTCTACCCACTTCACCACCTAGCTGCCACAGCCATAAACATTTTTTTTTCATTTTTTTTTTTAGGCAATTGGGGTTACGTGACTTGCCCAGGGTCATACAGCTAGTGAGTATCAAGTGTTTGGTCTGAGACCATATTTGAACTCAGGTCCTCCTGACTTCAGGGCCAGTGCTCTATCCACTGCACCACCTACCTGCCCCCATAAACATTTTTAAGCTCCTACTACGCTCTGTCTACTAAGCTCTTACTAAGCACCTAGTGCTTACGCTGGGGATACAATGAAAGGCAAAAGACAGTGGCAGCTCTCAAGAAGCTCACAGTCTAATGGGGGTGACAACATGCAAACAACTGTACAAAAAAGCTATATACAAGATAAAGGAGAAATAAATATTCAACAGAGGGAAGGAAGGCTCTAGAATTCCTGTAGAAGGTGGGATTTCAACTGGAACACAAAGGAAGCCAGGAAAGCCAAGTGGCAGAGATGAGGAAAGAGAGCTTGCCAAGCATGGGGGACAGCCAATGAAAGAAAGCCAGTGTCATTGAATCACCAAGTACATGGAAGTAGGTAGGTAATGTGTAAGAAGTCTGAAAGAAATGTGGAGGGGGTTGGGGGAAGAAAGGTAGGATATTTAAAGGTTTGGAACACCGCTCAGAGGATTTTTATTCGATCCTAGAAATGATAGGGAGCCACTGAAGTTTATTGAGGAGGGGCTGGTGACATGGTCAGATCTGTGCTTTTAGGAAGATCATAGGTTATAACTGTGTGCTGTAGTGGATTAGAACCCTCTCTTTGGTCTCTGCAGTCACTTTGGGTGCTTCTTGCTCCCAATTTCAAGGGAAATGGATGAGGTCAACACATCTTTAGCTTGCTGAAAGAAAAGACCCTGGGAAGAAACCAGCACGAAAGAAGCTGGTAGTCTCCCTTGAGTCCCTGTGCCCAGCTTGCTGTACTACAGACTTCTGAGAACTTCTCCTTGGCTGAGATCTAGGATGCTCTTGGTTGAGCTGAGTTGCCTTTCTCCCAACAGGAGAGCAACTCCCCTCTGTCTTGTTTAGTCTATATTCTCTTAAGTATACCTTCTCTGATTTCTGTTTTTTGCTAACTTGGCTTTAAAAAGAAAAAAAAGAGGGGTGATTAGAAAGCAGAGGATTGGTTCAAGTCCTGACTCTGGCACTAATTAGCAATATGACCTTGAAAAAGTCACAAATCACCTCTCTTGTCCTCATCATAAAAAGAGGGGAGGGGGGTGAGGAGGATGATCTGTAAGGTCTCTTTCAGCTTTCATCCTTTAAATCCAGGCTGAAACTCTCAGATAATAGGTCTTGGCCTATTATCACTCACCCAGACCCTTGGGAGAGTGACCAGTGTCAGAGGATCATAGATTTAGAGCTAAAAATTTCTTGAGTAGTCATCTAGTTTATTTTACAGATCAGGAAACTGAGGCACAGAGAGATTAAAGTGACTTGTCCAAGTCACATAAGTAAAAAGAGGCAGAGGAAAGATTCAGACCCAGCAGTAAGCAACTATGGGGCTAGAGGCAAGATGACAGGTTAAGAGTCCTGGCATACACTTCCCAAACTGATAAGAGGGTCATTAGTCTGGCATTCCCTTTTTCCTTCCTAGAGAAAACTCTGGGGAATTTCTTTTAACCAAAAATCCCCAAAAGGATTCAAGATGGAACTGTTTCTTCCCCAGCAGCCTGTCCCTCTATCCTTCAATCCCTCTCCCTGCTTCTCTTTCAATTTTCTTCTCCACACTTGCCTATCTTCCTGCAGAGTTCCTTGCTATAAACACAGTATGTCAGGGTACAGACACCAGAAGCAGCCTCCAATGTTTTGCTCAGTCCCAGGATTAATGGCTCCATGAAGCTTTGGCCAGGAGTCCTTCAAAGCTAGAAACAGAAGCCCTGGAGCATTAAATACAAATAAATACTTAGCCCATTTGATTTCTTCGCTGCTTTTCAAAGGGCAATTTACTTCCTGGATTATCATTACAGTAGTCTGTTCTCCGGAAACATGGGATTATTCAAGGCACAGAATTGAGGTGGAGGGGGCGGGGAGCCAAACATCACCTTGTTATAGATTTGCTGCCCTGCCTTTCTCAGTCAGCCCAGCTTCTCTGTACCAGCCTGAGCAAAGGTGTTATTGTTCAGGGTCCACCTAAATCTCCTTCCTCTCTAGAGCTCATTTTCCCCCCCTCCGTCTTTCTCTCCCTCCTTTTGACAAATAAATTCAATTTGAAAGAAGACTAGAGTTGGGGGAAGGGTTCCATCCTGCAATCCAGGTTGGGGGTGGGGGTGGTACTCAGGAAATAGGAAGATGGCTGGCAGTGGAAAGAGAAAGAGTACAGTGGGCAGGTGTGTAAGGGGGTGTGGTTGTTTAATCTGTTTTCAAGAATGGTTAATCCATTTCCAAATAGGTTTCCCTTATGTTATCACCTCAAAGCATGTTGCCTCCGGATCCTGCACCTCTGGTTACAATCACCACCCCTCCTTGCTGGAAAGCACACAGTCTCATGCTTGAACACTTGGAGTTCCATTAAGTGGGTTTAGACTCTCCTGCCAGCATCACTGATGAGCATCTTCTTGGAAAGAGCAAATGTAAATTATACTTGGTATTTTATGTTCTTTATCTTATTGGGGGTGAGGCAGTTTAGTTCAGTGGCTACAAAGCTGGCCTTAGAGCCAGGAAGACCAGGATTCAAGTCCTACCACTGATTCATGTGTGGTCTGTATAGGCAAGTCACAATTTCTCAGGGTCCCAGGTAGCCCTTTAAATTATAGAGCCCTACACAAATGAAATTACAAATCCAGGCACTCTCCCAAAGCCTTTTCTTCCTCTCCCTGCCCCTCAAAAGGGTATGGGGTAGAAAGTACAAGAACTGCTATCTTCATTTTACAGGCAAAAAAAAAAACCTAAGAGAGTTTAATTGAAGATATGCCTAGGCTCAAACATAATAGTTAGGGTTAATTTATAGAGCCATATGTCTTCATCACCTCAAGCCTGGACTATTGCAACAGCCTCCCTGCCACAAGGCTCTCCCCACTCCAGGTCATCCTACACTCAGCTGACTAACCGATCTTTGTAAAAGGCAGATCTGACCACGTCATTTCCCTCTTTATTTGTTTTTTGTTTGTTTCTTTGTTTTTTATAAAGTGCACAGAGCCTGACACATAGCAGATGCTAAATAAATGCCTTTCTATCTCCAGGAAGGACATTTCCTTTCTCCATTCCAAGTCTTTTCAGTGGCCGTCCCTCAAGGCTGGAATGTTCTCCCTCCAGTTTCCATCTCCTGGCTTCCTTGGTTTCCAGGAAGACTCAACTCATATCCCACCTTCTGCAAAAAGCCTCTCCCAGTCCCTCACTCCTCCCCCACCACACCCTACCCCTGCATGCAATCTGATATAGGCTATGCATGTACAATCATGTTAAACATATTTCCACATTATTCATCGTGTAAAAGAAGAATCAGAATGAAAGGGGAAAACCATGAGAAAGGAAAAAGAGAGAGGAAATAGTATGCTTTGACCTGCATTCAAACTCCATAGTTCTTTCTCTGGATGTGGAAAGCATTTTCCATGGTGAGTCTTTTGGAGTGGTCTTAGATTCTTGCATTGCTGAGAAGAGCTTAGTCTATCAAAGTCAGTCATCGAACAATGTGGCTCTTACTGTGTACAATTTTCTCCTGCTTCTGCTCACTTCACTCAGATCAGTTCATATAAGTCTTTCCAGGTTTTTCTGAAATCTGCCTGCTCATCATATCTTATCGTACAATAGTAGTCCGTTACATTCATATACCACAGCTTGTTCAGTCATTCCCCAATTGATGGGCATCCTCTCAATTTCCGATTCTTTGCCACTACAAAAAGAACTGCTATAAATATTTTTGTACATGTGGATGCCTTTCCCTTTTTTATGGTCTGTTTGGGATACAGATCTAGAAGTAGTATTCCTAGATCAAAGGGTATGCACAGTTTTATAGCCCTTTGGGCATTGCTCCAAATTGCTCTCCAGAATGGTTCACAACTCCACCAACAATGCATTATACATTTACACTGTAAATATCTTAAATGTGCATAGTTGTTTGCATGTTTTATCCCCTCTGAAAAGTAAGCTCCTTGAGGGCAGTGGTGGTGTTTTTGCCTTTCTTTGTATCCTCATTTACCAAAGTGCCTGGCATTTAAATGCTTGTTGCTTGACTGACTCACTGATTGAAGGTACATACAGTATTTTAATCCAGGGCTCTGGTGATTCCAGGTTGCAGAGTCACCCTTAGTCAAATCCTTTCACACCACAGTTTTCACAAATCTAGATTTCTTTGTTAAACACAGCTCAAAAGAGTGCATGGATCCTTTGGGTAAGGGGAATAGGCATCTTATATTGTACCTACCATATGTCAACACTCTACAAATATTACCTCATTTGATTCTCACAATAGCCCTGGGAGGTAGGTGCTACTATGATCCCCATTTTACATTTGAGGAAACTGTTACAAACAGAGATTAAGTGATTTACCCAGGATCACACAGCCACTAAAGGTCTGAGGCTGGATCAGAACTACATCTTCTTGACTCCAGGCCTAGTGTATCTAGGCAGGGCTAGGGTGAGAAAAAAATAAGATGGAGATAAGGGTTAGACCTGGGATTTCACTGGTATGGGGAACTTCTTCCTGGTTTAGCAAATTTTCTTTACTCATCCAGGTTCTGCCTTCTCTTCAATTCATAATCTTAGATAGAGCATTGAGAAGTCAAAAGACCTACCTAAGATCACACAGCCAGCACGTGACAGAGGCAGGCTTCAGAGGAGGGTCTCTACCCACTGTGCCATGCTAAAGGAAAATATGTATGCAAACATACAAGTGGTACAAAGCTCTCCTTTGAAAGTCCTTCACTGACGGGTCTCCCATATCTTCCTAACTTCATTTCTTTTTTTATTTTATTTTATTTTTTTATTAATTTATTTTGATTTATCAACAATCACTTCCACATGCTTTTGAGTTAAAAATTTTTCTCCCCCTTCCTCCCCACCATCCTCCCCAAGATGGCGCACAATCTGATATAGGCTATACATATACATTCCTACTAAACCTATTTTCACATTAGTGATGTTGGAAGTAAGAATTAGACCCAATAGGAGGAACCACCAGAAAGAGGAAACAAAACTCAACAGAAGAGAAAAAAAATAGCAAATAGTATGCTTCAATCTGCATTCAAATCCCATAGTTCTTTCTTTGGATGTGGACAGCATTTTCCATCACGAGGCCTTTGGAGATGTCTTAGATCCTTGTATTGCTGGGAAGGGTAAAGTTTATCAATGTTGCCAGCGTCATTTCTTATATACAAAAGAATCTCTTTCTAACCCTGGATCTGAAGCAAGGAAAACCTAAGTTGGAATCTTACCTTCAGTAGTTACTAGATGGATGACCATGACCAACTCACAACTTCTCTAAGTTTCAGTTTTCTCATCTGTAGAATGGGCATGATAGTTACCTTTCATGGTCCTTGTGAATCTTAAATGAGATACTGTATTTGAAACATTTTGAAAAGTTTAAAGAACTATAGAAGCATCAGCTACATTGTTATTGCTCTTGTTCACAGGATCACCAATTTAAAGCTGAATGGGACCTTAGAAATAAATCATCTACTCTAACTCTCTCATTTTACAAATGAAGAGACTGAGGCTCTGAGAGTTTAAATGAGTCACCCAAGATCGCACTCGGATTTGAACCCAGTTCCTCTGACCTCAGATCCAAAAGTCTTTTCACTCAAGCCTCCTTCTGCATGGGGGCTTGACTGATGTGTTGTGGTGGTTGTTATAGAAAATAGTCCTCATTTTGTTCTTTGGAATTCAGAGGAATGAATCCAGAGACAGGTTGCTGTCCTGTTATTTTATTCTTCTAAATTCATCTTCTAGAATCAATGAAAGCATCCTCCATAGAACTCCAGTAGCAGAGAGGATGATGGGGATGATACTTATACATAAAATTTTATCACCTGGTTTTGATTTCTTTACTACATCTCTACATTTTTAAAGCTTCTCATTCTATGGAATTTTGAAACAATGAGTATTTGGTACAGCTATATGTGTTTAAAAACAAACAGTATTCTTTTTTTTGAGACTTTTTTTTAAGCTAAGCAATGGGATTAAGTGACTTACTCAGGGTCACAGCTAGTAAGTGTTATGTGTCTGAGACCAGATTTGAACTCAGGTCCTCCTGACTCCCAGGCCAGTGCTCTATCCACTGCACCACTTAGCTGTCCCAGTAAACAGTATTCTTAAGTTGCTGTGGCTCAGTGTCATATCTGGGTGGTTGTGGGCAACAATTCACTCTGTGATAATGATGCAATTCCAGTATAACTTGTTGTCTGTGTTCCCCAGGATATTCTGAGGTCTGTATGTGTGGTGTGAAGATAAAGATTTTAATATATAATTTTACCCTTCAGGTCATATCTTGCTTTGCAGTTGTTGTTGTTCACTTGTTTCAGTCATGTCCAACTCTTCGTGACCCCATTTCTTGGCAGAGAGAATGGAATGGTTTGCCAAGTCCTCCAGCTCATTTTACAGTTGAGGAAATTGAGGCAAACGAGTTAAGTGACTTGCCTAGGGTCCCACAACTATGAGGACAGATTTGAACTCAGGTCTTCCTGACTCTAAGCCTGGCATGCTCTCTACTGCCTAGCTGCCTTCCTATCTTGCTGAGTATTCAGTAGGTGCTGAATTGCTTCCTAGGTTCTATTGTTTCCTTCCCAAATGTCTTACTGATCATGAAGTTCATTCTCTTTAAGGATAATGCTTCTATAATTTCCGGTTGTGATGACCTGTTCCTAACTTGTCATAATAAACTCCTCCATTTCCATAAATAAATCCACATCATTCAACCATTTGTTTGGCATTTTTCTTGTCAACATGTTGTTGGCCAAATCCAATGGCCTTTTCGAAATCCTCATTCTCCTTGGCTTTCCTTCCACCTTTGACACCAATGATCACTCTCTCCTTCTTAATACTCATTTCTTTCAAGATTTTCTCTCCTAGCTTTTCTCCTACCTATCTGATCATTACTTTTCAATTTCCTTTAATGGATCCTTCTCCAAATTACTCTTAACCATAAGCTTTCTAACCAGGAGTGCATCACAGGGCTCTGTCCTGGGCCCTCTTCTCTTTTCCCTCTCTACTACTTCACTTGGTGATGTCACCACCAGCTCCTATGGATTTACTTACCATCTCTATGCTGATGATTCTCAAATCTACCTGTTCTACCCCAGCCTCTCTATAGACCTCCAATTTCACATCTCCAAATGCCTTTCAGATATCTCAAACTGGATGTCCAGCACACATCTTAAATTCAACATGTTGAAAATGGAACTGATTATCTTTCCCCAAGAACACTCTCCTACAACTTCTCTATTACTGTCAAGTGCAACACCATCCTCGTGGTGCATTAGAATCACAATCTACACGTGGTTCTTGACTCCTTACTATCACCCCACCCTATATTGAAACTGTTGCCAAGGCCTGTTAATTTCACCTTTGCAGCATCTCTTGAATACTCCCCCCTTTTTCCTCAGACACTGCCACCACTCTAGTGCGGCTCTTACCACCTCATGCCTTGATCGCTGCGATAGCCTACTGATGGGTCTCACTCCAATCCATCCTCCAGTCAGTCTCTAAAATTCCTAAAGCACAATCTGAACATATCATACCCCTTACTCACTAAACTCCAATGGTACCCAATGCCTCCAAGATCAAATACAAAATGCTCTGTTTGGCTTTCAAAGCCCTTCATAATGGAGCTCCCTCCTACTTTTCCAGTCTCTTTGCGTCTTACTCCCTACCACATACTCTTTGATCCAGGGACACTGGCCTCCTGGCTGTTCTTTGAACAAAACAATCCATCATCTCCCCATTCTGGGTATCTTCTCTGGCTGTTTCTTTTGTCTGGAATGTTCTACCTCAGTTCTACCTTCTGACTTCCCTGGCTTCCTTTAAGTCCCAACTAAAATCTCTTCTTTTACATCAGGTCTTTCCCAACCTCTCAATTCTAGTGTCTTCCTCAGTTAATTATTTCTATTTATCCTGTGTGTTTGTTTTCTCTTTCATTAGATTATAAGCTCCTTGAAGGCAGGGACTGTCCTTTGGCTGTTTTTGCATCTCCAGTGCTTAACACAGTGCCTGACATATAGTAATAGGCACTTAGTAAGAGCTGATTGACTAATCGTGTTCATGCAGATTTTCTTGCCTTTTGACTCTACTCTTGGATCTTGGTCATTTCAGGTAAACTGTTTTGAGTTATATTCAACAAATCCAAGGCTGTGTGCCTCTTGTCAGTCTTTGCTATTGCTTGGTAAAGCAATATCTGCAGGCTCCAAAAGTATTTCTTTAGATTTTTGGCCTTTGTATTATATACTCTGAGCACATCTATCAATCCTCTTCCTCCTTTTTGGAGAGGAGGTTCTAATCTTTCTATAGCTAGCTTAGGCTGAATGGGAGCTATATTTCACTGATATTGTACAGGTTTTTGTTAAATTACATTTTTAAAAATTATCAGACCAAGTATATTATCCAAAACCTAATATTTTTTTTATTTTGTAGTTCAAAAGCATATACTAATATATAACATATAATGATAATAATTTTATTATTATTATTATTATTATTATTATTATTATTATCTCATTTTCCCTCATCTTTTGCCATGAGGTTCAAAGAGAAACCGTCCTGTGACAAGTCACTGTTCTGCTATTACTCTTGTAAATGGAATGTTCTGTGAACCATCCAGTGGATAAAATTACTTTCTGTAATTAAATAAGTACTGAAATGCAAATGCTACATTTCTAGCTCATTGGAACATCTTTAGGACAACTCCAATAGCAGACAGGACAATAGGGCCTTGTCTTGTTCCAACATGGCTTTAATTTTTCCTGTCATTTCTCTATATTTTGAAAGCACTTCATTTTATATTGTTCAGAGATTCTGAATACTTGGTACAATGACATCTATTAAAAAACATTGTTCTTCAACTTTAATAGATCAGATTTTGCCAAAGCAGTTGTGAAGCACAGTTCTATCTGTAATGATGTCTTGTTCCCAGTACAGTTTATTTGCTTAATTCTCAAGCACATCTGGGGATTTATATTTGTTGTACAAGGATATGTTTTCTGTTTCCCTATAGAGACAGCTACATGATATAGTGGGTAGAGTACTAGGCCTAGAGTCAGGAAGACCTGAGTTCAAAACCGGCTTCAGATACTTACTAGCAGTGTGACCCTGGACAAGTTATTTAGCTGCTGTCTGCCTTGGTTTCCTCATTTGTAAAATGGAGATAACACCTACCTCACAGGTTTATGAGGCTGGTGTTGTTCAGTCACATCCGAATCTTTGTGAACCCATCTGAGGTTTTCTTAACAAAGATACTGGAGTGGTTTGCCATTCCCTTCTCAGATCATTGTGGAAACTGAGGCAAACAGGGTTAAGTGATTTGCCCAGGGTCCCACAGCTAGTAAGTAGTGTCTGAGGCCAAATTTGAACTCAGAAAGATGAGTCTTCATGACTCCAGCCCCAGCTTTCTATCTAATGCACCACCTAGCTGCCCCTGTTGTAAGGATAAAAGGAGGTAATATTTGTAATGTGCTCTGCGAATTTTAAAATAGCCACACTAGTCATTATCATTATTATTATTATTTCTTATCAGGGATAGCAAGTTTCCATTCTATAGCCACTTCACCATGTCTTTCTTATGTGGTAGATGCTAAATTTTTGTAAGCTGCAGCTATATATTTCACAGTTTCTACCACTTCATTATTCAGTCCTCATTGATCAAAAAGTCCTGACTCTAGAAGGGCACATTTGGCCTCAAAGCCACAGGGTCCTGGCTCCTTAAGGGTAACTAGCCTTCAGTAGGTAAGAAGGACCAGTTCAGGAGGGTAACTGTTTGCCTATATAATTCTGATTGATATGAGACTGGCTTATGTGGGTACATTCAAGGGATTTAGAAAGGGAAGGGACTTTAGAAATCATTTAGGTAAACATTTTCATTTTATAGATGAGAAAACTGAGGCTTAGAGAATTTGAGTCACTTTTGCAATGCCATGAAAATCTATAATTTATACACCTTGAATCTGAACCCACAGCTGGGGTTCAAGAGAAATTAGGGTAAGTGGGAATGGGCTGACCAGAGAAGTACTCAGGCTTTATCAAACACTTGCTATTGTATCTTAACTCTGGCTAGCCAGCTTGCCACCCCTCACCCCTACAGAGGTGTGGAATAGCAAGGCATTGTTATAAGCCCAAGACGTCTGCAGGGCCAGTCTCTCACCTACCCAGGAAGTCACCCACATCTGTCTGGCAGGACTATGTGATGATTTCTAAGTTCCCTCCCTGTCCCAGGATGCTTCTTGTCTATCTAGGATCTGATGGGAGATTTGATAGGCCTTGGGGTAGCTCTCAGCATTAGCCCAACCCCTGGACTCCTCTCTCCCTGCCACGGAGCAGGTGGGAGGAGAAAAGCTTTATCTAGTTAGGATGTCTTCCCTATCAAGGCGAGCTCTATTATGTCTAAGGCAGAAGGCTGAAAATTTAGTCAATTTTATCATTTTCAATGATTCAACTGTTTTAATGAATAGAAGGGCCTTGGGGCCAGTGACATCACAGATAAGGGAGTATGGAAAGCAGAAGCAGCAGATGGGTGACCTTGTACAACTTATTACTCCTTTCCGGGATTGTTTGTGTCTCCCTCCCAAAGCTCTCATTCAATTTCCCCCCTGTGTTCTAGATTTTAATAGTAGGAGATGGAAAGTGCAATAACTTGCATAATTTGCACAGCCAAACCTTGGGAAAATGCTGCTCTGGGACAATCCACACCCATTGAAGCACAATTGGAACTCAGCCTGGCCTTCAAAATGGGACATCACAGCAAGTGGAGGCTACGCATTGCCCATATATGGAAAGAGACTACCCTGGCTGGTTCCTAGAGGGGCCTGGAGATAAGCCTGGCTGTGAAGTGAGGCCAGCCTATGGTGGGGTGGTGCAGGAAGGGAGGGAGGGAGCCCCCCACTGATTCTCACCCCTATTAATGAATCATACTCTTGGTCTCTTTTCCTGGCAGTAAAATCAAGCAAGTGACTTCAGGGTCCCAGTTGCAGAAAGAAGACTATCAATGAGAAAAGGAATAGAGTGAGGGGAAAACTTTCTAGACCTCTCACTGGTACAAAGGAAAAACATCAATGCTAGTCTCTGGAGAAGGCATGTTGCCTTGGTGTTGCTAATCAATCATGTCCCTCCCACATGTCCTGGGTTTTTGCTGTTGTTGAATTGTTTATTTCACATTTAGGGTATCCAGTCCTTAGCCCATTGACAACATTTTCTATACTCTCTAGTACATCACATTTTTTAAAAACATGAACTAATTTCACAGAATTTTTACATGAGAAGACACAATGCTAAGCACAAAAGAATTATGGTTTTGGTTGTTGGTTTGGGTTTTGGTTTTGGTTGCGGTTTTTTAAGTGGGTTTTTTGGTCTAGAATTGTGATTTCATCTGTGTGGAATTTCTGGTGTGGAACTTTCCTCCACAGACATAGAGTAGCATCCCATCTGTAGCTGATAGTCCTTAATAGCTGCTTGCAGTACTAAGTGAATAGATAGGTAGATGGATGGATGGATAGATGATAGATAGATGGATGGATGGATAGATAGATAGATAGATAGATAGATAGATAGATAGATAGATGACATTAGATAGTATGTAAATAAATGATAGTCATGGCTTCACCTTCCTGATGTCATGGTCCTCTTTGAGAACAAAGGACAACAACAAGATAGTAGATAAACGGATAGAGGAAAGATAAATAGATGGGATAGATAGATAGATAGATAGATGGATGGATGGATAGATAGATGAGAAAGAGAGAGAGATTTATTAGGTGCTTATCATGTGCCAGGCATTGTCAGTCAAAAACCCAAAAGAATAGGAAAGGGATCCACCAGCAAAACCAGTACCAGCACAAACAAGTAAGCTAGTAATCTTCCAGCATCCTCCAAAATGGATCAGACGTGTAATATACTCTGTATCTGGAGGTAGTGAGAGTGGAGGGAGCTCCAAGAGAGCTCTAGGAGGCCAAGATGTGGATCTTGGAAGTCCTGGAGAGCAGCAGCAATTAGTCTGGGAGTGGTTGAATTCAGACAGGAACCACCCAGGACCAAGAACTCTTAGGTCTCTCTCATTCTGTCCTGAGATTCCTTGTAGGGCTCTGAAGAACTAAAACTGGAGAGATGAGTAAACCAAAAAAAAAAAACAACAACAGAGACCAGTATGAAAAATTATTGTAGAACTAGAGATGCTCAAAAATATAGCCTAGAGAGAAAGATTAACTCTTTAACACTTACAAACAGAAGCTCAAAGGAAAAAATGGATTTTCCACAAGTATTACATTAAGAACTAGAAGAAATGAAGCAAGAGACAAAAATGAAAAAAAAAAAGCTCTAGAACAAAGACTTGGAAAGAGACTAAAAAGTGTAGATAAGAAAGTTACCCAGGTAATGAACTTCCTGAAAAATAGAATAGGCCAAATAGAAACTCTATGAGACAGCAAGAACTATTAGAGCAATAGAAGTTCAGCACATCCCTAGATTACCTGAGGTACCATTTCTCCCACATGGAGGACACCAAGGAGCTGTTTTTTGGAAGAATCACGATGTTGTGTGAAGGCAATGCCTTGGAGACACTGTAAAGCATGTGTGGACATTCTGTAGCTGGTTCTACTAAGTTAACCATGTGATGAAGAGGAGGCTCTTTGATTGGCTTTAGAGTCCTTTAAAAAGGTCTAACAACTTCATTCTTATCTTCTTTGCCTGGGCCATCTCCTGATCTAGCTACTGGACTCAGATGGCTCCAGACTCCCTTTACCATCTCTGGGCTGAGAGCTCCTGAAGGTCCTGCTGCTGTCACAGCCACCTCCAAGGCCCACCACTGGTGTTCCTGCCATGCTCCAGGCCTGTGCCCACCCCAGCATTACAGACCTTTCCTAAGTTGTCTTAGGCTGGAATGTAAAGAGGTCCTGAGACCAAAAAGTTTGAGAATCATTGATATAGAAAAAGGAGAGAAGACAGATCAGGGCAGAACCTTAGGGGTTACACCCATAGTTATGGAGGGGATGTAGTGATGATCCAGCAAAGAGGATTGAGCAAGAGCAGTCAGACAGATAGACAGAACAGCATCACAAGATCCCAGAAAGGAGAGAGTATCCAGGTAAAGAAGGTGATCAACAGTGTCAAATCTGCAGAGATTAAAAAAAAAAGATGAAGATTGATAAAAGCCCATCAGAAAAGTAAGAGATCATTAGTAACTCCAGAGAGAACCTTAAGATGACTAAGGGTGGAAGCCAGATTATAAAGGGTTTAGAAGTGAGCAGAAGGAATGAGAATAGAGGCAATGAGAGTAAATAGCATTTTCTAGGAATTTGGCTTTGAAAGGTAAGAGAGATATAAGACTTGCCCATGGTCCCATAATTGTTGTCATAGACAAGATTTGAAACCCAACACTTCCTGACTCCAAGTTCAAAACAGTGTGCACTATGCCATGCTGCCTCTTAGTCTGGACAACATTCACTGTTTATCCATTTGTTTTTCTCTATTCAATGACTCTGATTACAGACAGTAAATAAAACATAAAACAAGGAAATGTGCCCTCACCAAAATATCTTCTATTGTCACGGAGGTCCAAATGAAAGAAGGATTCCCTATAAATTGGATCACAATAATCAGGAACCTTTGAGATCAAGATCCCTCATATTAGAGATGAGAAACTGAGGTCTAGAAAACTTAAAATACTCATTCAAGGTCATGTATTTAGTCAATATCAGAACTGGGATTTGAATAGAGATCCTCTAAATCCTGATCCAAGGCTTTTCCCATTATACTACATCTTCCTTAAAGATTCAGATTTTCCTAAGCTAGTTATAATATGATCAATTTAATTTCATCCTTTAATTTTAAGCCTGTTTACCTCTCTTTTGACATGAGATGTATTTCATATAGGCAACATATTATTAAATTGTTTCTCTTATCCATTCTGTAAATGTTTTCCTTTTTATAGAGAAACAATCAATTTGCATTCAGTGGTATAATGAAATTTCATTCCTCTTCTAACATGTTAAATCATTCACTTTTTCCTTGAAAGCAATACAACCTTATTTTGTTCATTTGAGTCCTTTATACAACTAAACAAAATTACTAACCAAAATTCTTGCATTTTACACTTTTGGCTATATAAATTTTACTAATGTGCTTTTAATTGGTTTTTAAATGAAAGTATAAACTGCTAGCTTGCAGCCTTTAGTTGTCTTTTTAACAGTTTAAGAGAAGCAGGCAAAAATTTGAAAACAGAAGAAACCACCACCTTTAGAGTAAAACAAAGAAACATCATATTGTCTGGACTTTGTGTTCTCCAAAATGTCAAGTTGATACAATGTTAAGAACTTTATTTCTCCCCCTCCTCACAAGCCTCTACTTCACCAGGGAGAAAAACCTGAAAGCTCAGTGAATACAGATTATATCACATGGAACTTTGTCAAATCAATCTATTCTTTGTAACTATCATTTTTATCACATTTCCGCTCCTTCTATTGCTTCATTTTAATTATCTTCTCTTATCATTGCCAAGATTAGTAACACTATCTGTGCACTTGATCTCATGTGCTATGTACTGTTCCTCAAAGACGTTGTTCCACCTGTCATTTCTTCTCTCTTACACATTCATTCAACAATCCCTTATAATATACTAACTGAATGAATAGGCACCCTCAATCTCTCCTGTTCTGCTGCCTCCAAACATACCTGAACCCCAATTCTAAATTTTTTTTAAAAAGCTTTCCTTTGCCTCTCCTACTCTATGATGTTACATTTCTATCTCTCCCCTCCCCTTCACAGCTAAACTTCTTGGAAAAGTTATCTCCACTTCCTTGCAATCAGGCTTCAGAAATGATGAGGTCCTCCAGATACTTCCTCCTATTGATAGTGTATTGATTGCATTAAGCACCAGAGCATTACAAGACCTCCTCGGTGCAATGCATGATTACAGAGGTGGACCTAAGAACCTATACAGGAAAAAAACAGCAACCTGAGCATAATATAACTTTTTCTCAGTAACTCCCTATCCATATCAATTATATTGGAAATACAGTGATTCTTCAGGGGCTAATGAGGTATATAGGGCTCTTTACCGCTACACTAAATAGCCCTGATTAACTATAGTGTTTTTTAATTCTTGTGACCCCTTTTTATAGTTGTTTTTTTTAAATCTCCTTCCTCAAAGTCTGTCAGAAATCATTTCTTGAAGTTGTAATGTGTGCATCCCTTTTTCTAATTTTCTTCTTTTAATTCTGTGGACTTTCTCTACCATTTTCCCATGGCCTGGTACCTTCATATTTTTACACTTCTCCCCCAAGCCCCAGCTTTTCAGTGCCCTTTTGTGTGTTATTTTCCCAATTAGAATGTATGCTTCTTTAGGGCATGGACTGTATTTTTTTCTGCCTGTATCTGCATATTTAGCCCAGTGTCTGGAACACACTAAGAGCTTAATAAATGCTTGTTGACATGATGATTTCTAATCTGATGTAGGCTAAGAAACCATATCGCCAAGATTTCTAAAATTTTACCTAAAATAAAAAAAATAGGCTTCAAGTAGGGGCAAAGGCAGTGAGATTGTCTCCCTAGGGTAAATTACATGAACTTTGATCCACAGACAATTTTACATAAATTAATCATTCAATCAGCAACTATTTATTAAGTGCTTACAATATACCAGGCAGCTAGGTGGCTCAGTAGATATAGAGTGCCAGGCCTGGAGTCAAGAAGACTCATCTTCCTGAGTTCAAATCTGGCCTCAGATACTTACTAGCTGTGTGACCTTGGGAAGTAATTTAATCCTGTTTGCCTCCACTTCCTTATCTGTGAAATGAGTTGGAGAAGGAAATGGCAAACCGTTCCACTCTCTATGCCAAGAAAACCCCAAATGGGATCACAAAGAGTCGGACACAACTGAAAAATGATTGAACAACAAGAACAACAGCAATATGTGCCAGGCAATGTGCTAAGCTTTAAGGATACAAAACAAAAGGGGGGAGGGCACCAGCTTGCATCCTTGAGCAGCTTATAGGCAAATGGAGGAATCACCACACACATAAATTGGTGCATACAAAATTCATACAAAATAAATGGAAGGTAGGCTTTGGAGAGAGAATGCTATCAGAGAGATTCTTTTTCTTTTTTGCTTACTACCTAGATTAGAGGGGCTGTTCTGGATAATTACAATTTTCAAACAGTATTTTTATTAAAGACAGCTATAAGGTAAAAGCAAGTGTACTAGATATGATACCAGATGACCCGGGGTCAAATTCCAACTCTATCACTAATTAACTAATACTAGCTTACATTTAAATAGCTCTCTAAAATTTTGATAATAGTATAATTGATGTTTTTTGTAATGCTATGTATTTTATTTTATGCATCTAAAAATTCAATTCTGAGGAGTCTACAGGCTTCATCATATAGCCAAAGGGATCTACAACATAAAAAAGGTTAAGAACTCTTGAACTAGAAATACTCCAAGGTATTTTCCCCACACTTTTTAAAAAGGTGCTTTATTTTTTAATAGTATTTAATTTTTTCCAATTATATGTAAAGACAATTTTTAATATTCATTTTTACAAGATTTTTGAGTTCCAAATTTTTCTAACTCCCTCCTTCCCCTCCCCTCTTCCTAAAATGGTAAGCAATTTGATAAAGGTTATATATGTGCAATCATGTAAAACACATTTTTTTAGTTTTGTTTTAGTTATGTTATAAAAGAAGAAACAGACCAAAAAGAAAAAAAAATACAAAAAAAAATAAAGATAGTGAAAAGAGTATGTTTCGCTCTGCATTCAGATTCCATTAGTTCTTTCTCTGGATGTGGGTAGCATTTTCTATCATGAGTCCTTTGGAATTGTGTTGGATCATTGTATTGCTGAGAAGAACTAAGTCATCCATAGGAAATCATCATAGAATGATGCTGTTACTGTGTACAATGTTCTCTGGGTTCTGCTTATTTTACTTTGACTTTCCCACTCTTAGTACTACAATCCCATATTACACTTTACCTCCAAATACTTTAATTGGTTTTTGGTTTTTTATAAATAGCAGCTCATTTATTTTCAGAATATCCCTGAGGCAAATAAGTAGCATAGTGGATAGATACTGGACTCCGAATCAGGAAGACAAGGGTTTGAATCCTCCCTCACATACTTTACTCAGCTGTGAGACCCAGGGCAAGTCACTTAACCTCTGTCTGTTTCAATTTCCCCCTGTAAAATGGGAGCCATAATAGCACCTACTTTCCAGGTTGTTGCAAGGATAAAAAGAAATGTTTGTAAAGCACTTTGCAAACTTTAAAGAACTATATAAATGCTAGCCATCATTATTATTATTGTGGATAGCAAATTTCTATTCTATCAGTCACCTGACTGTGTCTTTTTGGTATACAGTAGATGCTAAATTTTTGTAGCCTGGGATGACATGTCGCATAGTTTCCACCACCTTATTGCTCAATCTGCATTGATTATTAAGTCCTGACTCCTTAGTGGTAAACTTCAGTGGGGTGGGAAGGACCAGTACAGCAGGGTGGCTGTTTGCCAGTGTAATTACTGCTTATCCAGTGGTTTTAGGGCTGTTTAGGGCTGGACTTAGATGGGCTTATATCCTACTTCAAACACTTATTGGTTGTATGATCCTTGATAAGTCATTTAATCATTTTGTGCCGTGGTTTCTCCACTCGTAAAATGAAGATAATAATCACACATAGCACAAGAGTGTTATGAGGATAAAATGAGATAACGTATGCAAATGAGATAACATACGCAAAGTACTCTGCAAATGTTAAAGCACTATACAAATATTAGCTATTGTCATCATCATTATTATTATATATTATTATTATATAAGTAGAAACAAGTATCATTATTCCTATTTTGCAAAGTAAAAATAGAATGAGAGCCAATAAATCACTTATCTGGGTTCACACAAAAAAAGATTTGGGATAAATGGTCAAAGGTTATCAACAGCCAATTTTTTTAAAAAAAGAAAATACAAATGGTCAATAATCCCTTGAAATGTATGCTCAGCCTCACTAATGATCATAGAGTTGAACTTAAAACAACTCTGAGGCTCCATCTCTCACATCCACAAAGTTGGCAAAAATAATTAAAAGCCACAAAACCTGATGCTGATAAGGTTGTGGAGGAAATAGTATTCTAATTCATTGTTGGAGAAAGTGGAAACCTGCAGAATCTTTTTTGGACAGCGATCTAGCAGGATCCAACAAAAATGATCAAAATGATCATGCCCTTTGACCAATAATTCCATTGTTGGGAATATACCCAGAAAATATTATCACAAATGAAAAAAATGGTATCTATTAAAAGATTTTTATTGCAGCATTATACAGAGTGTTCCAAAAATTTTAGTGTAGTTTTAAGACTTTTGGAACATTCTGTAAGTAATCACAAAAATAAATAAATAAATATACTTCACCCTGGAAACAACCTAAATATCCAACAATAGAAATGCAGTTAAATAAATTGCAATACATTAATATTGTGGAATACCATAATACAACTAATGCCATAAATTATGAAGGAGACTGGAAAGACTTTTATGAAATAATGCAAAGGGAAAAAAAGGAGATCCAGAAAATGAAGGAAATACTAAGACCATATGTGAAGAAAAGTCAGTGAGAATGAATTTGTAGAAAATTCTCATGAGAACTGAGTGAATCACTAAAAACATGTTGATAGTTTTTATGTATTAAATTAATTAATTAAATGTATATAGTCACTAAGAAAGTTTAATAGGTTGTTTTGATATTTAACTTTTAATGAAATACTTATAAATGAGCAAATAATAAAGACTGTAGCTACAGAGTTGAAATTCCACATCCAGAGGCCTATCCACAAGTCAATCCAATTAAAAAATATTTATGAAGTGTGGCCACTATGCATGCCGCAGCTTCTGAGAGTCACAGGTTAGAATTGGGTGAAGGAGAACACCAAAGGTAGACGAGCAGCCCTGAAAAGGGCTCAGTAAGCCCTCACACCAGGGGTGCTAGTCCTCCCTGAGCGCTGCAGATGGGCTAAACCAGGCTGAGGATAATTGATGGGCCTCAAATCCCTACATCAGGAAGTTGGTGGGGCATCTATCCCAGGCATGTGAAGACTTCTCTCAGCAGAATGGGAGGATGAGAATAATTTGTTCCGATGGCCAAGAAGAAGGCTAAAGCAGGCGCTGGGGAGCACTTAGAGCTTGATCAGACATCGAAGGCGACTGCATCCCAGGCCATCACCCACCATCCTGACTTTTCTTTTGTCATTGGACTTTGATGACTCTAGAAGAGAAAGTGAGGCTGACAACTTTACACAAGATTGCCTCACTTCAGTCCAACTCATATGCAAGTCAAGATATCGCCCCATGATGTCAATGGTCCTCTTTGAAAATGAAGGATGAATAACAATTTATGAAGTTCTATGTGCCCGATGTTCTTGCTGGTGCTAGGAGAAGTCCAAAGATGAAACATGACTTTCCTTGCCCTTAAGTCAATTATAACCAAGGATTTTTACTTCTGGTTTTGTCAATTTCATGCATTAAGAATGAACTGTGTTGGGTCAGCTAGGTGGCACAGCGGATAGAGCACCGACCCTGAAGTCAGGAGGATCTGAGTTCAAATCCGTCCTCAGACCAAACACTTCACACTTACTAGCTGCCTGACGATGGGCAAGTCACTTATCCCCAATTGCCTAAAAAGAAAAAAAAAGAATGAACTGTATTGCTAAATGTACTTTTTTTTTGGGGGGGGGTGGCGAAGCAATTAGGGTTAAGTGACTTGTCCAAAGTCACACAGCTAGTAAGTGTTATGTGTCTAAGGCCAGATTTTAACTCAGGTCCTCCTGACTCTAGGGCCAGCCGCTCTATCCACTGCACCACCTAGCTGCTCCACTAAATGTACTTTAAAAAAAACACCACCTTGTTGGTGATAACACACACAAATCCAGGAAAGCAATGGATGCAGAGAGGTCATTTGTGTTGAGGGTCCTCAGCATATGACTACACTGAGACTACACTGAGTCTTTGTAAGAGTATTTCTCTACCACAAACAAATATAGCAAGCATCCCGCTCAAGATAGACACATAGCAAGCACTTAGCAAATGCTTATTGGCTAACTGAAAAGGACAGAGCCTAAAAATGTTGATAGTATCATTCTGAAATCTAATGTTCAATGGAGTTACAGCTACACCACCCTTGGGTGCTATTGGCTCATGTGTGTTTAATACAGTTCAGGTAGCTCTCTCAACCCTAAGGCAGGAGGTTACTAGAGGAGCTACCTAGAGTTTGCATCTCTGACTGCACATGACTATGTTGAGCAATGGTTCGTGGAGTCAGGCGGCAAGTAGTAGGAGACGAGGAAATGGACTGGCTGGAGGAGACCAAACCAGGCCAATACCAGGGCTTCTTTGCATTTCAAAATCTAAGCCATTGACATGGAAGCAGGAAAGCTGTTATGAGAGTGGAGATTCAGGATGAAAGATATAGGGTGTGTTGCTCAGCTGACTATTTGGCTCCCCAAAGCTTTAGTATTGTACCAATTTGTTGGCACGGTTATGGGCCACATATACTGTGCCCCATACTGACATGAACCATGCTTGCAAACGAATCAGAGGAGTTTTTTCCTCTTTTGTATGACTTTCATTCAAATGCTCAAAGGCAATTCTAAGTTTTATCTTCTCTAGGCTAAACTTTTCTAGTGCCTTTAATCTTCATGTGGTCTGGTTTCCAGTCTTTTCACAATCCTGGTCAACCATCTCTGGACACACTCCAGTTCACCAGTGTTCTTCCTAAAATATAACTCCTAGACCAGAGCACTACATGCCAAATATGGTCTGACCAGAGCCAACAACAGGACTATCACATCCCTTGTTCTGTGCAATGCACAACCTCTTACTAAGGATTTCTTTCTGTTTTCTGTCACCCACTATTAACTTTCATCATGCTTACAGTCAACTGAAATCCTTAGATTTTTTTTTCAAATGAACTGTTTTCTAGGTCATCCTACAAATGCACAGTTGGTTTTTTGAACCCAAGTACAGAGATTTACATTTTTCCCTATTAATTTTCAATACATTCAATTCAAAGTATTTCAGGCTGTTGAGATCTTTTGGAAACCCATTTCTAGTGCCATCATGTTAGTTAGAGGTAGAAATGATATTACCAATGAGCAGGAAAAGGTGAAATCAGGGCTCAAAGTGAGGATTATATGCTGGCTCTTGTTCTCTGGCAGTCTCGAAGGGCTCCCAATCTGCAACTGGATTAGGGGAATTGGGTAAATGGTTGGCTAGAAGACTTGATCCAGTTAGTAGTATAGCAATAGGAGGTTAAAGTTAATAGACAATTCCAGACATTACATACAACCAAATAAGGGAGAAGTAGCTACAGTACAGCAGTATTTAGATTAGAAGATTCGATACAACAATTTATATAAGGATAATAACATTGTAAAGACAAGCAACTGCAAAAGACTCAAGAACTTTGATTAGCGCAATGACCAACCACAACTCCAAAGGACCAATGATGGAGCATCCCTTCCACTTCCTGACAGAATAGTAATGGGCTCCAGGCACAAAATAAAACATAAATTTTCCAGACATAGCTGATATGGAATTTACTTTACTTGACAATGCATATTTATTATAAGGGGAAAAAATATTGTTTAACACAGTGACTAGAAAACCCTACCAATATAAGCTCATTTTACAAAACTTTTCAAAAAAGATTCTAGGAAATACAAGCAATATAGAATTCCAAAATAGCATAAATATGGGAATTAGAGTTATAAATGCAAGCTTGTAAAATCATCCTCTAAAACCTCTGAGGAAGGAGAAAGATAAGCATACTATGAATTACTAACCATATAAGTAGAAAAGCTGAGGCACATATTTGTGAAATACCTTTTCCTATGTGAATTCCTGGCACCAAGGTGGCAGCTTTGTAATAGTGGGAGAGGGAAGGAAGTAAGCATTTAATAAGTGCTAAGCATTTTTACATATATTATTTTATTTGAACCTCACAATAAACCCATGAGGTAAGTGTTTTTCTTATCCTTGTTTTACAGTTGAGGAAACTGAGGCAGAGGTAATATGACTTGCACAGGGTCACCCAGCTAATAAGTGTCTGAGGCCAGGTTTAAACTCAAGTCTTCCTAACTCAAGGTCCAGTGCTCTATCTACTGTATCATCAGATGCCTCTGATATGGTAGAAAGGGCCAGCACAGAGGTTCTAGCTTTCCCTATATCTGAATAAAAAATAACAATAATAATAGCTCATACTTCTAGAGAACTTTATTAGGGTTTTTTTTGTAAAGTTTTTTTAGTTTTACATCTAAATACAAAATGAAAAAAAATTGCCATGTACACAGCAGACCATAAGACAGGATTTGATATAAAACAATAAATTTCTATTCAAGAAAACCTATAAAATAAACACTGCACATTGTTTTCAAAGCTGCCCAGCTTTTCTTTGCTTCTTTGTTGGTTTTCTTTTGCCCTCTGCTGTGCACTTTTTACTTTATTTTTTCTTCTCTCTCTCCCAAATCCCCTAAAGAAGGCTACAATTAAGGGTGGATATGTGTGTGTGTGTGTGTGTGTGTACGCATACATACATATATACATATACACATAGGTATCTATAAACATGTACATATATACACATATACACTCATACACATATACATAAGACCATACTATGCTTATTTCCTCCTATCATCTGTTTCTCTGAAGGTGGATCCCTTCTTTCTTCATATGTCTAAGTCTTTCCATTTTTAAAAAATCAACCAGCTCGTCATTTCCTACACCACAACAATATTCCTTTCTGAATTCAAACAACATCTTCCTTCATAGAATCTTTGAGGTTAATTTAACAGCAAGAATAACTTGGTTGCTCAAAGTTATTCTTAAAACAGTACTGCTGTTACTGTATACAATGTTCTCTTGATTCATTATTTTGTGGAGGTCTCTCCATGCTTTTCTAAAATCATTGAGTTCATCATTTCCAAGAGCAGAATAACATTCCATCATGAGCATATACCACAATTTGTTTAGCCATTCCCCAACTGACAGGCATCCCCTCAATTTCCAGTTCTTTGCCGCCACAAAGAGAGCTGCTATGAATATTTTAGAACGTGTAGGTTCTTTTCCATTTTCCCAAATCATCTTGGGAAACAGACCTAATAGTGGTATTGCTGGATCAAAGGGTACAGGCAGTTTTTGATAAGTCTTTGGGCATAATTACAAATCTCTCTCTAAAATGGTTGGATCAGCTCACAGATCCACCAACAATGAATTAACATCCCAGTTTTTCCATATCCCCTCCAACATTTGTCACTTCCCCTCCTATCATTTTAGCCAATGTGTAATATGATATCTCAAGGTTGTTTTAATTTGCATTTCTTGAATCAATAATGATTTAGAGCATTTTTTTCATATGACTATAAACTGTTTTGATTTCTTCATCAGAAAACTGCCCGGTCATATCCTTTGACCACTTATTAATTGGGGAATGACTCACATACTTATAGATTTGACAAAGCTCTTTATATATTTGAGATATGAGACCTTTATCTGAGGAACTGCCAATAAAAATCTAAAGAACTTTAAGGTTACAAATGCTCTGCCTACAGCAACCCTGTGAGATAAGCATTACACAATGCTGAATGAATGGAAAAATATTTATTAAACACTTACTATGTAAGAATCACTATGCTAAGCATTGGGGATACAGATTGAAAGCAAATGCAATCCAGACTTGTGATTTCATTTGTGCAAGGAGATCTCTCATGTGACAAAGGTGATATTTCCTAGAGCCCTGCCAGGAAGGTGGGCTAGCTTTGCTTAAGGCTTTTTTCCATGAAGGTTGGGTTAATTCTTTTCCTTTAGAAATATAAAATTCTTCTCATACTTGATTGGCTCAAGAAACTGGCTCACGTTGCTGATGTGGCTTCTTGGTCATAGGTCAAGACTGGTTATGCCCAGTCCTGACAGGATGAGGGAGGATCAAGAGCAATGGTAGACATGCTTCTGCTTTGGCCAAGAGCATGATGGCAATACTGCTGACAGTCCTCAGCTTCCCAGCACAGGGAAGTATCACACGACCCTGACAGAGCGAGCAGCAGAACATTCCTCATTGCAGTGGCCAAGGCCCTAATGAAGTGGCCCACTTCATGGTCAATGACAAACGAAGACTTCCTCTAGCCCTTTGCTTACAGTAATCTAGAACTTATTGGCCCCTCTACATTGCTGACAGTTTAGCACCCAGTGAGTACTGGGCACCCTTTTTCCAGGCAGGACTTGGAGGAACTAAAGGGGTACTGTTGTTAGGAGGTGGTTTGCTTCCTAATGATGAGATGAAAGTGTCTACTTAGCTCTCAAAGAAGAAGAAGAAGAAAGACAGTCCCTCAGAAGCTTCTAATGGTAAGGATTTTGTTGCCACCCCCGCCAACTCCCAAATATGACTGACGAAACACTCAATGAACTGTAGTGACAGCTGCACGGGAGAAGTATGGTCGCACCTATGGATCTTCTATAAAATAAGGGACCAGTGGAAAAAATGAGAGATTTGTATTCCAATAAGTGGTAAATAAGGATAGAACATTCTAGGTAAATACCCTAAGGAATCTCTTTTATGGAAAGGGAGCATTTTGGCCTCAGTCCTGGTCTCTCTGCCATCCTTTGGCTGAAAGAGAATCTTGCAAGATTTCAACGGATTCAGAAGATATTGTACTTTCCATCTTCTCATCAACATCCTAGCATCATCCCTCAGGATAGCAAAGGTAGGGAGCAGTATCTGTGTCTGGAGGCCTTTGGAGGAAGAGTCATAGCTCTACAGAGAACTCATCAAAGGAGCTCACCATGCCTGAAGGGAATCTCCTGAGCAGTCCACAAAGGACTTTTAGCAATCAAGAGAGCTGTGAATTACCCCTTTGCACATGTGCTCTCTAAGTTTGACCTCACTCTCTCCTGAACTCTACATGTATTGGTAAAAGAGCGCGTCACAGACTTTACAGGAAAAGTTTTGTACCAACTGTATTGCCCTAGTAAGTTTCCCTCATTAAAAGCTATTTAAGTCAACCTGACTAAATGATTCTCAATTGAAAATTATGGCAGGAAACACACTAGTGGGGGCTCATGAACTACAGAGCATTAGAAACACAGGAAAATGGGAAGATGGGATGTCCCTGAGGTTTAATCCTAGAGCCAGCCCTGAAGTGATATAGCAGCTGTGCTCTAGGGATTCGTTCATCAATAAGAGTGGGAATTGGGATAGTTGTTATACAGCATATACTATAATATTTGTTCCCTGAATATAAAAGACCCTCACTGAATATCCTTCCCCTGCTATGGCTCCTTTTGTGAGCTGTTAGATGGACAAAGAGGATCTCATTTTATTCTCGTATCAAACCTAAACTACCAAGGGAGAGGTCTGAGTCAGGCCTAGTCCACAGCAGTTAGTAAGGAAACTCCCACTACCAATGCAGGTCAGCAACTGCTATGCAAACTTATAGTCTTAATGAGATGCCAGAAGGCATAGAGAAGTTAAATTATTTGGCCAGAGTCACATAGCCAGTCTGTGTCACAAGTAGGACACGAGTCCAGGTCTTTATATCTTTAACACCAGGGTTGTTGTTGTTGTTGTTTTTAATTAAATTTCATTTTCTCTTCAAAAATCAGCCTTCTAGCCTTCTCTTTTCTCTCCCCCTCCCTACTGAGAAAGCAAGAAAAATACAATTTCTCTTATAAGCATATATAATCAAGCCAAAGGAAATTTCTCATGGACCATGTTTAAATATATATATATATATATATATATATATATATATATATATATATATATATATGTTTTACATGATTGCACATATATAACCTAAATCTGATTGCTTGTTGTCTCAGGGAGGGGGAAGGAAAGGGAGGGAGGGAGGAATAGAATTTGGAATCCAAAACTTCAAAAAAAGTTTTTAAAAAGTTTTAATATGTAATTGGGGAAAAAATAAAATATTATATGTAAATAAATATATACATAATGTGTGTGTGTGTGTGTGTATGTGTATACACACACATATCTCACTTTGTGCTCTGAGTTCATCACTTCTCTGTCAGGAGGTGGGTAGCATGTTTCATCATAAGTCCTGAGGAACTGTGGTTGCTCAGTGTGTTGATCAGAGCTTCCAACTTTTCAAACACACACACACACACACACACACACACACACACACACACACACGCACACACACACACATTTTGTTTCAATTAGCCAAGATCACCTTTGCACTCTTCCTTCCCAACTCCCCTCCCCCATTGAGAACACAAGGAAAACAAAACCCATTACCAATATAAATTTCTACATTGGTCATGCTCATAGAATGTTTTCCTCATTCTACATTCTGAGTCCTTCATCTCAGGAGGTGAGTAAAATGTTTCATCACTGGTCCTCTGGAATCTCAGTTGTCCATTACACTGACAAGAGTTCAGCACAAAAATATTCCATTTACATACTATAACTTGCTCATATATTCCCCAATCTATGGGTATTCTCAGATTCCAATTCTTTGAATCTGAAAAGGAGCTATAAATATTTTTGTACATCCTTAGAATTTTTCTCAGAACTAATCCTTCCCTTAATGTACTCTCACTCTAATTCCTCCTCCTTCCTTTTCCTTTTCCCTCCAATTTCACTTTTGAGTGAAATTTATTTAGTACCCAACTCTGTGTGTGTATTCTTCCTTCTTTTAACCAGTTCACATGAGAGTGAAGTTCAAGTGTCTGTAGCTCATCCTCATCTTCTCTTCCTTTGTGTGTCTGTGTGTGTGTGTGTGTGTGTGTGTGTGTGTAATGTGTGTCTACTTGTGCCCTCTAATTATGTGAGATTACTTTCTCTAACCTTTCCTTTCCCTCTTAGTGTATTCCTCTTCTCCTCTCTTTCCATTCTTTTCTTAAGATTATCAAGACATAACAGGACCACTTCCATGTCTTGTCTAGTTGGATTCCTTTATGATCTCTGATGATGATAGGGTTCAGAAGGGATACATGTATCATAGCCTCATATTTGAATGTAAGCAGTTTATCTTTGTTTAGTGCTTTATCATTGTTCATTCTGGCTTACCTTTTTATGTTGTTCTTCACTCCTGTGTTTGTACTTCAAAGTCTTTCCACCACTCTAGTTTTTTCATCAGGAATGCTTGGAAGTCCTCTATTTCATTAAACATCCAGTTTTTTTGCCAGGGATTTGAGAAAGTCCAGGGACTTTCCTTTTTGGGGTTCCAATCCCAAAGACATGGTCTTTTCCTTTTAGGAATTCAGATCCCATCCCCATCAGTAGCTACCCATCAATTGAAGAATGACTGAACAAATTACCTTAAATGAATGTTGTAGTAGAAGAAATAACCATTATCTCCCACCCCCTGGCAATTTAGCCTAGTTTTTCCTTAAAAGGTATTGAAACTATGGTGGTGCACTGCTGCTACTGGGGGAAGCTTCAGTAGAGCTAAATCTGGTTTGGTGTCTGCACTTAAGTTCAGCACCAACATGGTGAGCCCCTAGGAGTTGAGGACTATCTAAGGAGGGGTGAATCAGCCCAGGTTAGAAAGCTTCTGTGCAGATCAGTATTTAGATTGAGCCAGTGGCTTCTGAATGTTCAACCTTGATGAAATAGGAGACCTAGTTTCAATAAACAAACAAACAAACATAAAATGAATAAATAAGCAAGTGAATGAAAAGTATTGAAACTGTCTTTGAGATTTGATTGGACTAAAGCTCAGTCATTGATTCCTGGTCATGTAGGTTTTGTAAAACCACCACAATATTAGGGACTGTAACCCCAACCTGAGGCTTTGTACCATAGACTAGTAGCATGAATAAGACTGGGAAGCTATACTCAAATTAATCAATGCTTTGGTGGAGGAATGAATAGAGCAATGTACCTGGAGTCAGGAAGACCTAAGTTCAAATCTAGCCTCAGACGCTTACTAGCTATATGACTCTGGGCAGCTCACTTAACTTTTGTCTGCCTCAATTTGCTCATCTGTGAAATGGGATTAATAATAGCACCTGCAGGGGCAGTTATGTGGTGCAGTGGATAGAGCTCTGGCATTGGAGTCAGGAGGACTTGTGTTCAAATCCAGTCTTAGACACATGACACTTACTAACTGTGTGACCCTGGGCAAATCATTTAACGCCATTGCCTAGCCAAAAAAAAAAATTTTTTTTTAATGTGATTGGGGATGTTGCTTCTGCATATCACTCATCAGGGTGTGGACACCTATGTGACAGCACACTTGAGAGCATTAAAATCAGTTTAAATTGAGTTTGAGGTCCAACATATAAAGTAAGGGGAATGGGAGATATAATTAGGGACTTTAGGGGACATTAGGCACTTTGGATAGGCTCTAACCTCTAACCAGCTAATGGGGAAACAGGGGAGGGAAATTTGAATAGAGAATAAAAAGCTGTGTATCTGTCCCACATGTGTGTGTCCACAACATGGAACACCCAGTCCGGCCAGATTGTTAATAAAAGTTCTTCCTGGTTTAAAAAAAAAATCCAGTTTTCCCCTGTAGTTTTCCTTGGCTATAAGGCCATATCCTTGGCCTTTTGGAATATATTCCAAGTTCTTTGCTTCTTTATAGTGGTAGCTGCTAAATCATGTTTGATCCTGACTGTGGCTCCCTCAGTACTTGAATTCTTTGTTTCGGGCTGCTTACGGTATTTTTTCTTTGACCTGGAAGCTCTGGATTTTGGCTATGATGTTCTTGAGAGTTTTCATTTGGGAGTTTCTTTCAGGAGGTGACCAATAGATTCTTCCTGTTTCCACTTTGCCCTCTGGTTCTAAGAGATCTGGGCAATTTTCTTTTAAGATTTCTTGCAATGAGATGTCTAGGCTCTTTTTTTGGGTCATGGTGTTCAGAGAGTCCAATGAGTCTTACATTTTTTCTCCTCAATCTATTTTTTCCAGGTCACTTGTTTTCGCTATAAAATATCTTACATCTCTCTCTCTCTCTCTCTCTCTCTCTCTCTCTCTCTCTCTCTCTCTCTCTCTCTCCCATTTGACTGTGTTTTAATCAACAAGACTTCTATTAGGACCATTCAAAGTTGCAGGGAATTTGTTGCTTGGACAAAGTTTTATACCTTTTGTGCCAAGTTAATTCCCTTTCCAATTCTTTTTTCCATAGCTCTCATTTCTTTTCTAATTTTTCCCTCAAGTGCTGTCACTGCATTTATAAAAACATTTTTAACTCTTTTTTTTTAACTCTTGCTTTACGTCTTCCAGGCATTTTAGTTGTGTTTGTGCCTAAGCTGTGTTTTCCTCTGCTTATAGACATTTTAGAGTCATTCTCTTCTGGGTTTCTGTCTGTAGTATCTCTATCACCATAATAAATTATTGTAGTGGGATTCTTTATGTTTGTCTGTTCATCCTTTTAGCCTACCTCTTGACTTCCAGGCTTGATGTTAGGGCTTGGCTCTGTGCACTTCTGGAGGGGAAGGTCTGGGCTAGACTTACTGCTGCTTTCTTGGGGTATTAAGTATTGTGTTATTCCATGATATCAGAGACAGGCTTAGGACTCGAAAGCTTTCCATGGTCCCAAAGTGATCTAATCCAGCGCAAAGTCTGTTTGCTGCACACGCGCGCGCACACACACACACACACACACACACACACACACACACACCCATCTGAGCTCTGCAAGTTCTTGACCTGGCAATTGCCCAAGATGCAGTAGATGACCTTAGCATCTTTGATGTCTGACCAGACGCTAAGCCCTCCACAGCACCTGCTTCAGCTACCTTCCTGGCTATTGGAAAAAATTGTTTTTTCACCCATTCCAATGGGGGAAGTATTCACATGCATGGGAATGACATTCCCCTAACTCACTGATGGGTTTGAGGCCTGTCACTTACCTTCAACCTGGTTTAGCTCATCTGCAAAGACTGTTTTGTTGGGGTATGGCCACTGCACATGCTACAGCTTCTTGGAGCCATAGGGGAAAGTTGGATGAAGATGGATGCCAAGGGTGGATGAGCAGCCCTGAAGAGGGCTTGGCAAGCCTTCATACCGGAGGTGCTAGTCCTTCTTGAACACCCCATGCACCCCAATATATGCCACCTATCATTTATGTTAAAGGTACAGCCAGGAGACTGGGTCTCAGCCTGTTTTCTTGGGTGTCACACACACTATGCTGCCTCATAAACATTAGCTAATGAACTGTAGCTGTATCAGGGAGAAAATCTTATAAAATAGCAGCCACTGAAGGGATCAGATTTTGATAGGGGCCCAAGAGGCATGTTAGCAGCATAAACACAGCAAAAGGGAACTCAACTGGTAGACAAAGTGAACAAACAGTATAAGGTTGGCCAGAC
The DNA here is from genome assembly GCF_003287225.1 of Phascolarctos cinereus. Lineage (NCBI taxonomy): Eukaryota > Metazoa > Chordata > Mammalia > Diprotodontia > Phascolarctidae > Phascolarctos > Phascolarctos cinereus. Next base: position 503,794,182 of record NW_027555847.1, read on the forward strand.
TGAATAAAATAAATCATTCTTCCTTCTAAACATGGATTTTTTTCCCCCAGCACTTTACCTTGCACCTCAGAGGCTAGGAACACAGACTCCTGCCATTTGAACAAAGAGATGTCATATCTGCAAAGGAAGCTAGGTTGGCTAGTCTATTTTCCTAAGAAAGTTTTCATTGATTTTTCTACTATTAGTGTTTGCCAGAGGGCCATTTTTATCCTCCTCACTCTTGATCAGACCTGCCCACCCAAAATACTTAACAAATATCAACTCATTCATGCTTTCAAAGACCCTGTCCCACCCTTTCTTCCTCTAGTCTTCAGAGAGACCATGATAAATTAGGCAGAATGTTCCTTAGAATAATAGTTACAGATTTGCAACCTGTAGAACACCTAAAGAATATGTTCTTTGCAACAACACAGAAGAATTCATCTGTTTATCCAACAGACTTATTGAATAGCCCTTAGGATCAGGGCACTGACTTAGAATGACATAGGTGAATACAGAGATATCTAAGACATGGGCCCTGTTTCCAAGAAGCTTACAGTCTATTTGAGGAGATGAGACATGTGTAGGCATACAGAGCAGAAAATGGTGAGTGCCATTATTTTAGTGTAGGATGGTAGAGATTTGAGAAAAGAGTAGGATCACTTTCAACTAAGACAGGGACCTTAACCTGGATCTATAAACTTAAAAAAAAATTTTGAGAACTGTATTTCAATATAAGGGGCAGCTAGGTGGCCCAGCAGATAGAATACCAGGCCTGGAGTCAGGAAGACTCACCTTCCTGAGTTCAACTTTGGCCTCAGGCACTTACTAGCTGTGTGAGCCTGGGCAAGTAACTTAATCCTCTTTGTCTCAGTTCCCTCATCGATAAAATAAGCTGGAAAAGGAAATAGCAAACCACTCTAATACCTTTGCTAAGAAAACCCCAAATGGGGCCACAAAGAGTTAGAAATGACTAAAAATGAAAATTTCAACATAAGTGGGTTTTTTTGTAACCTTATGTATTTTATTTTATGCATTTAAAAGCATTAGCCTGAGAAACGATTCATAGACTTCACCCAACTGCTAAATGGGTCTGCTATTATTATCCTCCATTTTACAATTGAGGAAACTGAGGCAAACTGAGGTGAAGTGACTTGCCCAAGGTCACCCAGTTAGTAAGTTTCTAAGGCCAGATTTGAACTCAAGTCTTCCTGATTCTAGGCCCAGAACTATATCCACTGGGCAGCCAATTGCCATCAGAAAGATGTGTGACCAGGAAAGGAGTCAAGTTGGTAGTATAACATACCACTTCTGCAAAATTCTCTGTCCATGATCTGTTGCAGGCTGCTGATGCACACCACACACCTCTCTACTGTCCTTTGGGTGACCCACAACTTTAATTCTTCACAGTCGATGGGATTCCATGACTCATAGCTATATAGCATCCCAGGAGGAATGCCTATATTAAAAAGTGGGAGTTTGTTTTGGGGAGAAGCCTGCCAGCTTTAAAAGTATTGTGCAGTTTCTTAACATCAATCCAGTTTACTCTCCTCTTTTTCATTTCCATCTCAGCTCACCATCCACATTCAATTTCTAAGATTTTTGTACTGATGGATCAGTTCTATAGATTGTTCATCCCACTGAATATCAGGGTCTAGAGTGTTTTGTCCTGTGCAAATAGTGAAACCAAATCTTCTGAGTGGATTATGGTTCTATCGCATTTCGAAGATTATGCTATGGATCAGGGTGATTACAATCAAGGATGTGTCATTGGCAAATAGGAGTATTTTGAGAACTTTGCAGTTTACATGGAAACCTTCTTTGATTTGGACTCCATGTTGCACAAGCTCCATGTCAAACACCTTTAGCAAACATGTCCCCCTCTTGATGCTTCATGTGATATATAATGAAGGATATGGGGGCAGCTAGGTGGCACAGTGGATAGAGCTCCAGCCTTGGAATCAGGAGGACTTGAGTTCAAATCTGGCCTCAAACACTTGACACTCACTAGCTATGTGACCTTGGGCAAGTCACTTAATCCTGATTGCCTAGCAAAAACAAACAAACAAAAAATGAAGGATAAAAATGCCACATCTGTTGTTAGTATCTGGCACTGAGGATCTCATGGTGCTGCTTTGTTTCTGCTTTAATCTGCTCTTGTTGCCCCTGCCCTTCTTCCAAAGGGTTCTTCTTCTTCCCTTCCCCATAATCCCTCAGGATGGGAGGGGATAGTTTGTAAAAGTCCACTCAGTCAATCATAGGGTCAAGGCATATTTCCCAGGAGTGAAAGAAGGAAGCACTGCGGTATTTCTGCCCAAGATTAGCACCCAAGACCAGCAGGTATTCATCACCAGCATCCTTATCTCCCTTACAGCCAATGTTACAGACAATGTTATGCTAGAATTATACCCTGGAGTGTCATTATCTTTTATAAACTAACAGGTGGAAATTTCCCCTACTACAAATACAAACCCCAACATATCCTTGAGAAATCAGCAAATAAACTGAAGTATCATAAACTGAACTGTTCATCACCTACCATCAACTGAACATAAAATTAATCTATAAAATTTCATGCACTAAATTCTTAGTATTTATTTTCATACCAAGAACACATAATCTCCAAACTATATGGAATGAAAAGTTTTGACAATATAGAGACCTAGAAGAAGAAATTACAATTGTGTGGGAAAGGGACAAGATATGCATCAACCCTGTCATTTTGTCTGATACTAGGATTGTCCTGAAGATGCTTGTACTGAATCTACAGATGACAGGTTTACATCCCAACACTTTCATTCAATTATAAAAAGTAGTCATTTCATCCAGCCATGCAACAGTCTGCAGAATATTAAATATAAAAGAATCAAGATAGTAACTTGCCCACAGATTATTTCTATCTCAATTCCATAAAACAAAAGATGAGAAGAATGGTAATAGTAAGATGGTAATAACAACAACAACAACAATAAATCATATGTATGTAGTACTTGGCAATTTGCAATATGCTCTCCTTATAACAACTCCATGAGACAGTGCAAGTATTATTGTTCTAATTTCATAGATGAAGATCCTGAGGTGCAGAGTTTAAATGAGTTGACTAAGAGCACACACACTCATAGTTGGAACTTGTTGAAGCCAAGATTCAAACATTTAATGGTAGTTGAGCACCAATTAGATCCTCAGCTCATTTAAGTGTGCAAATATCTCTGCTTTTTCTTTACTTCTGTTCAAATGTAGCCAGGGGAGATGAACAAAGAAATCTTGATGAGCAGAGAGAGTGGGGAAATTTTATCAGAACAAGGGAGGGGGATATAAGAAATCTGTAATCTTCCATTTATCTTGCTACTTTGTATATATATTTTTTTCCTGTTCACTATCTTTATGTATTTGTTACCGTAGCATAAATTCTCTGATAGATCAAATGCAGCAACTTAATACTGTACAGAAGTTGGAAATGGAGGAGAAGGCTGTAATTTTTTTAAAAAAAATTTTTTTTGAACTCTTAAAGGGTAAAGTTAGCACAGTTAGTTACAGAAAGTCCCCAACTTGCAAATGGATTTTGTTCCAAAAAAGGTTTTTTTAAGTTTGTTGTTTGCAAACCAAAATGCATTTTCTTGAAAAAAAATAAGGGTAGACATAGTAGTTAGGTTACCAGCCTAGCCCATGACACCTATTTAATCTATAATGTGGCTGAAGTGTGGGATGCTTGCAATGAAAGTCACAGTAGTAGAAAACCACACTATTTCAAATGTCTGGTATTTCTGCTACATTATGAATGAAGTGAATTTTTGTGAGCTTGCCTGGAAAACTAGCCATCTTTTTTTCACGTTGTTTCTGTGGGAAAATGTATTTTAAATTAAATAGAATTTGGAGTGTTGGCAACATATTTCTCCTCCACACAAACAGCCAGCTGCCCAATGGGAATAGGAAGTAGCAATTCAGAGAATACTTGTTCTTTAGGTCTCCAGGGAGAGGCTCATGTTTATGAGGTAGTCCTGAGCTGGGGGTTCATAACTTAAGGAATAACTGTACATCCCTCAAATGTATGCTTCCAGTGCAATCCATTTTGTTCCTCATTATATTCCCATGAAAGCCCTGAATTCCAAACTGCAATAGTATCAGATCCATTGTCAAAGCTTTACTTATTCTGTTAAACTCAAATCAGTAGAGAACTCCTGCTGTTTGTCCTTCTGACACATACACACCCCACAAAGCCACCAGAAGCTGCTCATAGTCTGTCATCGCACCTTCCCACTTCATCGGTGGTTGCCCTGATACTGCCCCCACCAGTGTCAAAAGGATCACTCTTCTCAAGTTTTCTCAGGTCAAACTCATGGGGAAGAAAAAAAAACCATAGCAAGCACCATGAAGGCACCCCAAATGTTTGTAGTGGAAAGAAGCTAAGCAGCCTTCACTCATCTTTCAGACTGTCTTACAAATACACTTTAAAAAACCCTGCCATCCCACCCTGTCCCCAGGAGTTCCGGAGTACAAAATTAAATCACCATCCATCACTCTGCCTGGCCTAACCAACTAATCCACTTGGGCAGGCGGCTGTTTGCAAGGTTCCAATAACTACTATTAGTGATGATTTTCTGTCTCATCCTCTTTGTGTTAAACTGTTTATACCCAGGGGTTCTTAATCCAGAGTCTGAGCTTTTTTTTTTTTAACATATTGGCAACAATTTAAATTTACTTGGTTTTCCTTATAACCCTCTGTATTTTATTTTATGCATTTAAAAGCATTGTTCTGAGGAGTCCATAGGCTCTACCAGTCTGACAAAGGGATCAGAGAGCAAAAAAAAAGTTAAACCCTATTCCATACAGGGTGGCCTAGTGGAAAGGGGGCTGTATTTGGAGCCTAGAAGACATGTGTGTGAATCCAGCCCCATTCAGTTACTAGCTGTGTGACCCTAAGCAAGTCACTTAACCTCTCTTGGCCTTGGTTCTCTCTTCTGTAAGATGATGATAGTAATAGATCCTACCTCACAGGGCTGTCAAGAGGATCAAATGGGATTATGGCAGTAGAGCACTTCGCCAACATTAAGGTGCTATATAAATGTAAGCTCTTATGTAACTCTTAGAAGCCAAAATTGAGATGCCTTAAGCAGTTGTCAATGAGACTGGATATTGCTTAGTTAATAATAAATCATCTTCCTTCTTTCCTATTGCTTAAGACCAGAGTTCACCCTTCTCCAAGCAAATCAACATCCTCTCTTTGAGTAATGTGGTTAACAAGAACACCAACTCAAACAGAACCGTGCAGAAATCTTGGACTTATCAGGGCTGGTTGGTGGTGGACGAGGGAACAGGAAGGGGGTAAAAGGAACAATGGCCCCCTAACCAGAATGGGCTTTATCTGCTTGCCATCAGAACAGGGGCCGTCAAACTGTTTTTCTTTCTGGTCAGCCTGTGAACTAGGCCGAGTGTACAGTACCAGGCAGTGTGAAAGAGCCCTGTGTTGTCCTTCTGTTTGTACGAGCTGTTGACACAGGGTGGAGTTCCAGGTTATTGTGATGAAGGCGGATTCTTACCCTATTTTTTTTTCTGATAGCTATAAATCAAGAGAACATTTCCGATCTCTTTGTCCCAAAGGCCAGACCGCCATCTTTCTGAAAATGCAACTTTTGGGAACCTCAGGGGAAACTGGGCTTCCCAAGGTGGGTCATGGTGTTCAGTGTTGGCAGGGAGCCTGCAGTAGGAGGAACTGCTTCTCTAGTAATAATGTCACATAAAACAGACAAAAACAATTTGATAGTCACCAATCAATCATAATAATAGCTAGCATGTATATGGTGCTATATTGTTGTTCATCCTTCATTTTCTAAGAGGACCAATAACAACATGGGTGAGGTCCTGACTTGCATGTGATTTGCAAAGTGCTTCCTACATGTTATTTCCTTTGGTCTTCATGTCAATCCTGTGAGACAGGTGCTATTCCCTCCATCTTTACAGATGAGGAAACTGAGACTGAGAGGCTAAGTAACTCACCCAGGGTCACATAGCTAAGCAAGGGTCTAAGTAGGATTAGAACTCAGGTCTTCCTGACTCCAAATCTAGTACCATCCACTAAGCTATTTTAGTTGCCTCTTCCTATGTGCCAGGCACCATGCTAAGGGCTTGGGATAACAAGGAAGGCAAATCAGTCTGTCATCATGGAAATTCTATTCTAATAGTGAGACAAGAAGAATCAGAGAGAAAACTGCAAAAGATCATAAACATTTCCACATTAGCTCAAACCAGTGGCTTATGCAGCCTTGTATCCTCACTGACCCCAAGAAACCACAGGATTTAGAGCTAGAAAGAATCTTACAGGTATGGTTCAATCCCTTCATTTTACAGATGAGAAAACTGAGGTCCAGAGATAGGAAGTTACACAGGAAGTAGTGGGGGTGGGGGCTGTTTTAAACAAGGGTCCTCAGACTTGGAATCTACTATTCTTTTCACAGCCAAAATATGGCTGCCCCCCTTGACAACTTTACCCAGGCAGGACAGATCCTAAAACCTCCCAACTTTCCTTAGCCATTAGTCTCATCAGCCAGGAATTCCACAAAACCTTTTTTTTTCTTAATCTATTTGCATTTTCAGCTTGTGTCACTTAAATAGAGTAATGCATTTCTGAAGTTTGTGTCAATGGAAGTCATTCACCTTCTTAGGGCCTTAGTTAAACTTACCATCAAAATAAGAGAGTGGAACAAGTTTTCTAAGCTCTTCCCAACTTTGAAATTCTAGTGCTCTAAAGTGATATCAAGTTTACTTTATCATTATTTAATATACGTAGATACCTAATTAAAACTATTTCTTATCAAGGTTTTCATAAAAAAAATGTTCCATGTAGTTTTAATGACTTCAAAAAGTTGTGAGAGAAGAAAGGAAAGAAGGAAGGAAGGAAGGAAGGAAGGAAGGAAGGAAGGAAGGAAGGAAGGAAGGAAGGAAGGAAGGAAGGAAGGAAGGAAGGAAGGAAGGAAAGGGAAAAAAAGAAAAAATTTCCACGGAGCTGGGGAACCTCTCAGTCCTCAAGTGCGGCCCTTTAGCTGAATCCGAACTTCATAGAAGTGAAGGTTCCTCACCCCTGATAGAAAGGTTAGTGCTGCTCAGTTCATTGTTTCAAGCTCTCTTTCTCCTTTTCTCCCAGACTGCCATGTGGTGGCATCATGATGAAGTGGGAAAAGCCCTGAATCTGGAAAGAGAACCTGAGTTCAAATCCTCATTATCTGTATGACCTTGGTTGGGTTACTTAACCTCTCTGGGCATCAGTTAATTCATCTATAAAATAAGAGAGTTGAACTTGATGACCCCTAAGTTACCTCCAGCTCCAAATCTATGATTCTCTTATGGTGACAGCAACTGTGGTCAGAGCAATGTCTGTTCCAGGAAGGGTAAGTTAGTTTTGCAACATCTACTAAGTCAATGCCACATAGGGCATTCTAGCTTTTCCTTTAAAAGGCAATGAAACTGGTCCAAAGGACTAAGGCTTGAAGCATTGATGCAGCTTCCTTGTCACCTTAAACATAAAAAGCCCAAGTCACAAGGATTCAGGGCTCCTCTATCTTGACAGAAATCCAGCTGCCATAAGATTCAATGCACCCTTCTGACCAAGCACCCCGGAGACAGAGCTGTGCCTAACCGAATCAATGCTGTGTCTTTGCTAACTATTATTTCTATGCCATTGTTACATAATCTTCTTTTTTGTTAAGTGTGGAATGGTCTCTGAGTGTTGATCTGAGTCAGGCCTAACCCAGATCTACCCTTTCTCAGATATGCTATTCCTTTGTGCAGTCAACATCTATTGCTTCAACTTTCTCCTTAAGCAATTTAATTGCCTTCTGGAATTTTGACTGCCATTTGTATCTGGGAACCTCCTAGATCTATCTTTCTAGACCTTACATTAATCTGATACCAAGTTCTACTATCTAAATTATTTGTACTTTGTGAGAAAGGCATATTTCTCTAAATATCACAAAGATAGAGTTTCATAGCTTACATTAAAATTGCTAAAATACTTTCCTTGTGATAAACTTCCAAGGTAGGCACTTGCTGAATATGTGTTGACTGATAGAACTCCTTCTTCTTTTTACTTTTTCTTCACTCAAATCTAATCCTGTCCCATCACCCTTTAACCACTGATAATCTTAGAGCTTTCTGTCAATGATTTAATTATAACCACTCCTTTTCCTTCCCGCATCAAACTTCCATCATTCTCTTGAATTTTAAGGCACTCCAACAGATCACACCGTCCTTCCCTAGTCTATTCATTTGCTGTCCAATCCCTCTACTTCTTTGATTTCCCCTTCCACATCTGCCTCTGTCTTTTTCTCTCTATTACTTATAATCTGTCCAATCATCATCCTTGTGTCTAAACTCCAAACAGCCCTACTTGATTAACTGATCCATCACATTGCTTGGTAGTCTAGACCCTATGGCTGTCACCACCAATATTTCACTATGTCACTGGGTTTCCACAGAATTGGGCCTAGTCATTCTGGGGTGCCACACACCAAAAAAATTCTAAAATGATAAGCTCTGAGTCACCTTTTCAGTTTCCATTTCAGTCCACTGCTTCCAGAAATAGTCTGGTCTAGGGAGAACAAGGGCAGACAGGAACCACCAAGCACTACAGGGTGGGCTTGGGTTACACCTACCCACCATCCTGTGAAAAAAGAAAAGAGAAGCTTTAGGTTATGGGCTATGACAAAGTCCTTTATGTCATCATAATAATGAAATTTCCAATGCATAAAAATCTGACACAGGGTCTGGAAAAATTAAAATTAAAAAATATATTCCAATTGAAAAAATGTTTTTTTCTTAAAAACCAAATATGTCCTGGATTCTCAGATGTCAGGAGAGAATAAGCATGAGATACACCCACGATCTAGTCTCAGAGTCCATGTGGCAAGAAAGCTCCCTGTTACTGGGAGCCAAGACAACCAAGTGAATGACTTAGTAAGCAAGTCTCAGTGTCTAAGCCACATCTTCTTTATCTCTGGCAAATAGGTAGACAATGGACCCCAAGACATAAAAATGGCTTATGTGATTAATTTTCTCTCATTTTCTGGCATTCAACAACATCTAGTAAACAGTCATTTAACATATTCATTTATTAATTCATTTGTTAAGTTATTGATAGAGATAGGGATAGAGATGGATATGTGATTTCATTTGTATTTGGAATTCCTGGATGAGGAAACTCTGTCTACCAATGCAGGTTGGAATCTTCTCTGCGCCTTATAGTCTTAGAAAGTCACTTAGGTTTGGAACTATGCCCAAAAGGCAATCAAGCTGTGCGTAGCCTTTGATCCATCAATACCATTACTAGGTCTGTATCCCAAAGAGATCATAAAAAAGGGAAAATACAAAAATATTTATAGCAGTTCTTTTTGTGGTAGCAAAGAATTGGAAATTGAGGGGAGGCCCATCAATTGGGGAATGGCTGAACAAATTGTGGTATATGAATGGAATGGAATACTATTGCTATAAGAAATGATGAGCAGGCAGATTTCAGAAAAACCTGGAAAGATTTACATGAACTGATGCTAAGTAAAGTGAGCAGAACCAGGAAAACATAATTCACAGTAACAACATTGTGCGATGTTCAACTAAGAATGACTCAAACTCTTCTCAGCAACACAATTGTCCAAGACTTCCAAAAGATCCATCATGGAAAATCTATCCACATTCAGAGAAAGAACTGATAGAGTCTGAATGTAGATTGAAGCATACTATTTTCACTTTATGTTTTTTCATGTCTGTTCTTGTCTGGTCTGTTTCTTCTCTCATAACATAACTAATATGAAAATGTTTTTACGTGATTGGACATATATAACCTATATAAAATTGCTTACTGTTTTACAGAAGTGAGAAAAATTTGGAATTCACCATATCGTTTAAAAAAAAAAAGATACATGGGGGGCAGCTAGGTGGCACAGTGGATAGAGTACCAGCATCAGAGTCAGGAAGACCTTAGTTCAAAACCAGCCTCAGACACTTGACACTTACTAGCTGTGTGACCCTGGGCAAGTCACTTAACCCCATTGCCTAGCCAAAAACAAACAAGCAAATAAAAAAGATATATGATGCAAAGAAATACTTGTATTCTTTAATGTTTCCATTCAGAATATGTTGTTATAATTAAAAGAAATGAGGAATATGTCCTTTAACTTTGACAATAATATCCTAAAACTGATTATGGCAACCCCATTAAGATTTTCCTTACATTACTGCTGATACTATTGCCCTTTTGCCTGCTTCCATAAATCTGCATTACTTTATACAAGACTTCCTATGTTTCTCCAATTGCATTTTAATAAATTACATAAATAATAATTTTAAAAGGTAAATTGAAGATATGATTGTCTATTTTATATCAGTCTCAGAAAAACTCCTAAAAAGAAGGCTGAGATAAAATCTATCTCCTTTAAAAAAAAAATCAAATCCACTGATGTAAGTAATCCCTAAGAACTTGGTCCTGAAATGATGAGGATCACTTTGTTCTGGGTCAAATCTGTTTTTTTAGTAATTAACAGCTTAGCAGGGTCCCTTCCTGAAATTTTTCCTTTGAGAATCAAAATTTAGATTTAGGCCATTGATTATACCCATTAATTAGTTCAGCTTTTCTAGTAATCTAGTCCCACAGAGAGCCCATGCAAAAACATCACGTTTCACAGATCCTTGTGATGTTGTCGGGCCATCAGTTAGAGAGAGAAGGTCTCTACTTCTCCAAAGAAATCAAAACCCAGCAACCAACCAAGTTTGTCCTGAGCTGGTATGCAGAAAAGTTGGAGACTAGCCTAGCTGGACAGAGGACATGCAAACATATACATGCACATGTGTGTGCATATGTACACACACATCAGTGAACAATACATAACATGTAACTAACTTAAATTGGAGATTTAGAGCTGAAAGTCACTTGGAGACCATCTAGTCTAATTGTCTCATTTTGGAAATCAGGAACCTGAAACCTCTAAAAGTAATGGAATGCAGAAGGAGGGTAAGACACGGTTCCTGCCCTAAAGGGCTTACAGTCTAGTTGGAGAGAGGAAGTACAAGAAATACACACAAGCATATGTGTGTGTATACATGCGCACTCACATACACATACCAGTGAACAATACATAACATATAACTAACTTAAATTAGAGATTTAGAGCTGAAAGTCAGTTAGAGATCATCTATTCTAATTGTCTCATTTTGGAAATCAGGAACCTGAGACCTGTGAAAGTAAGTGGCTTGTCTAAGGTTATACAACTAGGAAGAATCAAAGATGCATACAGGAAAATAGTGAGGAGGAAAGTTAAATGAAAAGGTCTGGGGCAGATTATGCAGTAGAAGCGGGGAATTTCTGAGGTTGTTTTTTTTCCCCTTTATTTTCTTTAAAGCAGGTAATGATGCAAAAAGCATCATTCAGCAGCTGTATTCAAGATGGATTAGAGAAAGAAAAGAGTGGAGTCAGAGAGACAAGATAGGAATCTGTTAGAGTGATTCAGGCATAGATGTGTATCATAATAAGTTAACCATAAGCTATAAGTAGCAAAGAAGACTAATAGACTTGAAAGAAATTAAAAGTAGTAGATAAGCAAAGAGTGCAGGCTGACATGGGAGTAGAAATTTCATCTCCCATGCAAATTCCAAGAGCTGAGCTGCCCTTCAATCAGCTCCCGCTCCCTTCTCTGGTATAATCCCTCCTCTCCCAAGTTATCCTGTAGTATCAAACTGATTGGTCAGTCAGTCAACAATCCACAACCGTTTATTAAACACCCACTATGTGTCAGGCATTGTGCTTAAAGCTGGGGAGGGGGAAATGAAATATACACATATGCCTTCAAGGCATGAAGGGAATGAAATCTACAATATGCCTTCAGGGAGCTCACATCCTAATGGGGGGAGAGGGGAAAACTTGCAAATAACTGTACATACAAGTATACAGTAAATTGGAGGAAGTCTCAGAGGGAAGGCACGTGTAGGGGGAGGAGAGGAGAGAGGAGGAGAACAGAGTAGGGAGACCACAAAAGGCCTCTTACAGAAAATAGGATTTCAGCTGAGTCTTGATGGAAGCCAGGGAAGCCAGAAGGAGAAGACTAGGAGGAAGAGCATTCCAGGTATGGTGGACAGCCAGTAAAAAGGCATACAGTAGGGAGATGGGAGTGTCCTGTGCAAAGAACAGCAAAAAGAACAGTATCGCTAGATCTTGGAGTTCATGGAGTGGACTAAAGTATAAGAAAACTGGAAAAGCAAGAAGAGTCCAAGTTGTAAAGGTCATTAAATGCTATTTGTAGGATGTTATATTTGTTCCTGGGTGTTACTATAGTTTAATGAATAGAAAAGTAACATTGTCAGACCTACTCTCTAAGATCATGTTGGCAGCTGAGGGAAGAATGAACTGGAGCAGAGAGAGGTTTGTGGCAAGGAGACCAACCAGAAGATTATTGCAATAGTCTAGGCAGGAGGTGATGAAGGTCCATGTCAGGTTGGTAGCTATATGTGTGAAAGGTTGGGTACATAAATGAGAGATACTGTGAAGGTGGCAATGACAAGAATTGGCAATGGATTTGGATAGGTGGTGTAAAAACAGTGAGGAGTCAAGGAAGACACTTAGGTTGTGATCCAGGGTGACTGAGAGCATGGTGGTGCCCTTAGCAGAAAAAGGGAAATTGGAAAGAGGTGGAAGTTGGGGGGGGGAAAGATGATAAATTCTATTTTAGACATGTTGAATTGAAGATATCTGCAGGATATCCAGTTGGAGACGTCCAAAAGGCAGATGGAGATGGGAAGCTAGAGATTAGGAGAAAGGTTAGAGCTAGACAAATTGATGTGGGAATCATCTGTACCGAGATGATAATTGAACCTATGGGAGATGATTAGATCACCAGGCAAGATAACACAGAGGGAGAAGAGAGGATTGTTAAGGAAAGAGCATTGCAAGTTACCCAAAGTTAGTGGGCATGACCTAAATCAGAGGTTCCCAAACTTATAAGGATTTTGAGAAGCAGGTAAGAGAAGTAGAGGAAAAACTGGGAAGAGAAATGAGAGTGATGCAATAAAATCATGAAAAACAAGTCAACAACTTGCTAAAGGAGACCCCAAAAAATACTGAAGAAAATAACATCTTAAAAAATGGCCTAACCCAAATGGCAAAAGAGGTCCAAAAAGCCAATGAGGAGAAGAATACCTTGAAAAGCAAAATTGGCCAAATGGAAAAGGAAGTCCAAAAGCTTACTGAAGAAAATACTTCCTTAAAAGTTAGACTAGAGCAATTGGAAGCTAGTGACTTTATGAGAAATCACGATACTGTAAAACTATCCCAAAAGAATGAAAAAATAGAAAACAATGTGAAATATCTCATTGGAAAAACAACTGACCTGGAAAATAGATCCAGGAGAGATAATTTTAAAATGATTGGATATCTGAAAGCCGTGATCAAAAAAGAGCCTAGACATCATTTTTCAAGAAGTTATCAAGGAAAAACTGCCCTGATATTTTAGAAGCAGAGGGCAAAATAGAAATTGAAAGACTCCACCAATCACCTTCTGAAAGAGATCCCCAAGGGAAAACTCCTAGGAATATTGTAGCCAAATTCCAGAGTTCCCAGGTCAAGGAGAAAATATTGCAAGCAGCCAGAAAGAAACAATTCAAGCATGGTGGAAACACAATCAGGATAACACAAGATTTAGCAGCTTCTACATTAAGGGACCAGAGGGCTTGGAATATAATATTCTGGATGGCAAAGGAGATAGGATTACAACCAAGAATCAACAACCCAGCAAAACTGAGTATGATCCTTCAGGGGGAAAAATGGATATTCAGTGAAATAGAGGACTTTCAAGCATTCTTGATAAAAAGACCAGAGCTGAATAGGAGAAAATTTGGAAACCAAAGTTTTGAAAACAAATGTTTAAAAAAATTGTTTCCACATGCAACTGGCAAATAAGATATACAGGAAATAGGATATAGAAATCTACCCTGCCCTATAGGAAAATTGAAGGGGAAGGGAATAAGAGAAGGAGAGGAGAGATAGAAGGGAGGGCAGATTAGGGGAAGGGGTATTCAGAATGCATGCCATCTTGGGGTGGGGGGAGGGATGAGATGGAGTGAAAATTTGGAACTCAAAAACTTGTGGAAGTGAATGTTGAAAACTAAAAATAAATTAATTAATTAAAAAAAAATTATTCAGTGCCCCTTGGAAATCTACTTTCTTTAACCCCTTAATGTTTTTTAAATTTGCATAATTTCAAAAAATATAAAATTTTTTTAAATGACACATCTTAAATTTAATAATTTATTGTAAATCTGTGGGGTTTTTTCTTGCAATGAAATTTTGATGATGCAATATTGTGTCATATAACTGTATAGTATCGTATTGTAAACAAGTCATTACACTCACCTATTCCTGTAGATGCATGCTGGACTTCCCAACAATGCAACAATGTACCTGCCAACACTCGCTTGTTAAGATCTGCCAGTGGACTTGATTACTGATTGGTTATAACTTGCATTTTGTGTGTTTATTTGGAAAATAATATAATCACTATGACTTTAACTCTGTTATACAGCAGATGAAACATGTACAAACGATTTTTCAAAGTTTTCTTCTCTTCTTTCCTTATACTACCACTGCCCCCTTATTTTTATTCAACACCCCCTAATTGCACCTGAGGTTACTACTGTATCCCCTCAATCATTCCAGCACCCCCAAGGGTGGTATCACCCACTTTAGGAGTACTAAATGAAAGATCCAATAAAGAAGACTAAAAAGGAGCGATTAGACAGGTAGGAGAAGGTATAGGAGAAAGGTAGGAGAAGTATTCCAAAAACCTAGAGAAAAGGGAGTTTCAAGAAGGTGATCAACAGTGTCTAAGGCTGTAAAGAGGTCAAAAAGGATGGAATGAGAAAGAGTCACTAGATTTGGCAAGTAAGAGATTACTAGTTACTTCAGAGAGAGCAGTTTCAGTTGGATGATGAAGTTGGAAACCAGACTACAGAGTTTTTAGAAGACAGTGGGAAGAAAAGTGGAAGAGAAGCTATAGATGTCTTTTTGAAGGAGTTTATCCATAAGGGGGAAGAAAGGTGTGAGACGATAACTAGTAGGGATGGTAGGATCATGTGTTCCAATACAGTTTCAAAGATAAGGGGACATAAGAGAGTTAGGCAGAAGGGAAGCAGCCACTAGACCAGGAGA
The DNA here is from genome assembly GCF_003287225.1 of Phascolarctos cinereus. NCBI lineage: Eukaryota > Metazoa > Chordata > Mammalia > Diprotodontia > Phascolarctidae > Phascolarctos > Phascolarctos cinereus. Next base: position 503,809,339 of record NW_027555847.1, read on the forward strand.
GATTGAAGACTAGAGAGAGAGAATGGAGATAATAGAGAGGGCAACCTGTTGGAAAGGATGATATGGAATGGGATCCAGAGTGCACACAGAGGGATTTGCCTTGGTAATGACAAAGGCTATATCTTCAAGTGAGACAATGTTGAAGAAAGGAAGAGGAGAGACATCTGAATGATATGATATGAGGAGGGGAGAAGACATAGCTTTCAGAAGAATGACCTGAACCATTTAAGTAAAGTTTGAGACAAGGTCAAAGGGAGAGGAAAGGGGGTGACATGGGAGGCTTGAGGAGGAATGAAAAGTTTTGAAATAGCCATCATGGTAAGTGGCATAGTGAACCAATTAGGGAGATGTAAAAAGATTGTTTTTCTACAGTGAGAGTCCAGTTGTGGGAAAACGACTGTTTCTCTGTTCCTGGCTAATAAATACAAGCTGTTCAGCTGGTGAAGGATTATGACTATAATAAAAGGGGTGGGTAGAGCATGGATAAGTTGGGGCTGAAGGAATGACTGCAAACCTTTCCCATCCTTTGTTATGTACTCGTCAGACAGGGGAGCATCTAACCAGTCTGAAGAGCCTATTGCAGTAGGAAAGACTTTTGCATCAGGCAGTTAAGAACCACTGTCCAAAACTTCTTGAAGAGGCTGGGAACAAGAGTTAAAACCTAAAGGAGTCATTCTAAGGCATCAGTTCTCAAACTGTGGTCCCCAGACCCCTAAGAGGCCCTGAGACCCTTTTGGGGGGACTATGAGGTCAAAAGTATTTTCACAATAATAATAAGATGTTTTAACTTCTAATACAGTAATTATCTTATAGATAAAACCCACATAAACAAAAGCTCTCTAAGGATCCTCAATAATTTTTAAAGAGGTTCCTAGACTAAAAAGTTTGAGAACTACTGTTCTGTAGGAACCTGACCTCTGCTCTCAAGCATAGAGCTCATTTTCTGACGAAAGCATTCATTAGAATGGGAATGGAAGGCAGGAAAGGGGAAAAGATAAAGTGTCACTGACAAGACCCTTCTTTAGGGGCAACACAGCACAATAGGAAAAGTTCAAGACACTTGAACTCTCATCCCAGCCAAGTGATCATGAGGCCCAGAATCATGTAATATTAGAAACACAGACTCTTACAGTTAGCAAGGCTCATATAATCCAATTACAGGGAGAAGAGACCTTAGACATCATCTAATCCAATTCTTTTGCTTTACAGGTGAGGAAATTGAGTCACAGACTTGTCCAAAATCATATAACTAGTAAATGGAAAAGCTGGAAATCAAACAGAGGTCTTCAGAATCCAAGTCCTGTGTTCTAACCACTAAATCACACAGCTTTGAACAATTCAGTTCAGTACATTTATTAACTAGCTACTTTACACAAAGCACTCTACTAAGGACTGGGAATATAAAGACAAAAATGAGTGTTGCTACCTGCAAGGAGCTTACATTCTACAGGAAGAGGGTAGGAAACAATAGGTACATACATAAGTAAATAATAAATGTATGCAAGGTAATTTGGGGGATTGGGGTGACAGAGCACGATACCTGGAGAAACTGGGAAAGGCCACTTTGTATGAAGTAACATTTGATCCAAGCTTTGAAAGGAAGTAGGAACTCAAGCATATGCAAAAGAAACAGAACAAGAGAGATTGACTGTTTCTAGTTATTCAATTCAACATTTCTTAAAAAAATGGATGAATGAATGAGTATGAAAGAGAAAAGAGATGAATGCTAGAATAAGGTACTAGGGGAAGCCAGAGTGGATGTGATCAAGTACATAGATAAATATTAGCCTTAGTCAGGAAAAGGAATGGTCAAAATGAAACATCAGGAGAAAAAAGTGTGTGTGTGTGTGTGTGTGTGTGTGTGTGTGTGAGAGAGAGAAGGGGGGTGGCACAACTAGGTGGTCCAATGAATACAGCTTTGGCCTTGGAGCCAGGAGAACCTAAGTTCAAATCCAGTCTCAGACACTTGACACTTACTAGCTGTGTGACCCTGGGCAAGTCACTTAACCCTGATTGCCTCGCCAAAAAAAAGGATTAAAGAGAGAGAGAGAGAGAGAGAGAGCGAGAGAGAGCAATATGACAAAATCCCATAATTGTATTCACTAATTTGCCAGTGTTCTTTTGTTATTGTCATCATTGTTTTATTTTCTTTGCGGTTTTCTCCCAGAAAAAAAAAAGAGCTTGAGAGTGAGGGAGGTCAAGGATGTAAAGGGAAGAAAGTGAGGCCAGAAAAGGGTTAAAGGTCTAGAAAAGTCAGAATCAGTGTCATAAATTATTGTTAAATTTGCCCCTATGTAAAATGCAATAATTGAATTAGCACCTAATCATCCTTCCAACGATGAGATTTTCCCATTATGCATTTTTGTAGGAAATCAATCAGAGACTTTTTTGCCCATACATCAGACAAATAAATAATACCAATTCTTTCAGTACAATGGACACCAAGGAAGGCCTGACTGAGAAAGATCTGGAGGAAAGGCATCAGAGGTTTCTTCATTCCCAAAGAAACCAGAACTAGGGATTATGGGGACAACAGGTCCTGCACGGAGGAAGCCGTGCATCTCAAGTACATTCACCTTCACAGACAGAATGCATATGTAAGTTGGCACAGGGCCTGAATGGATGCAAAGCTTAGACTAAGCCTTATTGTTTAATAAAGGAATCATGAATCACAGATGCTATTTCCAGAGCAAGGCCTATGTCTTCAAGGACTGTTTTTAATTTGTTTTTTTAACTTTCTCCTTTAAACCCTCTGGGTGCTTACAAAGTTCTCACTCTCTGCTTCAAAACTATTCAAGAATTTGCACCCAGTTGCCTCCCTCAGTTTGTCTTCTCTTGTTCCACAGAATATGCAATGGAATCATAGATTTGGGGCTAGAAGTTACTTTATGGATTACCTAATCTTGTCTCCTCTTTTTACAGCTCAGGAACCTGAGAAATATGGAATTTGGAAGCAGGGTGTATTTGGGGGTGAGGTAGGTTAGAAATGATAACTTCTATTTTGGACATGTTGAGTTTAAGATTTTGGTGAGCACCCCTTCACGTGTTCTTCTCTGTAACTTTTCCCCTCCTATCCATCAATTTACTAAGTCCCTTCCATCATTTAGAACTCATAAAATCAGGGGCAGCTAGGTGGTGCAGTGGATAGAGCACTGATCCTGAAGTCAGGAGGACCTGAGTTCAAATCCGGCCTCAGAGCAAGCACTTGACACTTACTAGCTGTGTGACCCTGGGCAAGTCACTTAACCCCAATTGCCTAAAAAAAAAACTCCTAAAATCCCACCTTTTCCAGGAAATAATCCCTAAAAAGAGGAATATTTTTCTATTCTGTCTTTCCTAATGTAAGTCCTAAGATTCTAAAACATCTTTATTCATCCCCCTACAAAACTGTTTTCCTTCTTTTTACATTAATGAAAAGCTTCATCAGCCTTGGGTAGAACAGCACTGGTGAACTCAAAAAACCCTGGGATTTGGCCCAACATTTGAAAACCAAAAGCAACATTCTGTGTGTACGTATACCAAGCTGAGAGGGAAGAGCAATGAACAAATTGATTAATTAAAGTCCTGTATTTGCCTTTATTGTCAACTAGAACCATTTGGACTTGTTGGAGCTCAGTTCTTTGCCTTCCTTAAGTCATTAGTTCCTATCAGTTATCATCATATGTTCAGTTCTAGAAGTATGTTTAAATGTTGCATGCTTTGCATCTCATATGAGTCACATATGGATAGGCAAGGTCTTGCTTCAGCTAACAAGTAATTGTTTTACATAAGAGACTTATTAGTAATAATAACAACTGACATACTGTGCTTCTTAGGGTAAAGATGGTTTTATTCTTTGTACTTGTATCCTCTGGACTTGGACCGGGTTACTGCTGCTGTTCAGTCATTTCAATCACGTCCGACTCTTCATGACCCCATTTGGGGTTTTCTTGGCAAAGATACTGGAGTGGTTTGTCATTTCCTTCTCTAGTTCATTTTATAGATGAGGAAACTAAGGCAAACAAGGTAAAGTGACTTGCCCAGGGTCACACAGCTAGTAAGTGTGTGAGGTGGGATTTGTTCTATCTACCACACCACCTAGCTGCCCACTTGCATCACTGTAGGCACTTAGCAAATACTTGTGGATTGATTTAAGGTTTTCAAAGCACTTTTCATACATCATTTGATCTTCACACCAGCCCTGCAAGATAGAACTATATGACTCGTGAAAATGTTAATTACATTTCTCTGCTATTGCCGTTAGGCCCTATTTGGTCTTTATCCCTAACAAATACGTAAGTACATATCACGAGTTAGACTAAAAATTTAGCTCTCCACAATGACAAGGGTTTGGCTCACTCAGTCCAAGACAGAAAGATGTGCTGTTAAATGTTTAACAACCAGCTTAAGGGTAGGGGGGTGTACTCTCAACACATTTTTAAAGTTTAATCTGCATTATTAATGAGAGATGGATTGAGCTCACTGTAGCACACCTCTGGGACTTCAACGAGACGCTCTGCTCCTGGAATAAATAGGGCCTAGCACAGTGCCTTGAATGTAGAAAGTCCTTCATAAAGATTTTTTCACTTGAATTAAAATGCTTTCTGGAACAGACTCTTTATGATCACCAGCTTACAAAGCACTCTACATATAGTATCTCATTTAATCCTTTTAGCAACTCTGTGAAATAGGTGCCATTATTATCCCATTTTACAAATAAGAAACATTGAGGTTGAGTAGTTAAGTGACTGACCAGGGTGACTCGGGCAGGATTCAAACTCAGGTCCAGGGTTCTGTTCTATTCACTGTCTAGCTACCTGCCTATCATCCAAGTTTGGCTGTAGGATGTTGAAGTTTTTGGCTACAACAACTCTTGAAGAGGCTCTACTAAGATATGGGGGATTTGTGATTTGTGTTGGTACAAAGAACACCTCCAGGGATGAAATCACAAATCCCTGAAATATCAAATTCAATGATAAGAAAACTCATTGATAAGAAAACCAATGAACCAACTATTTATAAATTATAGATTGCTAAGATTAAACTCCACCATTGTTATTCCTTTTAACTGTAGGGGATTTTTGGAGGAGGGTTTAGGGGGAGGGTATTTACATTGGAGAGAGACAAAGGTTAGCCTTAGCTTAAACTAAAAAATAAATTCTTTATGTTAGCAATCCAAATGGACCTACGTGGAAACAGCAACAGACAGGACAATTTTCAGAGATTTGTACATTATGAGCTAGAAGGGACCTCAAAAGTCATTCAGTTTAACCCCTTTATCTTACAAATGAGGAAACTGAGAGAGAGATTTAAATGATTTGCCCAAGGTCACACAGCTAATGAGTATCTTGTCATTCAACATGATCCTATGGACCATACTTTCCATAGGATTTTCTTTAAAAAGACACTGGAATTGTTCGTTATTTCCTTCTCTCCTGGATTAAGGTAAATAGAGGTTAAGTGACTTGCCCACAGCTAGTAAGTGTCTGAAGCAGAATTTAAACTTAGGTCTTCCTGACTCTAGACCCGGTTCTCTATCCACTGATCCACCTAGCTGCCTTCTATGCAAAGAAAGGTTAAATGACTTGCCCAAGGTCACATAGCTAGTAAGTGTCAGAGGCTGGCTTTGAACTCAGGTCTTCCTTACTCCAGAGCCACTGTCCAGAGCCATCTGGCTCCCTCTAATGAATGTCTTAGGTGGGATTCAAACTTAGGTCTCAGCATCATCACAATGAAATTCCCATAAAGAAATAAAACAAAACCAAAAACTGAAATCTTGGCTTAGCATTCAGGGCATCAGCTGCCCGCCTAGCCTGAGGACAGTGTATGCTCAAACGCTCCCCTAGCTGACCCTGCCAGCAGCTAGAAATGTCACCTTCAGAGACAGCTGCTGGTTCTGCAGGTTTTGACAGTTCTGCAGGTCCAGACAACTGTGGCACAGTGGATGGCACACTGGGCCGAGAGTCAGGGAGATCTGACTTCAAATCCAGCCTCAGACACTTAGTAGCTATATGACCCTGGGCAAGTCACCCAATCGCAGTTTGCCTCATTTCCTCAACCGCCAAATGAGGGCGTACCTACTTTTAGGGTTGCTGAGGATCAAATGAGATGTTATTCATAAAAGCACTTACCACAGCCCTGGCATACAGTAGGTGCTGTATAAATGCTTACTCCCCCTTCCCTTGTTTTCTCAGGATCTACCCTCCATAAACGGATTGATTGAGAAGACCAGGCTTTTTGACTGTTCAAGTGTCTTTGTACAGTAAAGTGCCACCAGCACCATTCTGTTTACTTTGAGCAATGTGGTAAATATTTCCCTCACTTAACTCTGGCCATTCATTTCAAAGAGTTAAGAAGGAGGCAGACTCCTGGCGTTGGAGATTAAAGTACCCTAGGGCACTGCCAGTTTCCACTAAAACAAGCCATGGTCGTGGCCTAGTTGTGAAAAGCCCTTTAGTTCTGTCGCCTTGGGAAGCTGCTGCCAGGCAGGGAGCACAGGCCTGACAAATTGAACAAACACTCTCCTCGTTCTGGCTGGCCCATTACGTACAGCTGGCTGGCTTGTTTGCTCTGGGTCTCACTGTTTTCACGGTGTGATGCCCACAGCTGTAAGGTGCTAGAGCCACCGAAGCTGAAAACTCACGCTAGGCAATAGGAAGAAGGTCAATTCGATTCAAGAAACACTTTTATGTAATGGCAGTGGGTTCCTTTTTTTTTTCCCCAAAAATATTGATCAGTTTTGCTTGGGGGGGGGGGTGCAGTTTCTTTTCTTCTTCCTCTTTTTCTTTTTTAATTATTTCTCATAAAGGACAGCTCTTAGGGTGGGGAGGAGGAAGAATACAGGCAGGGGTGTGCTACAGCCAGCAGTAACCAGAGAGCCACTTGTTAAATTTTCACTGTCTTTACACCTCAGAAGTTGGCAAACACTATAAGCCAGGGCTTAATTTATTGTTTTACTGGTTGTTTAGACTTAAGAAAGTGACAGAGAAAATGCTAATAATGCAAATTAAACTCAAAAGTATGTCCTGCTTACATTTTTTTTCAATTTATAAAGAAAACACAAACTTTGGGATGTTATTGTCAAAGGTACCCACATAACCTTAACGGTATCTAAAATGTTTATAGAGCTTTGGTCTCCATCAGGAAACAGAATGGCATGAAGGAAAGAACGCTAACAAGGGAACAAAAGGATTTGGGTTCAAATCCTGGCTCTAGAGATTATTGATTTAACTTCCTTGGGCCTCAGTTTCCTCATCTGTGAAATAAAGGGTTCTGAACTATGAACCTATGACTTCATTTGATTCTTACAAACACCATATGAAGTGAGTGGGGCAGGGATCATCCCCTTCCCTACGGTTAAGGAAAGGGAAACATGGGGGCAGCTAGGTGGTGCAGTGGATACAGTGCCGGCCCTGAAGACAGGAGGATCTGGGTTCAAATCTGGCCTCAGACCAAACACTTGACACTTACTAGCTATGTAACCCTGGGCAAGTCACTTAATCCCAATTGCCTAAAAACAAAAAACCTCCTTAATGATCAACCACGAAACCTCTAGAATCTACTAGGAAAGGGAAACACAAAGAGGTGAATAAATTTGCCCAATTTCAGGATTTGAACCCACATCTTCTGTCTTCTAATCCAAAGTTTTTTTCATTACATTGCACCACAAACGCCTCCAAGCACCACATCTATAGGTTTTCCTGTGACAAAGTTGTAAATGTAACACACAGTACAATGTGTAATTTCATTATAATATGTGTGTGCTTATATAAACACATACATGTGCATGCCCACATCATTTGATTAAGTCTGTGTGAAGACAATGAACAATGTTAAAAGCTGGCCTGAGATGCAGAACCCTGATGTATCTTCAAGCAAGAAGGCTACTTTAAAAGTATGTATTTCAATATTTCAGGGATCTGTGATTTCATCCCTGGAGGTGTTCTTTCTACCAACACAAATCACAAATCTCCCACATCTTAGTAGAGTCTCTTCAAGAGTCATTGTGGCCAAAAATGTCAATATCCTACAGCCAAACTTGGATGATAGGCAGGTAGCTAGACAGTGAATAGAACAGAACCCTGGACCTGAGTTTGAATTCTGACTCAGACACTTAGTAGCTGAGTCATCCGGGGTCAGTCATTTAACTACTCAACCTCAATGTTTCTTATTTATAAAATGGGGTAATAATAAAGTATCTATTTCACAGAGTTGCTGAAAGGATCAAATGAGATAATATATGTAGAGTGCTTTGCAAGCTGAATGTCAGCTAGCTATGATCCCCTTGAACTAAGTAAGGGAGGCTGGTCCTTGGGTAGCATTCAAAGTATGTTGTGAGTCTACCCTCCTCACTACAATGTGGCATTAGAGTGTATCTGTAAGCATGTGTGTGTATACATATATATACATATGTATACACACATGCATATATATATATACATGCATGTGTATATATATATATACATGCATGTGTATACATATATATACATATGTATACACACATGCATGTGTGTATATATATATATATATATATATATATATATATATATATATATATATATATATATATATATATACATATGTGTGTGTGACCATGGACAATTATTATTGTTACTGACACTTAAATACTCCCCTAAATTTTAAGCTCTGGTGAATCCCTTACAGACAAGGAGACAATAAATAGGAATTAATATTCATTCACTCCAACTTTCTCCAGCCTCTCATCCTTCTATCACCAGCTCTTTCCATATAAAAATTATTTCAATTAGTTTTTTTGCTTATTCTCTAGGATTTTTCACGACAATTATTGTTATCATTAAATAGGGATAGAGGTTTTTTTCCCTTTACCTATATTTGTGCTTTAATTTCTTTCTCTTGTCTTACTGTTATTATTAATATTTCTAGAACTATGGCAAAAACAGCAGAGAAATGGGGAATGTGTGTTTTAATTCTATACTCATTCAGAAAGTTTCTAGTGTTTCCCTACTACATATAATGTAGTCTTCCCGCATGTTACTAGGATAATTCATTTCTGGAAGGAAAAAAAAACAAAACCAAAAATCCTCAGCACAAATTCTCCTAGGTCAAAACAGTTATCATTATCATTTCAAAGGGACAGATTTTTATGCCTTCTGAGCTCCCAAATTAACATTCATTCAATGTCCATCATATACTCAATGTTTATGTAACTGAACTTTTAGCTTAAAAAACAGACAAGGACAAGAAAAGAAACCATTGAAAATAATTCAAATTCTATCACACTCAACAAAATAAGTTAACATTATTTGGAAAGGCAAGATAGATGAGAGAATCTGGAAATAAAATTAATACTTTATTCATTTTAGAGGGCATTGTACAAGAGATTGATGCTAATGTAAACTAGTAAACCCAAAATACACTGAGGAGAAAATTTAGCCTGATGAGGTATAGGAAATACAAATCGGTCCTCCTAAAATGGTATATGACTATATATACTTTTACTCATCTTAATAAAAGGTTCTGTGCTTGTGCTTTGTAGGGTTTTTAGCCTAAATGGATGATATGCTTTGTCAAAATCTTCTTTATTTATTGACATAGTCATGTAGTTTGGGGTGTTTTTTGTTTTTCAGATGGTTGCTTTACTAATGTTGAATTATTCTTTCATCTCTGGTAGAAATCCAACTTGATCAAGTGAATATTTTTTTTAATGCACTGATGTACTCTTATTGCTAGGATTTTATTTAAACATTTTAATCAGAATTTATTAATGATATTGCTCTTAAGTTCTCTTTCTTTACTTTATCTTCCCTTCGTTGAGATATTAGGACTATATTTTTCTCAAAAAAGGAGTTTGGCTTTAAAGTACTGACTGAGCCAGGAGATCTGGTTTGAAATCATACCTGACATTTACTAGCTCTAGGATCAAAACAAAAGAGCTAAATCTCCAAGTCTCAGCTTCCTCTACAGTAAAATGGAGAGAATATTACCTGTAAGAACTTCTTCACAGAAATGAGGCAACTGTGCATAACAATAATTAACTTGGATTCTCCTCCTTCCTTGCAAAATTCCAAGTTAATAACTATAACTTTGTGGTGACATTTTTAAAAATTAGGGTCCACTAAAGAGCCCACAAGAGTTGGAGAGGAGTGTATTTTTAAGACCATGATGTCAAGAACTAAGCAGAAAACACTCCAATATGTAAAATCCCTCAGTTATCTGGCCATGTATGCTGTGAACTTACCCTGGAATACTTAGTGGTGCAGTAGATAGAGCTGGCCTTGGAGTCAGGAAGATCTCAGATCAAATCCAGCCTCAGACACTTACTAGTTGTGTGTCCCTGGGCAAGTCATTTAATCCTATTTGCCTCAGCTTCCTCATCCATAAAATGAACTGGAGAAGGAAATGGCAAATCATTCCTGTATTTTTGCCAAGAAAACGCAAATGGGGTCACGAAGAGTCAGGCACAATTCAACAACAAACAACACCCTTTTTGTTTCTTTTTTAATAGAGAAGAATATCTATAATATATGTCTTAGAAAACCAGTGTGGCATATATCATCATATGAACATTTCTGGTGATGCACTAACCTGGGCCCATAGGTCTTAGCAAAGAGAAAACGGTGACATTTAACTCTTTTTTTGTAGCCCATGCCCCTTCATCTTCCCTCATTTTACCAACCAGAGCCCTTTCCACCGCTGAGCCGACATCATTTTTATTCTTCCTTTAGAAGAGCCTATATCAGATTGCATGCCCCCATCTTGGGGAGGGGGAAAGAGGAGTGAGAGGGGAAGAAAATTTAAAACTCAAAATTTTATGGGAGTGAACGTTGAAAACTAAAAATAAATTAATTAATTATTAAAAAAATAAAAGGATTAAAGGTCTTTGGCAGAGGCAACAGAGACAGAGATGTGCCATGTAATCCACAGAATATTATGTTTATCCCTTGAAACTAGTGGATAGTTTTAAGATTTAGATAAATAGGTGTACCTCCAAGGAGGGGTCCATAAGGCATGAAGTAAATATAGCCATTCTGGGGCAGCCTTTACCCTATTCAATTTTCCCCTCAGCTGGGACCCAGAGCTTGGCTCTGTACAAATAAAAGAGAAAAAACTCTTGGGTAATGGGGAGGTACGGGAGGACACTAGGGTCTAAAAAAGAGTAATTCAATGAGCCCTTGGGAAGTGCAATCTTGTTTCATAGGAATGGCTCAGCCCTAACAGACAAGGGTGACCAAATGCTCCTGGTTAGTCCTCATATGTCTCCACGTTATGTCAAAAATGATTAGTGACTGAGGCAGGAAGAGCCACTCTCTTAGCAGAGCACAAGAACAGTCAAAAACTTCTCCCTCTTATGGAGGGATGGGGGATGGACCTGCAATGGATTGGAATACAGAACCACCACCACCACTAACTACCCCATCCCCCCTTCCCCCTCTCCATTCCCCAGCTCCTATAGCATCTACACAGCAAGAACATGTTTACCCATGGGAGCCTGAGGCTGGACCTCAAGTCCTTGGCTCCCTCTTTGGCTTTGTAATTTCTTCCCTAAGTCCAGGTCAAGAAAAGCTATCTTGAGATGCGGATGTCTCCAGCCCTGGCGGTAACCTTGTGAGTTTAAGAGGTTGGGGGTTCCTGAGTTGGTCCTGGTTGCCCAGCAGGAGGTGATCTCCAAAATAACTTCTTAAAGGAGGTGATCCATCTCCTGAAAGATGTCACAACTAAAAAGACCAAGGAAGCCCAAGCCATGCCCTGGATGGCCACGAGATCTCTATGTGTAAGCTGAGCAAATAGCACAGGACGGAGGCAAAGGTGAAATAGCTATTCAACAATCCCACAAAATGCTTTTACCTTCTGGGTGAATATAGTACGTGTGATAGATTGTTATTTCATGTTTTTTAAATATTTGTTAACATCTGTTTATGAGGCTTTATGTTTTAAACATTTCTTTTGTGGTGGAGGAAATAAATAAGCTGTGTTATATCTGCTAACTACTTTGTACATTAGGGCAGCTGGGTGTCATGGTGGATAGAGTGCCTGGCCTAATCAGGAAGATCTGAGTTCAAATCCAGCCTCAGACACTTACTAGTTGTATGATCCTTGGCAAGTCACTTAACCCTGTCTGCCTCAGTTTCCTTATCTGTAAAAATAAGCTAGAGAAGGAAATGGCAAACCACTCCAGTATCTTTGCCAAAACAAACAAACAAACAAAAAACTGAAATGGGGTTGTAAAGAGTCTGTCGTGACTGAAACAACTCAATAAAGAATACTTTGTAAACTGAGTACCTTTCTACTCCTCTTAGGGGAGACCCTAAATAGGGGTGGATAACTTGGTCCTCAAGGCCACATATGGCCCTCTAGATCCTCAAGTGTGGCCCTTCGAGGACCACATGTGGCCTTGAGGCTGCAGATTCCCCACCCCTGTTCTAAGACTTGAGCCATTCCTAAGCTTTATTGTACAAATTTTCCCTAAAACTCTGAGAAAGGGGCATAATGAAGCAGGTAGCACAAGAGAAGCCTGACACACATCTTTTTGTAATCAGTTTCCCCTGAGGCCAAATTTGGGTTGGCTTGAGGTAGAAGCTGGAGCCCCTTTCCCAAGTGGAGGTCTGCTGGGCTACAGGTGCCAGATGGAATCTTGCACGTCTTTCTAGAAATACATGTGTTCGTACATACATGCTATAAGCTCCTAATTGCCCTCCTTGCTTTTCATCTCTCCTCTCCAATCTACCCTTCACACAGCTGCCAAACTGATGTCCCTAACACAGAAATCTGACAATGTCATATCAATAGATTGCAAAATCTTCAATGGATTTATTGCATCCAGAATACAATGCAAAAATCCTCAGCTTGGCACTTACCGCTTTCTAAAATCTGGCTTTCATCTACCTTTCTAGTTTAAATTCATTTTTACTTCCTTTCCCTCATTCTCCCTTCTAGCCGAACTGGCTTGCTAGCTATTTTCCCAGATGCAACATTCTACCTTCTACCTCCCTGTCTTTCTTTGTCCAAGTAGTCTCCAAATATCTAGAATAAACTCTCTTCCAACCTCCAGTTTAAAGATCTCCAGCTTCCTAGGTTCATGTGCCACCTCCTACATGAGGCCTTCCCTGATCCACCCTTCCCCCAGTACTTTCTCTCTCTTGAAATTACTTTGTATATACTTTACATGTTGCATTCCCCTAGCAAAGTGTAACATCCTTGGGAACAAAGACAGTTTCACGTTTGTCCTCAGGGCCTACCACATTGTACACAGTAGCTACTTGATAAATATTTGTTGTATTGAAAGGATCTACTTTTCTATTAACTTAAAAGGATTAAGTTTGTCCCATTGACCAACTGAGGCTACATCTCTCTGCTGTCCCCCCCAGCCACCAGATTGAATATTCAGTATCCTAGGAGGTCCTACCCACTGATGTGTGTTTATTTCAACTCAAGCCTGAAGGGTTGTTCTTTCCACTGGCTTTCCAATCAAGAAACTGACAACCACCCAGTCATCGAGTCATCCAGTTCCCTGCTGGTGAGACTCTGTCTCCTGGTATGTATGTCAGACCCACTGCTCCCCCACTTTCCCAAACATTCAGGGTATCCCAAATAATCACAATTACATTCAGGTTGTTTAAACAAACAACAGCACAATTCTCGGGGCCTAGGGTCTCAGCTGAGGGAGTCCCTTGGGTTCAGCACTCATCACCATCACCCCCCACAGCAGGTCACTTTTGGAGAAGACTTGTCAGCGATGGAAACAATGGGCTCTGAATTAACAGCACTCAGTTTTCTGTGTCTAAATGTTTGCAGACACTTCGTAAAGTGTCCCAGACCAAGTTTCCAAAGGACAATACCTCTACGCGGCTGCATTTGTTTAGGAGACAATCCCAGATAAGAGGGGGGTTTTCTCTCCCTCCCCCCTCCCCACCCCACCAAGGGCCAAGAATGCAAAGGGGGAAAGGGGAGGGGGGGTAGAGAATGGACAGAAGATGCCAGGGCTGGAAACAATACCACATTTAAGACTCTGGCAAATTCTAGTAAAAATGGCCCCCTTCTTCACGCCATCCCCTTGAAGAACCCAATTACCTCTGCATTCTCATCATATCCATGAATGTGAGTGTAAATGTGAAACAAGGTCATTTGGTTAGGTTATCATGCTCATTTCCCAAACATGATAATAAATTTGAATCTAGATGGGGCCTCAAAGATCACTTAGGCCAGAGGTTCTTAGCCTTTTTTTGTATCTTAGACTCCTTTGTGGAATGGGTGAAACCTATGGACCCCTTCTCAGAATAATGTTTTTAAGAGCATAAAATAAAACACATACTTACAATAAAAACCAAAGGTTAGTGAAACTAAAGACATCATTTTTCCCAGCCAAGGTCATGTATCCCCTGATCTTGTAGAACCCCTTCATTTTACAGATTAAGAGAGAGAGGCCAGAAAGAAATGACTTGTCCAAGATTCCACAAGCGGCATGTGACAGAGCCAGGATTCGAACCAGTTTTCTCTGATTCCAAACTCTTCCCTCTATTAATGTATTTGCCTTTTGACAAATTCATGACCTAGAACATCTGCTGCTTTCCACACATTGAGCCTAATTCCACGAGATCACAGTAAGCACCTCCCTGGGTCATCATACATTACTGTATGAAATCTCAAAATAACGCCTGACATCTTCCACTTTTTTTAAAACTTAAGGGAAGAGGCTGAATCTAGGAATCAAAAATACTGTCCAACTTACTATGCCAACTCTACTACAAATAGTAAGCGTGATGTGGTAAAATGGGTTTCCAACCTTCTTAACATGAGGGTCACTCTTTAGCAGAAAAAGTGTCTCAGACTCCACCTTTCCCCCTTCTTGCCCCCATCCCAAATAATTTGCTGTTTGTTGTTCAGTTGTTTCAATCAGGTCTGACTCTTCATGACCCTATTTGGGGGTTTTCTTGGCAAAGATACTGGAATGGTTTACCATTTCCTTCTCCAGCTCATTTTACAAATGAAGAAACTGAGGCAAAAAGGGTTAAATGACTTGTCCAGGGTCACACAGCTAGTAAGTGTCTGAGGCTGGATTTGAACTCAGCTCTTCCTGATTTCAGGCTCAGTTCTCTACACATGTGCCTCTATACAGGATAATGGTCATACTATTAATATGATGCCAAAAGTGCTGAGTTTCAAAAAAATATTGCATTTTATTAACCATAGTATTTATGCATCCTTGAAAGGTTCTATAATTTCATCATGTAGTTATTCTCTCTAACAAGTGATGCCTGCCTAGCCTCTCGATCATATCTACTCAACACTCTGGAAGCCTTGCTCACTTAACCTGGAAAAGATATCAGTAAAGCATGTAGGCTATCAAGTCATCTTCTATAGAATTTTTTAAATAGTGATCATTATCTCTTCAGGACATTATTCATTTGGCTGCCAGAGATATTCTTGTTATTTATTGCATTATCACTTGTACATTTTGGTGGAGTTCATAAAAACTAAACTGACAAATTTGGAGTGTGTTTGGATTTAAAGACTCTAAACTCCCTCCCCACCATCCACCCTTAGTCCTCAGTCTTCACATTAGGGACCACTGGCATGGTGGAAGGACCTGGGTTCAAATCCAGTCTTTGTCACTTACTAGGTATATGACCCTAAGCCAGTTGCTTAATCTTTCTGAGACCTAGTTTGCTGAGTAACATGGAGGTAATGATACTTGTTGCTCACTTCAAAGGGTTGTTGCAAGGATCAATGAGCTGACGTATGCAAAGGTTTTATTAAACCATAAGGACCATATACATGTAAGCTGTAAAGGTCTTTTATAGAGCCAGTGGTGGCTTTGATGGTCACAGCTTATGATCTGCTTAACCAGGCAGCTGTAAAGAACAGGACTTCTCTGCTCACCCTTAATCTTTGTCATCTCAACTGGATCCTGTTGAATTTTAAATGTTTATAGAGCATGTTATGATAGAGAATTAAAAAGATAATAGCTTATCAATCCCCTTCTGATAATTTTCATTCACTCTTTTGCTAAAACAGATCCCCTCTCTTGTATACAAAAACCTTAAATGAGAGATCTCAACATTCTCTCACTCTTACTTAAAAAAAAAAAAGTATAATTGAGTCTAAAGAAGATGCCCCTGGGGGAAAAAATGAGAGGGTTCATTGATATGCAAAATCTCAACAAAAGTCCACTTAAGTATCTACTTCTTTCTGAAATTCTATAGGTTTTTGAAAAGTGCAAATACAGAAAAATCTATAATCCTCTTCAAAAAATTAAATCTGAATTAGGTTTTACAGCCTTCTTTTCAGCCATAGTTCTCTAAAGTCAAGAATTTGCATGGAGAGTTTTGGTTAGTTCTGGTGCTGACATTATCCTCCAGTAAACAGACAGCCTAGGCTACTTAAAGACCCACCATGAGAGCAGCTACTAATGACAATATGTTCTCAAAATGCGGTGTTTAAGTTAATTTTCTTACAGGTCAAAAAAGTTTAGATACACTTGATCCAATTAATATACACTAAATATGTTGTATTAATTAATTATATATTAACCAATACATTATATAATTAGTTATTTATTATATTAATATATGCTAAATATACTACTTATTATATAGTATATAATTAATTATATATTCTATTAATATATACTAAACATTATAATAATTGTATATTATGTTAATTAACATAATTAATATTCTATATACCTATATACTAATTCAGTTGAAGGAATTCTATTGCAAATATTTTCTGTAAAGTAACAAAGAATCTATTGGAAAATTAATACACTCCAGAGCAGAAATAGAGTACAATGAAAAGACAGCTGGTTTTAGAGGCAAAAGATCTGAGTTTAAATTTCAGCTTTGCCAGTTACCACCTGTGTGACCTTTTTGTCGTTGTTGAGTTGTGTCTGACTGTGATCTCATTTGGGGTTTTCTTAGCAAAGATACTGCTTTGCCATTTCCTTCTCCAGTTCATTTTACAGAAGAGGAAACTGGGGCAAACAGAGTTTAGTGACTTGCCCAGGGTCACCCAGCTAGCAAGTGTCTGAGGCCAGATTTGAACTCAGGAAGATGAGTCCTGGTAAGCCCAGGCCTGGTAACCTATACACTGTGCCATCTAGCTTCCCTTTGGAGTAAGTCAATTTAACTCCATGGGTTTTGGTTTCCTCATCTATAAAATAAGGGGTTAGATTAGATGACTTCTGAGGTTATTCCCCATTCTATATCTGCCATCCAATGAATTTATCTTTCACATAAATGATAACTTTCATGTAGTACATGCCTACTTAGAGCAAGTGTGACTTTTTTCTCAAGTACTTGCATAGACTTCTGATTGAACCAAGTATCCCAACTCTAATAAGACCCATGAGAAAGGTGCTTCCCCTAACAAACAATAAGTGTTTCCTACTGGTAATCATTTCCCTTCAAAATCTCACAGCAGAAAGAAGATGGAGAATAATTTATTATGTTAACGTCCTTCCCTGGAGCCAGTTCCTACTGACTTGTCCAATAAAGTTTTATTAAATTTTGTTGAGGCACAGCTTGGTGGCACAGTGGATGGAGCACTGGCCTTGGATTCAGGAGGACCTAAGTTCATATCTGGCCTCAGACACATAACACTTACTAGCTGTGTGACCCTGGGCAAGTCACTTAACCCCATTGCCTAACCCCCCCCCAAAAAATTTAGTTGAGCATTTACACCTAGGAAATAAGTAAATGCTAAAAATCAGGTCTCAAGTTATTGTTCTGTTAATTATCTAGACTTAGGAAATTGAAGGAGAAAGGATTAATAATGCAGATTAAACTTAAAAGTGTGTCTAGCATTTCATCCCCCTCCCCCCAGAGAGCTGGTTGTTAAACATTTACCAGCACATCGATGCCTAGAAGCCCCCTTCTCTGGTCTCACGTTCTCCTTCACTTGTAGGGAATTCAAAAAAGACCTGTAAAAGTATCTAAAGACAGAATTTTAGGAAAAGATTTAAATATAACTTCTTGTTCCTACCCCATCTTAAAAGAGCAAGTTTTTCTTTTTAAGTGTAGACTCTTATCTCACCTGAGCTATTAGAAGGGACAAAATAAGCATTTATTAAACACCTACTATGTTCCAAGTGTTCCAAGCACTGTGTTAAGTGCTTGCTGATTACTGTATTATCTCGTTGGATTAGCCTCCTAACTGGCTTCCTGGCCTCTGGTCTTTCTCTTCTTCAATGCATCCTTTGCTCAGCTGCAAAAATAATTTTTCTAATGCAGATGTGCTTTCTAATGAATATTTCTAATCTTTCTTATGACCATATCACTCCTCTACTCAAAAATCCTCAGTGGCTCTCAACTGCCCATAGGATAAAATGCTAACTACCCAGTCTGGTATTCAAGGCCTTATTCGGTCTTGTTCTAGTCACTAAAGGGTGCCTTAAAATGTGTGTTGAACTTGAAATTGTGGGATGTGATTCTATTGTTTACTATCTGTGTAGTCTTGGGCTAAAATCCCTTCACCTCTCTGGGCCTCAGTTTCCCCATCTTCAATAGGAGAGGGTTGAACTGGATAACCTCTAGGATTCCTTCCAGCCCTGTATCTATGATCTTTTGACAGTTAAATCACTGAATTACATTCCAAACAAATTTAATGGGATCCTAAAATATCGAGAGCAACACATTGAAAGGAAGAATTTACTTTGAATTTCTTTTCCAATCCGTGATTCCATGAATGGTGACCAGATCAGTAATTCATATCTGCGCCATGGAGGTGATTCATTTGCCTTGGTTGCCCAAGCATGCATTAGCAAGTGTGAGCCATACCTAATCTGGCTGGTCAGCCCTTCCAAAGAGAGCTGTTTATTATTAGCTCTTGGGGAAAACCAGCCTGCAAAATCTACCCTGATTCTTGGGGCCTGGATGGCTGGCAACTGATTTCCAAAGGACTCCAAAAAACACACGGATATTTTTTCCTAGCAAAGGCCCAACCTCCTGTGCTTTGCCTGGGGGAGGGGAAGGGAACGCAGTGGGGTAAACACAAACCAGAGCTGAAGCTCCCAGGCAGGCTGACCTAGAGGTGACCCTGGGGCTGACCTAACACTCTGGTCACTCTCACCAACAGATTTGTTTATCTTGGGACCTCGGAGGCTCTGAACCCAAAAGCTTTGGCTCTAAACTCCTAAGTCCTCCTGGAGCTGGCTGCCAGTCACAGCTTAAGTGCATGTTAGACAGCGCATGATAGTGCCAGGTTTATTTACCAAACCCAGGTGTTTATGCAGTCCAGCAACTAGGAGGGTCCGTGGGCTGCTGAACTGAGAGGAAGATGAGAAGAGCTTCCTCAATCTCTCTATGGAGCATTTTCACCCTTATTAGAAAAGATTCCCCAGGGGCTCTCTCATAGGGAAGTCTCTCTGCTATCTCTCCTGACAGATTAAAGGTTGTTCATGGGATTGACTTGTTAGTGCCAAAGGGTAGAGTCTCTAGACAGACTACTCACTCGAAGGAATTTATTTTACAAAAAGTAGAATAATGTCACAGCTGATGGTGCAGGAGAAGAGGAGCCCTCCTTCTCTCTGACATCTTCACCTCCATTAAACAAGTTGGGTTTGGACTCACACAAGTGAGTTCATGTAGATCCTGAAGACAACTCTTTCCCCGGTTGAACACCGAATGAGAGAGCAAGCAGACCCAATCACGAACAAAAATTACTTTCATTTTTTAAAAAGGAAGTCATTTTTTTCCCCTCGATACACAAAGCCTACGGAAACCAGCGGGGACAGAGAACCAAAATACTCTGCTCCTAGTCCCAATTCCTGATAATAATTCCAGTGAGTATCTTTCCTAAGTGAAGAGGGACTGATTCTCTCTTCCTATTCCTTAAGGGAGCTGTCAGTGTCATAGATACACACTGCCCATATATAATTCCAGATGCCTGGGGCTCACTGAGCAAAAGGAGACACAGATTTTCTGGCTTTCCACCCTCTCCAGGGGATTTTCCTCTAACCAGAAGCCATGCAAATGCATCTGTATTGAGAGAAAGGGTGATGTTTGGCAGGCAAGAGAAGAGATGCTTTCCTCTGCTGGCACTGGAAGAAGAGAACCATACCTTTATTTATCCCATTAAAGAAAGACCCGAAGGTCAGGAATTGAGAAAGCCCCCTCCTAAATGTGCAGAGGCATTATCAGCCTTGAGCTTAAATAAACGGTTGTGTCTCTTCCCTGACCCACCTCCCTCAGAGCTGCTGACTCCATCCATCACTGTCACCTTTTCAAAGTGACTGCCATGACAGTTCATGATCATTAACTAGTAATGGTGTGCTTTGTATTAAAGGCACATCAAACAAGGGGATTCCACCCTTCTCAGGGCAAAGTATTGAAAGAAGTGTTTGGGGATTGGGGGAGAGAAGAAGGGAAATAGATATTAACCACAGGAGTTGGCAGGAAAAAAAATTGAAAATTGACCCAAAAAAAGCTTTAAAAGTGCCCTCAAAATGGAAGTTTGCCCCATTACATTCTTCTGGAATCAATCAGTTATTCAATAAATATTTACTCATCCCTAACTACGTAAGTGCCAGGCAGTTAGGTGGCAAAGTGGATAGAATGCTAGGCCTGAAGTCAAGAAGATTCATCTTCCTGAGTTCAAATATGGCCTCGGACACTTACTAGCTGTGTGACCCTGGGCAAGTCCCTTAACCCTGCTTGCCTCAGTTTCCTGTAAAACAGTCTGGAGAGGGAAATGGCAAACCACTTCAATATCTTTATCAAGAAAACCCCAAATAGGGTCACAAAGAGTCAGACACAACTGAAAGGATTGAACAACAATTATATGTAAGTGCCAGGCAATATTCCAAGTGCTCAAGATACAAAGAAAGGTAAACAAGTCCCTGCCCTCAAGGAATGAATTGTCTAATAGGGGAGACAACATATAAATAGTTAGATACATAGGAGGTATATTCAGAGTAAATGGACAGAAATCTGAAAGGGGAAGCCAGTAGCAATTGGAGGACCCAGGAAAGACTTCCTCCTACCGAAGATGGGATTTAGTCTTGAAAAAAGGCAGGGAAACTAAAAAGAGTGCATTCCAGGCCTGGAGAATGGCCAATAAGGGTCAGGAAAGGGAGTTCCAAGAACTGAAAGTAGATCAGGGTTGCTGGATCATAGAGTATGTGAAAGGAAATAAAGTACAAGAAGTCTGGAAAGGCAGAAAGCTGCCAAGTTAATAGGGATCATTAATGAGGATCAAGGGGCAGTTAGGTGGCTGCTGGATAGAGCACTTGGCCTGGAGTCAGGAAGACTCGTCTTCCTGGGTTCAAATCTGGCCTCAGATACTTACTAGCTGTGTGACCCTGGGCAAGTCCCTTAACCCTGCTTGCCTCAGTTTCCTCATCTGGAAAAAGGGCTGAAATGGCAAACCACTCCAGTATCTTTGCAAAAAAAAAAGCAAAAAAAAAATTCTCAATGGGGTCATAGAGAGTCAGATATCACTGAATGACTAAACAACAATGAGAATCAAAGAACTATAGAGCTAGAACTAGATTGTGGAGACCATGTAGTATAAAGTAAAAAGTACTGAATTTGGAGTCAGAAGACCTGGTTTTGAATCCTGTCACTTACCACCTGGGTGATCTTGGACAAGTAATTGGACATCTCAGAGTCTCAGCTTCTTCCGCCGTACAATGAGGAGATTAGACCAGCTGGTCTCAAATGTCCCTCCCAAAGCTAAAACTATGATCCTATAATCTACTCCAATTACCTATCAGAGGATAACCCCTTTCTTCAACTTCCCCAGCAAGTGATTATCTGACCAGCTTGAATACTTCTTGTGACAAGGAACTCACTACCTGTATTTTATGTCCAAACAGCTCTAATTATTAAGGAGATAGTCCTTATGTTAATCTAAGATCCGGCCCCCTGGTAACTTCTTCCCTGTCTTTGCTGTGCCTTCTGAAAATAGAATACAACCAGTTCTGCTATAATGTGACAAACACATTCCCAAAAAGCACTATGCTATGCAAATCACACAATAAAAACCACAAAGCATGTGGGCAAAAGTGGGTTAGGGGTACAACACTCAAAAACTAGAAAGATAGGAACCTAATAAAAATGTAGTACAGTTGTATACATGTTAAGTGATTAAGAAATACACGAATGGGGGACAGCTAGATTGCACAGTGGATAGAGCACCAGTCCTGGAGTCAGGAGGACCTGAGTTCAAATCCGATGTCAGATACTTGACACTTACTAGCTATGTGACCCTGGGCAAGTCCCTTAATCCCGATTGCCTCACCAAAAAAAGAAAAGAAAAGAAAAGAAAAGAAAAGAAAAGAAAAGAAAAGAAAAGGAAAGAAAAAAGAAAAGAAAGAAGAAATACTTGAATGCTCCAATAAATAGTGATCCTTTTCTTGACCTCTGTCCCCTGCTGCACTTGCCTAGCAAGCTGGGTAGACAGAAACTCTGGACTTCTAGGCCAGAGGCCCTGAGGGGAGGGGGTAGAGGTGGGACCAGACCTTCTGCATTCACAGCTCCTCCTGCATCAGAAGATATACAATAAATATGGCACTTTACCTTCGCAAAGATCTGAAGTTTGCTTGTGGAAGTGGGCATAGAAAAGGTTGCAGCTTGTGAATTATTGTAAAGCGGTGCAGTTTTCTGCATTCTCACTGTTTTTCAAGGAAGAACTCTTGCAGAAGCAAACTTGAAATTCAAGTTATGTTCAAAATGTTCTCCAATATATCAAAAACATTGGAACAAATTTTCATTTTATGAAACATGTTATAGCAGAACAGTAATCTCATACTTGAAAACAGCTAGCATTTCCCCAAAACCTGTCATTCACCAGGTTCCTTCAATTATGCCTTATATGGTGTGGTTTTGATCCTCCTCACCACACAAGCCTCTCCTAAAATTTAGTCCCCAGAAGTGAAAACAACACTGTATGACAGACATTTGACTTGGGCAGATTACAACAATACTATTAAACCATTTCCCCCCTAGACATTATATTTCTGTAGCCCAGGTGTGACAGTTCCAATGTGATATCCTCATCTGCCTTCTCTTTCTCTGGGATGGTTCACTCATTCCCAACTAGCACTTATGCTAGAAAATCTAGGGGGTTTTCCAAGAGTGAGTGGGAAGTGGGCAGTAACAGCCTCGACCACAGTGTTACAAGGAAAGCTCTCTCAGGAACGTAGGTATAACCTTGGTATAGAGAATATATTAGTACCATGTAGCTCCAGAACCCTTGATGGTATGTTTTCCATTTATGCAAAATCAGTCACAGTAACACCATTGACTCATAATCATGTAATGTTAAATGAGATGGCAAAATAAATAGTAATCATAACATTGACCCAATAAAAGGCAACAACAGGAATAACTATAGTATTTACTCCATAAAAGACAAAAGCAAAAATGATCAAAATGTATAAACCAGAGTCATATTTCCACCACTGCATAGAGCATCTGGGGGGGAGAATGGGCACATGCTCTCAGAAACTTAGCAGGGAGGTACCTGGCTAGGGAAACCCACATATGCCTGGGCCAACTTATAATTCTGACTATCAGCTGTCTTTAGAGAAGAATTTGCACCATGGATCAACTGCTGGGCAAAACTACTTCTCTGCTTCTGGTCCTCATAGTTCTCCTGCTGGGGAAAGCTATTTCTCTAGCCAATGAATTAATGTCAAGCTCTTTTAGCATATGGCCACCCTTAGCAAGATGCTGAGCAAGTATTAAGCTCTTTAAGCAAAAATATGTGAGCACAGCTCCCAGTGAAAGTGTTAAAAAAAAAAAAACACCACCTTATATTTCCCCTTTTTCCTCACTTTCTCTTAAACTATATAGGGCAACGAAGGGAATCAGGGGCACCCATGAAAATTTCCCCTCTTTCAGGCTATAGGTGGTGGTAAAAGACAGTAAGCACAAGCAGCTCTTCAATTAACAAAGAATTCAGTTTTCCTCCCATCAGATCCTAGCAGTTACTATTGCTTTCCTCCAGTCAAACAGCGGCAGGCATTAGCTGCGAAGCACGCCTGTCAGCTTCTGTCTTTTGTAAGCTGTTTCTCTGTCTTCTGTATCTTCTTTCTCCAGCTTCTAGACTCCTCCTGCACTGAGTTCCTTCTCATCTGCTATCTTGTTCATCTCTCTCTGGCATCTAATGTCTTAAATCAGGGCCTCCTTGGGAGTAATAATTAATCTCTATCTTATGATGTGAAATGGAAAAGATTCTTGTTTCTCTCGAGTATGACCTCAACAATCCTTACATAACCATCTCACATTCCCGAAACAGATATTTGATTTACAGATTAACGGCTATATACTTTAAAGCTGAAGATAGTCGTATAAGGAGGCAAAATAGCATGGGGGTGGGGGAGGGGCCCTCCTCGGGAATCCACTGGATTAGGATAGAAGTCAGAGAATTTGAGTTCAAACCCCGCCTTTGATGCTCACTCCATGTATGCCCTGAACAAAGTCACTTACCTTCATCATTTCCTCATCTGTAAAATGATAGGCTTGGACTAGAATGGCTCCAACAGTGCTTCTAGCTCTAACTGATGATCCTAAGTTTCTCCATGTAAGTGAGCTGATGGACTGCAATGCCCATCTTTCCTCTTCCCCCTCATCTTCTCTTAAACAATATAAGTCAGTAAAGGGAAGCCATTGTTACCTCAGTAAGTGCTCTGCTTTCAAATAAGTCCTCTCAGTTCATTTATCTGAGCAAAAGGTTTCTGACAGGTGCTCAAAACAGTCTATGTCAGAGGCAGCTCAGGAAGACCTGAGTTCAAATGCAGCCTTCGATATATACTAGCAGTATGATCCTGGGCAAGTCACTTAACCTTGGTTTGCTTCAGTTTCTTCAAATGTAAAATGGAATAAAAATAGCACCTAGCTCCCAGGATTGTTGTGAGGATCAAACGAGATAATAATTGTAAAAAAGCACTTAGCACAGTGCCTGACACATAGTAGGTGCTATATAAATCCTTATTCCCTTCCCTTTGTGTCTCTCCTAAAGCATATTTATCTAAGGAACTATGTTTCTTCTCAAGTTGATTTTTATTAGTATTCTACCCACAAATGTTCTTTCCTTGCCCCTTTCAAGAAAGAAAGAAAGAAAAAAGAAAGAAAGAAAGAAAGAAAGAAAGAAAGAAAGAAAGAAAGAAAGAAAGAAAGAAAAAAGTCTACATCACAAAACAGCAATACATAATGATATTTGTATTTGTTGGTTTGGGTTTGGGGGGGGCATTTTTTGGCTTCCCCATCACGATGTTAACTGAAAGCTTACTCAGTCTTCCTCTTAACAGCTATTTAGTTAGAGTGGAAGGTGGCTTTCTGAAAAGCAGGTTCTCTCCTCCCCCATCCCCACTCACTACTATAGACCCAAACAGACCTCAGCCGTGATGGGGAAAAATGCCCTAAGTAAAATATAACTGCTTTATGGAATCCCATTCCTCCTGGGGATGTTACAATCCTATGTAATCACTTGTTCAAATTCTTAAAAGAAATTGAATCCAGTATAATGTTACTTTTAAATTTCATTCCAGTTTTTAATTCATGGTGGGGTAGGAGATGTGGATTTAAATGATGTCTCTTTTACTACTAGTTGTATGACCTTGGACACGTCACTTAACCTATTTAAAATCATTTTACTTATCTACAAAGATGGAGAGTGAGGGAGGTCAGACTAGGAAATCTCTAAATTCAGAGGTGTACTGGTAAAGACTTTAACAATCAGATCTCTAAAGTACCAGGATACACACTTCCTTTAATCTGAATTAACATTTTCTTTCTTTCTTTCTTTCTTTCTTTCTTTCTTTCTTTCTTTCTTTCTTTCTTTCTTTCTTTCTTTCTTTCTTTCTTTCTTTCTTTCTCTTTCTTTCTTTCTTTCTTTCTTTCTTTCTTTCTTTCTTTCTTTCTTTCTTTCTTTCTTTCCTTCCTTCCTTTCTTTCTTTCTTTCTTTCTTTCTTTCTTTCTTTCTTTCTTTCTTTCTTTCTTTCTTTCTTTTTGAATTAACATTTTCTCTATCATTTTCTTAAGTTTAGATAATCAACAAAACAATAGGTGTAAAGGCTGGAACTGAAAGCTGAACAATTAGTTCTTTCTGAAGCCCCTCTAGGAGCGGGCTCCACGGCACTCCTATCTAAATTATCTATCTAAATATTCAGATCTAGCATTCTATGATTCTACTGATTTGGTTCCAAACTATTAGACCCACCCTGGATTTTTTTTACATGATTACCATAGAAGCAATTTCCACTTTGCATTTCTAGGTTCCATTCTTCCAGAATTCTAAACTCAGGTGGTCACTTCCTTCTGGAAGCTTCTCTTGGTGCTCTAGTAACTAGTGCTCTCTGTCCTATCCTGAATTTACTGATCAGTATATTAGCTAGAGAGGCAGCTGGGTGGCACAGTGGACAAAGCGCCAGGCCTGGAGTCAGAAGAACTGAGTTCAAATCCAGCTTCAGAGAATTACTAGATGTGTGACCCTGGGCAAGTCACTTCACCCTGTATGCCTCAATTTCCTCATCTGTAAAATAAGCTGAAGAAGGAAATAGCAGGCTGCTCCAGTATCTCTGCCAAGAAAACCTCAAATAGAGTCACAAAGAGGTGGACATAACTGAAAAAAAAATGACTGAACAACAACATGCATTCTAGATCCACCCTATCCCCATGCAGAAAGTACCGTAAGCCCCTAGAAAGAACTCTTTTCAGTGTTCTTTTTCTTTTCTTTTTCTTTTGCCTAGCAGCAAAGAGCCTCACCTCCTACTAGGTAGCTTCATTAACTGGGGTTGAACTTAGAGTCAGGATGTAGGATCAAAAATTTAGAGTTAAAAGGACTTAAGAGGCCAAATATTCCAACGCCCTCATTTTGCAGATAAAGGAAATTGAGGCCTCAAGAACTCAAGTGTCTTGAGCTGGGGTCCTCTGCCTCCACATTCGCTGCTATTTTCCTGGCACCATGATGCCTCAGCTGAACTGAACTGAATTTGATTGATCTGACATGGCTCATTGCTTTTTTTTTTTTATCATCCGCCTTTACCCAGTTACAGTTTTTTTGTTTTCTGTTTTTTGTTTTTTACAGCCCAAACCAAATAGCCTCAAGGATTCATTTGGGGAGAGGAAAATAAAGTAGCTCATCTAAAAGGTATTTCAAGAGCCCTGAAATTGAATATTGGAAAATGGCCCATAAATATCTACCACCCACCTGAGTCACTCAAGCTGGAATTTACAGTAGCCTTGCCCCTCCCTCTCCCATTCCTTAGACACAACTCCTCCAGAAGGTGTTTTGGGAACTGCTCTTCCCCTTCGAGCCTGCCCAAGAAGCTGACATTTGAGATAGAGGTAAAGTTGTAGAGAGTTAAAGGGGAAGGAATTAGTCACTTATTAAACACCTGCTATATGCCAGGCACTGTCCTAAGCACTTTTACAAATATTATCTCATTTGATCCTCACAACAACCTTAGGAGGTAAGTGTTATTATTATCCCTATTTTACAGTTGAAGAAAGTGAGGCAAACAAGGATCATACAGCTACTAAGTGTCTGAAGCAGTATTTGAACTCAAGGCTTCCTGACTCCAGATCCAGTACTGTACCATGCAGCTGCCTCTAGAGGAAAGAAGTGATAAACCACAGGCGTTGTTTGGAGGGGTTCCTGTTGCCTGAACCTTTGTAGTTAAAGGCTTTAGTGAGGCCTTCAAAGACTTAGGTGCCACAACAGTGATTTGCAACAAGTATCATCATAGAATTTCAGAGCTAGAGGACCTCACAACTTAGCAGTGTTGGGAAATTTTTGAGTCTGCGCTCCTGGAGGACCCAAGAAGAATCTTACCCATTGACAAGTCTGCAAGACTGGAGGTCAAATAAAGTAAATAGCCAAACTAGAAGGAAAAGAAATGTAATAAGTCACTGGGGAGGACCGTTCACTGGTGGCAGTTTCAGCTTCCAAGGGTACAGATTTGGCTTATATAGCTTTTTCAGCACCGATTAGAATACACAGCTAGTCAGCAACTCTCTACAGGCTTTGAATGAACCAGTTCTATACTCTATCCCTAGAGGAAAGCTGATTTGAAAAGTTCCTAGTTGGTGATGGGTACAACAGCTACATGACACAGTGCACACAGTGCTGGGCCTGGAGTCAGGGAGACTCATCTTCCTGAGTCCAAATCCAGCCTCAGACATTTACTATCTGTGTGACCCTGGGGAAGTCACTGAACCCTGTTTGCCTCAGTTTCCTTATATGTAAAATGAGCTAGAGAAGGAAATGGCAAACCACTGCAGTATCTTTGCCAAGAAATCCTCAAATATGATCAAGGAGATTTAGACATGACTGAAAATGACTCAACAATAACAACTACTGTAAAAGGATATAAAGCCTAGAGTCAGGAAGACTCATCTTCCATGAGTTCAAATACAGCCTCAGACGTTTACAGCTGTGTGACCCTGGGCAAGTCAATTAACCCGGTTTGCCTCAGTTTCCTCATCTGTAAAATGAGCTGGAGGGGGAAAAATGGCAAACCACTCCAGCAGCTTTACAGAAAAAAAAAACACAACAACAACAAATGGGATCACAAAGAATCAGATATGACTGAGAAGATTGAATGACAGCAACAAAAATCTATAATGAAGCAGTGAAAAGACAGTCTGCATAACAAAACCAACTCTTTATAAATTCACCCCTTATCTTCTGTTGTGCTGCTCATGTTACACGGATCATTTAAAAAATATAAAGTAAATCATTTGTTAACAACCTGACTTCATTCTTGACTTCATTCTAATCTGCTACCAGCAGGTTAGTTCTTCAGTCCATCAACAAAACATGGTCTATTGGTATGTAAAATGCAATAAACACTCTCCCCTGACACTAAAAACCTATATATCACCTCCTTAATCATTATTAACACCCACTGAGGCCTGACTAAATGATCTCTAGGCTCTTTGTCCAGTTCTGCAAAGCTCTAAGTCAGAACACAGAATCTCGGAGTTGGAAGGGACCTCAGAGATTGTCCAGAGGAACAAAAGCTCTTTCTACTTTTGTTTTTTTATTCCTCAGCACCTACCATGGAGTCTCACCCGTGGTAGGGGCCTTTAAAATACCTGTTAAATTAAATTTAACTTAACCCATTCCATCCCAGTCCTGAAAAAGAATTCCCTACACACACACTGCCAAACTTTTCTGTTTCCCAATTCACAGATGAAAAAACTGAGACCTGCTCTCTGAATTCAGGTTTCCTGACTCCTTTCTATTATGCCACAATGGGGCTTTAAACTTAGCTCACAAGTTCTCAAGTCTAGCCATTGTCTGTAAATCAATCTGTACAAACAGATTGCCTCTGGCCTTTGGTGCCACCCAGGGCAGAAGCCAGGGTAATTCAGGAAGTGAGAGGGGGTCTAGCCATAGGAGATTAACTACCCAAGTTGTCTCTGATAAACTCTGCAGGACAAGCCTATTTACTACCAACGCCTGTCACCCAGAATTATTTTGTAAACACTGTTGTGCAAAGTGGCTTAGATGATTCAAGTGATTATTTCCTGACTTGAGAATACTTTAATATTTTATTCTCCAGAAGGACTTTTGAATGATACAAGGCAAGAAAAAAAAAAGACAAAAGCTGTACCACTTGGGGGAGAGAGGGTAAGAGGGGAGGAGGAAAGCTGAAATAAAGTTATATTAAATTATAACTTTATCATTATCATCCTCAAACTTCTATAGGTTACTTCAAAATGGTTGTTCAGTAAAGATCCTGGAATCATAAACAGGTAAAGAAAGTGAGGTCCAGGCCAAGTGAATTAAGGTCACATAGCTAGTTAAATGGCAGAGGTAGGGTTCACATCTAGGTCTTCTAACTTCAAATCTTTTCATTTCACCTTGCTACGTCTAGTATGCCCTCTTCCAATAACTAGCTGTATGGCCTGGGATGAATCATTTCATCTCCCTGGGGCTCAGTTTCTTTTAGTGTAAAACTAGAGAGTTGAACTAGAACATATATTAGACTAGGATATATGTGTGTGTTGTATATATATATATATATATATATATATATATATATATATATATACATGTATAATATGTACATTACACAAATATATACAATATATGTGTGTAGTTTTATCTCTATGGATATAGGCATAAAGAGATATAGATACACACATATATGGATATATAGATACGTCTATATATAGATATAAATAATAGCCTAACTTGCATGGAGGAAGGGGGTTGGGATATTATTTCCACCATAAGGTATAATAATAACAACTATTTTGAAGCTCAGTTGTGTCCAACTCTTCATAACTCCATTTGGTGTTTTCTTGGCCTTCTACAGCTCATTTTACAGATGAGGAAAATGAGGCAAACAGGGTTAAGTGACTTGCCCAGGGTCACCCAGCTAGTAAATGTCTGAGGGTGGATTTGAACTCAGTAAGATGAATGTCCCTGACTCCACAATGGGCACTTTCTCTATTGTACCACCTAGCTGCCAAGTATAAGGTAGGTTTCATTAAATTGCCAGTGATGACTTGTATGTGAAAAAGCGTCAGAAAAGACATGGAGAACATAGTGTAATGAAAAGAAAACTGTGTTTAGAATGATACAGTAGATAGACAAATAGAGTCAGAGAGATAGAAAGATAGGTAGATCATAGACAGATAGACAGACAGACAGGCAGGCAGGCAGGCAGACAGACAGGCAGGCAGGCAGGCAGACAGACAGGTAGATAGATAGATAGGTAGATAGACAGACAGACAGATAGATATGGAGCTTATACAACCTTGGACAAATCATTTAGCCTGTCTGAGCCTCAGTTTCCTCATTTATAAAATTAGGCAATTGGACTAGATGACCTCCAAGCTCTCCTCTAGCCCTAAGTCAGTGATTTATGATTCTCTGGAGGATCAGAAGAGGGGGTCATTGTACATGAAGAGTGAGAAACAATGAAGGGCTAGCCTATGTGTTACCCCTCACATTAAAAGACCTGGAGGAAGACATTCCATTTGGCAGATCCTCTATCAAGGTTTTATGGAAGGACAGGAGGGACAAAAATTAAAAAGGATAAAAACATGGGTGGGTCATGATCTTCATTATTGGAAGGGGGACTGTCATCATTTTGATCACAGGTCCATCAAAGCTTAAGAAAGTACTTCCTCACAACTGTTCTTTGAAATGAATAACATAAGTATTATTATCCCATTTTAACCCATGGTTCAAGTTAGTCAGTCAATAGAGCTTAGCACAGTGCTTGGCACACAGTAGGTACTTAATAAATGTTGATTGATTGATAATAAAGGTTTATTGCTTGACTGACTAACTAAATAACACAAATATTATTATCCCCATTATATGATAAGTACACCATGGTTCAAGCCAGTCAGTAGTCAGAACTTAACACAGTGCCTGGGGCATAGTAGGTATTTAATAAATGTTGATTGATTGGTAATAATAAATATTGGTTGACTGACTAATTTATTGATTGATAATAAATATTTATTGCTTGACTGATTGATTAAATAACACCAATATTATTATCCCCATTTTACAATAAGGACAAGTTATTTGTCTAACTACCACACTACTGAGAAAAGTCAGAGTTGGTCCCATCAGTAGCCCTGCCTCCACATCTCTCATATCCCACCCCTTTTCTCCACTCACGGAGCTGCCATCTTAGTTCAGGCCCTCATCACCTCAGTCAGCCAATGTCAGTAAGCAGTTTCAGTCACTGTGCCAAGCCTTGGGGATACAGAGACAAAAAACAACCCCTGACTGCAAGGAGCTCACAATCTAATCCCACTCTCTCACTTAAATTATTGCAAAGGCTTCCTAATTTGTCTCCCTGTCTCAAGTCTCTCCCAGCTGCCAAAGTGATTTTCATTAAGCACAGAGCTGACCAGTCACTCCTCAACTCAATCAACTCCAGAGGCTCCCATTGCTTCTAAGATCAAACATAAACTACTCTATTCAGTTTTTAAGCCTTTCACAACTGGGCCCCAAGCTATCTTTTTAGCCCCATTGTATATAACCCCCCTATATCCCAGCAACTTCTAATGCCTTCCTTTCCAAAGTATCTTGCATTTAACTACTTTATATTTATTTTGCACTTAAGTTAGATGGCCAGCGTATGGAGTACTGGACCTAGAATAAGTAAGACCTGAATTTGAATCCAGCCTCAGACACATATTGGCTTGTGAGAGCCTAGGAAAGTTACTGAATCTCTCAATTTCCTCATCTATAAAACAGGGATAATAATAGTACCTACCTCCCAGGGTTGTTATGAGGATAAAATGAGATAATATTTATAAAGTATTTATACACTTTACAGCACTATATAAGTGATATTATTAATATAATTACTTATGCAGATAGGTGGCTCAGTAGATAGAACACTGGGCTTGGAATCAGGAAGACTCATGTTCACAAGTTCAAATTCGACCTCAGGCAGTAGCCATGTGACCTTGAGCAAATCACTCCCCCCCCCTTCTGCCTCATTTCTTCATCTGTAAAAGGAAATGGCAAACCACTCCAGGATTTTTGCTAAGAAACCCCCAAAAGGGGCCATGAAGAATCAGACACAACTGAAAAATGGCTAAACAACGACATGTAGGGACGTGTTAAATCTCCAGGGAACAGGGATTGTTTTATTTTTTGTCTTTCCACAAGCTGAAGTGCAGGAGGCACTAACTAAATGCTTGATTGATTGATTCACGCTAGGGCCTCATATAAAACCGCTATTTGTTCCACTACACCCTGTCACCTTCAGGAAGAACCTCTGTTTGCCTCAGTTTCTCAAGCTATAAAATGAGGATGATAATAACAGCACCACAACCTTTCACAGTTATTGTGAGGATAAAATGATACAATAATTGTAAAGCACTTAGCACAGTGCTACAACATAGTAAGTGCTATATTAATGTGAGCTCTTAGCTTTTCCAGCTCTAACATCTTTCATTCTTGTTTTGGTTTTGGTGAGGCAATTGGAGTTAAGTGACTTGCCCAGGGTCACACAGCTAGTTAAGTGTCAAGTGTCTGAGGTCCAATTTTTTTTTTAGGCAATTGGGGTTAAGTGACTTGCCCAGGGTCACACAGCTAGTAAGTGCCAAGTGTTTGGTCTGAGGCTGGATTTGAACTCAGGTCCTCCTGACTTCATGGCCAGAGCTTTATCCACTGTGCCACCAAGCTGCCCCCTCTAACATTTTTTGAACTCTGTGTTGAGAATCCGTATGGACCTTTTACAGCTTGAGTGGCCATGTCCTCCACCAGGGCTACCCAAGTGTTTCAACAGCACTGCCTAGACATGCCAACCTAGTTTAAAAATCATAGAAAGTCTACACAGTCAGATGCATGGGCAACTGATGGAGGTTGCTTAGAAGTGTTTTAGCTGCTGAAACTCTAATACTCTACAATTTAGAGTGTTCAACTATTCCCTCCTCCCTCTATCCCCTCAACTCAAATGTACCGAGCTGCTCCTGTCCAGAATGGGGACAGCCCTTAGGGAAAGCTGATCGAGATTCAGTTTTTAGCTGGATGATAGGAGACCTCAACATCAGTGCACCCTCCCCACCCCCATCCCACTGTCAGATTTTGAAAGAAACATATTGGAGATTGAGTCCAATTTAATTCAAGCTTCTGAGGGAAATTGCAGTTGGTTTACAATGAAACCTTGGGACGCGTGAGCCCAAAAGGAAACTTTCAAGGTTTTGAACAAGCGAGAACAAGGGGCTTGTATTGACATTGTAACTTTATACACACTCCATTCCCTGGGCACTATTTTTTGTGGAGAACGACAAACCATGATAGTTATCTTTTTTTTTTTTTAGGGATTTTCATCACAAAGGGATTACCATCCATCCCAATAGTACCTCCAACAGGCAGAAGAGGGTACTTCAGCCCTATTGCCTTGTTCTACAGACAAGTTAGATAAAGCTGCTGCACGTACTTCTACACAGGAGGAGGAGGTGGCAGAGGAAAGGGAAACCGAGTGCCCACACCTCTGATTTGGAAGTGCAAACTCATTACTATACAAAGTACATTTTTAGCAGAACTAAGGGGAGGGAGACAGTCACAGATCTGGAAGATGGCTCAAGGGACAACTGGTTTCTCAGTCCCTTTGGCCGATGAAACTATTTGATCCCATTGCCCTGTTTCCCTAAACACACCGGAATGAACATGAGCCCTCCACAATATTATGAAGCAGGAAAGTTTGAATTGTGCTTTCTGGCTATCCTGGCTATCCCTTCCTCTCTTCTTCTTCTGCCTCTTATTCTCAGGTGCATAATCATCTGATGTTCTTTCCACCCTATCCCTAGACAGGTTAGCATATTTCATTATGGGTGCCCCCGGGAACTTTATTATTTTAAGATAAACATTTATTGAATATTCAATCATAAAGACATTGCATTCAAGCCAACAAATATCGATTGAGTGCCTACCCTATGGGAGACTACGAGACTAAGTGGTATTATTTAGGAGCTCCTACTATACACCAAAACTTAACCAAATTTAATTCTTTAAATTAACAACTAAACTCTCTTTTAAAATACAGACTTTAAAAATAGGGCACGAAATAATTTTTGACACCCTAGGATGTGTCTGCACACACCCAGAATTCATTCTTCTATCAAAAATCAGCTCTCTAGACAAAATCAAATAAATTAACTTCATACTAAGGCCTAATTACAATCCTCAGTTTGAAGCTGAAAGACACTTTCAAGATCATCTTAGTACAACCCCATCATTTTGCAGGTAAGGAAAAAGGCCTGTAGACATTTAAGAGACTTGCTTAAGGTCGCACAGTTAAATTTCAGAGCCTCTGATTCCAAATACCACACTCCTTTCTGACACCCCATTCTCCCTCCAATCCACAGATTTCTTTATGGTTTCAAAATGTTTGAGATAGATTAACTCCTCTGATCCCCTGGGAGGTAGATAGTGCTGTATCAGGGGCAGCTAGATGGCACCATAGTGCACAGAACACTGTGCCTGGAGTCAAGAACTGAGTTCAAATGCAGCCTTAGATACTAGCTATATACTACCTGTTAACCTTTGTTTACCTCAGTTACCTTATCTATAAAATGGGGGAAATAATAGCACCTACCTCCCAGAGTTGTTGTGAAGATCAAAAGAGATATAATTATAAAGCACAGTACCTACCATGTAGGAAGTGTTATGTAAATATTAGCCATCATTACTTTTGGGGTAGCTAGAGTGCTGGGCCTGGAGTTAAGAAGACATGAGTTCAAATCCAGCCTCAGACACTTACTAACTGCATGCCACTGGGCAAGTCACTTAACCTTGTTTACCTTAATGTCCTCATCTATGAAATGAAATGGAGAAGAAAATGGCAAACCACTAGTATCATTGCCAAGAAAACCCTAAATGGAGTCACTGAGTCAGACACAAAATGAGAAATGATTGAACAAGAACAAAAATTATTATTCTTCTCATTTACAAATGAGGAAACTGTCTCAGGGAGTTGAAAGGACTTGCTAAATGTAGTGTAGCTAGGAAATGAGAGAGCTGAGACTCAGGGCTCCTGACTCTAGCTTCTTCATACTCTCAAATGAGATTCACCTTCGCCCTCTTTCAGGGCATTTTTGCATTTGAAGAAGGGACAAAATTTGGGATAAATTTTAATTGTGGGATTTCAGGCACGAGTCAGCTGAGTAGTGACAGTATTTGGAAGGAAAGGCATGGGAGTAGAAGATATCTCTGTAGATCACTGTCTTTCTCTCACTCTTAAAGGCTGACTTTACTCCTATATGCATCCAATGAGGAATGTTGTCCAGGACCAGAGGGTTTTTCTTCTGCAGTTTTATCTAGTTATCAGAATCTATTGCCCTGTTATTTATTTATTTATTCTTTTATTCATTCATTCATTCATTCATTATTCATTTATCTGTCTATTTATTTATTTATTTAATTTTTTATTTGTATTTTTGGTGAGGCAATTGGGGTTAAGTGACTTGCCCAGAGTCACACAACTAGTAAGTGTTATGTGTCTGAGGCCAGATTTGGACTCAGGTCCTCCTGACTCCAAGGCTGGTGCTCTATCCACTGTGCCACCTAGCTGCCCCTATTTATTTATTTTTGCCATAGCTTTCTGCATCCCTCAGAGAAATAGCATTCTAAATGGGGAAGAGTCTGAGAACATACTACCATTTACTACCTATGTGACCTTGTCACTTACCTGCTTTGGGCATCAGTTTCTTTATTTGTAAGATGAAAGGTCTGGACAAGAGGCATCTAAGGTCCCTTCCAGCTTGAAATCTAGGCTGCATCTTTATATTCTTCCCCTGTCTTTGTACTAGCACTGGGAAGAAACAAGCAAGTCGTTATAACATCACAGGAATCATGATCTGTGGTGAGTGCTTATTTGGTTTAAGACAAAAGACAAAAACCATTTGTTTAAGGTTTATTCCCTACCTGCTGCCAAGAAAACTTGAAGCAACTTACAAAATCAAAGAGTAAGAGATGAGACGATGCAAAATAAATAATAAAGCAGAACAAAGTCCCAAATAAGGGAAGCAGAGGGAATGGAGGCTGCCAGGCACCCAAGATAATTGCTACAAGTTGGCATGGAATTTTTTTCACTTATCGGTGTATTTAAATGTTTACGTGACAAGGGGCCATAGCACCTCAAGCCTCTGGCTCCCCATTTTCCTAGCTGATGACCTGGGTCTCTTAAAGCCCCAAATTCAAGCTCCATTTCAGGGTAAGGGAGATAATCCCTTTTAGACTAATTTCTCCTTTTACTGCTGTCTAAAGCCAGAGGATGGGGTTGAGATTCAGACTCCAGAACCCCTGGATATAGTGCTCTCTATCTGCTAGAGTGGGTATGATATAAGGGGGCCATAATTAACAAAGAGATCAATCAACAAGCATTTATTAAGTACCTCCTATGTGCCAGGCTGTTCTAAGCCATGGGGATACAAAGGCAAAAGCAACATAGGTAGAGAGGAGATGATAACAACAGCCCTGGTAAAGTTGGTAGTAGTATTATTCCCATTTTGATAAGTGAGAAAACTGAGGCTGTGCCTTGTCTAGGGTCACTAGGCTAATAAGTTTTAATAATAGTTAACAAGTTATTATTATTAGGGACGGCTAGGTGGTACAGTAGATGGAGTGCTAGGCCTGCAGTCAGAAAGACTCATCTTCCTGAGTTCAAATCTGGCCTCAGACACTTACCAGCTATGTGACCCTGGGCAACCACCTAATCCTGTTTGCCTCAGTTTCCTCATCTGTAAAATGAGTTGGAGAAGGAAATGGTAAACCACTCCAGTATCTTTGCTAAGCAAACACCAGATGGGGTCATGAAGAGTCAGACACAACTGAAAGTCTGAACAACAATGATACGCTAAGTGTCAGGCAAAATTCAAACTGACCTGACCCAAGGTTCAGGATTCTGTATATTATGCCACCCTGCTACTATGTGTAAGGAACAGTACGAAAGCCAGTTTGGTTGGAGCAGAGAGCTTGTGGAGGGAAAGAATACGTAAGACAGTTCTGGTAAAATGAGATCACAGGTGGCAAAGAGCTCTAAATGCCAAACAAAGGAATTCATATTTGATTCTAGAAGTAACAAAGAGGCACTGGAGTTCATGATTAAGGGATGGAAGATGACGTGGTTATTCTACAGCTCTAGGAAAATCTTTCTTTTTTCTTTTTTTTTTTTTTGGCTAGGCAATAGGGTTAAGTGACTTGCCCAGGGTCAAACAGCTAGTAAGTGTTATGTTAGGAAAATCATTTTAGCAGTTTGGAGGATGGATTAGACTAGAAGGAGATTGAGGCAGGGAGATCAATTAGGAGGTTATTACAGATAGTTGAGGCTAGAGTAGATGAGGAGGGTAGCAAGGTGGAGGAAGTGAATAGATCACCGATCCTGGACTCAGGAGGACCTGAGTTTAAATCTGGCTTCAGACATTTACTATCTGTGTGACCCCAAGCAAGTCATTTCACTCCAATTACAGAAAGAAAGAAAGAAAGAAAGAAAGAAAGAAAGAAAGAAAGAAAGAAAGAAAGAAAGAAAGAAAGAAAGAAAGAAAGAAAGAAAGAAAGAAAGAAAGAAAGAAAGAAAGAAAGAAAGAAAGAAAAGGCACTGAAGAGGACCTGAATTTCCGGGGTGGCTCTGTTCAAAGAAGGAGATTTCTATGACAGATGTTGTAGAGCAGAGGTGTCGGACTCCTCCACTGTGGAATTGATGCAGCCAGGCAAAACTCCCCAGTGCAACAGATTAAAATATAATTGAGATATGTTTCACAAAATAAATAAAAATACAAAACAACATAGATAATATTAATTTGTGATTTTCTAAGCTAACATGCAGACCCACAGGGATGTTTCTTTTTGAGTTTGATGGTTGTTATTTGCCCTTTGTTTTCAAAGAGGACCAACGACATCACAGGGTGATATCTTGACTTATGCATGGATTGGATTTAAGCGAGGCAGAGCTGGACAAAGTTACCAGCCTCACTCTCTTACAGAATCATTGACAAAAGTGGCAAGACAAAAGCCAGGACAACGAGATGACCATGGCGTCTTTGATGTCTCACCAAGCCACCTATAGTGTAAGGGTAAAATTGACAGTATTTGGCAACTGATTGAATTTGTGGAGTAAGGGAGAGTGAGAAGTCAAGGCATAACATGAATGTAGTACATCTGGGTGACTGGAAAGATGGTAGCAACCTAGACAGAAATAGGAAAGTTCGGAAAAAGATGAATTTGGGGATGGGATGGGAGGATTAAAATGAGCTCTGTTTTGATTATGTTGAGTATGGGATATCCATTTTAAAATGTCCAATAAGGCAGTTGGTGATATGGAGCAAGAGTTTGCAAGAGAGACTAGAGCTGTACATATAAATCTGGAAGGCACCTGCTTGAGGGCAATAATTAAACCCACGGGAGACAATGGCTCACCGAGTGAAAGAGTACAGAGAGAAAAGAGGACCCAGAACAGAGCCTTAGGTGACATCCATTGGTAGTTTATATGATATATAGATAATCATCCAGTAAAGGAGACTGAGGAGGAAAAGTCAGACAGGCAGAAGGCAAGCTAAGAATAATGTCGTGAAAACCCAGACAGGAAAGACTATATAGGAAGAAGGGGTGATGAACAGTGTCAGAACCTGCAAAGAGGTCAAGAAGGACGAGGATAGAGAAACAGTCATTATATATGGCAAATAAGATATCATTGGCTAATATGGAAATATGTTTTGTAAGACTATACATGTATAACCTATATCAAATTGTTTGCTGTCTCGGAGAGAGGGGAGAGGAGGAAGAGAGGAAGAGAATTTGGAACTAATTTTTCAAGTGAATATTAAAATACTTTTTACATGTAATTGGAAAAAATAAAATATTTTAAAAAGAGAGAGATCAAATCTGGCCTCAGATGCTTACTAGATGTGTGACCCTGGGCAAGTCACTTAACTCAATTGCCAAGAAAGACAGAAAGAGAGAGACAGAGACAGAGATACTATCAATCATCCAAATACTTTGGAAAAAGTAGTTTCATTTGAATGATGTTTAGAAGCCAGAGAAGGTCAAAGGAGAGGAAGTAGAAGCAATGAGTCTAAACAGCTTCTTCAAAGACTTTGGTAGAGAATGGAAGCCATATAGAAAAATAGCTTGAAGGAATGGCACAGTCTAATAAGGATGGGGAAGAAGTAGGCATGTTTGTAGGCCCAGGAAAGGAGCCAATAGATGAGGAGAAACTGAAAATTAGAAAGAGAAAGGGGATGATAGTGGAGTAATCAGCAAAGCTCCAAATCATTTCCCCCAACAGATGTAGCCATAGGTTAAATTTTGGAAGTCAATCATTTACTATCTTTTAATGTGTTTCCTCTTTCCTTT
Organism: Phascolarctos cinereus; assembly: GCF_003287225.1. Classification (NCBI taxonomy): domain Eukaryota; kingdom Metazoa; phylum Chordata; class Mammalia; order Diprotodontia; family Phascolarctidae; genus Phascolarctos; species Phascolarctos cinereus. The sequence goes on from NW_027555847.1 coordinate 503,849,083, forward strand.
CAGTGCTTCACCCAACTCCTTCAACTGGAATTAAAAACCTAGCATCATCATGCACTCAATGCCTCACTAACCCATTCCTACTCAATCAAAGTCTTCTCTCAGAAAAGGAAATTTCGAATAATGAAATCTCTTGTGTGAGGAAACAGATGGAAAGGTCCTGGGGTGGGGGGAGGAGGGACAAGAAAGGTATCTTCTTGGCACCACTGAAACCACACCATGTAAGTCCCTGTCTATTGTCCTTCTTAATGCCATCTGTGAGACAACGTTGGAATTAGGATCACAAATTTAGATCTTGAAAAGACCTCAGAAGCCATCCATGCCAGCCCTTCCTTTTTCAGATAAGGAAACTGAGCCATAAGAAGGAAATGACTTGTCCAAGGTTCTACAGATAAAAAGTAGCAAAACTGGGATTGGAACTCAAGTCTCCTTACCCCTCCAGTTCTCTTTTGACTGAAGCGATTTCCACCATTGGAGTGATTCCTCAAGAGGAGTAACACATTAATGAGAGTTCACTTAATTTAGTTAATTAGATATCACCTGTCAGGGAGAAGGACATTGGAGAAAGGGATAATCAAGCATCAGAAAAAGCCTCAATCATGACGCATAGGCCACCAGGGACCACCTAGGATGTGCACTAAAAGGGGAGAATACCTTTTTTTTCCTCTTCCCCCTTATTAGCTCAACAAAGTAACAACAAATCCTTCACCCCTTCAACTAGCTATTTTTCTCGGTACTTTCATAAAGCCTTACAATCATAGATTTAGGACCTCAGAGGTTATCTAGTCCAATGCTCTCCTTTTACAGATGTGAAAGCTGAGTCCTAGGAAAACTAAGACAGTTGCCAAAGGTCACACAGCATCAGAGATGAGATTTGAGCCCAGGTTCCTGGAATCTAGTGCCAATGCTCTCTCCTCTGTACCAGTCTGGCTCTCCATTTACCATTCAAGCTCCTAGACAGCAGAGACCTCATCACTCTCAGCTTTTAAGTGTTTAAATTGCTTCCAGTGATAGCAAAGCAGAAAATTTAAGTTCCTATCTACATCATTTAGCAAATTCCTAAATCAAACAGTATCACCCCCCTCGTTTTCAGGCTGTTTGAACACTAGGAGCACCTGATTTGGTCTTTTAAAAGGAAAAGAATGAATGAGTCAGGATGTATATTTCCTAGCTCACTCACTGAGAGGCAGGTTTGGAGTCCATTTACAGGCTGTGAACTTTAAAGAAAGTATATTTATTTATGGAGGAACCATAGAAATGGAAAGCACTGGGTTCCCC